>NC_054377.1:8256666-8912500 GCF_017654675.1 Xenopus laevis
GAAAACTTAAGCCACTAGAGGAAGCACTTATGGCCAACAAAGATGAAAATAATAGGTAAGTACACCCAATGCAAAAATTATAATTACTTACAGCAGTCCGACTCATCAGACCAGTCACCGCAGTCGTCATCACCATCGCAGTGATAAATATCCAGGATGCAGCGGCCGTAAGCGCATTGAAATTCCTCCACACTACAGCTCGGGGCAGGGACATCGGAGGCTGTATGAGAAAGGGCAAGAAATGCATGAGATGGTCCTACTGAGTTGGACAATAGGTGCTGCCTCTGGGACACGGTTATACAGATAGCTAGAATCTTAGCTGCCATAAAGCAGGGCAGCACTGCTGCTTACAATGGGGATCAGATAGGATCTGTGCAGTCACTAAGACAGAATGTTCTGTTATACAGATAGCTAGAATCTCAGCTGCCATAAAGCAGGACAGGACTGCTGCTTCCAATGGGGATCAGATATGATCTGTGCAGCCACTAGGACAGAATTCTCTGTTATACAGATAGCTAGAATCTCAGCTGCTAAAAAGCAGGACTGGACTGCTGCTCACAATGGGGATCAGATAGGATCTGTGCAGCCACTGGGACAGAATGTTCTGTTATACAGATAACTAGAATCTCAGCTGCCATAAAGCAGGACAGGACTGCTGCTTACAATGGGGATCAGATAGGATCTGTGCAGTCACTGGGACAGAATGTTCTGTTATACAGATAGCTAGAATCTCAGCTGCCATAAAGCAGGACAGGACTGCTGCTTACAATGGGGATCAGAAAGGATCTGTGCAGCCACTGGGACAGAATGCTCTGTTATACAGATAGCTAGAATTTAGCTGCCATAAAGCAGGACAGGACTGCTGCTTACAATGGGGATCAGAAAGGATCTGTGCAGCCACTGGGACAGAATGCTCTGTTATACAGATAGCTAGAATCTCAGCTGCCATAAAGCAGGGCAGCACTGCTGCTTCCAATTGGGGATCAGATGGGAGGTGACAGATGTTAACAATTACTTCTGAAGGGCCAGAACCTAAGTTCAAAAAATACTCACGGCACGACTCCTCGTCAGATCCATCCTTACAGTCAGTGTCTCCGTCACAGAACCAGTGCTCAGCGATACAGCTCCCGTCTGCACAGCCGAACTCCTTCTCTGAACACTTCCTCATATCTACAGATAAAATGTGGCAATTAGAACCAGCTGTCACCTGGGAAAATGCAATTAAACTAAAGGAAAGGCTAAGCTAGAATAAGCATTTTTCTCCTGCTCACTTGTAGAACATCCCATCAATAGTGGGAATTAACGTGACTTACATTTTAGGAAGGGAGCAAAATCCCAGCTCGTTAAGAGCCTTAATTTGGCATTGCTCATTTCATGCAGCCATTGTTTATTTCCAGTCGAGTGGTTGGAAGTTTCCCCACTGTCAGAGACAATATTCTCAATTACACTTGATTTACACGGACTGCTTTTTTAGTTCCCGACAGTGGCAGAACTAAATTACTGGGTCCCACAGCAAAATCTTTTTCCGGCCCTCTAGACTTTGTGAATTAAATATTTTTTCTACACACATATTAATGATTCTTCAGACAATGCCCCACTGGGACTGCTAAACATTTTCCCCCTTTCACTTTGCCCTTTCTTTTAAAGAAAAAAGTACTGACTTATCAGAGCAGACAATATTTAGTACTGCGCTCCAGTATCAGACTATCAGACTTGCCAACTCGTCCCTTTCCCTCTCCCAGCTCGGACCCCTTGCCTCTCCCAGCTCGGACCCTTCCCGCTCCCAGCTCGGGCCCTTGCCTCTCCCAGCTCGGGCCCTTGCCTCTCCCAGCTCGGGCCCTTGCCTCTCCCAGCTCGGGCCCTTGCCTCTCCCAGCTCGGGCCCTTGCCTCTCCCAGCTCGGGCCCTTGCCTCTCCCAGCTCGGGCCCTTGCCTCTCCCAGCTCGGGCCCTTGCCTCTCCCAGCTCGGGCCCTTGCCTCTCCCAGCTCGGGCCCTTGCCTCTCCCAGCTCGGGCCCTTGCCTCTCCCAGCTCGGGCCCTTCCCGCTCCCAGCTCGGACCCTTCCCGCTCCCATCTCCGACCCTTCCCGCTCCCAACTCGGACCCTTCCCGCTCCCAACTCGGACCCTTCCCGCTCCCAACTCGGACCCTTCCCGCTCCAAAATATACAGATGATGCTGGGCCCTTGAAGTCAGCCCCCCAACATCCCAGTTCAACCCTGTCTCCATTTTTTGCACCCTGTCCTGCACAGGGTTCTGTCTGTATCAGGGCCACCAATGAATGATACAACTCATATTCCAAGAGGATTTTGTACTTTGAGATGGGGATGTCCCACTGGGGATCAAAGCTTCATAAATAATTTGTTTGCCAGTGACAATATCATAGTTTTACCGCAGCCAATGGATTAAATTTCATGTGATCTCAATTGAGAAGGAAGTCGTTTTTACCGCACTGCTCGTCGCTATTATCTCCGCAGTCATTGTCCCCATCGCAGTGCCACAGGCTTCGGATACAGTATCCATTCTGGCACGAGAACTCGTCCTCCTCACATTCCCGGGGTGCTGCAGGAAGAGAACAGGGAGGTCGCAGGTTTCTACATTGTATAATAGTGCCCCGAACACCTGAGGGCCCATAATGAGTGTCTCTGAGGGCCCACAGTATTTCACTAGAAGCCTGCAACTCCCTTGTGTGTTGCCTATCATTCCAACTATAGAGAAAGAGTACCCGGAGAGCACAACACATCTTATGGTATCATCAGGTCATTGCTGGATATTCCCGCAATAATTACATGATGATACCATAAGATGTGTTGTGCTCTCTGGGTACTCTTTCTCTATTACTCGTTTCTCTAATATTTGTTTTACTAACTTCTCGTACTCAAACAGTGACTCGGAAGAGTCAGGAAGTGGTTTCTTTCCTAACAGAAAATCGTTTCAGTTTCTCGTTGTGTGCAAAAATACTAAGGATTTCCAACTCCTGTCTGGTTTTGAGGTTTTGCTACTACAGGTATGGGATCCGTTATCTGGAAACCCGATATCCAAAAAGCTCCGAATTATGGGATGGCCGTCTCCCATAGACTCCATTTTATCCAAATAATCAAATTTTTTAAAAATGGATTCCTTTTTCTCTGTAATAATAAAACAGTAGCTTGTACTTGATCCCAACTAAGATATAATTAATCCTTATTGGAAGCCTATTGGGTTTATTTAATGTTTACATGATTTTCTAGTAGACTTAAGGTTTCCAAATTACGGAAAGATCCGTTATCCGAGGTCCTGGGCATTCTGGATAACAGATCCCATACCTGTATTCATTCCCAAGTTGTTCAGAAACTTACGGCAGTCCTGTTCGTCGGAATCGTCCTCGCAGTCATTGTCGCCGTCACACACCCAGGAGCGGCGGATACACTTTCCATTGTCGCAGTGAAAATCCATTGGGGAGCAGGTGGGCAGCACTGCGGGGAGAGTCAGGTTTATACATGCAATGGCACAGGGGCTTCACATATTACAGACATAAGAAACATTTCCCCTCCAGAGATGTTGTACTACATATCCCAGCATCCCCCGACAGCTGAAGGCTTGCCCACAAGCAATACTCTGATTCAAGTCCCATGACTTACTGCAGCCATCTTCATCGCTGTGGTCGCCACAGTCATTATCCCCATCGCACTGCCACTGCGCAGGAATACACGTACACTCCCCGAACGCGCTGACGGCACATGTGAAGTGATTGCGGCCGCAGGAGCATTCTGGTGAGCTGGAGACCCCTGTAAGAGCAAGAAGGGGACATTAAGAACTTTATATATACTCTTTGTGCTTTCTGTGCCCTTGGAGTAAATAAATCAAAATATGCAGATAAATTACATAAACTAAAAACATGTAGGGAACATAAAGGGAAGACAAAACGTTTGCTAATCAGAACAGGATTTCCTATATATTCCCCTTTTAATAAGCGTCAGCCTTCAAAGTCAAAGAGCCTCGTTTAATTGGCCCTGCCACTTAACCCATGACCCGTGTCCCTTTCTTCTTTCTTTTTTGTTTTTGTCTCCGGCACCCCCACCCCTAATTCACTAGTCAGTGAGCCTCTCTGTGCATCTTTAAGTGTAGGAATAATGAGATACAGAAGAGATAAGATGGGATTTAAAGAGCAAGGCATATGGGTTGAGTTTGAGAGATTTCAAGCCCAACTAGCTCTCAAGGTTACACCTAGCAGATGTTTTGGTTGCTCAGATTTCAGTCGGTGTACATTACTAGGTATTACTGTGCATTACTATCATTTACTAGGTATTGCTGGGCATTACTGGGCATCACTATGCATTACTGGGTATCACTGTGCATCACTATGCATTACTGTGCATAGCTGGGCATCACTATGCATTACTGTGCATTACTGGGTTTCACTATGCATTACTGAGCATTACTGTGCATTGCTGGGCATCACTGTGCATTGCTGGGTTTCACTATGCATTACTGGGTATTACTGGGCATCGCTGTGCATTACTGGGTATTACTGGCCATCACTCTGCATAACTGGGCATTACTGGCATCACTGGGCATCACTATGCATTACTGGGTATTGCTGGGCATCACTGTGCATTACTGGGTATCACTATGCATTACTGGGTATTACTGGGCATCGCTGTGCATTACTGGGTATTACTGGCCATCACTCTGCATAACTGGGCATTACTGGCATCACTGGGCATCACTATGCATTACTGGGTATTGCTGGGCATCACTGTGCATTACTGGGTATCACTATGCATTACTGTGTATTACTGGGCATTACTGGGTATTACTGGCCATCACTCTGCATAACTGGGCATCACTGTGCATTACTGGATATTACTGGGCATCACTGTGCATTGCTGGGTATCACTAGGCATTACTGGGTATCACTATGTATTGCTGGGCATCACTATGCATTACTGGATTTTACTGGGCATCACTGTGCATTACTAGGCATCACGATGCATTATTGGGCATCTCTGTGCATTACTAGGCATCACTGGGCATTACTGGGCATCACTGGGCATCATTATGCATTACTGGGCATTACTGGGCATCACTATGCATTGTTGGGCATCACTGGGCATTGCTGGGCATCACTATGCATTACTGGATATTACTGGGCATCACTATGCATTACTGGGCATCACTATGCATTACTGTGCATCATTGTGCAATAGTCTTCACAAACAGGGAATTCAAGCACAAATAAAAATATAGAGCCCAGTAGTGCACTGGTTAACTGGGGGGCCGAGAGCTCTATATGCGTTTGTATGTCTGCATTGGTTTCTTCCATTACTCCAAAAACATAGCTTTTATATTGCACCAGGGAAATTAGGATTTTTTAAATAACCTACAAATTAGAAAATAAAATGCAAGATATTGTGGGTTGCTACGAGCAACTGCAGATTTTTTTCCAGCCCTGCTCTCGCACTAAGGCCAATAAGTAATATAGCTATGAAATAATACGGTCTAGCCATGTTCCTTTGCATAGGGAATTTACTTTTATAAGCAGGTAGCAGAAATAACAAGCCAAATCCACTCTGTCGCCAGAGGCTTTACAGGGTCTGAGAGTTGTGGTTCAGCACCAAATTTTGTTTATAATCACCCCATTATCCATTTAGGGCTTGCCTAGCCTTTATATAAACAAACAAATGGATCAATGGGCCTGAAGTCTCCGGGGAATATCCTCCACTACCTTTTTTATCAGAAGTCACCACCCACATTCCATATGAAATCCCAACTGACAGTGACCCACTTCACTTACCCCCAGTCCCTTGCCCTTATCAGACATGGCCCCCCATCCCCCCACACACGCGCACACACATGTATTGTTCCTGCAGGACAATGTCCCCTTTATAGTCTGCCTTTCCCCAGTCTCTTGTGCTGCGACACAGAGGGGAAGGGACACTGTCGTATGGCCAATACAGGGTAAATTATTTGCACTGCCAAATAAAGCTGTATAAAATCAGATAGGATCTGTGCAGCCACTAGGACAGAATGCTCTGTTATACAGATAGCTAGAATCTCAGCTGCCATAAAGCAGGACAGGACTGCTGCTTACAATGGGGATCAGATAGGATCTGTGCAGCGACTGGGACAGAATGTTCTGTTATACAGATAGCTAGAATCTCAGCTGCCATAAAGCAGGACAGGACTGCTGCTTACAATGGGGATCAGATAGGATCTGTGCAGCCACTGGGACAGAATGTTCTGTTATACAGATAGCTAGAATCTCAGCTGCCATAAAGCAGGACAGGACTGCTGCTTACAATAGGGATCAGATAGGATCTGTGCAGCCACTAGGACAGAATGCTCTGTTATACAGATAGCTAGAATCTCAGCCATAAAGCAGGACAGGACTGCTGCTTACAATGGGGATCAGATAGGATCTGTGCAGCCACTGGGACAGAATGTTCTGTTATACAGATAGCTAGAATCTCAGCTGCCATAAAGCAGGACAGGACTGCTGCTTACAATGGGGATCAGATAGGATCTGTGCAGCCACTGGGACAGAATGTTCTGTTATACAGATAGCTAGAATCTCAGCTGCCATAAAGCAGGACAGGACTGCTGCTTACAATGGGGATCAGATAGGATCTGTGCAGCCACTGGGACAGAATGCTCTGTTATACAGATAGCTAGAATCTCAGCTGCCATAAAGCAGGACAGGACTGCTGCTTACAATGGGGATCAGATAGGATCTGTGCAGCCACTGGGACAGAATGTTCTGTTATACAGATAGCTAGAATCTCAGCTGCCATAAAGCAGGACAGGACTGCTGCTTACAATGGGGATCAGATAGGATCTGTGCAGCCACTGGGACAGAATGTTCTGTTATACAGATAGCTAGAATCTCAGCTGCCATAAAGCAGGACAGGACTGCTGCTTACAATGGGGATCAGATAGGATCTGTGCAGCCACTGGGACAGAATGCTCTGTTATACAGATAGCTAGAATCTCAGCTGCCATAAAGCAGGACAGGACTGCTGCTTACAATGGGGATCAGATAGGATCTGTGCAGCCACTGGGACAGAATGTTCTGTTATACAGATAGCTAGAATCTCAGCTGCCATAAAGCAGGACAGGACTACTGCTTACAATGGGGATCAGATAGGATCTGTGCAGCGACTGGGACAGAATGCTCTGTTAAACAGATAGCTAGAATCTCAGCTGCCATAAAGCAGGACAGGACTGCTGCTTACAATGGGGATCAGATAGGATATGTGCGGCCACTGGGACAGAATGTTCTGTTATACAGATAGCTAGAATCTCAGCTGCCATAAAGCAGGACAGGACTGCTGCTTACAATGGGGATCAGATAGGATCTGTGCAGCCACTGGGACAGAATTCTCTGTTAAACAGATAGCTAGAATCTCAGCTGCCATAAAGCAGGACAGGACTGCTGCTTATGATGGGGATCAGATAGGATCTGTCGCTCTGTTTGGCATTTCGCTGTGATTAAGCGGAATCACCCCAAGTAATATAATTTACCTGCAGTGATATTAGAAAAAGGAATGACATTTTTAAGAGCTTTGATGCCTGTAGTAGCATTTTTACTGCAGCCGACATCTCCCCATGTGCCATTACCCTAAAGCTAGCCATACACATAACGACAAGGGGGAACCCCAGGCAGCAGCCCAGATAACATCACCCAACCCCATGGGCTTGTTCTGTCAGCATTCAGGGCTGATTTACTCCCTTGTTCAGAAGGTAATGCTTATTAGACACAATTAAAGGGCACCTGGAGAGGAAGGGGCACATGAAACAAATTGAAGCCGCCCATCGCTTTCCAGTAATGCCAGTTTAGAACAAGCGTGTAATAGCACCGGTGGTGCTTCCAAATAGCTAAATATGGAGAGGGAATATTAGAGAACATGGGAATATATTTATTGGGAATCACCAGTTTGGAACATTCTATTCTTGGAAATCAATACCCAGCCCCCTGACTTCAATATCCACATTAAGAGAAGGGTAAAGGTGACAACCCTACACACAGCACTTCACATTACAGTCAGTGGGATGAGCTTGTAGCACCATCAAAGTGTTTATTGTTTGAACACAATGATGGGTGTGAACATAAGAAGGTGTGACCCACAGCAATTACATGGAGAAGTCTCTGCAGTCAAAACATAGTTATGGCCTATAGGTGTACACCCAATGACTGTGTAGGAAGAGTGGGAAATAGTAGTTATATTAGGTTATATTAGGACAACATGGTGATAGCACGATAAGATGCCTAGTTGATGACAGCAGGTTGAGGTACAGAAAGTAGGGCAGGACTGAGACAGTAGGGCAGGGTGGTCATAGTAGGGCAAGATGAAGACAGTAGGGCAAGATGAAGACAGTAGTGCAAGGCAGAGACAGTAGGGCAGAGTTGTCGTAGTAGGGCAAGATGAAGACAGTAGGGCAGAGTGGTGATAGTAAGGCAAGATGAAGAGAGTAAGACAAGATGGAGACAACAATAGGGCAGTGTGTGATAGTGGGGCAAGTTGAAGAGAGTAGGGCAAGGTGGAAATAGTAGGAGCAGAATAGATTGTATGGCAAGATGGAGAACATAGGCAAGATTGACAAAGTAGGGCAAGGCAAAGCCAGTACGACATGGTGGAGACAGTAAGGGCAATATAAAGATTGTAGGGCAAGACGGACACAGTAGAGCAAGACGGAGACGGTAGGGCAAGGTGGTGACAGTAAGGCACATTAGTGATAGTAGGGCAAGATGAAGACCGTAAGACAAAATGGAGATAGTATGGCAAGGAGAAGACAATAGAGCAAGATGGAGAGAGTAAGGCAAGATGGAGACAGTAGGGCAGGGTGTAAAAGTGGAGCAAGTTGAAGACAGTAGGGAAAAGTCAGTGGGGCATAGTGGAGAAATTGGGGCAAAATGAAGATTGTATGGCAAGATGGAGACTTTAGGGCAAGACAGAGACAGTAGGGCAAGATTGACAAAGTAGAGCAAGGCAAAGCCAGTAAGGAATGGTGGAGACAGTAGGGGCAAAATAAAGATTGTAGGGCAAGGTGGTGATAGTAGGACATGATGGAGATAGCAGGGCAAGACTGCAACTGTATGTATAATAGTATAATATGGCAAGTAGTATTACAGGATAGAAAGGCAAGATGCCAACAGTTTCTAGTGGTACCCAAACTGCAGTCCTTCAGCTGAAACTCAGCTCCAAGTAGCGTTAAAAGCTGGATGTCGGAGTGGAAACTGTACTTCAACAACAGAGAAAGGTCCATAGGTCAGAAAGTCTTGCTTTATGTAAATATTGGGGCTATACAAAGTCTGTTGTACCCTGCCACTACTAAAGATATCCCCCCAAACACGTAAATACATAAAAGCAGGGTTGGGGAAGAGGGGGTTAGTTTCCCTTTCCCTGAATACGACAAATAAAATGACCTGCTTAGTACAACACTTGGAAATATTTGCCCGGAGCCAGTGGCAGTCACTGAGCCACGTATTATTGTCGCACAGAGCTGGCGTTCTGAGAACCAGCAGGGGGCCAGAGCGAGAGGCGGGGGGTTTATAAGAGGATCCATTGTGAGCCGGCACTGCAGGTGCTGAGTTATTGTTGGAAGGGGAAAGAGGGGCGCACTACGTAGACAACACAACCCTAACCTCCACTACACAAACACACAACAGGGACAGCATCTCCACAAAACATGCACAAAGTGAAAAGTGTTTCTATTTTTATTTGAGAAACTAAAACCCCCCCCCATTCTCTTCCCAGTGAAGTGTAAAGAAATAAGCAGGGATTGTGCAAGGCCTCTTTATACAAAGACAAGGAGTCCCCTACTGTTCCTGGTCCTGCATAGTAGCCAGGCTCCTAGGGTCTGCTTTCTGAAGCCTCTTATTATCTGCTCCAGGGGTGAGCAAGGACTAAAACATTCCCACAATCCCCTGCTGGGGAAGATTCGCCCCGAAGCACAGTGGGGGGACAGAATGGGAATGGAGGGGGGTGAGATTACATGGCAAGAGAAAAAAAAAAAAAAGAGGGGGGCACAGAGGAAAAGAAAAAGTGGAGGGGGCTGCATATTTGTGCATTAAGAAGGAATAATTGAGTTAATGCAGAGGAAGATCTACTCGCTGGGAAGTTCTTTTATAGAGTGGCAATAAAGCAAAGCGTTCACCCATACAGCAATCGCCGGGGCAACCAACTCAACAATTAAAGAGGGTGAAGAGTTCCCCTTATTCTCCCCCCTCAACCACCCACAAATTAGATATGAAGGAAATTGGGGACAACAGAGAAAGAAGTAAAGAAATGAAAAATGAGGAAACTGTCAACATACAGTAGGTGTCTTTATGGGGTTTGAATAGGGGGGTCACTGCCTTGGGCTCTGCACTTCAATGGGGGGGCACAGTTGTAAATAGGAATGGTAGCAGCAACAACCAAGGTAGAAATACAGTAGCACAGGAATCGCTCCTGCCGCTCTTTCTTGCCCCCACCAAGGTAGATTAAGGTGGAGGATCCAGTAGCCGGAATTCTTGGGGCTTAAGGAAAAAAAAATTGTTAGGACTAGGACACTACATACAACTTGCGTCTAGTGCCAAGGTGCCAAACAGTACTGGGCAAGATGCTGATTTCAGAACAAGAGGGCAACAGAAGGAAATGGAGACAAGAGAACAAGATGGAGACGTAAAACAAGATGAAGACACTAGGATATGGAGAAAGTAAAGAAGATGGGGACAGTAGGACAAAATGGTACCAGTAGGAAATAGAACAAGATGGATATAGACAGACAAGATGAAGACACTAGGAAATGGAGTAGGACAAATATAAGATAGTGGAAGGAAGAATTGAGCAAAGTGGAACAGGATGGAAACAGTAGGACCAAATGAAGGCAGTTGGACATGGACAGTAGGACAAAATAGTGCCAGTAGGAAATTAGGGATGCAGGATTCGATTCGGGATTCGGTCAGGATTTGGCCTTTTTCAGCAGGATTCAGATTCAGCCGAATCCTTCTGCCAGGCCGAACCGAATCCTAATTTGCATATGCAAATTAGGGGCGGGAGGGAAATCGCATGACTTTTTGTCACAAAACAAGGAAGTAAAAAATGTTTTCCCCTTCCCACCCCTAATTTGCATATGCAAATTAGGATTTGGTTCGGTATTCGGCCGAATCTTTCGAGAAGGATTCGGGGGTTCGGCCGAATCCAAAATAGTGGATTGGGTGTATCTCTATAGGAAATACATCAAGATGGAGATAGATGGGCAAGAAGAAGACATTAGGAAATGGTGACCGTGAAGATGATGGAGACAGTAGGACAAAATGGCAAAATAGTACCAGTAGGAAATACATCAAGATGGAGATAGTCCGGCAAGATGTAGACACTAGGAAATGGTGACAGTGAAGATGATGGAGACAATAGGACAAAATAGTACCAATAGGAAATACATCAAAATGGAAATAGACAAGATGAAGACATTAGGAAATGAAGACAGTAGGACAAAGACTAGATAGAGGAAAGAAGACATGGAGATATAGAAACAAGTTGAAGGCAGTTAGACAAGGATGAAACAGTGGAAGAAGTTGATGACAATAGGACAAGATGGAAACAGTGGAACGAGATGGAGGTAGTAGAACAAGATTCGACAGTGGGACATGAAGATTGTGTTGCCGGACAAGATGGCAACATTTCCACTTCATATGAGTGTTGCGCAACCTTAAGCTTTTCACAACACACAAAGGGCAGCAGTTTGGGTGATGCCGACTTACGGTGTTACAGCCATCATTTTACCTACTTATCCCTATTTATATACCTAATATACCTGCTTATCCCCCAGCTCTTCCCAGAACATCAGAAACAACGTTTCAGGCAAATATATGCATTTATTCTTATATTTTATTCCCTAGATGCTGTATTCTCAGTTATTTTCATAACTTGCTAGAGGAGCTAATCCCTATGCAGCAGGAGTATGCAAATGACAAAACAGATATGGATTCCGCTGGAGGCTTGTGATGGAACGTTCCCCTAATGCTGATCACACTGTGCTGAGCTGACGTTTTCCTCTCCTCGTTCACCGGGGGGGGGTCTAAAATAGAACACTGTAAGCGTCTTACTGAGGGGTCAGAGCTGGCGGGTTAACATACAGCAAGCAATTCAGCAGCAAGTACCACTCTGATTTTGTCTGAGATAAAACTCCCAAAATATCTTCTAGGTCATTTAAGACCTAGAAGGTAGGGTGCAAAGTGCAAAACATGGGCACAATCAGCCATGTTTTTGCACTTTGCATTCTGCCTTCCATCTCAGAGACCTGCAGCCACCCCCATAAAGGGTTCACTTTAGGAATGCCCTGCTGTACCTCTTAATGCTCTTGAACTTCTGTCCAGGGTCTACATAAATGATCCATCTTGGGTTGTAAAGTAGAGACTTGAAGCCTGTGGGGTGATTTTAAGTTTAACAGACACTGATATTAGGCATAATCAGCATCGTATTGGAGGGTTGAAGCCCACCGGAGGTTCCGCCATGGGGTCCCCAACATAGGAGCCCTCTGCCCCAGCCGAAACCTTATCTTCTCTAGTTATGAGGCTGAGGGATAAAATCAGGGGGCACACACTGGGCCCGCCAGCCCAGTCCAACCCTGCACATAATCGTGAATTATGACACAGTAGAAGGTGATAAAGAAACATTATATTAGACAAACATAAATGGTTGACACAGTGGGTTGCATTGCTACCTGGAGTCCTAGGTTCGATACCAGCCGAGGACAATCTGCAAGAAGTTTGTATGCTCTTCTAACTATACACTATGAACTATAGTAGCCCTTTAAGAGGGCCAAGCATGTACAACAGAACAAAATTGGCCAGAGATGCAGACACGGAGTATGACAGTCACCAGTCTTCATGGTACCAACATCATCAATTTACCCCAGTACCACAACTAAAAGCAGACAAAAGTCACTGTCATTTCTCTCTCATGTTCCATGAACTCCTGCCCAAGGAGAGGAGCTTGCAATCTGCACACGGACCCAGGACTGGTATGTTAGTGGTAACAGGCATCCCTAGTAGAGCTGATAAATGGAGAAACAAAGTTCTTAATAGTCTGGGAAATCAGATTATTCCATCTCTGCTAATAACCCTGGATCCGTGGTTTAATGAGGCTTGTTCATTTAGCAGTTCTTTATGTATAAACACTGACTGTGCAGATGATGTACAGCAGCGCATAACGTGATGGCCAATGGTGTGATATAACAGAAAAAGCTTTATGGGTTCAACTTAACGTTTGGGCTGATGATCTGCTTTGGAAAAAGAAACTTAAATTCAGTCGGAACCACCTCCAAGTAAGTCAGCAAAACCAGAACAAAGGGCCCATCTCTAGTGCTATGGTGCTGGTCTGCCATAGATGTCCATAGAGCCTATAACTCTTGTACTTGTGGGAGATCTAATAAGCATCATGCCTACCTCTTGTTCATGGTATGGTCTGGTTTGGAACCAATATACACACAGCCCATTATTCCATTGTATTGTTGGTCTGTCTACAGGGCAAGTTAAGCACGGAGCCTTTTACTGATCCATCACAGAGTGCTCAACCCAATACTTGCATTATTAAATTGTTTGAGGGATAATATGCCTAAAGCTCGTCGGTCTGTATTTATGGCTTGTCAGTCAGTAATATACATACACCCCATCTCTTCCATTGGTCTGTTTGCTTGGAGGGGGGGAACTGTACTATATTGTTGGTCTATTACAGACTGAGGGGGGGGGGGGTCAACCCAACACTTGCACTGTATTATTAGACTATTTGAGAGAGACTATCCCCAAAGCCCTGTGTTGATGAGCAGGAGGTAATAATATGCACACAACCCTCCTCTTCATTCTGCATGGGTTCAGCTATTGTCTGAATGTGTAAAACTGCTGTAGCTGTAATGCACCTCTCTGCTCCACACAGGGTTAACGGTTGTTTACAAGAAGGAGAACAAAATAATTGTCTATCACTGCAAGTACTTACAAGTATCCCGATCCTTCCCTCAACCCACCCCCTTCTTTTCTATACACCCCTCACTACACAAGGAATGAGATTTCTTCTGCACCGCAGCCACCAGAGCAGCAAATGTAGCAGCAATTCCTTCTGCAACCGGCTCATGTGACCACTCACGTATTGAGTTTAGTAGAAAGAGGGGCTCCTGTCATGGTGGGAAGTGTGGGGACTCCCACGTGATGGGATAAAGCATTTTCTATTACGCAATGTTTCCTAAGATGAATAATGGGGACAGAATACGTCTCCAAGCCAATGGGAAATTGGTAGCCTTTAGGGCAGAGACACACGCTGAGATTCAGGGAGATTAGTCGCCCAGCGACAACTCTCCTCTTCTTTGGGGCGACTAATCTCCCCGAACTGCCACCCGTCAGTTAGAACATAAATTGCCACCGGGATGGCAATCGGTGCACATCATTTTCCGAAGTCGCCAAAAGTTGCATCACAAGGAGGCAGTTCGGGCCCTGACCATCTGTTTAAACTGACTTTTACTTGAATGTCTACGTTGGTCTATCACCGGTTACATTGCAAACCATCTTTGGGGATTTGAGAATACAATACAGGATGATGACAACCTCATGGAACAGATCCTGCTGCTGGCTCCAACGGAGAGCTCAACAGATGGTAGAAAGATCCTAGCACAGATACAAATACATCTCTTATCTGGCATTCCTGCTGCTGCTCCATTCACCACCTAAAGGTGGCCATACACGGGCCGATAAAAGCTGCCGACAGACCAAGTCGGCAGCTTATTGGCCCGTGTATGGGGGCCCCCGACGGGCTTCCCCGATCGAGATCTGGCCGAAAGTCGGCCAGATCTCGATCGGATGGGGTTAAAAATCCCGTCGGATCGCGGCCGCATCTGTTCGTTGATGCGGTCCCGCGATCCGACCGCCCGTTTGGCGAACGCTAGGATCCGATCGTTGGGCCCTAGGGCCCACGATCGGATCAGCCCGATATTGCCCACCTCAAGGTGGGCATATCGGAGGGAGATCCGCTCGTTTGGCGACATCGCCAAACGAGCGGATCTATCCGTGTATGGCCACCTTAATTCTATATATTTGGGGAAAGAACTGTCTGGCTCTCGTCTCGCCCCGATCACTTATGCTTTAAGTTCTCCCAGTAATGAAAGTGAAGGGGCGGATGGGAAGTGCTGTTGACAAAGCTCTTCAGTAAAGGAATGTTACTTGGGTGGCATCCAGCAAGCAGAAGGCTCAAAGACAAACTCTCATATCAACAGAGACAACATCACCTATAAATATAACCTGCTGGGTCCTGACAAAGGGTAGATAGCCAAATCTGGCTCCATGGGCACTCACCAGTCTGCCCATGCATATTTCTAAACAAACTGTCTGTTTGCATAGACCACTATGTTCCTATATCTGTATAACACCATTATAAGCTGAAGAAGACCCTCACCAAAGGTTGCACCTCTTAAAGGCCTGAGCTGAAAGGATCCAACAACCACTGCCTTAGACCTATCTGTGCTAAGAAACTGGAACAAATACTGTTTATATGTGCCATACATACATTTAATATATATTATGTTTCCCATTTCAATTATTATATTTGAATCGTGGCCCTTGCCTAATATATTACAAAGGTCCATGATGTGTCAGCCATCCTCTACTTTCCCCTTCTTGCCCTTTTCTTCCAAACTGCACAGAACATTCCTTCCCATGTTACACCCCCCCCTTCCCAATTTGGCTCTTATGCTCATCAACTTCCCTTCCCGGGGCGTGAAATCCTATTTATTTTAATACCACCGCCACCTGTGCCTGTCCATTCGGCAGCTTTGTCCTGACAAAATCTAATTTTAACTTCAGGCCAGTGAGTGACATGTTCTTCACATCGCCGGAGCTTCCCGAGTGTGAGAGTTCATATTTAACAAGCCTTGTAAAGCCTCATTGTTGATGGGCCCATGTGTTTTCCCAGTAATTACAATGTAAATTGATTCTTGTGTGGTTGCGGGGGGCGGGGCAAAGCTGAAAACTTTAAAAGAAAAAAACATTTTTTTTAAAGAAGATGTAATTCTAAACAAATGTCCTATAAATATTAACTGGAAATTGGAGGAGTCCTTAAATTGCCCCAAAGACAGCTGCTCTTGGTATGATCCAACCATATTACAATGTGATAGAGAAGGCTGAACATATGTGGCAATTATAGGAGGGACTGTACTGGCAGCTCCTTTGCAAGATACTGTCCAGCCATGCATGATGATGTCAGCTACTGTTTGTATGATGTCATCATTATAATCATTATGAATATCCAGCATATTCCACAGGGCGGTGCAGCACTCCATTGAAAGGATAAAAATACAGATGGACTTTCTTGCATCTAATGATGCCAAGAACAATCAGAGCTCAAGGGCTACCTGTGACAATCTCCATCAATGGACAACCACTACCATCCGTTCCAGCCAAACCTTTTTACATAGCTCTTCTTCCTGGCTGAGGCTCAGCTATGAGTAGGGTCCAAACAGGTTGAGAAATTCTTGACCTGAAGCCTACCGTACCCTGCCCTTTACCAAGCCCTGCTCAACCAAGGTCAATGGTCATGGGTACCTAGGTCTCTGTGACTCGAGCTTCTAAGGAAAAGCCACCAAGAACCCTAACAGCCTATGAAACCTGGTTTTGGTCTAATCTGGGCATCACTAGCAGGGTTCTTGAGGTCCCCACCCCATGATAACTCTGGATAGAAGGTGTGTGCCCTCAGAGCAGCACAAACACCTGGCATGAGTACATGTGCACCCATCTCACAAGCTTTTGTAAATGGTTAGACACCTGCAACTTGGCACCAACCTTCGTCCCCCTAAGCAGCAGCCCCTAACCCTAACCGCCTCTTAACACAGTTATCATCCACCTGGGAGGGTGCGTCAGCCCCGAGTTCCCTTTGAAATCATTACTTCAGGGTTTCCTATTTAATTAATCTGTATTAGGAACTAGTCCGCCAGATACGTTGGAACATTAATTAAACTTTTGCCAAAGTTATACATTGATTGATAGCTCATTAAAATTCTAGGTCATGAAGAAGCAGAGTATTTAAAGGGAAAGGCATGTTGTAAGAGCCCTTGTGTAAACATGCATGTGCATTACATGCTACAATGTGTTTTCTTTCAATTATGAATGTTCTACCATATTATCTGCGGTTTCTGTGCCGGGAATCATGGTTTCTCCCTATGTAGGCCACAGGCCAACTTACCTGCAGCCATGTCTATGCCCAGCTATTAGGGGCGTAACTACAAAGGAAGAAGACCCAGGGGGGCCCCATGAGGTATAGAGGCCCCATGAGGCCCAAATAAACAGCAATTTCAACATATATTGGTAAAACAGGACAATCTCTGCCACCCCATCCTCAGCTATTGGCACGTGACTGTTACATTTAGCAAATGATCGTAGAAGCTAGGGGTGCTCTTCTCCAGCCCACTGCCATAATTTATTTTAATATACCCTTGGGTGCCCCATTCTACTAAATTGCCATGAGGCCCAGGTGGTCAGTGTGCCCTTTAATCCAGTATTTACGACTAATAAGAGCCCCATGTTTTTTTATGGTGGCCAAGGGAAAGTCAATCAAAAAGGAAAATATCTATACATTAACCTACTCCAGAGTGTGGCTAGACTACAGCTCCCAGCAGGGTCAGTGCAGGTGCTGGGTAGGGCTGAATAGGAGAAGGCCTGGATAGATAGACGAGTAATAAAAAGTAGCAATGACAATACATTTGTAGCCTTACAGAGCACTTGTTATTTTAGACGGGGTCAGTGACCCCCATTTGAAAGCTGCAAAGAGTCAGAAGAAGGTGTCAAATGATTCAAAAACTATAAAAATGAAGACCAATGAAAAAATTGCTTAGAATTAGCCATTGCATAACATAAAAAGTTAACTTAAACGGGTGGTTCACTACGTTAACGTTTAGCATGTTATAGAATGGGCAAATCTAAGTAACTTTTTAATTGGTTTTCATTATCTATTTTGTATGGCTTTTGAATTATTTACCTTCTGCTTCGGATCCTTTCCAGCATTCATATGGGGGTCACTGAAACTTCGGACCCTAGCAACCAGATTTTCTTGAAGTTCAAATTGGAGAGCTTGTGAACGAAAAGCTAAATAACTTAAAATCACAAATAATGGAAAAATGAGAACCAATTGCAAATTGTCTCAGAATATCACTCTCTACTAACTCGGTTAACTCAAAGGTGAACAACCCCTTTAAATGTGAGCCACCCCTTTAAGCACTGATTAGCCTGCTGCAGGTAGAATACTTAGGGCAGAGACAGACGAGAAGATTCGGGAAGATTTAGTCACCCGCCTACTCCTCGGGTGATTTAGAGCATAGACGGCGGGGAGGCAGATTGGGGAGATTAGTCGCCCAAAGAAGAGGGTATTTGTCGCTGGGCGACTAAATCTCCCCGAATCTTCTCATCTGTCTCTGCCCTTAAAGAAAATATCTGATTGGTCACTGTGATCCAGTTACCTTACCCTACATATATATACAGATGCATGCATCTACTAGAAAAACAAATGTTATGCTCCAGCTCTGCTGGGATTTATACTTAAGTCATGGGAAAACATGTTTTTTTCAAAACACATCAGTTGAAAGTGCTGCTCCAGCAGAATTCTGCACTGAAATCCATTTTTCAAAAGAACAAACAGATTTTTTTATATTCAGTTTTGAAATCTGACATGGGGCTAGACATATTGTCAAATTCCCAGCTGCCCCCAGTCATGTGACTTGTGCTCTGATAAACTTCAATCACTCTTTACTGCTGTACTGCAAGTTGGAGTGATATCACCCCCTCCCCCCCCAGCAGCCTAACAACAGAACAATGGGAAGGTAACCAGACAGCGGCTCCCTAACACAAGATAACAGCTGCCTGGTAGATCTAAGAACAACACTCAATAGTAAAATCCAGGTCCCACTGAGACACATTCAGTTACATTGAGTAGGAGAAATAACAGCCTGCCAGAAAGTAATTCCATCCTAAAGTGCAGGCACAAGTCACATGACTGGGGCAGCTGGGAAACTGACAAAATGTCTAGCCCCATGTCAGATTTCAAAATTGAATATAAAAAAAAAATCTGTTTGCTCTTTTGAGAAATGGATTTCAGTGCAGAATTCTGCTGAAGCAGCACTATTAACTGATGTGTTTTGTAAAAAACATGTTTTTCCATGACAGTATCCCTTTAATATAAAATGAAATTCACGTCCTTATTTCAATGGTAATAGGTGTCAGTGCAGAGCAAGAGCAACACCTGGTTTTAACCCTTCTGGGGCCCAAAGGCTCTGCCCTAACCTGCAAGTGCCTGGGGCACTCAATGGATTAAACCAGGTCTATTCAGAGTGAATCCAAACCCTGGGGGCATCCAGGCTGCAGGAATAACCAATTAGAAGAAGAGCAAATGGGCCTAGTTTGCATGTGAATGGCAAATCGGCCGGGCTAATCCCAGTACAAGGTCTTGCCAGTGTTCCCTCAGGATTCCAAAGAAAGCAAATGAACTCGGAAGGCTAAAGCCGGTCAATTAAAAAGGTTTCACTGCTCGTTAAGAATAAAGCGCCTACTACCATTCAGGATCCCATTATGAAAAATGGTGTAATTAGTCGGCCGAAGCAGACGTCACCGTGAAACGGCGCAGCGCAATGAAAGCGCCACATTAACATAAGCTTGGACTGCTCCTTTTTACCCGCTCTACATAAGGCTTTTCATATTCAGCTGAACTGCATAAAATCCTCTTTATTAGCTTTAATCTGAGGCACTCCAGATGTTACGGAACTGCAACTCCCAACACATTCTAGAGTGAATGCTGGAACTAATAAGTTCTAAAGCAGGACGTCCATTCAGATCTGTAGCTCTAGAGACACACAGGATACATTCAGCTGCAGTAAACATTTGATAGATTGGTACTACAGAGTAACCTCAGATAAGTAGAACACTATACAAATATAGGCACCATCTCTCTACTAAACCTGCAATTCCACATACACTGTCCCTTCCCAGAGAATATTATCCCACTGTTACTATAGACACCATCTCTCCCTACTATACCTGCTATCCCACAGTCACACTCCCTTCCCAGAGACTATTATCCACTGTTACTATAGACACCATCTCTCCCTACTATACCTGCTATCCCACAGTCACACTCCCTTCCCAGAGACTATTATCCACTGTTACTATAGACACCATCTCTCCCTACTATACCTGCTATCCCACAGTCACACTCCCTTCCCAGAGACTATTATAACACTGTTACTATAGGCACCATCTCTCCCTACTATATACCTGCTATCCCACAGTCACACTCCCTTCAAAGAGACTATTATCCCACTGTTACTATAGACACCATCTCTCCCTACTATACCTGCTATCCCACAGTCACACTCCCTTCCCAGAGACTATTATCCACTGTTACTATAGACACCATCTCTCCCTACTATACCTGCTATCCCACAGTCACACTCCCTTCCCAGAGACTATTATCCACTGTTACTATAGGCACCATCTCTCCCTACTATACCTGCTATCCCACAGTCACACTCCCTTCCCAGAGACTATTATCCCACTGTTACTATAGACACCATCTCTCCCTACTATACCTGCTATCCCACAGTCACACTCCCTTCCCAGAGACTATTATCCACTGTTACTATAGACACCATCTCTCCCTACTATACCTGCTATCCCACAGTCACACTCCCTTCCCAGAGACTATTATCCACTGTTACTATAGACACCATCTCTCCCTACTATACCTGCTATCCCACAGTCACACTCCCTTCCCAGAGACTATTATCCACTGTTACTATAGGCACCATCTCTCCCTACTATACCTGCTATCCCACAGTCACACTCCCTTCCCAGAGACTATTATCCACTGTTACTATAGGCACCATCTCTCCCTACTATACCTGCTATCCCACAGTCATAGAGACAATTATCCCACTGCTATTATAGGCAGCATCTCATCCTTGGAAGCCAAAGAGACAGAAATACTCCTGGCTAAGTCTCAGTTTATATGTCACTATTTGCAGAACTTTATGGTGTCCACTTAAAGCCACACAGAAGTCTTCTTCCCCTTTGTAATCTATATATCCTGTAGCAATCTAGAACAGGAGGAAGACACCGCTAGTAGTAACCTAAGAATACAAACTATAACTGAATCATAAAAAGGCACCTATGTGTCACTACATTACAAGAATGTTGAATTTACAGCCTTTTGGTTGTTGCTGTACTGTTATTCCCAACAGGGAATTTAAACCAGTGGCTAAACTCCCACTCAGATGATTATACGAGTTGTAGTTGGAGGGCTGCAGACTTGAAAGCAAGGACTTAAATTACTCATTTGCTAACACGAGAAAAGGGATACTCTGACAACATACACAAAATATTTTTCTAGTATCCAGGGTATTTTCATTTCACTCGTTCTACTTTAACTACTAGGTTTCTTAAAGCCATGGACACCTTGTTTGTTTCCTGCTGGTCAAAGGCCATCCCAATATTTGGATGCAAAATCTTGCAGTGATGATACAATGTGGATCAGATAGGATCTGTGCAGCCACTGGGACAGAATGTTCTGTTATACAGATAGCTAGAATCTCAGCTGCCATAAAGCAGGGCAGGACTGCTGCTTACAATGGGGATCAGATAGGATCTGTGCAGCCACTGGGACAGAATGTTCTGTTATACAGATAGCTAGAATCTCAGCTGCCATAAAGCAGGACAGGACTGCTGCTTACAATGGGGATCAGATAGGATCTGTGCAGCCACTGGGACAGAATGCTCTGTTATACAGATAGCTAGAATCTTAGCTGCCATAAAGAAGGACAGGACTGCTGCTTACAATGGGGATCAGATAGGATCTGTGCAGCCACTGGGACAGAATGTTCTGTTATACAGATAGCTAGAATCTCAGCTGTCATAAAGCAGGACAGGACTGTTGCTTACAATGGGGATCAGATAGGATCTGTGCAGCCACTGGGACAGAATGTTCTGTTATACAGATAGCTAGAATCTCAGCTGCCATAAAGCAGGGCAGGACTGCTGCTTACAATGGGGATCAGATAGGATCTGTGCAGCCACTGGGACAGAATGTTCTGTTATACAGATAGCTAGAATCTCAGCTGCCATAAAGCAGGACAGGACTGCTGCTTACAATGGGGATCAGATAGGATCTGTGCAGCCACTGGGACAGAATGCTCTGTTATACAGATAGCTAGAATCTTAGCTGCCATAAAGAAGGACAGGACTGCTGCTTACAATGGGGATCAGATAGGATCTGTGCAGCCACTGGGACAGAATGTTCTGTTATACAGATAGCTAGAATCTCAGCTGTCATAAAGCAGGACAGGACTGTTGCTTACAATGGGGATCAGATAGGATCTGTGCAGCCACTGGGACAGAATGTTCTGTTATACAGATAGCTAGAATCTCAGCTGCCATAAAGCAGGGCAGGACTGCTGCTTACAATGGGGATCATATAGGATCTGTGCAGCCACTGGGACAGAATGCTCTGTTATACAGATAGCTAGAATCTCAGCTGCCATAAAGCAGGACAGGACTGCTGCTTACAATGGGGATCAGATAGGATCTGTACAGCCACTGGGACAGAATGCTCTGTTATACATATAGCTAGAATCTCAGCTGCCATAAAGCAGGGCAGCACTCTGTTGGGGAGCTGCAGTATGAAGGTCATTAATGGAAAATACCTATTCCATCATCTATATACTCCAGGAATCTCCTCTGTCTGAAGGTCATTTATGACAAAATGAAATTATTTGCCGTCTTAGATATTCTGCAATGCTGGTACCTGCATCAGATGCACGACTGCACATCACGATGTGTATGATACATACAACATACAACCCCCAGGCAATGTATGCTAACAGAATGTGTGCTGGAAACCAGGCTTACATACATACATACATACATACAGTAACACAAAGAAAGCAAGTAGTTCCCAAGCATCTCCAGTCACAAAGGGGTTAATCTTTGCATGAAGCAAACTCAAGACATCAGGTACAGAAGGGCAGAACTACATCAAAGGGCAGAACATATGGGAACTAATCCCTGTCCTAAAGGGCTAACAATCTGCTGCACATTACAAGGACAGCCTTGAACCGGCAGGATGCTGGGAGTTGCAGTACAACGAGGGCCAGGGGGCTATACTGCAAACATATAAAAGATATCAACATCCAATCTGCTCCTTTGTTTAAATAGCACGAAACATGGTTCCTGTTCCAGGACAGACGTGTAATTAAGGGGAAATGGTCCTTGAAAGAGAAAAAGGGGTTTTAGTTTTAGCCTTTGTAGAAACCAGTGCAAGAAATGAAATTAGTTTCTGCTTTTAAAGATTTTGACATTTCGCTCAGGCACAAGCAACTGCGTTTCCTAGCAACAAAACGGCAGTCTTGTTGCGCAGTAGAAAACTCGACTGAGAGCAACTGTCTGACTCGTCTCGTGGCAAAATCGAACGGGTCTGACCAACTGCAGCGCTGCTGCCTGGAGAGGCCTGTGTTAGATTTAACTGTGGGGATGAGAAAGAGGAAAGAAAGGAAACCCAAACAACGAAGAGCTTCATTGACATGAATGACTTATTGTAGCGCTGTCCAAAACTCAGGGGTAAGACCCAGGCTTCCTATGGCCCACGCATTCCACGCAGTCCTCTTCTATGACATCATCATTTCAATATAACACAGACATATTGTACATGACTCAATACATGGGAACAGCTGACAACTACCGATGTACGGCATAAACTAACCAAGGCATCTTTAGCCACGGCGGAATAAATCCAAATTAACCCTAAAAAACAGCTAGTTACCGTCTCAGACATGTTATCTCAGCAACACGGTCTAGACGCTGAACTTGAGCGCTCTGCTTACAAGGCCTTGAATTAACCCAGTCTGAATTGTTTGTCACCCTACTCTCATGCTCAGCATTCTAACTCTGGTTGCTAGCCGTTAACTACCCTAGCAACCGGGAAGCCGTTTTTAAAAAAAAAAAATTGAATAGGAAAAAGAAAACCAGAAGGCCAGAAAAGAACAATAAGCAATAACAAATACAAATAACAAAAAACTGAAGCATTACAATTTTTTTTCATAGTTGCTAGGGTCTGTGACCCCGACAACCTGGCAGCGTTTTCAGATGCAGGCTGAAAAAAAGTTTGAAATAAATAATGAAGACCAACTGAAAATTTGTACCATCTTTAACATGCAAACGTTAAGTTCTCCTATAATGTACCCATTTGGCTTATGACCCAACGCAAGGTTGAACATATTTAGGTCATCCTGGAAATAAAAAAATATTATATTAAAACAATCATAAAACTCAGTGTGTGGCCGGGCTTAGGACGTTTAAGGATGGCTGCCATAGTGCTTCATAAATATCCCCCCCTGCTTGTTAAATTCACATTGGTATCTTCCCAGTATTACAAAGGATGTTGCTATGATGCTTGGGCACAATAATTGCACAACTGGCGACCTCTACATACAAATTTCATGGCTCTAGGGACGGCAGTTGTACTACTACTACTACTACTACTACTATATATATATCAACCAAAAGAAATGCACTCACAGGGCTTGATTTGTGCAAACAAAAGTGGTTTTTATTCCGACGTTTCGGCTCTAACACTCGAGCCTTCTTCAGCAAGTGAACCTGAAGAAGGCTCGAGTGTTAGAGCCGAAACGTCGGAATAAAAACCACTTTTGTTTTGGTTGCTATCAGTATTATTATGTAACCAGCACCCAGGCAGATGCCTATTTTGTATGTGAGTGCTTCAGTTTGCTTGTGAGAGAGATATATATATATATATATATATATATATATATATATATATATATATATATATATATATATATATATATATTACGCCCTTGTATAGAAGATAATGAGACAATACTAGACAAGGCAGTAGTTACTGTATCAAGGGTATCTACATGCAGAGCCAGTAATTTCAGTACCAGTGGCACTAGATGCAGAGGACAATTACATTACTAGTGGTATTAGATGCCACACCAGTTATAGAAGCAGTGGTAATATATTGAGCAACAGTTAATGCTATAGGTGTGCTAGATTGAGCAGCAGTTGCAGGAACATAAGTACTAGATGTAGCAGCAGTCCCAGGGTTTGTGGCACTATACAGTATATAGGAGCAGCTACAGTACATGTAGGGGTACTAGATGTAATGGCAGTGGTATGAGATACTGCAGCAGTTGTAGTTCCCATGGTACTACAATGTAGATGCAGAAGCACTTACAGTATCAATGGTTCTAGATGCAGCAGTAGGTACAGTGCCATTGGTATTAGATGCAGCAACAGTTGTACAGTATACAGATTCTACAGCAGTTACAGTACCATTGGTAGTAGATGCACAGCAGTTACAAAATCAGAAGTAGTACAGTACCAGTAGTAGTAGATGCAACAGCAGTTACAGTACCATTGGCACTAACTGATGAGTTTCAGTGCTATTAGGCTCAGTAGTACTAATACCAGTGATACTAGATGTAACAGCAGTTACCACACCATTGATACTAAATGATGAGTATCAGTGCTATTAGGCTCAGTAGTGATACTAGATGTAACAACAGTTGCAGTAGTGGTGGTATGAGATGCAGCAGCCATTACAGTATCAGCAGTATCAAAAACAGTTACAATACCAGTGGTTCTAGGTTCTGCAACAATTACAGTACCAGTTCCAGTAGATACAGCAGCAGCAGCTTTTTTACCAGGTGTGCTAGGCGCAGCAACAAATACACTACCAGGTTATATGGGTTCTAAATGCAAGTATTAGGGTAGCTAGGTACAATACAGTACCAGGGTTCTAGGTGCAGTGGTGTACTAACTAAAGATGGCAGCACTAGAGGTTCAAGGTGCAGAAGGTGCCATGTGTTTATTACAAGAAGGGGGTGCTAGGTACAGAAATGGCAGTTGTAGTAACAGTGGTTCTAGGCTCAAGTTACTGTACCACAAAAGGCCGGAGTTCAATGGCAGAATTTTCGTGGCCCTGCTTGGTGCAGAAGAGGCAATTTCTGCAGCAAAGACATGTTCATTATTTGGTCCAGTTGTGCACAGTGTTTGGATCAGCAGGGATAGTAACATTATCAGGTACAGTAAGGACAGTACTAGTAAACGCAGGGTCAGTTACATTACTAGGTGCTGTAGAGACAGTAAAGGTCAGTTATAATAATAGGTTTGGTGAGGGGCAATTGAAGTATTTGGTTGTGCTTGAGGAGCAATTGCAATACTAGGAGCAACACGTTTAGGTATATAGTAGGTACAACAGCAGCAGTGATTAAATAGGACTAATAAATAACTCAGAAGTAGGTAAAACAGAGGCAGTCAGAAGACTAGGTGAGTGGGGGCATGTACAGTATCATTCCTCAGGTTCTTACCTATCGCACACAGAAGAAGAATCAAGGCCACGCTCAGCTCCATGTTCTTTCGATCAAATCGTTTGGTGCAGCGTTTGTGCATGACTCCACTTCTCCCCTTGCAGTCAGAGGCACAGGCGACCCTTTCCCTCTATCAGATTCCGCTCAGTGGGGTCGCCGTGTCCCCCTTCAAGTTCCAGAACCCGAAAGTAGAAGAATGGTATCCTTTAATGGGCCCAAAGCAGAACCAACAGGCTGTCCAGCTTGATGGTACCAGAGCAAGATGAAAGATGTTATAAGGTTCCAGGTCACACCAAGGCACTGTTCAAATTTTATGTCCAGGTTCTATTGCAGAAATTCTAGACAATGTCCATGTTGCAGCACAGAATAGAAGGTTCTAGAGCAGAGGTGACCTCAAATAAACCTCAGGGTTGTGGTGCCTGGGTTCTCAGGGTTGTACCTCCTGTGATGTCACTGATTTGCCCGGATTCCAGAGCAGACAACAGGACTGTTCCCGGTTTCCAGGGCAGATCTCATGACTAAGTTTGGGTTCCAGATCAGACAGTAGGGTTGTGTCCGGGTTCTAGATCACAATATAGAGCTGTGTCCGGTTCCAGATCTCGTGGCTGTACCTTAGTTCCGAAATTCAGTAGAAGGCTGTGTCTGGGTTCTAGATCAATGAGCAAGACGGGGAAGATCTCAAGGCTGTGCCCGAATTCCAGATCGGAAG
Source organism: Xenopus laevis (assembly GCF_017654675.1). Lineage (NCBI taxonomy): Eukaryota > Metazoa > Chordata > Amphibia > Anura > Pipidae > Xenopus > Xenopus laevis. The sequence goes on from NC_054377.1 coordinate 8,283,746, forward strand.
GTTGAAGAGTGCGGGTGCCAGATGAGATCTCAGAGTCGGGGCCAGAGTTCCAGATCAGATCTGTCTCTGTGGGAATGAGCCTTTTAAACGCCCGGGCTCAGAGCAGTGGCCATGGCTGGGTCTCAGCTCCTCTCTCAGTCCCAACACAGGAGCCTGTGGCCCCGCAAGCTCTTACATGTCCCTTCCCTGCCACATTCACCTTCTACCTGCCCTGCACTCCCCCAGCCTCCTTCCCTGCACTCTCCCAAAACCCGACCTGCTCCGACCCTTCCCTCACTGTCTCCGACCCTCTGCCCTCTGCTGCCGCATTCCCTCACTCTCAGCTCCTCACTCTCAGCTCCTCACTCTCCGCTCCTCTCTGTCTCGTCCCACTCCAGCTCCTGTCTCTCCCCCGCTCGCCTTAATTCTGCCTCCCTCTCCCGTCGCTGCCTCAGAGGCTTCTTTCAGAACAAACCAAATGCGACACCTCTACGGGGGGGGGGTGATGGTGATCTATTTACAATCACAAATAACCCAGAGCCGCTTTCCCCTTCATTACAAAAAGGACTTGTGTATGCCTGTGTATTTAACCTCAAGCTTTAATCGTAATCCATATCCTGCATATTAACCTACACAGGTATCTACTGAAGGAATTCCACCCCCCCCCCCGCCACAGCTACATGGTTTGTTCCTGGGCAGCCTGTTGGATCTTTTTACAAACTTGTAAAGAGTGAATGAGACACAATAGCAGCTCCGCATGTTCCAATAACACAGACGGATTTAGTTATATATGAGGGGCAGCAGGAGGGACCCACATGTGCTCACATACAATAACATGGGCAATATACAGTATAGGGAGATACATAGGAGGATACAGACTTGTGATATAAACAGAGGAAGAGATAAAATGTATCCCGAGGAGGAACAGCACATTATAAAGTACAGGTATGGGACCTGTTATACAGAATGCTCGGGACCTGGGGTTTTCCGGATAATGGATCTTTCTGTAATTTGGATCTTCATACCTTAAATCTACTAGAAAATCATATAAACATTAAATAAACCCAATAGGCTGGTTTTGCTTCCAATAAGGATTAATTATATCTTAGTTGGGATCAAGTACAAGCGACTGTTTTATTATTACACAGAAAAAGGAAATCATTTTTATAAATTTGGATAAAATGGAGTCTATTCCGTAATTCGGAGCTTTCTGGATATCGGGTTTCCGGATAAGGGATCCTATAACTGTATTAATACTATTATGCTTTATTTTTACAGCCCAGACACAACAGCACTTTATAGATATATTTCAAGGGTTACTACAATTACTACTAAAATGGTTAGAGATGCTGTATTTTATATAGGGAACTTGCTGTACCAGCCCATAGATCCAGCTTTAACAGGAATGATCCAGGCCTTCAAAGTTGCCCCCAGCAGTTCCCCATCTTGGATTTTGTTAGTCGTCTCTTGTGAGTCAGTGGCCCTGCACATGCTCAGTGGGCTCTGGGCTGCTGTTGGGAAGCTGAGCTTAGAGAGTGTAGGAAATCATTTAGCAGAAAGTGAAGTTCATCTGCCATAGAAGCTGATGCCACAGGGGTGATTATTATATTCTGATTAGGGATGCACTGAATCCAGGATTCAGTTCAGGATTTAGCCAGGATTTGGCCTTTTTCAGCAGGATTCGGATTCGTCCGAATCCTACTGCCCGGCCGAACCGAATCCGAATCCTAATTTGCATATGCAAATGAGGGGCAGGGTGGGAAAATGCATGACTTTTTGTCACAAAACAAGGAAGTAAAAAATGTTTCCCCTTCCCACCCCTAATTTACATATGCAAATTCAGATTCAGTTCGGTATTCGGCCGAATCTTTCTCCAAGGATTCAGCGGTTTGGCCGAATCTTTCGCGAATGGATTCAGCGGATCGCCCAAATCCAAAATAGTGGATTTAGTGCATCCCTAATTCTGATGCAGACTGCACTGATTTCTGAGCTGCCATGTAATGTGACTCTGAATATATTAATAATCAGCCTTATATTGTGACATTTCTATTCTATGTGTACTGTGTATTGTGAGTGGGTCTCTAAGCTCAGTAAGTGACAGCAGCACAGAGCATGTGCAGTGAATCAGCAGAAAAGAAGATGGGGAGCTACTGGGGTGTGTTCAGGGTAGGGATGCACCGAATCCAGAATTCAGTTCGGGATTCGGCCAGGATTTGGCCTTTTTCAGCAGGATTTGGATTCGGCCGAATCCTTCTGCCCAGCTGAACCGAATCTGAATCCTAATTTGCATATGCAAATTATGGCCAGTGAGTGAAATCACGTGACTTTTTGTCACAAAACAAGGAAGTAAAAAAATGTTTTCCCCTTCCCACCCCTAATTTGCATATGCAAATTAGAATTCGGATTTGGTCCGGTATTCAGCTGAATTTTTCGCGAATGATTGGGGGGTTCGGCTGAATCCAAAATATGGATTTGGTGCATCCGGTGCAATTCAGGGGCTCAGATCTTTACTGCTAAAGGGCTGTGGGGGTCTTGTAGATTCTGTGTTGAGGTTTAGTCCCCCCCTTTTGTAGCTGATATACAAGGTAACATTACATAGAGGAAATGTGCACAAAGCAAAGAGACAATATAGTATTATATAGGGAAGCATTAAAATGAGGTACAATGTAGTAAAACCCATGTAATTTGTATACAGGGCAACATTAAAAGAATTTGTGTGAGCTTCAACCACCTTGTATAACTTGGTGAGTTGGGTGCAAAGCAGTCCGGAAAACCTTGCCAGGAATTAGGGTAGACATATTAGAAAAAAATACCACTGCAGAACCTCTTTGTTGCAAAAAAAGTGAGAAGTTGAATTTATTAAGTCAGACAACCGGTCTAGCCCAATAAATTCAACTTCTCACTTTTTGCAACAACGAGGTGTTGCAGCAGTATTTTTTCTAGTATTCGTATATAGGGTAGAGATACCAAATGGCAAAAAGGTTTATATGTGACTAAACCAATGGGCCAAAAATCAACTGGATAGCCATTGGGCAGGTTGGAAAAAATTGCATCGGAGTGTTGATATGGCCCTGATAAATCCTCATACGCCCCCATTATGATCCACATGTTGGCCCAAGAGCACCGAATATCCACATAGAGAATGCCAAGTGTACTTTTACTACTGGTGGGAGATTGGCTAATATAGAGTGACGATGTAGAGAAATTAAAGAGGACGTTAACCCAAAAGAAAATTTTGCACAATAAAAGAAAACAGAATTTCAAGCAACTTTCCAATATACATTCATTACAGCTTTTCAACAGCTTAAAAGTCTTCTATAGAACCTAAAGGAAACCCAAGCACTTTATATAGGGACCTGCAGTCCGTGGAAAAGTTGTAGTTCAACCACAGCCCTGTAAAACCTAGGCAATAACAAGCAGCAAGGGCAAGGGAAGGATTCAGTTACAGGCAATATTTTCCCAGAGATGGGGAGCAGAGATACAATCCCACGATGACCAAGCTGCTGAAGTTAAGAAACAAACCTCGGGGTCACCTTGAGCCAGATCCCCTTTCTGCAATAATATAGAATAATGAGCAGCAGAGGAAAAAAAAGGTCCCTTAGAGAAACACTGACAGCCCCAAGTCCCACTCCATAGCCACAACCTGGAAATAGAGTTATTTTTAATTATCAGCCATTTGATTGGCAGTGATTAAAACATCATAATCATTCGTCAACCCTTTCACTGGCAGAAGGTTTTCCACAAACCCATTGTTTTCAACATTTTGCACTTTCACTGTTAGGGGCATTATCAAGTTGAAAGGTCAGCCAGTCCTACTTTATCAAATACTGGAGCTCCACGAGTACTGAGTCCAGCCCAGAGCATGATATCTTCTGCCCCAGAGCATTACAGAGTAAAGACAGCAGCACTGGGTGTCTTCATTATGAGGAATGTTGATGCCCGGCATGCGTGTCCAGCTCCAGAATAACAGACCAGGCAGCCTGACTAAATGGATTAGCACTATTTGCCCATCTGTGTGGATGGCCACCAGCCGCCACGTCACATAATAGCCAGCAAATTGGCTTTCAGTCTCATTGGCTGGTTAATTAGCAGCTCAAACTGATTTTTCCCCTTAACTTTAACCCTACCATGGCTGCTGTCCTGACAATAATTACTGTTGGTCCAGTTGCAATAAATCTTATGATCAAGCCATTAAAGGAAAGCCCTGTGGCTCCTTAGTATGGGAAACTTTTTTCTCATTATATTTCGGGGTGCAATTTATTCTGTGCACACATATATTTGCATATCTAAATGTTAGGGTAGGATTTTGTCGCGATCCGACGCGCTGCGAAAAAACGCATGCGACAAAACGCATGCAAATAAGGTAAGAGATAGAATTGTCGCATGGTGTCGCTGCTGCATCTGCATCCAACAGTCGCGTCGCATCAACGGATCGCGACAAAATCGCTTGTGGAGTCCTACCCTAAGTGCTATTGAAAGTAGTACAGGTATTGGATCGATTATCCGGAAACCCGTTATCCAGAAAGCTCCAAATTACGGAAAGGCTGTCTCCCATAGACTCCATTATATAGTGAATAAAGTACCCCCTCTTGTAAAATATAAGGATATTATAAGTTACCGAGGAGTTTCATGACCATATAAAAACACGAGGCCGAAGGTCATGGAACTCCGAGGTAACTTCTAATATCCTCATATTTTGCAACTGGGGGTACTTTATTTATTATAATACACACGTTTCAGTGAGTCATGTGACAGAAATGACATCAGAACTCACCGTTTATAACTGATGACATCAGAACTCACCGTTTATAAGGATATAATTTACAAGATATTCATGGCTTTTGTGATTTCTGTGTAGACTCGATTTTAACCAAATGATCCAAATTTTTAAAAATGATTTCCTTTTTCAGTGTAATAATAAAACGGTAACTTGTACTTGATCCCAGCTAAGATATAATTAATCCTTATTGGAAGCAAAACCGGCCTATTGGGTTTCTTTAATGTTTACGGGGATTTTCTGGTAGACTTATGGTATGAAGATCCAAATTAAGGAAAGATCCCTTATCCGGAAAACCCCAGGTCCGAAGCATTCTAGATTCTGGTCCCATACCTGTATATAGCTTTCTGCTTATATACTCTACACTTCTGGTTCTGACTCCTGTAACTGAAGTATTTGCGTGTAGCATGTTTTAACATTTAAATATAGAGAGTTTGGGTTAGAAGCGTGGGAAAGGTTGACTCTGCCAATATTGCCACAAGGTTCATTACTTCAGTGTTGTAAATATAGTAATTCTACTAATTTCAGGCTTGCGTCATCACCCAATCCAGAACCACCAGGAGTAAATCCACCTACAGTTCCATGGAATCAGGCAGAAAATGAAGAGAAAGTCACATCTCTACTGGCTGTCATGGAGCACTGTAGATGGGTAAAATCCGGCAAAATAGGCAAATCTGGGCATGTATAACCCACTTTCTGAGTATTAGATCATTACATCAATGTATGCGCAGGTCTATACTCACAGACACACACAAAGCCATATACAGGCATGCACTGACACACACTGACAGAAGTACACAAATATTCACTAGACAGACACACACTGAAACAGTGGCCACGCTGCACTCATGCACATTGCCCTGGGGGTACATTTTCATTCTCTTAGAATCACAAAGTCTGGCGCCACAGAGAAAAAGAAAATCATCTAATTATTAGAACCACGGAAGGAGAGTCAAAACCAGCAGGTTTTATCCTCAAGAAAATATTATTCTTATGCCAGGGGCCGGGCGGAGAGGGATCCCCCTGATATTAACCAGGATATAGGAACAACGCAGGCTTGGAGTTGCATGAATATTCCTTAGCTAGGGCAGAGGGAAGCCCAGCTGGAGAGGAAGATTTATAAGCCTCTGTATATTATACCTGCTGGGAGGGGAGGAGCTTCATATTATACTTTTCATATTCATATTATACAGTTTACTATCCCTTCTATGTGTTCACAGGGTCACACATTACTCTTTAATATTTCTCTTTAGTTAGGTCTGTTCTTGGGTAGCTTTATAATACTAAGGGTAAGGTCACACTGGGAGTTTCAGGGAGATTTAGTCACCTGGCGACCAATCTCCCTGTACGCCTTCCCTCACTTTTGTGCTGGCTTAAATGAAAAATCGCGGGAGATTCGTTTTCCGAAGTCTCCTCGTGAGGCAACTTCAGAAAACGAATTGACACGTGTGCTTAGCGCCGGCAATTTTTCATTTTAGCCAACGCAAGAGTGAGGGAAGGCGTTCGGGGAGACAGTTAAAGGGTGAAGGAAAGAGTGTAAATGCAGATGCATTCTGCTCCACTAAACAGTTTTGCTGCATGATCACACAGCGGCTGTTAGGGCTCTTACACACAGGACGTTTTTTCTGCGCTCCCCTGCGTTGCACTTTCTTCCGTTCAGCCACAGGGGAGCGCATGTAAGCGCCAAACGCATATGGGATGCAGCATGTTGCATTTCACCTGCATTCGGCCGATACATGCGTCTGTGTGAGTACAGCCCCATTGACAATAGTTGAGTGAGTCTACTTCTGCGCTCCCTTGCGGCTGAACGTAAGAAAGAACAATGCAGGGGAGTGCAGGAAAAATCGCCCGTGTGTAAGAGCCCTTAGTTCTCATTTACGGCTCTTACTCACGAGCGTTTTTACCTGCGCTCCCCTGCGTTCCGTTTTTCGGCGTTCAGCCGCAGGGGAGCGCAGGAATAGACGCATTTCATTATTTCAAATGGGGCTGTACTCACACAGGCGCATGTAGGTGCCGAACGCAGGTTGAGACGCAACATGCTGCATTTTTCCTGCGTTCAGCGCCTACATGCGCCTGTGTGAGTACAGCCCCATTTGAAATAATGAAATGCGTCTATTCCTGCGCTCCCCTGCGGCTGAACGCCGAAAAACGGAGCGCAGGTAAAAACGCTCGTGAGTAAGAGCCCTTAAACAAATGTGGGTACTGCCATACTCCTTGCCTCAGCTGAGATGATCTCAGTGAATTAATTAGTTGTGCGCTTCTATTTGTGTCTACAGACAAGTGATATAGTCTCGTTGGAGCCAGACACGTATTATAACTACAACTCATTGTAATAACCAAAAGCTGCACAGCCACAGGTATCATGGCAATGGCACAACTGGGCGATTTTCATCTCAGTGGGTAAATAGCAAAATGCTCTGTATTGCCCCCAATTGGAGTTATCACTTCATTGTGACTTGGGACAACAATTGGTATTGTTATAAATTGCCTGGGCGGGGTACACAGAACTCATGAGTTAGGGCTTGTAACCCTTAGACAACCACCAATAAGATGTTTGCTATTAAACAAGTGATTACTAAATGCTCCCTGCAAATCAGGTTGCTATAGGTGTCTAGACCTGTAGCAGACTTTGCACCTTTGATTATATTACCCTGTTCCACTTAACATAAATAAAAAAAAAGACATCCTTGTAACAAGGCCCCCATGCTCTGTGCATCTCCTCTAACAGGAGGAAAATATATTCTCTTGTTCTGCAAGATGTCAGTTAATATTCCCTTTAATCTTGCACTGAAGGCACCGGTTGCTAAGGAGGTTAAATGCGCATTCATCTCTCAATGATCCTATTATTCTCCAAGAACTTCAATAATCTGTCTCCTCCCACTAACCGGCTGTCAAGCAGATCAAAAGCCTTTATACAGATAATCAGGCAGGAACTGCAGTGCTTGATCCCTGTTTATTTGTCTATAAAAGACGGTTTGCTTCTACATCACTGCTATTACCACTGGAACATAATTAGACATGAAATCAGTGGCACAACAATGGGGGGACTCAATATGGTGGAAGGTGGGTCCAAAATCATTTTGCTAGGGCCCTGGGCCCCAGGGCTAACTACTAAGATAATGCAGTAGCGGTAGTAGTAGTAGGTGTATATGTTAGGGCTGGAATGCTCAAGCTATTGTTGAACTATAACCTAAGCACAGGAAAGGTGCTGGGAGCTGCAATCCAACACTCCAAAAAGACATAGTGTTATTTACCTTTAAGGTCAGAATCGGAGTCCTCTCTAAAGCTGGAACACTTTTCTAAATACTATGTACTTATTTTGTAATCTTCCAGTGCATTTTTGGAAAGTTTTTTTTAATCACCTGGAAAAGATTATTCTGTGCCTGGTTGACATTAAACCCCCTCAAAAATCCATGACAGATCTCAGTGGGCTGTCACACACTGGTTTCAGTACGACAAGCTGCAAGTTTTCTCAGCTGCCATGTAATCCCTGTTATGAAAAGAATATTCATACTGTGTGTCGGACTGTGAGGGTCTGGGCCCACCGGGGCTGCTGCACCAGGCCCCCGCCCCCCATCCCGAGCTGCAAATCCCACTCTGCCAACCCAGCCCCCCCCACAATTTACCTGTGCTGGTAATTTAGTCGATGGTGGGGGGTGAAGGTCACGAGCGCAGGCTGAGTGGAGTGGGTCTGGGCCAGCGGGTCCAACATAGGGTTGCCACCTTTTCTAAAAAAAAACCTGCCTTCCTATATATTTTCCCTATAAATAACATTGGGATCAGCCACCACTTTTACCGGCCAGGTTGCAACCCCAGTCCTACGAGGGCTGACGAATCAATCGGGTTGTCGGGGATTGGGTTGTAAGTTTGTTGCAAGGGTTTAATTTATAGTTTTAAATACCTCTTTCCATGTTTTATCATGGGACATGTCCACCACATATGCTATTTCCCCGCAATCAACCATCACTTTTACCGGCCAGGCCGGTAAAATACTGGCCAGGTGGCAACCCTACCTGCCGGCCCAGTCTAACAAGGTTTTTCTGGAAAAAAATACCGGCCTTCCTATAAATTTATCTTTTTTTCCCTAACAATAACATTAGGATCAACCATCTTTTCTACCGGTCAGGCCGGTACAATACTGGCCAGGTGGCAACCCTATATCCAACCCTGTCAGAGGGGTAACTACTAGGTATGAACCAAATCCACTATTTTGGATTCGGCCGAACTTCCGAATCCATTGTGAAAGATTCAGCCGAATACCGAACCGAATCCTAATTTGCATATGCAAATTAGGGATGTGAAGGGGAAAACATGTATTACTTCCTTGTTTTGTGACAAAAAGTCATGTGATTTCCCTCTCCGCCCCTAATTTGCATAGGCAAATTAGGATTCGGATTCGGTTCAGCCGGGCAGAAGGATTCTGCCGAATCCTGCTGAAAAAGACCGAATCCCGAACCGAATCCTGGATTCGGTGCATCCCTAGTAACTACGGAGGAAGAAGACCTTTCAGCTGCAGGGGGCCCAGGAGCTATAAGGGGCCCCGTGGGGCCCTAATTAATGAGCAGTTTCAACATAAATTAGTAAAACAGGGGGCCCTAAAATGAATTTGCTCTGGGGCCCAGTGGTGTAACTAGAAGTGCAAAATGGTATGAAAATGCACTGCATGATGTTGCTGCTCGCTGGCCGCAGCCTTTGGACACTGCTGCACTGAAAGGGCCTGTATTTTAGGGTCTGGTCGGTAAAAATATATGTTTGTTGTTGTTTATGAGGTAAGATTTGTCGCTAGGCGGGGGACGGACATATTATTGGTGGGCAAAGTTACTTGGCACAGAAGGGGGCGGTCCCAGGAGGTTTGCAGCTACTGGATGAAACCATGAGAGACAGACAGGTGGGGACAATCCCAGCAGTCAGGAGGAGTTGTTGAAAAAGGCACAATGCCGGCGGGGATCAGAGTGGGCTGCAGTAAGAATTTTAGTCAGACGTTCCTCAGCGCCAGTGGAGGGGGCAGCCCTGTAATTTGACAAACCACGTTTCCACCCGGCGAAGTCCCTGCGGTGCACAGGAAGCAGCGGTTACCGAGGTAACGAGCTTGACGCTCAATTGTGAAGACCGGAAGCTCTTTCCCGGTATATTGACGTCACATTCGGAGCCTGGAGATTGTGTGACAATGAGTCCGGAGAGGCTTTCCCAGCCGGGACCCGAGTACCTGGGTGAGCAGCAATAGATGTGCATGTGTCTCATTCACTGGAAACCCCAAACGTCATCTATATGTTCTATTGTGTCCCGCCCATTAGATATTATAGTATGTGCCTCAGGCTGGTGTAACCTGGAGCCCCCCTGAAGGATGTTGCTGCTGCTGATAGGTGTAGTTCAATAACACCTGGAGGGCTGCAGCTTGGACTTATCTCTGATCCATACAATCCACCTACCACTCGTGTTGGTTGGGCCTCATCATTTCTACGTACCCTGGACCCCAAATATGGCCTTATTGTCCTACATTGCCAGAGCTTCAGATATGGCCTTATTGTACCACTACCTACATTGCTGGGGCCCCAGATATGGTCTCATCATTCCTACATAGCAAGGGCCCCAGATATGGCCTTATTGTTCCTACATTGCTGGGGCCCCAGTTATGGCCTTATTGTTCCTACATTCTCGGGGCCCCAGATATGGCCTTATTGTTCCTACATTGTCGGGGCCCCAGATATGGCCTTATTGTTCCTACATTGTCGGGGCCCCAAATCTGGCCTTATCGTTCCTACATAGCTGGGGATCCAGATATGGCCTTATTGTTCCTACATTGTTGGGGCCCCAGATATGGTCTCATCATTCCTACATAGCCAGGGCCCCAGATATGACCTTATCATTCCTACATACCCGGGCCCCAGATATGGCCTTATCATTCCTACATACCCGGGCCCCAGATATGGCCTTATTGTTCCTCCATTGCCGGGGCCCCTGAAATGTTTATTTTGTTCTTACATCGGGAGTGGCCCCAGATAGGGCCTAAGGTCTGTATGAAGAATGAAGCCCTGCAAGTGGATAATATGGATCAGGGATGCCCAGTATACAGCCCTCCACCTGTTGTTATAATGATTCCAAGATTTGGTTTGTAATTTGGCTGAAACTCCACATGTTTTAAGTCCTAAATGTTAATGGTGTGACATTGTTTGAAGCTTTTTCACTTGCATTCCCCCTGTCCATCTTGCTGTATTTCAAGAAATGTTATATTTCTTTCCTTTACGACATAGAGTGAGTTATAAACTATAGGGCAGTCCAATCCTCCTTGGGTCAGTGGGGGTGCTTAGTCTGTAAGTCAGTCGAGGGGGGGGGAATAGGGAAGAATGGCCTGTTACTGCACTAGATCCCCCTGAAAACCCAGACTAAAGTCAGTTAGAGGGAGATTTGGGGTGAATATGTATTTGTTGCCATATACCGTATATACTCGCGTATAAGCCGAGTTTTTCAGCACCCAAAATGTGCTGAAAAACTCAACCTCGGCTTATACGCGGGTCATACCGTAGATACGCTCCTTCCGCGGCCCCAACACACCTCCCTCTCCCATAGCGCAGGACTGTCTGTGACTGACTGTCACGATCGCCGCCCGGAGCAGGTCCAGGAGCTCCGGGCGGCGCGTCCTTCCCTGCCGGCAGGGAAGGACGCGCCGCCCGGAGCTCCTGGACCTGCTCCGGGCGGCGATCGTGACAGGGAAGGAAATAGGGAAAGCATTGTGGATGGCGGCGTCCCTACAGAAGCGGTGCCTACGGGTCACAGGGGGTCGCACTGCTGGGCTGGAAGTCAAAGCTCTGCGGGACAAGAGTTCGATGCTCAACGCTCTCCTTCGATCTTCGCTCTCCAGTTGCTCCCTCTGTCTCTGCAGGGCTCGCAGGGTGCTGGGTGTAAAGGGGAACATTTCTCCAGCCATTTTATGAGGGATTTTGATGTTTTCACCCCGTCGGATCAGCAGTGGCATCACTATGCGTCTGTGCTAGAGAACTGTGTCCTATTTATAACCTGGCCCACACTGATCCTTCTCAGGGTAAGCATATTTTTGCAGTGTCATGTTCCTGCTGATGGAATTATGGGGAGGCTCTTTTAAATCGTTTTAGATAGATTTCTATGCCATAAAACATGATTACACATTTACACATTCACATTTTGAAATCTGACATGGGGCCCCTAGGCTTATACACGAGTCAATACATTTTTCCAGTTTTCTTAGGTAAATTAGGTACCTCGGCTTATACACGGGTCGGCTTATACACGAGTATATACGGTATATTCTTGAAACTATGATAGAAACATATCTTCCTATATCTTGAGCTAAGGGGGAACCAGGCCTGGGATGGCAATCTGTGAGTTCAGGCAAATGCCAGATGGGCTGCTGTAAGATTTTGGAACTATTTGGGCCTCTGTGTACTTGGGATGCCAGGGCCTATTTAATTTCCAGTCCAGACCTGAGGGGCAGTGGCTGAAAGTTAGACCTTTACAGGTGCCTGGTCAAAGGAGGGACCTTGAGGTGGGGCTTGACCTTTAAAAAAACATGGGTTATGTATATGAAATGCTTTCTCATTACTGTTAGATTTCATTGGAGGAGGTGAGTGACGAGAATCGCGTGAGGGCGGAGGGTTGAGAAATCACTGTCACTGAATCTGTGGCATCTGTAGATCTTTTAGGAACAATATTATTTTCCTACGATCCCTAATCGGGTTGCTGGTACACTACACTGTAAGGGCAATGATATAAGGGGTGTTTTAAAGGGGTTGTTCCCTCCGAGACAATTTGAAATTGGTTTTCATTTTTTATTATTTGTGGTTTATTTCAGCAGCTCTCGAGTTTGCAATTTCAGCCATCTTGTTGCTAGGGTCCAAATTACCCCAGCAACCATGCATTGATTTGAATAAGAGACTGGAATATGAATAGGAGAGGCCTAAACAGAAAGATGAGTAATACAAAGTAGCAATAACAATACATTTATAGCCTTACCGAGCATTTGTGTTTTAGCTGCCCCAGCTGCCCCTGGTCATGTGACTTGTGCCTGCACTTTAGGAGAGAAATGCTTTCTGGCAGGCTGCTGTTTTTCCTTCTCAATGTAACTGAATGTGTCTCAGTGGGACATGGGTTTTTACTATTGAGTGTTGTTCTTAGGTAGCTGCTATCTGGTTATCTTCCCATTGTTCTTTTGTTTGGCTGCTGGGGGGGGGGAAAGGGAGGGGGTGATATCACTCCAACTTGCAGTACAGCAGTAAAGAGTGATTGAAGTTTATCAGAGCACAAGTCACATGACTTGGGGCAGCTGGGAAATTGACAATATATCTAGCCCCATGTCAGATTTCAAAATTGAATATAACAAAATCTGTTTGCTCTTTTGAGAAATGAATTTCAGTGCAGAATTCTGCTGGAGCAGCGCTATTAACTGATTCATTTTGAAAAATTTCATTTTTTTTTTCCCCATGACAGTATCCCTTTAATGCAATAAAACCTTGCAGGGTTTTGCCCACATTTCATGCCTGTTTGCCAGAGTTTCTTGTTGATTAAACTGTAAAGTATACATGGCCAGCCTGTAGATTATCTGGCCAATCAGCAGGCACCTTTATTATGGCCCTGACATTGTCTCATAAAAAGCAGTGTGATTAAATGCATGTTTATTTGGTGCTTTTTAAATGACGTTTGTACATTGCATATTTCTGTGCTTGTTTTAGATGCAGGCGTAAAGCAGTGTGAGCTGATGAGTAATGGGTTCCATATTGTTCCAGTCTTTTTGTTCTGTGGCCAGAATAAGCGGGTTTGCCTTTAATCTAAATGTCTTCATAAATTGCGCTCTTGTGGCTTGGATTGTCAGTTTGGGAGTTTGCCTCATCTGTCTTGGTGGCTGGAAATGTTCAGCCTTTTTCACTATACTACTTGTGTAAATATGTCTTTGATACGGAGCCCAAGCCATTTCAGAAGTGGTCAGTTATTCTGGCCAAAGAACATCTTTCAGCATCACTGGAAGCATGTTCGGAGCCACGTGCAGCTCTCAAAGCGTTTGAAGGGGTTGTAAACCCAAATAGAACATTTTGCATTTTGTAAGTGAATTTAAGTAAGTTTCAAACTGTCCTCTGTTCTCTGCACTGACTCCATGTACCAGCAGTAGTCAGTTCTCCGGGCAAGGACATCATTTGCATTTATGCTTTGTGTGTCCTGAAAAAAGTAGAATCACAGACTTGTACCAGGTATTGTGGGAATTGTAGTCTTTGCTGGAAGCTAGCGGAGGAAAATAGTAGTTAGAAACAACAGAACAATGGGAAGGTTAACAGATAGTGGCTCCCTAACACAAGATAACAGCACCCAAGTAAAATCCAGGTCCCACTGAGACACATTCAGTTACATTGAGTAGGAGAAATAACAGCCTGCCAGAAAGCAGTTCCATCCTAAAGTGCTGACTCTTTCTGAAAGCACATGACCAGGCAAAATGACCTGAGATGCACCTACACACCAATATTACAACTAAATACACTTGTTGGTTCAGGAATTACATTTTATATTGTAGAGTGAATTATTTGCAGTGTAATCAGTGAAATTTATAAATAAAAGCTACATCATAAAAATCATGACAGAATCCCTTTAAGACTGTTCTAATCTTGCCTCCGGTTCATCTTTCTCAGCCGAGAGTGACTTTAATAGAGAGAAACCAGCTCCTTTCAAGGACAGTTCCCCTTGCTTTTGTGCGGCTGAATTCCGTGCATTCCTACCACTCTCTCTCTCTCTATCCCCGATCATTGGGCTTTGATTTGTCAACTTTCTGACAGTGGGAAAGTCATTAGCCCTGTGCTTCTTCCATTTCAGTGGAGCAGTTGGATTGTACCCCAGACAAAACTGCCTGCGGTTAAAGGACCAGTAACACCAAAAAATGAAAAATATGAATGTATCCTGACATGCAGTGTATTTGTATGGCCTACTTTAAGGACCGCCATCAGAAATCACATGGCCCCATACGACAAAATTTCCTGGGCCCCCTTGCCTGCGCCCACCGCAAGCCCCACCTACAGGACCGCCCCCACCACACAGTAAAAAAACCAAAAAAATATTGATGGCTAGGGTTCCCACATGTTAATAAAAAGATATTGGTGGTCAGGGCCCCCCATAAAAAAAATTTGTGGCCAGGGCCCCCCATTAAAAAATATTGGTGGCTAGGACCCCACATGAGAAAAAAAAAATTGGTGGCCACGAGTCCCCCCACATTATAGGAAAATTGGTGGCCAGCGCCCCTTAAACGTCCATGCCTTCCCGAAGTCAGCAGCTCTCAGAAAGATGGGGGGCCTGGCTAATCAAGTAAGTGTGGCATGGCCAGGCCCCCCTTACCCTCGGGGCCCCCTACAACTCTCCCCCCTGTCCCCCCCCTTGATGGCTGCCCTGCCTACTTTGGAGCAAAAGTGCTGTTTTGCTTTCAGTTCTCATTTACTTGGGTTAAACATTGAGTCTGATCATGGAGTGGTCAGTATGGCGTCTTTTATGGAACGTTAAATATTACATTATTGAATATTGTGCTAAAATGGCGGTGCAGAGTAAGGGAACCTTATGTGTAAATGCCTTTAGGGCATTTTCATTCCATTGATACTGTCCCTTTGCTGCTTTGATGTCACTTGATTCTTTTGATGATGTCACATGATTTCCCTTTAAATGTAACCAACCTTGTATGATTCTGACGATTTGTTGTATCCAGACTGGAACATGCTCTTGGATTTCAATATCCTAGCATTTACTTTGGTCATACATTGTGCCTGATCACGGAGTGGTAAGTACAGGTATGGGACCTGTTATCCAGAATGCTCTGCACCCAGGGTTTTCAGGGTAACAGATCTTTCCGTAATTTGGAAATTACTAGAAACTCGTGTAAACATTAAATAAACCCAATAGGCTGGTTTTGCTTCCAATAAGGATTAATTATATCTTAGTTGGGATCAAGTACAAGCTACTGTTTTATTATTACAGAGAAAAAGGAAATTTTTTTTAAAAGTTTTGATTATTTTATTAAACACGAGTTTATGGGAGATGGCCTTCCTGCAATTTGGAGCTTTCTGGATAACGGGTTTCCGGGTTAGCTGTTTACAGACTACCAGTTACTGCATTGAAAACCCCATCAACCAAGGAGCTAATAAGAAGAAATCCTATTAATATTGGGTATATACTTTCTGTGTGTTCTAAAACACTATCAGTTTCCTTATTATTTGAGACTTTGGTTCTCCTTTAATGTAAATGTAAATACTAATTTGCCGTTAAAAGATAAAAAAAAAAAGAAAAAGAATATGCCACAAGCTGAATGAAAAAAGACAACTCCTCGACCTCTTTTGAATGGGGGCCTTTCACATTTTCTCTGCAGCCTCCAAGTTGGAAAAAAAAAAAACGTTTTCAGGGTTTCTTTCACTCGACTGACTAAAAAACGCTCTTATCTCTCCCTTCATCTTTGTTCATAGCCGAACATGTCCCAGACAGCCCCTCTCCTCAGATGTGATTCCCAGACTGCGGCCGCTATCATTCCAGCTCCCTTGGCTTGTTACCCCATTTGTCATCATTAAAGAACTTTATTATCATAACAAGCGGTTTAGTCCCATCCCTGTCAACATCTCTTGAGTAAAAGTTTACTTTGCAAGAACAACTCACAAAACTCTTGTTTGCCAAGATTCCAATTCTTGAGGTTTTTGTGTGTTTTTTTTAAAAAATTCAAGAGAACATTCCTCCCCCCCCCCCAAACACAAGTACGGGGGGAGTCCATGCCGAGCTGTCCCATTGTGTAGAATGATTTCTTGTTAGCACCATTATCTGGCAGAAAGATTACAGGCAATTGTGATAAAGCAACAATACCATTTTCTCTAATGACATTCAGGAGTCGACAGGCAGCCTGGGGCAATACTATCAGATTTAAACAAAGTCTAAAAGCTGTGTTTGCCCTCTCTCTCTCTCGCTGTTGTTTCCCTCTGATCTTAAAAGCTACACCTGGGGCTGCAACAGGAGGAAGGTACATAAAGGCTGGGGCCCTTTGTAACAACGCTGATACTGCAGGCTGACGGTTGCCTCCAGTTCTCATCAGCAATGAGCAAGCTAAGCAAATAAAATGGGCTGCGGGTCTGTTTGGGCTCAGTGTTCCCATTGTCCGAGTCATACAAGGATAGCTATATACAGCGTGACTTTAGCTAAATTTCCCTACTATATTTTATTGTGGGACCTTCAGGAACTGAGTAGAAGTTAGGCTTGTGCCGCACTATGCGGATTTTGGCCTGCAGAGAAATGCAGGCCGGGAAGCCGCTACACTCCAGGAACATTGCCTCCGCTCGGTGCAGCACACACTGTTGAATTCGAATTAAACTGCAAAATCACGCTTTTTGAAATCCAACGTGCACCCCAACAGAGCAGGTCTGGACTGAGAATTAAAATAGGCCCTGACATTTTAGGTATACAGAGGCCCGATCAGCCCACACAGAGGTCCAAACAGCCCCCACTAGCCCACAAAATACTGACTTTCTATGGCACCTTATAGCAGCCCCTCTGGCCAGAACCCACTGATCTGGGCCTGCAACAGAGACAATGTTTTCAGGTGTAGGCCCATCACCACAGGAGCAGTGCAGGAGTGGATTCTCGGCTGGGGTTGCAACCTGGCCATTAAAAATAATGTCTGATCCCAATGTTATTAAAAGGGAAAAAAGATAAATATATAGGAAGGCCGGTATTCTTTTCCAGAAAAGGTTGCAACCCTATTCTCGGCCTGCGTTTCTCCGCAGGCAGATGTGTTAGATTTCTGCGCAAAATGCAAAATCTCTGGTTTTTGCACGGAAATCCACCGAATCTGCCAGCACCCAAGCGGAAGTAATGTTTCCGGGTGCAAGCATGTCAGGCAGAAGGGCAGCAGCAGAGATGTCTTCCCCTGCAGACCATATGGTTATCCACCCAACCAGGATCTGCCCGACCCGGCTTGTAAATCACCAGCTAGGGCCAAGGCGGAATGATGAGTTCTCCGGCATTGTAATTGCTGGTATGCTGTATTTGATAGACCCTTTAAACCCTTTAAATCCCTCATTTCCCTTTCCTTCTCAGCTGACAAATAACCCCTTATAAAGAGAGGTCCGCCTATTCCCTGCCCATTTCTCCACCTACTCTGCCCAGTTCCCTGCCCAGTGATATCACCCCGCCCCATATGACGTCATCACCCACTTCCCAGACGTGAAAGCCATTTTTAGTCCAGAAAAAAGGTGGCTTTTTTTGACTCATTTGGCGCTAGCTTTAGAGATCTGTGGCCACAGGCACAGCAGGAGCTAGGACCCCAACATATGGAAAAAGTTAATGCAACTAAAGCTGGCCATAGACATGCAGATTATAAACGATCGTCCGTGCCAATCTTCTGACCTGAAACTAACCATTCAGATTATTATAAAAGTAGTAAAGAGAACAAATCACACCCCGATGCTCGTGCCATTAATTGACAGACTGCAATCTACAAAAGTTACAGTATGTCTGACAAATAGTACTGGCGATCTCCCATTGATATCGGCAATACATGCGGAGATCTTATTGGTAGCTGATATAAATCTTTTAACCTGTCCGATTGACTCAACGACCGATTGCCATGGTATAAAAAATGTTGAGACACACCACAAACGGTCCGAAAACCGTACGAGCCGTCATTTCGTACAATGGTATCTTTGCGTCTATGGCCAGCTTAAAAAATCATCTTGAATATCCATTCTTCAACTTCCAGCATTTCTCTGACATATTTTGAAGCCTTTTCTTGCAGCTCAAGGCAGATCATTTTTTGTGGCAATAACCACAATATATCACTGGTGATCTCCCTTTCTTACTAAGGCCCCTGGTACAAGGGGAACTTTGTCTGTTGCTGCCCTCAGGCAGAGAGCAGTGATGGACTGAATGAATGAATGAATGAATCAAAAGCACCCTACTGAATGGAAGGAACAGTGAATGGTGTATTGATCCTGAGGTCCACCATCCAGAGTCCTAAGGGTCCTTCTGAGATATCCATTAATCCTGTGCCAGCCACCTAGCACATATAAGTGCTTGGGAGAGGCCTAGTGGCTGGTATAGGGGTGCATGTAAGATTTATGATGCCTGTTGGAATTAGAGTGTGTCTCATGCCACATAGAGCAAGTTCCTGCCTGGCCTATTATGTTGCCTTTCTATCTCAAACTTCTCCTTTTCATCTAAGCTTCGTGAATTTTTGGTCATCTGCCTGGTATGCCCCTTTGTCACTCTCTGTTTTATCCCCTTCCATCTGGCTTTGTGCTTTACATTCCCCTACAACCAACCTATCCATGAAGCCATAGACTTTCCCACTGGGGTCCACAGTGCAGTTATGGGCTCTATGAGCTGAAAGCTCATTGTTCCGAAAGCTCTTGGGAATTACATTTCCCACAGAGTCCATTATAAGCAAACAAATATTGTTTTTAACTAGTAACATCTGCTATTATCTTCTGTCATGCCATCTCCACACCCAGAACATCACCCACGTTTGCCCAAGCCATGCAAAAGAAACCACTAGAATAATAATACTACATACTGTAATACGTGGTCTCATTATCTCTTGTCTAGACTAATGTAATCCTTTACTAATTGGACTTCTCCTCATCAAATTGCTGATGATCACTTAAATCGGAATGCTCTAGCTAGACTAATTTTCCGTCTAATCCCATTATTAATGCAGCAGCTCTCAGCCTCCCTTTGGACTAGTTTCCCGCATCTCCTGTATTGTCCACTTTACTTGCCTTTTGCAAACTTCAATTTATCTTTTGTTGTTATCACCCAGCAGTGCCATAAGTGTGCCTTAAAAATAAGGGTAATTGTGTTTATACCAAGAATCTATGCCATAAATTAAGATGATGCTATGGAATTGTTTTGGCCATAAAGGAAGTAAATACAAAAGGGTACAGCACTGGAATTTTTCTACAAACACAAGAAGGACTTTAACCAGATGGAACACAAGAAGGCAAAACCAGATGCAACACAAGAAGGCAAAACCAGATGGAACACAAGAAGGCAAAACCAGATGGAACACAAGAAGGCAAAACCAGATGGAACACAAGAAGGCAAAACCAGATGGAACACCTTTGCCTATGGACTGACTCTGCCTTGGAGGCTTGCCACCTTATGGTACAGTGGATGAAGGCTTGCCTTCATGTGTCCCTGCCAATGCCAAGGGTTAGCAGGCAGCCAAAATAATGGCTGTGCACCTGCTGTACCTCTAAACGTATATTGATCCCAAGTGTAAGTCTAAGCTCCCAACCACATGGCAAGACAAGAATTCTCCTTTTTGTACCTAGAGGAAGTATAAGAAAATATTGTCCTTCAAATAATCACAAAAGGTCACTGGCACGTTTCAGTTGAAAAATGTTTATTTTATTCAAGTAAACTTATTTCTCATTCTGTCAACAGTAGCCCCTAGTGCAGTGGCACCTTTCTTCCAACATGCTCTGTACCTCCTGCCATGAATTCATTCGCTCAGGTCAGGGCTTGTCTGCTCCTTCACGCTAGAAATGAAGTATTGATTTTTGCTTTGTTTTTGATGGTCGCATTATATATTTTTTTTTTTTTGAGGCTTGGGCTG
The DNA here is from genome assembly GCF_017654675.1 of Xenopus laevis. Classification (NCBI taxonomy): domain Eukaryota; kingdom Metazoa; phylum Chordata; class Amphibia; order Anura; family Pipidae; genus Xenopus; species Xenopus laevis. The sequence continues at coordinate 8,304,091 of NC_054377.1, forward strand.
CACCCGTTTCCTGCCAGCTCCGCTCATGTGAACATGCACCATGAGAATCAAAGCACTCGCGACCAAGACTTTTCCTTGTAAAGCCCAGAAACATACAGTGCCAGCCCCATTAAGGCCTTTGAAGGGCTCACTGAAAAGGGTTCCTGAGCTGGGGATTGTGAGGCGACAGAGCGTCTCTGCTACTTGGCAGGAAGAAAAGACCCTCATTCTTCTGAGACTGCAATAAAATGAACTCCTACAGAGGAGTTGTACCAGCAAAGGGGGGGCAGTTCAACCCTCCTGAAGAATATTAGGCTTTGGCACTACAAGGTCTTCCTAATCAAAGATGCTTCACATGGGGACGTTTTGAAGAGCTCTCCTGACACTTATTTTTTGCTGGAAGTGAAGAGCAGTAATTAGTCTTTACCGACCTACAGTGGTCCCTGGTCCTTTCATGGCTGCTTGTATCTCAATGAACTTCTCTGGAAACATTACGTCCAAAGATTTGGTTTTTAAAATGGCACCAATAGCACTGGATAAATTCTCCAACCACATTCTCCCAAGACAGGTAATTTAGCAACAGACGGATCTTTATGAGTTGTCGATCTCAGTATTGCAGCAGCCATTTTAGGATATTGGGAGATGTGGTTCACAATGGTCTCCAACCCAGTTTTTCTATCCTATTCCATTCATTAATAATGCAAATCACTTTGTTCGAGTTTTAAATATTTGATTTTTTTAATAAATAACCTCCCAATTGAATTACGGATATATTCAAATTTATTAGAGTTAAAAAAAAAATCACATGAATTTGAAATTCGACCTTTAATAAATGTGCCTCTACATCTCACCTTGTCCATACCAGCCCGTGTCTTTTCGAATGTTTGGATGATACGGTTGTGCAGGAGGCCTCTGCAGCAGCCATTTACTCTAATATGGGACCAATGCAACTGATTATATATTCCAAGATTTGATCAGATATCAGGGCTGTTGTTTTGGCCACATACACAGAGCTAATAAATTGCAATAACATAAGTAAAATACTTTGTAAACCGTAGCAAAGTGAGAGCTTTGCTGCTTGCACTTTAGGGTAAGGCCACATGAGGAGATTCGGGGAGATTTTATCGCCTGTCGACTAATCGTCTCATCTTCTGAGCGACTATCTCCCCGAACTGCCTCGGCGTGTTTTCCCATAGGCTATAATGAAAAGTCGCTTGTCCTAAAGCACACGCAGCAATGTGTTTTCTATAGTCGCCCGAAGTTGCCTCAGAGGTAACTTCGGGCTACTATGGAAAACGCATTGCGGCAGTCCGGGGAGATAGTCGCTCAGAAGACGAGGCGATTAGTCGACAGGCGACAATCTCCCCGAATCTATTGTATGAACTAACCCTTACAGCCAGAAAATGTTCTACTGGATACCAAAGCCCTAAGGTCCAAGGCATTCATTCTCTGCCGGTGGAGTATGTGTTGCCACTCGTGAATGGGCTTCCTGTCGTTGAAGTCAATGGCAAAGTGAATTTTGGTCTGAAAATGCAAATTTTAGAATTGTCAGCCCAAAATCTACCTGTTACCATTGGTGACAGGTGGTTGGCACTCAAGTCTGTGGGCAACAGGCATTTATCTGCCAGTGGAAATGTGGCTGCCAAACCAAAGCCCGGTGGACTTTTCCCTCTTATATCGCAAGCACAGCTGCCTGAGGATTTGAAAACACCAGAACGGTGGAGGAGATAAGAAAATAAACAAACACACGGATATAGTTTCTTTTTACCTATTCTTATCTCCCCTGCCTGTTATTAGTGTTTTAGATAAGGATCATGTCTAATGATCCGCTGTGACTGGAAGGAAGTGAAATATGTTCCCATCCTGCTGCTCGGAAAGGGGCTAAATCTTTTTTAAAAAAAATAAATCACATTATTCAACACGGATCTCATTGCCTAAACATTACACATTGTATTCAGTTAATTATGTTCCAGGTGATAGCATCTTTTGACATTTTTATTGTCTTTTTTTATGTAGGGACAATATATTATAGAATAGAGAATTCTTTAACATTCCTCTCATTTCTTGAAGATGACTACGCATGGGTCAATAACAGCTGCCAACTTGGCAGCTTCAGACCTAATCATCAGCTTGTTGGCCTGTGTATGGGGCCCACCGATCGCACTTCCCGACCAAGATCTGGCCAAAAGTTGTCTAGATATCTGTCCGGCAGGTTTGAAAAGGTCATCAGTCAAAGACCATGTTGGCGCCCAGATGCAGCCCTTGTCTGAAAGTTCTCCATGAATCTGCTCTATGGCCCCTGGGACAAAAACAGATTTGGCACAGCGAATGGTTTGTCAAGTTGGTCAAAGTCCAACCAAAAAGGCTGATATCTCTGTGTACCGGGGAGAATAAGTTCGCTACCACAGAGAATAATATACAGTGGTGTGAAAAACTATTTGCCCCCTTCCTGATTTCTTATTCTTTTGCATGTTTGTCACACAAAATGTTTCTGATCATCAAACACATTTAACTATTAGTCAAAGATAACACAAGTAAACACAAAATGCAGTTTTTAAATGAGGGTTTTTATTATTTAGGGAGAAAAGAAATCCAAACCTGTGTGAAAAAGTAATTGCCCCCTGAACCTAATAACTGGTTGGGCCACCCTTAGCAGCAATAACTGCAATCAAGCGTTTGCGATAACTTGCAACGAGTCTTTTACAGCGCTCTGGGGGAATTTTGGCTCACTCATCTTTGCAGAATTGTTGTAATTCAGCTTTATTTGAGGGTTTTCTAGTATGAACCGCCTTTTTAAGGTCATGCCACAACATCTCAATAGGATTCAGGTCAGGACTTTGACTAGGCCACTCCAAAGTCTTCATTTTGTTTTTGTTCAGCCATTCAGAGGTGGATTTGCTGGTGTGTTTTGGGTCATTGTCCTGCTGCAGCACCCAAGATCGCTTCAGCTTGAGTTGACGAACAGATGGCCGGACATTCTCCTTCAGGATTTTTTGGTAGACAGTAGAATTCATGGTTCCATCTATCACAGCAAGTCATCCAGGTGAAGCAGCAAAACAACCCCAGACCATCACACTACCACCACCATATTTTACTGTTGGTAGGATGTTCTTTTTCTGAAATGCTGTGTTACTTTTACGCCAGATGTAACGGGACGCGCACCTTCCAAAAAGTTCAACTTTTTTCTCGTCGGTCCACAAGGTATTTTCCCAAAAGTCTTTGCAATCATTGAGATGTTTTTTAGCAAAATTGAGACGAGCCTTAATGTTCTTTTTGCTTAAAAGTGGTTTGCGCCTTGGAAATCTGCCATGCAGGCCGTTTTTGCCCAGTCTCTTTCTTATGGTGGAGTCTTGAACACTGACCTTAATTGAGGCAAGTGAGGCCTGCAGTTCTTTAGATGTTGTCCTGGGGTCTTTTGTGGCCTCTCGGATGAGTTGTCTCTGCGCTCTTGGGGTCATTTTGGTCGGCCGGCCACTCCTGGGAAGGTTCACCACTGTTCCATGTTTTTGCCATTTGTGGATAATGGCTCTCACTGTGGTTCGCTGGAGTCCCAAAGCTTTAGAAATGGCTTTATAACCTTTGAAATTGAACTCAGGTGTGATAAACCACAGTTAAGTTATTTTTTAACAAGGTGGGCAATCACTTTTTCACACAGGCCCATGTAGATTTGGAGTTTTTTTTCTCCCTTAATAACGTAAACCTTCATTTAAAAACTGCATTTTGTGTTCAATTATGTTATCTTTGACTAATAGTTAACGGTTTTTGATGAGCAGAAACATTTAAGTGTGACAAACATGCGAAAGAATAAGAAATCAGGAAGGGGGCAAATAGTTTTTCACACCACTGTAGGTTCAGTTTTAATCAGGAGTAGCAATATGATTGCTGGCCTAATCCCACAGGTTAGTTGGGTTCAGCCTGGCAAATTACCCCCTTGGTGGCTTTTGGGCGCTGGTGGCATGCCTTCACTTTCCTTTCACTCCAGCAAAATTTATTCTGCCATATCACAGCTCCTCTGATGACATGATCGTAATACCCCATTATCCCAGGCATCATCATTAGGGAGGCTCCAGTGTGGTTTTGAAAATGTTGGCAGACCATTAGGCCAAGTTGGGTTAGGGTCAACAAAATGTCAACCCACACATCACTGATAAGGAGTTAATTAAAGTGTTACTGACACAAAAAAAAACCCAAAAAATTATAGGATCAAGTCCACCCCAGCACAACACACCGAACCCACCCAAACACAAGGGGAGTATACAAACCCCACACTGATCCTGCTCCTGTTAGATCTAAAGCTCTCACAATGCAATATATTATAATTTATATTCTGAAGGTAGTTTTGGATGCCTGATATTTTGAGATGTAGCTCAGAGACTGGATGGCTTTCAGTACCAGCACTAAAAGAGATTTCATGGTGAGGACCACCAACATGAATAGAAAGCACTGAATTCCCGTCAGCGTGTTAAAAACCGGTACATTGTCCCCTTGGAACATAGCTTCTAGTGTACCATTCCAGAATCTGATCTGCCATAATGTTCAGTTGTTTAGGGAGGCCATGACCTCATCCACAAGACATCTTGTGAGGTTCTTCTATAAATCCCTCTGCCTTCATCTGAATGAGGCTCCTATTTCAAACACTAAACAGGTGTGTCAGGCCTCTGGGATGTCTATTAGGAGCCAGATCTGTTGAGATCTCCTGGTGCTGGGTCGCACAGTATGGTAACATTTAGGAGGGCTGGAGACAGAGAGGATCATTGTCACAGCATTGCTAAATGAGCATATCATGTACATGGGGCAGCCGATCCTTCTTCTCCTCATTGTCTCTAGAAAACCAGGGTGGTGGCAATAAAAGAAAATTCTCATTCAGTCTCAAATTGGGCTCATTAGGCTGAGAGGCAGCAAATTGGTGTTTGTGTAGCTTCTAATTACTGAAAATATTTTTCCCCTTTGTTGTTGTTGTTGGTGGGGAATACAGTGTTTGGAATTTGTTAGGGATGCACCAAATCCAGGATTCGGCCTTTTTCAGCAGGATTCGGGTTCGGCTGAATTCTTCTGCCCAGCCAATCCGAATCCTAATCAAATACTGGGGGATGTACCAGGTTATGACCTAATTATTTGGACAATTTTTATTCACTACCCAGTTTATTTATACTGTGCCCCCAATTTAGCACATTTATAACAGGGGGTACCATTCAAGGTCCATTGATGAGTTACGTTGTGGATATGGCATGAGTAAACTGGGCAGTAACCATATATCATGAACCAAACGAGTACTGGGGGATGTACCAGGTTTGACCTAATTATCTGAACAATTTAGCACATCAGTGGACCTTGAATGGTAGGCCACCTCCAGTCTGTGTATAATATAGTGAATAATTTGCCCCCTATCATAAAATATAAGGATATTACAAGTCGCCAAGGAGTTCCATGACCATGTAAAGGCATGAGGCCAAAGGGTAAATACAAATCATGGAAATCTGAAGTGACCTTTAATATCCTCATATTTTACCATTTAATTATTAGAATGCACAAGTTTCAGAAAGTCATGTGACAGAAATGACATCAATAAGGACCGATTATAACTGATGACATCAATAATCACCTTTTATAAGGATATCATTTACAGGATGTTCATGGTTCGTATAATAAACGAATATTTAGGCCCTTTATTACAAACTCTGGTTCCGTCAATTAGATGGTTTGTTGAATTTGACATAGATCTATTTTCGATTGCTCTGGGGACTCCCCTGGGAGGACTTTATAAATGGACAAGATCATCTACCAAAAGGATTTATTTGGAAGACCCGTGGTATTTATCCTGCCACCCTCAAACCCACACCTGGGTCTTGGCTTGAGCCCAGTATGATGATACAATAGATATATGACTCTTGTTACTGCTATTTAATCTTTTCTACCGGGGTGACATTTGATATTATTCTGCTTTCTTTGTGTTTTTCTGTTGGTGTTGCACCTCATTGCCATGAATATCAGCGAGAGGCCTGCACCATTTGCTGAAGTTTGGGGTGGAAGCCTCTGGGTCTGCCACTACTTTCCAACACCAACCAACTCAAAGAGTTTCAGCATTTTCTGGAAAAATGAGATTAACGTGAGTTCACTGTAACATGAAGAAGCCTTAAAGAATTAGGCAAATAAATAAATTGGTCCATGCATTGTCTACAGCCATGTTTCCCGCAGTGCAGGAGGGTGGGCACAGTCTGCCAGTGTTCGTATTCTTTATTTAGGCTGATAATATGAAGAACGTGTGTGTTCTAAAATAGTCCTGTATCAGGCAGCGTTCCTGAGAGCATGTGTGTGACAGCAGTGCATTCCTCGGATCACAGGTCAGCAGCCAAATTTGGCCTCCCATGAACCAGCATATGGCCAGTGAATGACAATCTATCATCTGGGGGTGGGAGAATTATCAGGGATAGGTTGAGGTAAACCGAATGGAACAGGGGACACCATTATGTCGAAACTTATGTCAAAACTCTCCATTTTTGTTCTAATAATACAGAGTTTAACTGTCATATAGGTTCTGTATCTAACAATGAATGACTTGGTTAGGGAGCAGTCGCTCTGATATCAAAGGCTTTATGAAGCCAATTTCATGCCAACCCTCCCAGTCTCTAAAGGTGGCCATACACGGATAGATCCGCTCGTTTGGCGATGTCGCCAAACGAGCGGATCTCCCTCCGATATGCCCACCTTGAGGTGGGCAATATCGGGCTGATCCGATCGTGGGCCCTAGGGCCCAACGATCGGATCCTAGCGTTCGCCAAACGGGCGGTCGGATCGCGGGACCGCATCAACGAACAGATGCGGCCGCGATCCGACGGGATTTTTAACCCCATCCGATCGAGATCTGGCCGACTTTCGGCCAGATCTCGATCGGGGAAGCCCGTCGGGGGCCCCCATACACGGGCCAATAAGCTGCCGACTTGGTCTGTCGGCAGCTTTTATCGGCCCGTGTATGGCCACCTTTAAGGCACACACAGCAATTTAAGGCATTTTGACTGATGTGGCTTGTGCATCTGGCATGGGTAGGCATGATAAATACTAGTCTTCCTAGTCAACCAGGCATACTGTCATTATTTATATACCTGTGCCCTTCTCTGATGTTACCATAGGGGGTAGGGCAGGCTTATAAATAAGCCAAGAAGAATTCAGGCAGGGCAGCCCAATAATGATATGCTTTGCTGACCCAAACCTGCCTGACCTGCTTGTCCTGTGGTTTTTGTGGCTGCCCACTAGTGATGTGCGGGCCGGGCCAAAAACCCGCGGGACCCATGACTTTAACCACGAGTCGCTCCCTTCCGATCTCCCCACCCACGACCTCACACTGCTGGTTTCCGTTCCCTTAATTTATAGACTCTCTTCTGCCCCGCCCCTTTTTTGATGTCACCGAGGGGGTGGGCACGAGTCTATAAATAGAGTGGATGGAGCAGGCTGCTCCGGGTTGAGGTTGGTAAGGGGCAAGTTAGGGTCAGGTGCGGGTCGAAAGAAACTCAACCAACATATCAATACTGCCCACACATCAATGCTGATGCCTTCTCTGCATACTCCGCACCCATACCGATTTAATAATCTATCCACCAAAGCACTGGTTTCCAAACTGTAGGACTGGCCCTTCTGGGCAAAGGCCAGTTGGGGGTCATATTTGGGGAGAATGCTTATTTGCTCTCCTACAAATCCATCCTGGAGGTTAAATGGGGTGAGATTTGGGGTGAATCCTTGTTTGTGGCCCTAAATGTATTAGGAACTAGGGTCAAGTGGAGGCCCTCTATTCCGATCGTACTCTGTATACCCTTGTTTGTTGTTTGCTGTTTGTTCCCTGTTAATTATAAACGAATGTAAAGCACTGCGTTTGTGCTATATAAATAAATGATGATGAATAATATTTATATGTTTGAATTTAAATCCTTGACTGAAGGACAACAAAGTCCACTGTTGAAAAGACAAAGGGGCTCCTTCAGTGTCTCATCTATAGATCAGTGAGCCCTTTGTAAATGAGCCCCACAGAGACAATATCCACAAGCATTAATGGATACTAATGGGTAGAATCTCCATTATTTGTGTTGTTTTGGTTTTCGGACAAATTCAGTACATCGGATATTCATGATAATGCAGCTGTGACAGATTGTACCCACCAGCTGCGCGAATCGACCAAATTCCTCACGGAACGTCAGCAATTTAGTCATTCATGGAGGTATTTATCAACAATTTCAACCAACAGGAGTGTCCGGAACAATATAATTGCGTCTTCTAGGTTCCCATAGTCCTGACTGGGTGACAACAGGGATTCTGGGTAATTAAAGGCGAGTATTGTAACTAATCACTTGCACCAACCCATGTCATATCTCTTTCAAGATGGACTCGTATTCTTTTAGAAAGTATTCCTGTTCAGATTTCTGTGCTACCCTACCCAAGTGCCAGTGGCACTTTAAATGTTATATTTAGCCAGGGGTTGTTGGACTTTTTTGGCTCAAATGCACCCACCTGTGATCAGGGCTCCTAAAAAGGTTACACATTAGTGATGTGCCGGCTGACCCGCCGGTTTGGGCCGACTTTAAGAGGCAGATTTATCAAGGGTCGAATTGAAAATTTGAAATTCAAATTTTTTTTATGGTCAAAACTGTCAAATTCAATTAGGGAGTTATTCAAATTTGATTTGGGTTTTTAAAAACAATTCAAATTCAGTTTTTGAGATCTATCATACTTTGGCCTTCAAATTCAAGTATTCACTACCTTAAACCTGCCGAATAGCTCATTGGGAGTCATTGGGAGAGGTCCAGGTCAATTTGGTGATGTTTGCAGCCTTCCTGACATTCAAGTTTTTTTGGAGAAATTTTAATTTGTTTTGAGTTTTTCTAATTCAAATCGAATTCCATTCGAGTTTTTGGGTCAATGAAATTTGTCTGAGCTGAGAAAATTCGATTTTATTAATAAGTTCTGAATTTCGAGTTTATGGGAGTTTTAAAAACTCACATGAACGCGAAATTCAACCCTGGATAAACCCTGGATAGATGTGCCTCATGGGTCATGGGCAGGTTTGAGTTGAGCTCTTCTTTTTCTCTCTCCACTCGCAACCTTACTCTACTGGCTTTCAGCTCTGGCAGCCTAAATTTATAGGCACACGCCTGCCCTTTTGTGACTTCAGAGATGGGCAGGTCCGGACAGGCAATTTGTCGTTCTGGAGAGAATGCTGGATGTTGCCATAGACAGTCACTATTATTTGGCTGGTGGGGGCTGCTTGGGCTTTTGTGTGGGCCTCTGTGTGGGCTGTTTGGGCCTCTGTGTGGGCTGTTTTGGGCCTCTGTGTGGGCTGTTTTGGGCCTCTGTGTGGGCTGTTTTGGGCCTCTGTGTGGGCTGTTTTGGGCCTCTGTGTGGGCTGTTTTGGGCCTCTGTGTGGGCTGTTTTGGGCCTCTGTGTGGGCTGTTTTGGGCCTCTGTGTGGGCTGCTTGGGCTTCTGTGTGGGCTGCTTGGGCCTCTGTGTGGGCTGTTTGGGCCTCTGTGTGGGGCTGTTTGGGCCTCTGTGTGCCGGAAATGCCTGGGCCTATTTTGATTCTCAGTCCAGACCAGGGCCAGGTCGGGCACAGGTCTATAAATGGAGGTGCCAGCTGGCTTCCGGTTAGAGCAGACTGGTTATGGACGGGTACGGGTCCAATTTTTGACAACCCACACACCTCTATTACAAATAATGAGAAAACATTGGCATTCATCAATAGTTGCAAGATTATCTAGGGGAGCACAAAAAGTCTAGATCCTTACTGACCATCTAATTGGGCTTGCCTGAAGGTCATCCCCAAATCTCACCCCAAGGTTGAGTCCCCATTGCCACTGCTCCAGGGCGGGGGGCAGGCCCACAATTTGGGAACCCCTGTATTAAAGGGTATTAAAGGAGAAGGAAAAGTTAAAACTAAGTAAGCTTTATCAGAAAGGTTTATATAAATACACCAGTAAACCCTCAAAGTAATGCTGCTCTGAGTCCTCTGTCAAAAGAAACAGCACATTTCTTTCCTTCTATTATGTACTCATGGGCTTCTGTATCAGACTTCCTGTTTTCAGCTTAATCCTCCAGGGCTAGGGCTTGAGCATGCTCAGTTTGCTCCTCTCTCCCCCTCCCTGCTGTAATCTGAGCCCAGAGCTATGAGTGAGCAGGGAGAAACTCTAAACCCAGAGCTATGAGTGAGCAGGGAGAGACTCAGACAGGAAGTGATGTCACACAAAGCTAATATGGCAGCTGCTATCCTAAACAAACAGAGAGAGCTTCTAGAGCAGTTTACTCAGGTATGGTAAAGCATTCTGCAGAATAAATATAGTCTTAAAGCTTGCACTATTGTGGCTAATCTATTGGCCATAAACTACTTCAGTAGCTTTCCTTCTTCTTTAAGCAGATAGAGTAATTCTTTCATCCAATATTGTTTTACAGACTCTTTGTGATTTCTTATATCTTTTGTGGTTCATCAACTAGTCACAATTTTAACCCCCAAAATACCCAGCACCTCCTCTCTCCCACTCACCAAAGACACACCAGGCTTAAAACAAATGGTTTCTAAGGCCACGTCCGGACTTCATTTATATTTCATATAACGTTCCATGAGTTTGAAAAAAAGAAAAGATTTATGAATGTGCCTGTGTGTACTGAATGGGAAAAACACTTCTTCCTGCGTATAAATCAATGTTTCTGTAGTTCTTCAAAGGACGTTACTAACGTTACAACATTCTCTCCGGGTTATTATGCAACAAAACTGGACTGAACTACACTGATTTATGATTTTGAGATCGAAGTTCTACGGGTATAATCTGTATGTTCTCACAATACAAAACAGAAATATAACAACATGTAAAAATATATCCTTCTAAAGTATCCTGGGATCAGAAGGCAAAGGGTGTAAGGTTTGCATAGGAACGAACAAAAGACACACAAATGTGCAGGTATGGGACCTGTTATCCAAAATGCTCGGGACCTGGGGCTTTCTGGATAACAAGTCTTTCTGTAATTTGGATCTTCATACTTTAAGTCTATTAAAAAATCATGTAAACATTAAATAAACCCAATAGGCTGGTTTTGCTTCCAATAAGGATTAATTATATTTAAATACAAGCCACTGTTTTATTATTACAGAGAAAAAGGAAATACTCTTTAAAACTTTGGATTATTTGGATAAAATGGAGTCTATGGGCGACGGCTTTTCCGTAATTTGGAACTTTCTGGATATCGGGTTTCTGGATAACGGATCCCATACCTGTACTTCTGTTTTACATTTCTTCTGCATGTTCCATTACTGATTAGATGTAACTGACTATTAATGGGAAGCCAAATAGTGCTCAAACTTATTCTGATGATGATTATTCCCATATATTATATTATTCACCTCTTTTATATTAAAGGGGTGGTTCACCTTTAAGCTGTTTTTAAGTATGTTATACAATGGCAAGTTTTCAATTGGCCTTCTTTTTTTCTTTTTTATAGTTTTTGAATTATCTGCCTTCTTTTTCTGAGTCTTTCCAGCTTTCAACTGGGGGTCACTGACCCTCAGCTCAAAAATAAATGCTCTGTAAGGCGACAATTGTATTGTTATTGTTGCTTTTTATTACTCCTCTTTCTATTCAGGCCTCTCCTGTTCATATTCAAGTAGGGGTGCACCGAATCCACTTTTTTGTATTCGGCCGAAACCCCAAACCCTATATGAAAGATTACCGATTACCGAATACCGAACCGAATCCAAACCCTAATTTACATATGCAAATTAGGGGTGGGAAGGGGAAAACATTTTTTACTTCCTTGTTTTGTGATTAAAAAGTCACGTGATTTCCCTCCCCGCCCCTAATTTACATATGCAAATTAGGATTCGGATTTGGTTCGGTCAAGCAGAAGGATTTGGCTGAATCCGAATCATGCTGAAAAAGGCCGAATCCCGAACCCAATCCTGGATTCGGTGCATCCCTATATTCAAGTCTTTTATTCAAATCAATGCATGGTTGCTAGGGTAATTTGGACCCTAGCAACAAGATTGCTGACATTACAAACTGGAGAGCTGCTAAATATAAAGCTTAATAACTCAAAAACCACAAATAATAAAAATATGAAAACCGATTGCAAATTGTCTAAAATATAACTCTCTCATAATTAGTTAATTCAAAGGTAAAAAAACCCTTTTTGTTATAAATTATGAATTATTTGCCTTTTTCTTCTTTCAAACAGGGGGGTCACTGACCCCATCTAAAAACAAATGCTCTGTAAGGCTACTAACTTATAGTTATTGCTACTTTTTATTACTCTTCTTTATATTCAGGCATCTCCTATTCATATTCCAGTCTCTTATTCAAATCAATGCATGGTTGCTAGGGGAATTAGGACCCTAGAAATCAGACTGCTGAAATTACAAACTGAAGAGCTGCTGAATAAAAAGCTAAATAACTCAAAAACCACAAATAATAAAACATGAAAACCAATTGAAAATGGTCTCGGAATATCCCTCTCTACATCCTACTGAAATATAATTTAAGGTAAACAACCCCTTTTAAAGTAGTATTCATCCCTTTCCTTGGTCGCTCTGTAACAATGTAATAGAAGTCTGCTACTTTGTTTCAAGTAAACAATGTAACTAACTTTACTATTGAAAATGTGATGAATGCAGAGAATGGTGTTTTCTTTCATAAGAATGCAGTATGGCAGCTTCCTTGCAATTTATGTTGCCCTGCACCCACCGTGAAATCGGAGAAAATTAATGGAGGGTGAGCCCCCTTATAATTAGAGTATGCAAATAATTTCCATTAAAACAGTACATGAGCTAATTGGCTGGTGCATCTGGTAAATTCGTATGAATGAACCAAAAAGCTTTGATTGAAGGGGAAGTGAGAGGAAGGAGAATGGGGCCCCTGAGGCTTTGCTTCTCCAGCTGTATAAAGTATGGAGCTATTTGCAGACAGAGGATTGGGTTTCAGGAGAAGGTCACAGCTGAGTCTCTATCCTGGCCGGGCCCTGTGATATAAATCTCACTGTTTGGAAAGAGAGGGACTCCGGCCTCACAAATCAGTTGCATTCCTTGTGTTATATCTGCCGCTCCATTGATATATCCATCTTGTCTGCTCAGGAAACCGCCAGTCATTCCTTTAAAAATTATTATTATTATTCTGGGGATTCTGGGTAATAATTTCCAGAATGTCCAGACTTTTGCCTACTTAAAGGGGTGGTTCACCTTTAGGGTGAGGCCACACGAGGAGATTCTGAGAGATTTTGTCGCCTGGTGACGAATCGCCTCGTCTTCTGAGCGACAATCTCCCCGAACTGCCTCAGCGAGTTTTCCCATAGGCTATAATGAAAAGTCGCCTGCGCTAAAGCACACGCAACGATGCATTTTCAATAGTCGCCCAAAGTTTTGTGAGGCAACTTTGGGCGACTATTGAAAACGCATCGCCGCGTGTGCTTTAGCGTAGGCGACTTTTCATTGTTGCCTATGGGAAAACACGCTGAGGCAGTTCCGGGAGATTGTCGCTCAGAAGACAAAGTGATTAGTCGCCAGGCGACAAAATCTCCCCGAATCTCCTCGTGAAGACTAACCCTTAAGTTAACTTTAAGTATGTTATAGAATAGCCCATTCAAAGCAACTTTTCAATTGATCATTCTTTATTTTGTATAGTTTTTAATTTATTTGCCTTTTTCTTCTGATTCTTTCCAGCTTTCAAATGGGGGTCGCTGACCCCCATCTAAAAACAAATGCTGTGTAAGGCTACACATTTAGGGGCAGATTTATCAAGGGTCAAATTTCAAATCGAAAAAACTTTTTTCGAATTCAAAAAGACGAACAGAAATTAAGTCGAAGTTTTTTTTTTTTTGGTCGAATAGGTAGTTTTCGATCGAATAGGTCCGTATTCGAATCGAAGGAATAGCGCATTCAATCGAATATGATTGTGATTCCCCAAAAAAAACTTTGATCCACCAATTGACTCCAAATGGTTCAAGGAGGTCCCCCATATGCTCAAACAGCAATTCGGCAGGTTTTAGATGGCGAATGGTCGAAGTCGAATTTTTAAAGAGACCGTACATGATAAATTTCGATATTCGAATTTTCAAATTTTTTGCAAATTCTAATGGAATATTCCCTAGTCGAAGTACAGAAAAATAACTCGAAATTCTAATTTTTTCAATTCGAAAAATTCACCTTGACCTTTGATAAATCTGCCCCTAATTGTTATTGATACTTTTTTATGACTCCTCCTTTTATTCAGGCCTCTCCTATTCATATTCTAGTCTCTTAATCAAAGTAGTGCATGGTTGCTATGGTGATTTGAACCCTAGCAACTAGGGATGCACCGAATCCAGGATTCAGTTTGGGATTCGGCCTTTTTCAGTAGGATTCAGATTCGGCTGAATCCTTCTGCCTGGCCAAACTGAATCTGAATCCTAATTTGCATATGCAAATTAGGGACGTAGAGGGAAATCACGTGACTTTTTCTCGCCAAACAAGGAAGTAAAAAATGTTATCCCCTTCCCACCCCTAATTTGCATATGCAAATTAGGATTTGGTTTCAGTTCAGTATTCAGAATCTTTCACAAAAGATTCGGGGGTTCGGCCGAATCCAAAATAGTGGATTTTGTGCATCCCTACTAGCAACCAGATGACTGCAATGGCAAACTGGAAAGCTGCTGAATAAAAAGCCAAATAACTCAAAAACTGCAAATAATAAAAAATTAAAACTAATTGTAGATTGTCTCAGAATATCATGCTCTACAGCATACTAACAGTTAATTTAAAGGTGAATAACCCCTTTAAGCCCGTCTTATACGTCCCTGCTGCTGCTAAGCCTGAGATGATCCAATATGGATACAAACCACATGCCAATTTCTTATTCCCTGTTAGCTGTCACTTGGAGTAGACCCTGAAACGGACATCCCTTAAGCTTTTTAAAGCTTATTAAAGGGGCCACACATGCTTCATACATCTGCAATTGCTCAGTTTGGCTGCAGACGGGTGCTTTAGACCTGTGCAACAGACACACGTTGATTGTGAGTGCTTTTGCCCAGCTAGTGTTGTTGAAACCTGATTTCATTATTCAGGCAGTACAGTACTCAGCATGTGTAAAGGGGAACTCCACCCTGATAATGAAAAATGGAACTGAAACAATGTAGTCTCTTCCAGCCAAGCCTCCAGCTCCCATTCCATTAATTAGAACCTTGAGCTTTTGCTACATTGTTACATGGTTAGAGCAAACCATTCATAGAGTAGGAACCACCAGACAGATCCTGCCTTCAATAGGAGTAACAGTTACAAATGCTTACAACTCAGTTTTCTTTCTTTATTTATTCGGGTGAAGGCCTGGATTCCTCACCAGGTTGGCAGAACGTTAAAGCAGAAAGATATTCCAAATTCCATAAAAAGTACCCCCTCCATACTCATCAGCCATAGTCAGCAGCCAGTGTGGCACCTTCCCTAGAAATATTTGCCAAGACACAACAGAAATGGGCCGCCCAATCAATAACTGAACAATCCTAATGAGATAATGAGTGGGGAGGACATGGTTTTGGCCCCTTCAAGAGCCAAAACCATGGCTTCCCTACTCAATATCCCATCAGGATTAGTTCAGATCTCTAAAGCAAAAACTCCACCCAAATTTGAATAAAGAAAATATTTTCATTACGTTGCTGATTTGTTGAAAAGTGGCCAAGTTGGCAGCCAGGACCACAGTAAAGACCTCACAGGCCTATTCTCAAGAAGGTTTTAAAAGAGAGAATAAAAAATACAGTGTATACAGAGACACAGCATGGATAGAGTAATGTAGCATATATATATATATATATATATATATATATATATATATATATATATATATATATATATATATACACAAGAGCCATGAATATCTTGTATAGTATATCCTTATAAACGGTCAGTTATAAATGGTGAGTAGTGATGCCATTTCTGTCACATGACTGAAACTTGTGTATTATAATAAATAAAGTACTCCCTGAGGATATATAGTGAATAAAGTATCCCCTCTTGTAAATAAGGATATTATAAGTTACCTCGGAGTTCCATGACCTGTATAAAAACACTCGGCCTTCAGCCTCGTACTTTTATATGGTCATGATTACCCAATGGCACATACTACTAAAAAAGTTTTATTATTATGATAATGGTTCATTTACATGAAGCAGGGTTTTACACATGAGCTGTTTTACTCAGTATCTTTTAATAGAGACCTACATAGTTTGGGGGGTATAGTTTTCCTTTAAGTCTACTAGAAATCATATAAACATGAAATAAACCCAATAGGCTGGTTTTGCTTCCAATAAGGATTAATTATATCTTAGCTGGGATCAAGTAAAAGTTACTGTTTTATTATTACAGAGTGAAAGGAAAGTGAAAGGAAATAATTTTTAAAAATTTAGATTTTTTGGATAAAATGGAGTCTATGGGAGGTGGCCTTTCTGTAATTTTGAGCTTTCTGGATAATGGGTTTCCGGGTAATGGATCCGATACCTGTATAAAGTTATTGCTCCCTGTTACCTGTCCCTTCTGCAATAACTATTTATTATATATGAATAAAGTACCCCCTTTTGTAAAACATAAGGATATTATAAGTTACCGAGGAGTTTCATGACCATATAAAAGTATGAGGCCGAAGGCCGAGTGTTTTTATACAGGTCATGGAACTCCGAAGTAACTTCTAATATCCTCATATTTTGCAATATCCTCATATTTTGTAATAAACAAGTTTCAGTGAGTCATGTGACAGAAATTACATCACTACTCACCGTTTATATCTGATGACATTAGTACTCACCGTTTATAAGGATATAATTTACAAAATATTCAATACCGAACTGAATCCTAATTTGCATATGTAAATTAGGGGTGGAAAGGGTAAAACATGTTTTACTTCCTTGTAAGTCATGTGATTTCCCTCCCTGCCCCTAATTTGCATATGCAAATTAGGATTTGGTTCCGCCAGGCAGAAGGATTCGGCCGAAATATATATATATATATATATATATATATATATATATATATATACCCACAGGGATCTTCGTCAGGAGTACACAAACAAAAAACTCCTGTACTCCTGACGAAGATCCCTGTGGGGGATCGAAACGTTGAGATTAATAAAGATTTTTTACCTTTGACCAAAAAACCCTGTGAGTGCCGCCTTTCTGCATATATGTACTTACCTAACTTGGCAGGCACCCAGGTATGTACCGAAGTAAACGGTGTGCACCTTTTGAACTGTGAATATATATATATATATATATATATATATATATATATATATATATATATATATATATATATATATATATATATATATATATATATATATATATATATATATATATATATATATATATATAAAATACAGTTATTGCAGAAGAGACAGGGACCAATAACTTTATACTGGGAAGTTGCTTAGAAGGACTTTTCCTTTTTCCATCAGACACATTGAGATTTCCAATAGAAACAAACCTTCTAGTGCCCCTTTAGGAATGAAAGTTTCGGATATGAAAGACTAAGTGCAGTGAAAGAACACAGAAGTGGATAAAAACCATATTCGGCACCATGCGTTTCTCATCAGGTTTCTGGCCGGCGGCCAAAGCACCCGTGTAAAGGGAACCCTATGAGCAGGTGGATGTTTGTAATCACACGGCACAAGGCTGATTGGAAACGGCATCTTTTCCTAATGAAATGTAACTTGGGCCAGAAGAAGAAACGTTATCCTTTCCCCAGAGAAGCTGCAGAGCGATAGGGAGAGTCCCGGGGGATTTCCGTGCAATGGATAATGATTTCCTCTCTTTCCCACAGCACAGAGGCACGTCCAGGTGTATCTAGAGGATGCGCTCACTCAACTCCTGGAGAACAGGGACGAGGTCGAGCAGCAGGGCAGCACCGCCAAATTCTTTGCTCACTAGTGAGTATTCATGTGATTTATTCATGGAACAGCTACCCCCATCATCTTAAAGGCACTTTAGGGGATTCTATACTAAGAATTCAAAAGGATTTATTTATGCACGAACACCATGCCATATTGTTTAACCTGTTGTGTTCCAGACTCTCTCTCTCTCTCTCTCTCTCTCTCTCTCTCTCTCTCTCTCTCTCTCTCTCTCTCCCTCTCTCCCCCTCTCTCCCCCTCTCTCTCCCTCTCTCTCCCTCTCCCTCTCCCCCCAAATCCAAGGTGCACACTGCTAGGTTATTGCCCGGGTACCAACATAAAGCAGGATGCTTTATTTGACCCAATGTTTCGATCCCCCACAGGGATCTTCATCAGGTTTTTTGATGTATTTCTCCTGACGAAGATCCCTGTGGGGGATTGAAACGTTGAGTCCAATAAATATTTTGATATTACAAGTCACTGAAGAGTTCCATGACCATATATAAGCATGACGCCGAAGGCCGTGTTCTTTTATACAGGTCATGGAACTCTGAAGTTACTTCTAATATCCTTTTTTTTCAACAAGGGATACTTTATTAATATACAAGTTTTAGTGAGTCATGTGACAAAAATGACATCACTACTCACCATGTATAACTGATGACATCACTAGTCACCGTTTATAAGGATATCATTTACCAGATATTCATTGCTTGTGTATATAACCCGCCTAACTGCTAGTTGTTCCAGAGGAAGGCAAAAACCCCATTCGAAGTCTCTCCAATTTGCCTCAGGGGGGTGGGAAATTCCTTCCTGACTCCAAAATGGTAATCGGACCAGTCCCTGGATCAACTTGTTCTATCTTCCGTATCCCTGGAATATTAATACGGAACCTCTTTTCTTCTAATCAGAATGGGTAACCTCGCATTAGCTGGAAGGAGCTACTGGTAAATAAAGCATTAGATCGATTATTATATAATAGGGGGCCGGCAAGGACCCATAATGCACCTGGGGCTGCTCCCTTGATTTAAATCACTTGTGCCATGGAAAGTAGTTGGTCAGTGGGTGGGTGGTTCCTTGACCCAACGTTACTGCATTAATTGGGTTCATTATTTAAGCAACATGTTTTATTGGAAACTTATTTCAAATATTTAATACCGCCCCCCACCCCTGTTCCATATCAGCTGCCATGCTATGATTGACTATTTGCTATTTTCTTTCTTCGTTCCTCCCATTCTCCTGCCACGTTTCTCCCCATCCAACTAATTTCCCAATTCCCCCACAGTTGCTAATTAATTATTCCTTCCTGATATGTATTTCCTCATCTCTACACCCAAGATGTTATCTAAGCTTCTGTACCCCCCTTAGGGCCCGATCTCCCCCTTTCTCCCGAGCACATCTCTCTCTCTGACGGCAGAATTCCAGGTCACTTGTTTGATGTTGGCGCTTACGTGAATTCACCTTGAGGGCACTGGAAACATTTAAGGATCTGTAGTTTACACGTTACGCCAAGGGAAAAAAAAAGCCTCCTTTGTTCTGCTCTGCCCCTGAACCTGGGAAGCAATTGAATTCTCAGCGCCTTTCAGAGTTTTGGGCAGGTCCAAGGCATTGATGCCGACTCAAACGCGTTCTGAATGTGTAGGGTTTGCCAGAGACTTGCATTCAGAGCCAGCATCTTGTTCTCTTTAAACAATCTCCTTCTTTCTTTAACCCTCCACAGTTTTCATGCATCTATTTGTTCTGGAGAGGTAGAGAATGCAGATAATTAGGTAGCCAATATAGTACCAGCTGATTACTTGGTGATATATTTCCTAATAACTTTTTTATATGAACTTTCCTGATTAGGAAACAATCAAAGGGCAACATTTAACCTGGAACTTGTGATTGTGGGAGGTTATATGCCCATACTGGTATATGATCTATTATCTGGAATCCCATTATCCACATTTCTCTGAATTATGGAAGGGCCATCTCCTATAGTCTCCGTTTTAATCAAATAATTGAAATTTTTTTATAAATTATTTCCTTTTTTCTCTGTTCTTCTAATAAAACAGTCCCTTGTACTTGATCTTCACTAAGACTGGTTTTATCTAAAATAAATATTTTTTTTAGTTGTCTTAAGGCAGGGGTCCCCAACCTTTTTTTACTTGTGAGCCACATTTGAGTGTAAAAAAGAATTAGAGAGCAACACAAGCATGAAAAAGTCCATGGGGATGTCAAATAAGGGCTGTTATTGGCTGTTCGGTTGCCCCTATATGGATTGCTAGCCTACAGGAGGCTCTATTTGGCAGAACACCTGGTTTTTATGCAACCAAAAGTTGCCTCCAAGCCTGGAATTAAAAAATTAGCCCCTGCTTTAAGGCCACTGGGAGCAACATCCAAGGGGTTGGTGAGCAACATGTGGCTCGCGAGCTACTGGTTGGGGACCACTGTCTTAAGGTATAGAGATCCAAATTGTGGAAAAAAACATTATCTGTAAAACCCTAGGTCTGAGTATTCTAGATAACCGGTCCTATACCTGTATATCCTTTTATATTCCTCTTGGTATGACTACTAAAGTGCAGCAAAAACCATATAGATTCACAACGACAGTTGCAATGATATCCAGGCATGTTGCCATTATACCACCATTATTGTTATCCATTTTTAAAATGTTGGTGTTTGGTAACCCTTCATGGACACATTTCTTGCAGTACACAGGCATGGTGCTATAGGCCTTATATAATTTCCAAGATTGGGCTGATCAGATGACCTTCGGCTGATCCTTTGGCTGTTGGTGGCGTCCTCCAACAAGCTCAATAATGTCTGGAGAGTTGCAAAATGGCTGCTTCTGGTTTACAACCATCATTTCACTACTCCATTCTGATTCCACCTTGTTCAGTAGCATTTTGCATTTCTTGCAGGCATACTTTTCCCAAGAGTACGCATTCATGGTGCAATGGGCCTTGTATAATTTCCAAGATTGGGCAATCAGATGATTCTTTGGTTGTTGGTAGCATCCTTCAACAAGGTCTGGAGTTCTGCAAGTTGACGATTCCTGGTTTACAGCCATCATTTCACTACTCCATTCTGATTCCACTTTATTCAGTGCCCATATTAAGTCAAAAATTTGAGTTAGTTATTATATATTAGCCCCAACCCGTGGGGCTGGCCACCAGATTGGATGCCATTTCTCTCTAAAATATTTCTGGGAACCCAGCTTGAAGATTAATTAGATTGAGATCAAGGATGAACACTCGATCAAGTGTTTGGTGATCCAGCAATGGTTTTATATAACTTATTATGAGTCAAGGGGGAGGTCTGACCAAATGTTGATCTTAAAGGGTAAAATAGGCAATGACATAACTAGAAGATTCTGGGTCCCATGGTTATCGTTGTTTGTTTTGTTTCTTTTTGATCCCCTCTCAACCACTGTGTAATAATAAGCGGAAGAGCAGTGTGGACCCATACGTGGTTCCTTCCAGTCATCCCTAGAGCTTCTGGGTTCTAGCCCAATAGTCAGTCGTAAAATTAAAAAATGACTAGGCCCTACAGCCAAATCTTTCTAGGGTCTTACTTTCACACATACACACATATTGGATATTATTGGCAATGCCTTTCAGAAAGGACCTCCGATGAGTCAGCCGTCACTCCTGCTGATGCCTTTCTTCTCTCATTATCACCGTGTGCCTCTCAGGGGTTTCTTTCTCGGCAGGCCGTAACAGGAATTCAGTGCAAAGGTTTTTTAGGAGCCAATTTCGGTACACTTGGCCTGTATTAAAGCTAGTTAATAATTGAGAAGTTAATGAGGCCAACACTTCCTTTAGAAGAACATTTTTTTATTATGCGATAAAAGCAGTTGCTTGTAGCCCACCCAAGGCTCTCATTGAAGACTGGATATCCATGGAGCTTACAGGTGCCACATCTCCTACTAAAGCTATTAGTGTAGCTGTTCAGCTTGGCTGTGTGTGGAATCACATTTCCTTTATAGATCACTGAAATGTGTCTTAATGGAAGCTGTCAGACTTCTTAAAATACTGAACCTGGAATGACCTATTAACCTATGAACTCCTACCACAAAATGGTATAGGGATTTGGATACAACGGAGTACAACAACCCATCAAGCCTGTCAGCTTCAAGCTCACCATGAAACAAATCAATGAAAGCCTTCAAATCCTTTTCTGTCAAACGTAAGAATTAAAAAACAGATTAAAATAGGTTTACTCTTCCAGCTTACCCTTTACCTTCTTTATTTATAAAAGTGAAGAAAAAGAAAAGCACATCCCCTATTTTGTTTCAGCGTGTACCAAGAATCATTTTTAATTCTGCATATTAATTTCCCTTGAGTATATACTTCTTTATTCAATGTAAATGCCATCATGAAAGGGCTCCATCCCCCAGGGGCTCCTTTGACACTCTATCTTCTAAACAATACAAAAGAGTGTGTGTGTATCTACAGTAGAGTACTTTTGTTGGGTTATGAAGAGCAGAGAGTCTTTTTTTTTTTTTTTTTTACTCATGCAACCTACGTGTTAGGTAAGCCCAGCTACACAGTGTCCACAGTAGGTTTTTGCTGCCACCCAACCGGAAGGTGTGCTCATCTATCAGTTGGGTGGCTGCCACCTCTTTGGTGCTGTTTTATAATTCATCTCTTGAAGTGAATGCAAAGCCATATTAAAGGAGAAGGAAAGGTTAAAACTAAGTAAGCCTTATCAGAAAGGTCCATCTAAATATACCAGTAAACCCCCAAACTAATGCTGCTCTGAGTCCCCTGTCAAAAGGAACACGACATTTATTTCCTTCTATTGTGTACTCATGGGCTTCTGTATCAGACTTCCTGCCTTCAGCTTCAACCTCATTGCCCTGGGCAAGAGCATGCTCAGTTTGCTCCTTTCCGCCCCCTCCCTTCTCTACTGCAATCTGAGCCCAGAGCAGGGAAGAGACTCAGGCAGGAAGTGATGTCACACCACATTAATACTGCAGCTCCTATTCTAAACAAACAGAGAGTTTCTAGAGCTTTTTACTCAGGTATGATAAAACATTCTACAAAATAAATATAGCATTCTAACTTGCACTATTGCAGCTAATCTATTGGCAATAAAATGCCTCCGTAGCTTTCCTTCTCCTTTAAACACCCTCCTCCTCCATGTAGAGCTATCTGAACGGCTAAAGAGGGCAAAACATTAGCATTGGCTTACGTAACTCCCCCTCCAGGGCAAATGCCTTGGTAGGCCAAAGATGGGCCAACTGGGTACACTCTCCACCCCGTTGGCCAAACAGAGGGTCCACACATAGTATGACCTATTGTTCCAAAGAGCTATGGCTTCTTGTTAACATCCATCATCTGCCAATGCACCATGAACTGGTCGACAAGGTGCTTCTCTTCGTATCAATATTATTGGTACATGTATGGTCAACTTTCAAGAGCACGTGCTCAGTTTGGAATCAATCTCAGGCGTTTAATCAACATAATGGCTTGGAGGAGGCCTCCCAACTTCATCCATGGTCCTGTAGGAGTATTTCCACTATTCTGTAATGTAAGACTAAACAATATATACTGTTGAATACAGTTGAAAAAAACATAAACATTTTGGAAACAATTGACTTTTGACTCATGTTAGGAAGGCTTTGCAGGATTCCTCACCGTGCTGCTAGCATGGCTTAAAGATATCAAATGACATATGCTAAATGGTTTTTGTGACTGATACTTGATTTACACAACAGAGAACCTTGAAACTGGCCGCTGTAAGCGAATAAGTAATGTTAGTTGACAGTTTGACTTGAAGGATATCATTGCTTAAGCCCAAAGGAATCAATTAAAATATCCGGGACTCCCCTTCACTGAATCTGGCACAAACCCAAAGGAAAATTAATGCTTAAAACTTGAATTCAGCCCAAAAAATGTAAAAGGATTATATTAGCGCGTTTTCTTTCCATTTGTAATAATAACAAAGGTTTCAGTAATCTTTTCTTGCTCTCAGTTCACAGAGGGTTTAGTTTAGTGCACAGGTTCCGGAACTGAAGGGTTGCCCCCCCCCCCCCCAAATGGCCCAAAGTATAGGATGGGAGCTCATGCTGAAAGCCAGTTATGGTGGTATTCTGAGTAAGTGCTTATTTACCGTCTTGGATTCTCTTGGAACCCCAAACTGAAGGCCATTTAGGGCAGATCTTGAACAAATGCTTTTTTAGCTGTCCAGGAAATTCTCGTAAATAGAGTAGAGGGTTGATAAAACAATCCTTTCCACTTACTGTTATAGAATTTATAATCTGGAATTTTTGGAACCTGAGGTTACCTGGAAAAGAGCAAAACTGAGGCTAGGGTCACGCGGGGGCTGAAAACACCTTGCCAAAATCTACTGGCTGATTTCTGCCCTACCACGGGCAGTGGCCTCCTTTCTCTTCCACATTGATTTAACTTGGCACAAACATACTTGGCGGGTTTCAGCAAAGAGCATTAAGTCTCTGCATTTTGAGCCAAAGTCGGGTCACAACGAGCCAATTCAATGCGGAAGAGAGAAGAGGCTTCTGCCCTCGGTAGGGCAGAAATAAGCCAGCTGATTTCCGATAGCGGTTTCGACCCCCCCCATGTGGCCCTAGCCTAAGGCTAATTTCAGAGACCACTCGTGAAGAAAACACCATGTCTGATATTACCCTTAAGCTTCTTTATAATCTTGATGAAGGAGGTTCTAAACCTTAGATGATGCTGCTTGCCATCGGTGTCAAACCAGACTATGGTTTTTTTCCTCAAATGTAATTTCTACTATTGACTTCTATCAAATTGAAGAAGCATAAGGCTCTTCAGGTTCCCAACCTCAACTTTGCGACATCAAAAAAATAGCCGTGGACATGGCCTGTTTGATATAAGGTCTATGACAAATTGTAGGGCTTGAGTGTATGTTCCCTTTGTGTAGGTGATTAATGAACTCGGACATACAGTTCCTGTAGTTGTTCTAACAATAACAGTAGTCATCAACTACAAGATATAGTTTTCCTCTGGCTGTTGTACAGGTCGAGGTTGCTTTTCTTATAACCATTGTAGTAATATATACACAGGTCATATATATAGACAGGTCATTGCTTCTACTGGAGGCAACAAAACACTTAATACCATTAGGGTCTTTATTCATACCCTGGAAAGATGAACGGTATTGCCTCGGGGATATCGGTAATGGAGGACAGCCAGCAGAAAAAAATATATATTTTAACTAATCACAGCAAAGTTGTTGGATTTTTTCCCCGCTGATATTTCATTTAACTCATGAGTCAAACTATTGGTCTCAGAGCATATACACAACAGCTTTTTGCTTCTCATGCAGCTTCTTCCTCATCTACCCACCAGCCTCCACTTGTTCCAAATCACCCTCTCTTACCTTTTATGAACATGTTGTATCAATCTTTCTTCAAATTTCCCCTTATATGGCTTTCAAGATGAACATCCAAGAATATCTGGGATAGCAAGTAAGTCTCACTCTTTGGCCTTCAAGCAAAACCCCTCCAGACACTGTTTGGGCCCCTCAAAGGAAACCATCACCACCACTATCTACCCCCACCCAGTAGCCCTAGAGTCTCCTCTCACTATTGTTATGCCCATGTTAGTATTCTCCTGTGCAACTACAGACATGGAAATAAATCACAGACACTGGTCAGATGCTGAATGCAGACCTTTTTTTCCCGGGACCTAGCATTCATGAAATGTTCACATGAAAATTTGGCATTTTGAATCAAGAGAGAACATGGATTCTGGGAAATCTGCTATCCCAGAATAGGTTCATCCTAATGCTTCCCAACCTAACAAGGGAGGGTTTTTATCCTCTTAATTATTTTTACATTCATGAATTCATAAATGAGCTAAGGCCTTTGTAGTAATATTTCCTTCAAGGACACGTACAAAGGTAACACAGATGGTCATATAAAATATCATGATTGAGTAGGTGGTCATGCCTTAAAATGCCATAGAAACCCCAACAAATGGTAATGATATTAAAAGGGTTGTTAAACATTTATTGTATATAAACCTTTCTTGTTCATTGAAAATCTCATCCTTTCACCCAATTTCTCCCTGTTTGTGTGTCCTCTCTTAACCCCTATTGAACCTCCCCCTCTTAGCTCCAATAAGACATTCTCTTGGCTTTGCTTGTAGAGCTGGGGGAGCTTATATGAGCGGGTACTGTAGGGGAAGGATGGCAGTTAAAACAGGTGCTTTTCTAGAAATCAGAGAGCACTTATAATTCAGGCCCCAAGGCCATACAAACAGAATGTGTTACACGTGCGCATCCAGTAATTAGGCCAGTTCCTGTAGGTGAAACGGCAGCACATTCCAGAGCAGCCTCATAGCTAAACATATGTTTGACTTTCAGAAGCAACAAAACAACATGAATCTGTGACAGGGTCGGCCATATTGCTCCTAATTAAGTGTGTGATCGGGACCTTCGATTGTAAGCTCTGCTGGACTATGGACTGCTGTTATGTGATGTGTATATGAAGTTGGAGGACATTATGAAGGTCTGAAAAGGTCTTGAAAAGGAATTGAGGGACCTTCCTGAATGCCTTTTTGCATTCCGTTTCATTATTTATTCCAGCAACGGCCAAACCCTTCATCCTGTATGAGCTTCTTAAACTGTGGGGCTGGCCCGAAAGGCCGGAAGGTTAAGTTTTGAAGGAGAAAGCGTTTTTGCTGTCTTTTAGCCTTCAAGAACCGTAAAAAGGTGACTTTTAGAATCATGTTTTCACATATCACTGACCTTATTGTGAGCAAAGGGCGCCTGACCAAATTCTGGGCCACCCTCAAAGGGAAGCTTGAGACTGAAAAGTCTCTGCATGGTGACTGTAAATAAAGACAGCAAGGAGGTTGCCAGATAGTCAAAACCTGGCAGCCTTCTGCAGATCCAATCAGCAATGTAGCCCTCCCCTCTGTAAACTTCCAGCCTATTCTGTTTGTCTTCCATCTTTAGAATGTGGCTTCCTACTACCAAGCAGGCTCTTGTTTCTTCATAGTGTATTGCCCAGTAGGGGAATGTGCCCAGTGCCTGACACCCAACAATAGGAGGTTGAGTTACTGCACACCCTGCTGTGCTTCTCTGATCAAAGGCACATTCTCTTGTTTCCAAGAACTTCCCTTTTAAAACCCCGGCCTCGCTTTTTGTCAGCAGTCTCCGTAGGTAGGAGAGTTAAAGAAATGTTAACTTTCTGACCTTCCCTTCAAAGAAAAACAAGAGGTGGGGAAGACAAAGAGCTTCTAATAAACCCATCTCTGCCAAATGAGCCAAGCTCTGAATGCACTTCTGCCTACAAACAACTTAACCGTTGTGTTTCCTATAGTTTTCAGCAGCATTGTTATGATCATTGCAATCTTACTCGCACTCCCAATGTGTGTATTTGCGTCATTAAGTAAGTGTAAGTTTGCGTATACTTACCTTTACAGATTAAGATCTCTTAAATCCTCATTTTCCATTATCAATATGACCACCTGATGTGACCTTTCTACCACAATCCTTGGGAAAGGGCACAAGCACTAAATGGAGCTCAGATCAGTAAATCTCCTTTGTTTGCCTCCTAAAGAAGTTGTAAGAGAACCATTCTTCATCGCCTGGCCGAGAACAATGTACAGTAATTGTTCATTGAATAAGTGACATCCTAGATCTGCGGGTAATAAACTGCACAGAAGATACATAGCTGTTACCACTGTCCTCAAAAAAGGCTTGAGAAGACAGAAAGGTTAGTTGAAAGGCCGCAATGTCTTCGTTTATTATTTGACTAAAATATACGCTAGTGGTGATTGGATAACTATTTTTCTCCTATATCTAGAGCAGGGGTGCCCAAAAAGTAGAGTGGGATCTACCAGTAGACCTTGAGCTAGTATCTCAAGACACTACCAACAAACAGCTTGACAAAGTTACTCTTCTAATGTACAAAATGGGGGTGTGGAAGCACTCTAAAGGCTAAGTAATAGTATATTTAAATATAATGGAAGTGCTAGTTTTAATGCACATTCCCTACTCCCCTGTCTCAAAAGGAAGTTTACAAAACAGGGGTTTTTAGTTACAAAGTTATGATCATAAAGTTGAAAAGCCACCATACCACGTCAAGGTAAACCCCCATATGGCGGTCCCTAACTTGTTTGCCTTTCGGCTATAGCAATTTACATTTTGTCAAAAATCAATATAATATTTAAGTAATATTTTCCATAGAACAGAATACTAACAATGATTTTATGAATGAAGATCATAATGGGACAACATCACTAAAAGTAGACCCCACATTCGTATGGGCTCTCTTGATGTAGATCAACTGGACTTGTTGATCAACCATTGAAGACGTTTCACAACTCTGTTGAACTGAAGAAGCTGCTTGGAGTAGTGAAATGTCATCAATGGTTAATCAACAAGTCCAGTTGATCTAGATTTACTTCTACTAGATATACCATGAACTGGATGAATGAAAACCTTCATCAACATATTTTTCACCCAAGTTATGGTTTCCATTCCTTCCATGCTTGCAGTTTCTGTCTTGCTCCAGATGCCATTGTTTCATGCCACAACCTTAATTCTCACACACATGGCCATCACAGGGTGACAATGGGGCATTTTATGATGTCATTGGGGAATGACCAATCAGAAATGTTTTGAAGAGGCAAGTCTTGGTTTAATTCAATTAAAGTCAATGTTTGACCAGACGCTATGATTGTCTGTATCCCACCCAAAGTATACCACAACCAAAATAGAAAGTCCTTGTGTTGCCAGA
Organism: Xenopus laevis; assembly: GCF_017654675.1. Classification (NCBI taxonomy): domain Eukaryota; kingdom Metazoa; phylum Chordata; class Amphibia; order Anura; family Pipidae; genus Xenopus; species Xenopus laevis. The sequence continues at coordinate 8,332,658 of NC_054377.1, forward strand.
TTCAGTGTTCTGCAGACATGTGGCACTTATTCCCCTGTACTGAGCACGCTTCTGCAGAAACCTAAGGTTTAAAATAGCTCTTTAATGGGTTCCACTTTCATCTGCCCTTAACTTTATGGAGGAACAAAGTGTAAACAAACCTTTATCTACATAACAAATTGTTTTATGCTCCAACAGGCAATCAAGTTGTGTAATTTGCCCTGCTGCAGCTCAGGGTGATAACAACAGGATAGAAACATGCTTGGCACACCTACCTGCCTACATATAGTCCATAAACACATCTTCAAGAGATTAGGTTGGTTATTTATTAAGGTTTAAGTTTTGTTTTCCACGAAAACGAATTTTCGAGGTTATTTTTGAGTCAAAAATCGATTTTTTTGGTTGAAAAAAGTAGAATTTTTCAAGATTTATTATACCCGACCCTTGGAAATAGCTTGAATCTGAAAATACACCATGTAAAACCTGTCAACTACATGTAGAAGTCAATGGCAGAGGTCCCTTGAACTATTTGAAGATGTTACTAGCCTTCATGATGTTCCTGGTTTTTTTTGGAGGGTTTTGCTTGAAAACTCGAGCGATTTAAGGTTTTTCCCACAAAAAACTCGATTAGTTCAAGTTTTCGGGTTGTTAACCCCAAACTTGCTGATTCAAGTTTTATCTTAAATTTGCGTTGAGTCCATTAAAGGTCTAAAAAATCTCGCATAACTAAACAACGTTGGACCCCCCCACCCCGGATGCAAAGCGTCCTCTGACCCTCCTCTCTGAGCCGCAACTAGGGTTGCCACCTTTTCTTAAAAATTTTACCGGTTGGTGTGGGGGGGGGAACAAAAGGGGGTGGATTGTAAAGCAAAATGGGCGGGGCCACACACAGTGACACGCAACATGGCCAGAAAGCTGAAAAAAAGGTAAGTTCTGAGCGAATTGGGGGCGGGCCAACGGCTTTTTTTTATAAACTACAACTACATTGCCGTTAAATTTGTAATACCGGCCGTGGCCTTGGCAGCTGTTTTACCGGCTAGGCCGGTAAAATACCGGCCGGGTGGCAACCCTAGCCGCAACATACCCCCCAGTCCCCTGTGCCTACGTTCTTTCTCATTCAGGTGCACTGGGGGCCAGGGAGGGAAGTTAGAAGCCGGCTTCTGTGCAAGGACTGGGACTGGGCCCACCAGGTTTTTTGCCGGTGTCCCACCGACCCAATTCAACACTGACTCTAAAATCCAACCTTTGATAAATAACCCCCTAGGTGAACTTCTCAGCAGCACATTGTGGACAAAATCGACAAAATATAGACCAAGGAGTTCTTAAAGGTCCATTCAAACCCAAATTCCCATGTTTGCTCTGGGTTTTTGCATTGCCTCTGCTATAGTTTCAGAAAAACCATATAGTCACGGTGCTGAGCATAGTTATGCAGTCCATACGCCTAGCAATGATATGGAAGAGCCACTCAGCTGTGCATTTGGGGAAACACAAAGGATATTCTACCACTTTACTGTGGTCTTTAGGTGGTCTTCTGAGGTTGCCGGCTTTATCCTTTCACATGGTCAGCTTTATGTGGTATATTCACACACCTCTTTGACATCCCAGGACTGTCCAGATTAGCGGAACTTTAAAGTGGCGACTAGTTAATACGCATTTATATGTAGAGAATGAATTAATATTCACAATTATATTGCTTTAGCGATCCCACCCTAGCATGTAAGGCACCGATCACAGACACGTTATCTCAGCTGTGTAATAAAGCAGTATAATATATTACCTAGAAAGTGTTGGCAAATCAAAGCCAGCACTTCTTTTATTTTCCCTTTGATGTCGTGTCGCCCCAGGACCCAGAAGTCTTAATGTAGGAAACCTTCTCTACTGAAATTGTACCAAGTTTATTAGATTTTTCTCTTGCATTCAGGGCTGTGGCAATTCTGGTGCTTTGATCAGTGCTACTAGTAATGTTGAGGAGCCTGGGGCTTGGGAAGCCTTCACTAGCTCCCATTTTTATAACCTAGGACTGTGCAATATATAAGACTCTGCTTCTTGTTGAACTGCAATTCCCAAGGGGTCAGCAGTAGATAACCACTGAAACTTGCATCCCCTTCCTAACGGTGCGTCTTGCCCTAAATTTGCCACCTTACCATACTTGCCTTGCTGTTGGCATCTTGCCTTACAATACCAGCTATCCCCATCTTTTTGTCTACAACTGCTCTGTAGAGCCCACGCAGGGCCAGATTTACATAGCGGGCACCCCTAGGCCCGTTGACGTTCATTGCCTCCCATTCCCTCTCTTTTATTCGGGAAAATGGGGATTGGCGCCCTGGAAATTTAAAAAACGACTGTATCTCCTGCGCATCCCTAGTGTTTCTGAACCAACGTGGGTCTGGTTGGACAGCATCATAAAATCCTGCCACCCTAGGCCTGGACGACCTTTCCACAAATACGGGCCTGAGCCCACGTATATATGAATTTGGTCTGTGTTTTGACTAATTTGCCTATATTTTAACTGGCCATTTAAAGTAACCTTGTAAGTTAGGTTGAAAAAAGACACACGTCCATCAAGTTCAACCTTTAAACTCTATTTTAACCTGCCTAACTGCCAGTTTATCCAGAGGAAGGCAAAAAAAACCATCTGAAGCCTCTCGAATTTGCCTAGGGCATTCCTGACTCCAAAATCGCAATGGGACCAGTCCCTGGATCAACTTGTACTATGAGCTATCTTCCATACCCCTGTATTCCCTCACTTGCTAAAAAGCCATCCAACCCCTTCTTAAAGCTATCTTATGTACATAAAACATTTTCCTTTTTGAAGACTAATGGGCTCGGCGGAGCAAAGCTGAACAAGGTAGTTAAGTAAGGGTGGTGCCAGGCAACCCATGACCTTCGCTTTTCTGATACACAACTGTAGGTTCCTGAGCTTGCTCCAACGTTTTCTTCACCCTGGCACCATGCCCGCACCTAATTTCAAAGCAACAAGAGACAAAGGGCTTCATTGAGCTGTGTTTCTCTTTGTGGGTCAGAGCCAGTAACAGAGGGAATATGAACATTACGGGCTCACTTACCACAATGTGTGACACATCTCTGCCCTCAGCAACAGCTTGGCAGGTGCCAGGGAGCTCCATTCCTTAAGCACAAGTCATCCAGCCCTCGTGTGGGGAAAGTATGGGGATGAAAGACTTACCTTGCTCCCCTCTTTACAGGTGGCCGTCTCAATTCCCATGCTTTATACACAGGCCTTTGCTTCTGTTGTACTTTTGTTCCGCTACTGCAGAAAATATTCCATCGCTGTGTGCTGCGGAGATCTGTCTGAAAGACAGACTGTAGTAACACTTCACTCCTTCATTTGCCCTCATTTATGGATAACTGCAGTGTCTGACTACCAGGAACAGTTTATAGGCAGGGCAGAAATGGACATTAATGGTCCCCGCAGTCTTAATAAAAATATACATTATTACATAGTGATATATTCGTTATTTATTTCATGGACTGCCCAACCTGCTTGAGTTTATTTCACCATTAAAGGAGACCTAAAGCTTTACTAAAAAGGTATCTAGAAATGTTGTATATTATGTTTTGGGATTCTGTACCAGCCCAAGGCAACTACGTCCCTTTAGCAGGGAAGATCTGTGTCTCCAAAGATGCCCCAGTAGCTCCCCATCTTCTTTTCTGCTGATTCACTGCACATGCTCTGTGCTGCTGTCACTTACTGAGCTTAGGGACTCACTCACAATATACAGTACACATAGAATAGAAATGTCACAATATAAGGCTGATTAGTAATTAATACAGATAATTACTACATGGCAGCACAGAGACCAGTGCAATTAGCATCAGAATTTAATAATCAGCAAACCTGTAGCATCAGCTTATATTACAGCCAGGGAAGCTCATTTTCTGCTGGATAATTAGTGACGAGCCCTAAGCTTAGCTTCTCAACAGCCAATCAGAGCCCACTGAGCATGTGAGTGTCACAGAAACTTTCCAAGATGGTGACCCCCTGTGACAAGTTTGAAGTCCTTGATCATTGCTGCTATTGACAAGCTGAAACTTTAGGTTGATGCAATAAGTTTAGTATATAAAATATGCCATTTTTAGCCATATTTATTGATAGGGTTCAGTTCTCCTTTAAATACATATGACAGTTGCCCCGTCCTGTTCTTTTGGCTGAACAACCCAAACGTGTGCCGGTGGTGTTCATCCAGATGGATGACTTGATCTGATGACCTGTTATGGGCAACTTAAGAAAGTTAGCACTAGCCAAAATCCTTCCCAAACTATACTGATGGGTTTTGGCTAAACCTAACCCTCTACAAAAGACTGTGTTTACTGCTGGTTAGGGCCAAAGGTACTTGCCCTATATTTTCTACAGGAAACTGCAATAATTAAAAGTGTCTCTTTCCCCTTCCAGTTTCACCAGTGTGTCCAAGGGGACTCACATCTTGTTCAGGGAGTTTGGCTTCGTACACATCACGCCGCACAACAGATCATCGTTCCTCAGAATCTTCTGGAGATGTTTCAGGACCATCGCTAAAAATGGAGGTGAGAGCAGAGGTGACAACTGGGTTGATATCATACCAGGCATTATCATGAGCGCAACTTATACTAAAAACTTGAGTTTTTAAATGGAATTCAGGTCAAATCAGTGTGAGGCACCCTGTGTCTACTCTCACAACAAATAGATACACTGTAGGTTGTACCAGGTAGTATACGTTTGTAGATAGGACTACTGTTTAAATAAGGATGGGCAGATGGGAGTTCTAGACTGGGGCCCTAATGGAGATAGTCTAGTACTCTTAGGCTAGTCCTGAATATGCACCAGTGCCGCGATCTACAAACAACTGGAAATGCGCTGGGTCTCATGTTATATTATCCTTAGATTAATGCTACTAGGCAATTTGACCCATCTTGTTAGTAATGTAAAACTCGACACGCACCCGACCCTAACCTGCCCGTCCCCGATCCAACTTCCACCTTCCTTTTATAGACCCGCCCTGACGATGATGTCACAAAAGGGGCGGGGCAGACACGTGGGCGCCTATAAAACCAAAAAAGCCAAGAGCCTGGTATATGCAGTCTAGATCTGCTTACATCTCAGAAGCCACTAAAATTAGAAAATGAATATAGATTGCAAAGTGCTCAGAGGAAGTAGACATCATGTAATTTTTTGGGTTTGGCAGCCCTTTAATACTGAACTACAGCTCCCATCACCCTTTGGCATCTTCGATTGAATCCATACTGCAAGCAGAGCTATGGGGCCTTCCATGCATCAAGAGGCTTCCATTTCACGTTAGAAACGGGGAAAGTCCAGACTCATCAATTACCAGCTTTGTAACTGTCACCACTGAACTTGATCCAGTCCCCGTTCTAACTTGTCATTTTTTTTGATCTCTTCTGTCTGTGGTCTCATCCTTCTCAGTGTGCATAAAGTCCCCCCCACCCAGTAATGTCTTCCCTTGACTTGTGTTTGAACAAATAAAAGCAGAGCTTTGCAGTTGATATTGCAAGAAAATTCCCCTGTAATTAGGCTGCAGTCAGCCGAGCTGGAACTTGTAGCTGTGAAAATAATCCTGGCTGAAGGTATGCCGAACATGTCTCCTCGGCTCGTCAGATGTCATTGCAACACAGTCGGGCCGAGTAGGAAGTGCAGGGATGTGTTGGCTAAACGAGGAAATACTGAACCACAAAAGAAGGAGGCGGCGGCGAGTTGGTTTGGGGACAACAAAGAATTAATTGTAAGGCAAGAGGTTGAAGGGAATTCAAGTGGGTTTGGCTGGACGTGGAAATTGATACCCCATGATGGCCCAGTAGATGTAGACTAAGACTAAACCTTGTACTTAGCCGGTGTAGTTTTTGAGACATGAAGTGGTTAATTGTGTGCTCACTCAACCTAACATTTTACCTCTGCGGCAGACAACTTGCCCGTCCTGTTTGGCATTTGAACATTCCTTACCACTGACTTGTGTTGGGGTCCGTTTATTTTTTAGTTACTGACTCATACCTTTCAACATTTGAATTCTCAAATGAGGGACAATTAAGACCACCCCCTGTTCTACTCCAAATTACACCCCGGCACACCATTGATCCACCCAAACTCCACCCACTTTCCAACAAAGCTCTGTGTTGCACCAATTCCAGGATTCGGTTCAGCATTTGGCCAAGATTTGGCTTTTTTCAGCAGGAGTTGGATTTGGCCAATTTGGCCCAACCCAATCCAAATTCAAAAAATCACATGACTTTTCATCACACGAACAAGGATGTCAAAATTTAACACACGCGCACAGTTTTCTTTCCCCCTCGTTTCCCTAATTTACATATGCAAATTAGGGTTCAGATTCAGTTCGATATTTGGCTGAATCTTTCACAGAGGATTCAGGATTTACCCAAATCCTAAAATAGTGGATTCGGTGCATCCCGAGTTGCAGTACTGTCCCACTAAATTTAGAACGATTAGAAAATGTATAGCTACAATAAAATCATGCAAAATTGAGTTTTGTGCGAATTTTAGTTGGGGAAATGATACTGAAGGGTGAAAATTTTGTTTGGGGAGGCTTTAGATTGAAGTTTTTTTGTTGGAAATATATAACTATACAGCAGTATAGCTCTATGGCGCCCAGTGCCTTGTCTATTGGTCAGTTCTTTGATCAAAACTTTGTATTACTTATAGGGAGTATAACCGCCAATAAAAAATTGGGCAGAGTCAATGGGATATTGCCTCCATTCCAAGGGCATAAGTCCCCACTTAACAATAACAAAACAAAATAAAAATAGTCCCGAAACTCAAAAAATCATAAAAAGTAAATTTTTAATTCAAGATCACATGTTAAAATAATTTTTTAAGACTGACCCCATGACAGTCCACCTCGGACCAAATTTCGTACCCTCCCGTACGTAATCATAATTCTCATTATCATTTGGTCACTGTTGGCTGGAAATATTTATTATGTTTGATGCCAAAGAATCCTGAATAAAATTCCAATGAAAGGAGAAGGAAGACACACCTCCTTTCTAATTCCTGAGCCGTCTATTCGCTTGACCTGAGAGGGCTAGCTGATTGGATCATGGTAATCTGGTCATCTCAGTGCGTGGTCCGATTGCATGTGATCTAATAAGTCGGCTTGCTGCCCAAGAAATCCGATTAAAATGCTAGAGTAGGAACTTAGTAAAAATCCTAGCGGCTAGGGATACAGGGTACCCAGCGGCACTATCAGTTTTGTTTGCTGCCAAAGAGGGACAAAATCATTAGGGGGTGACATTACATTATACATTCATTACATGAAAAATTTACTCCATTGGGGGATTGGTTAAAGGCTGGTTCCTGATAGGCCAAATAATGGGGTGCTTCACCTTTAGGTTAACTTTTAGAACTTTATAGAATGGCTATTGCTGATCATCTTTTCAATTAGCCTTTTTATGATTTTTAAATTATTTGTCTTGTTCTTGTAAATCTTTCCATCTTTCAAATGGGGGGGGTCACTGACCCCATCTAAAAAATGCTTTGTAAGGCTACAAATGTATTGTTATTGCTAGGTCTTTCTGTCGATCCCTCTCTTATACATATTCCATTCAGATCAAATGCATAGTTGCTAGGCTAATTTGGATCCTAGCAACCTGACTGCTGAAATTGCAAACTGGGGAGCTGCTGAATAAAAAGCTAAATAACTCCAAAACCCCAAATAATAAAAAATGAGAACCAATTGCATATTGTCTGAGCATATCACTCTCTACGTCATACTAACAGTTAATTTAAAGGCGAACAACCCCTTTAATTGACTTATAACTAGGAAGCTTCCCAGGTGCCCCCTGTACCTTTCCATGCAGCTCCTTCATCTGGGGCGTGGAAGGCGGACAAGACATGGAAACAGTCAGTACCTTGGAGGGGAATGCAAAATATTGGAAGTTATAATAACTATTTTCAGGAGCTGTAGCTAAAAGCCCATGGTGCAGTCCCTCTGCATCTGAAACAGGCTGATACTTTCTGAATTTTTACTTCCAGACATTTTTCTATGTAAAAAGGCATATATCAATATGGCTTAAGTCCATAGCTGTAGTTGCAAACAATTATATGAAAACACACTACACCGCCGCTGGACGCCAGTATTGGCGTTTTTCAGTAGAAACGCCAATACGTCAAGAAACTACCAAATAAATAGTCTCTATGGGATCTGCAAGTTTGAAACCACACTTTATGTAAATACGTCGGGGCAGATTTATCAAGGGTCGAATTTTTCAAAGGGTTAAAAAACCCTCAAATTCGACCCTCGATATAAAACCCTTCGAATATCGAATTCGAAGGATTTTAGCACAAAAGGTTTGATTGAACGATCGAATAATTTTAAGCAATCGATCAAATGATTTTTATTCGATCATAAAAAGTGCCCAAAACCTACAATGTCCCCATAGGCTAACATTCAATTCGGTAGCTTTTATTTGGCGAAGTATTGAGTTGAAGGATTTTTTAAAGAGACAGTACTTCGATTATCGAATGGTCGAACGATTTTTACTTTGAATCGTTCGAATCATTCGATTCAATCGAATTTGACCAATTCGATGGTCGAAGTACCAAAAAAATTCTTATATTTTTGTGTTCGAACTATTCTCCCGTGCTTATTAAATCTGCCCCATAGTATATTTTAAAATGGCGTCCAAATTCTCTCGAGATAAATGACGCCTATACGTTTTTACGGCCGGTGACGTAATTACATTGCGTATTGACGATCAGTCCTGCTCCATTTTGCATGTAAATAGCTTTTTTATTTCTAAATAGCTTTTCTATTTCCAGCCAGCGGAATTATGGGAATGAGAACAATGAGAAGTGCTGAAAAAACGCCTGAAAAACGCATGTTGACGGTCGCGTGTGGTCTCAGTGGTGTATTTACGATCGACGGAGCTTTTTTAAAAACGCAACGTTAAAACGCCACGTCTGGCCTTGCCCTTATAATTCATATAATTGTTTGCAACTACAGTTATGGACTGCCAGCCATATTAATATATGCCTTTTTTTTAATGGCCGGCACTTATCTTGGTTCGTTACCTTCTAATTATAGTAGCATTGAGTAGATGCTTCAGTAAGCAAATAGAAGCATATGCAGTGCCTCTATAATAACTGGTTATATTCCCGGTGAAGCTCCCACGGGATCTGAGCTGGTGCCTGCCGTCTATAATACACCACTAAATGATATGTCACATGGGCTGAAAGCCAGGCTATGCTAATAACATTACATTTACTAATAGGGGCAAATTGCACATTACGTTTTCCCTAGTGCACCATTTGAATTCAGAATTCCAGCGTAATTGCATCCATTGAAACCCATGCAAATTCCCTGTTCGTAAATTACTGGTAGGTTTATCTTCTAAGTTCCCTTAAAGAGGTTGTTCACCTTTGAGAGAGTGATATTCTGAGACAATTTGCATTTATTTTATTATTTGGCTTTTTATTCCGTAGCTCTCCAGGTTGCTATTTCGGCAACCTGATTGCTAGGGTCCAAAATACCCTAGCAACCATGCACTGATTTGAATTAGAGACTGGAATATGCATAGGACCTGAAAAGAAGGATGAGTGATAAAAAGTAGCAATAACAACGTGGCTTTTTAAAAACACACGCAATGAGACCACACACGCAATGAGACCACACACGCAATGAGACCACACACGCAATGAGACCACACACGCAATGAGACCACACACGCATGATAATATGCGTTTTTCAGCCTGTCGATTTCTTTTGTTTTTTCTCGTTCCCTACAATTCCACTCGGCAGAATTTCAGTGAAAATTTTTGTGAAAAAAAGCCAAGCGGAAAAGCAATTTCCATGCGAAATGTAGCCGTAGTTATCGTCAATACGCAACATAATTATGTCGCCAGCATACAACGCCGCAAATCCATATGTGCGCAATCCATCTCACAAGCATGTTGAAAGTAAGTGGCGTATTTCAGCGAAGTGTATTTCCCAACCTTACGTTTCCTTGGCGTATTGCCGTTTCCGCGGAAAAACTAAAATATTGGCGTTGCGTGGAGGATGTTGGCTTGCAAGCGCCCCGTGGGAATTGCTATAGTGCAGATTCCATTATTTTCAATAGGGTTTCATTTCACCTCGCCCTTAGAGAGCATTTGTTTTTATAGATGGGGTCGTGACCCCCTTTTGAAAACAGGAAAGAGCTAGAAGTTGAAGGCAAATAATTAAAAAAAACTATAAAAAATAAATAATTAAACAAATAAGACTAATTGAAAAGTTGCTTAGAACCACCCATTTAAGAGTTATAGAATAACTTATTGTGTACACTCAAGAGGAGCTGCCGTATTGCTTTTCTTATCAACATTATCAATAGGCTCCATCTAGCAGGACTTCGCTGCAACTTCTGCGCTTGTCTTCTCCTTGTGGCCGACTGCTCCAGTGCTTACGTCAATACAGGGAAGGGGGGGCCCTCGCAAGCTCTAGAAAATTGGAATAAAACCTGGTATCCGGCCTACGGTTTATCAACAGGTTTCTGGAAATCTTTCTCCCCTGTCCTTGCACTCATTGCCTGCCAGTGGCTGTATTGCTTCTTGATTCATTGCGTTTTCACAGTGTAAATCTTGTTAATTAAAATTTCTTGCTGCACCCCACAGCCAATATGATAAATCAGTGTTAGACACATGCAGTGACTGATAGCATTCTGCGCGCACAAGGATCCAATTACTAACGTTGATTGCAATTAAGCAGTCTTGGCCGCCGTGTAATCAGAATCTATAGAGAACCTGTGGGTTCCCCCTGCTTGTCTTCTGGTGCTACACACAGCAAACTGGAGCGATCATGGGCTAATTGCGTGCAAATATTTATTCTCCTCATCAGTGTCAGTCACTTAACCCGGCAAGTTCAAGGAGGTGTAAAGCGGTTTACTCGGCTTTTATGTGGCTTCTTGCCATGTATGTCCAGCTTATCTTTGCCTTGTCTCCACCGTGTCATTTGTTTTGTGACTGCATCAACAGTCGGTCTATACAGTATCCATGCAATCTTCATCCAGTTTGCTAACCTGCTCAATATTGGTCAGGGCTATGGCCAGGCTTAGGCAGATGGCATAGAGACTTTTCTTTCTCCTGGCATATTGCAGCTTGGAGTAGTGCTCGAAGCCACCCTGTCTATTGAATAGGCAATGCCTGTCAGTGCCAGTGCTGGGGCATTTAATTATGCAGCAGGAATGCAGTTTGATAAGCATCAGTAATGGAGGCTGGCATGTGAATAGGAGGTAACAATGGGGGCACTTCACCGCCAGATGAAATATAGAGGAGTAATTGGTTTGTGTGCCGTCAGCCTAAAGCTTGCCATACACACTGAGATCTGCTTGTATGGCAAGGCCACCAAATGAGTGGATCTCTGCCTTACTTGGCCATCCATCTACTTTTCCAAATTGGGCTGAGCTGATCGTCAGACATGGGGTAATCAATGGATCGTACAGAGAGTCCAGGGCCTTCAACAGAAATCTCCGGCAACGTATTCTTTCTCTGGCAGCTTTCTTCGTTCTTCTCCGGCAGCTAATTTTGCTCTTCTCTGGCTGCTTTCTTCATTCTTCTCCTGTGGCTATTTTCATTCTACTCCTGTGGCTTTCTTCATTCTTTTCTAGTGGCTATCTTCATTCTTCTCTAGCAGCTTTCTTCATTCTTCTCTAGCAGCTTTCTTTGTTCTTCTCTAGTGACTTTCTTGTTCTTCTGCATCGGCTTTCTTCATCCTTCTCCAGCAGCTTTTGACGTTCTTCTCCGGCAGCTATCTTGATGTTCTTCTCTAGCGGCTTTCTTCATTTTTCTCCTGTGGCTTTCTTCTCTAGTGGCTTTCTTCATTCTTCTCCTGCGGCTATTTTCATTCTTCTGTGGCTATCTTTGTTCTTCTCTGGCGGCTATTTTCGTTCTTCTCCTGCAGCTATCTTTGTTCTTCTCTAGCAGCTTTCTTCGGTCTTCTGTCGGCTATCTATGACCTGCTCTGGCGACTTTCTTTGTTTTTCTCCGGCAGCTATCTTTTGTTCTTCTCCATCAGCTATCTTTTGTTCTTCTGCGGCAGCTATCTTTGTTCTTCTCTGGCAGCTATCTTCGTTCTTCTCCAGGGGCTATCTTCGCTCTTCTCCTGCAGCTTTCTTCATTCTTCTCCAGCGGCTGTCTTCGTTCTTCTCCAGTGGCTTTCTTCATTTGTCTCTGGTAACAGCAGCAGATTCTTCTTCACCGGGCCCCCCTTGTATGTTGATATCCACCTGGCCTAGGACGACTGTACTCCCTGTGCCCCCCTGATGGCGGCCCTGAGAGGGTCTATGGAGATCTGTCGGTCAAGGCTACATCAACACAGAGATGCCGTCCTTGCCCAACTCGACTTTAAGACCTCTCTGATATTCAGCCAGATATTGGACTGCCCCTTCTCTGTATATTTCTGTGCATGTAGATGTCATTGGAAGCTGCCATATTGCTTGCTCAGACACAGGCAATGGTAGCTACTGCCTCCCTTGTGGTTGTTAAGAGATGGAGCGGCTCCTGTTGTATCCTCCGTATTTGTGCGTTTCCTTAGCTGAGATTGCAGCTTGTGTGTAAATGTGCAGAAGAGGAATGTTTATTGCACGTAGTAAAGTGGATATCACACTGAGTGAAGTTCAATTTAGCTGTTATCATAAGTCACTTTAATACTGGGTGGGGTCCTGGGACCTGGCACTTCACAAAGAGAGGACACAACTCTAAACTTGTTGTGGGCAATAAAGTTGAAGCAGCGTTATCTCATTGATTTATGTGTCCTTATATTGCCAACGGGGCGGCTCCATGAGAAAGAAAAGTGCTAGGAACCCATGAACGAAGTTTCTCCATACCTGAAACCTTCTTCAGCTAAACCCCAGTTGCCACCATAACTATATCAGTGGTACACTTCTAAAAAGAGAAGCTTCCTATCCATTGTATCTGTCCTACAGTTTCAGCCTTGCCTAAGTTGCCATTGTTTCAATGATTGGCCACATCACTCTGTACCTCTTTACACAGTCCTCTTGTACCATTATATTCCCTTTATAAGGCATTAGCAGAGGCTGTGTCCTTCCAATAAAGGAGCATGGGCTGGGATATATACACTATTCCTTACCCACAATACCCCTCTGTCTATTATCTGCAGGAGCTTAAATATGTTACTGCCTGGTAACCAATCAGTGGAAAGCAAGAGAGCTGAAGTAGTGTTCTCGCTATTATGTTACACATCCAGTCACTCCAGCCTTTATACATTACATTTTTTAACTATATTAGAAACATGTTTTTTATTTATTTTTATTTTTTCGCACAGCCTATCTATTTACCTAGTGTTATACCTAACAATTCCTTTAAAGGAAAACGATACCCCCAAAATGAACACTTGAGCAACAGTTTATATCAAATTAAGTGACATATTAAAGAATCTTACCAAACTGATCTATATATTTAAGTAAATCTTGCCCTTTTACATCTCTTGCCTTGAACCCCCATTTTGTGAAGGTCTCTGTGCTGCCTCAGAGATCACCTGACCAGAAATACTGCAGCTCTAACTGCGAAGAAGTGTGGAAGCAAAAGGCAGAACTCTGTCTGTTAATTGGCTCATGTGACCTAACAAGTATGGTTTGTTTGTGTGCACTGTGAATCATACGATCCCGGGGGGCGGGCCTTATTTTTTAAAATGTCAGTTTTCTATTTATGATTCCCCAATGACACATACTACTAAATAAGTATATTATTATGATAATGGTTTATTTACATGAAGCAGGGTTTTACATCAGAGCTGTTTAATGCAATATCTTTTTATAGAGACCTACATTGTTTTTGTTTTCCTTTAAGGCTTTGGACACACTGGAAAGATGACGGTCCCCTTTGGCCTCCTCCTTGTTTATTTTTTCTTCAATTCCTGCATCCGCACTTTTCCAAAGGTTCAGTTTATTTTCATGTTCCTGCAGAGAAGGAGTCCAGCTCCAACCTCCAACGAGCATTAGAAATAACTGGGAACCCACAGGGGCACATGGGGGTGTTTGCAAACATGAAAGGAGCTGCTTTGTGGCTGGATACGTCCCAGTCCATACGTGGCTCCTAAGAATGTTGTCCACCTGTAGGTCGGAGGAGCTGTGCGGGGGGGGGCCTTGTGGAAATAAATAAATCTAATATAAATAGTGGGCTGCTTCCAGACTACAACGGAAAGGCTCCTCTCCTACGGACTCCATTATAATCAAATAATCAAAATTTTCAAAAATGATTTCCTTTTTCTGTGTAATAATAAAACAGTCGCTTGTACTTGATCCCAACTAAGATATAATTAATCCTTTTTGGAAGCAAAACCAGCCTATTGGGTGTATTTCATGTTTATATGATTTTCTCGTAGACTTAAGGTATGAAGATCCAAATTATGGAAAGATCTGTTATCCGGAAAACCCCATATCCCGAGCATTCTGGATACCTGTACACCGATTATTACTGTTCTGCATGGAAATTCAAAATTTTGCTTTGCAACTTGGGGCCTTGGGTTCTTACATATCAATAAGGGATGGCTCCCATTGTGGCTATTAACTGTGGCTATTAATTGGAACCCTGTACTGCAGACCCACCATTCACCATGGAAATAAAGTCCAGGGTTCCCTTTGATCCCTGTTCCCACCATCACTTTTTTGACTATGTTTTTGCAGCTGCAAGTAGGGGACCTGTTATCCAGAATGCTCGGTACCTGGGGGTTTCCGGATAAGGGATCTTTCCATTATTTGGAACTCCATACCTTTAGGGGCAGATTTATCAAAGGTCAAAGTGAAAATTCGAATTTCAAGCTAACTTTTGTGTACTTCGTATAGTCTATATTCGATTCGAATTTTTTTTTAAAAAAAAGGATCGAAAATTAGAATATCGAAATTTATCATGTACTGTCTCTTTAAAAATTCGACTTCGACCATTTGACATCTAAAACCTGCAAAATTGTTGTTTTAGCCTATAGGGGACCTCCTATTTGGAGTCAATAGGTGGTCTTTGGAAAATCAAAGTTTTCTTTTTTTTTTTTGGTAAAAATTCGATTCGCATGATTCGAATGCGCTGTTACTTCGATTCGCACGTTTCGAATGTGATATTACTTCGATTCGTACAATTCAAATTCGAATGGATATGGACCTATTCACCCAGAAAAAAAACTTACGTTTTTTAAATAAATTTCAATTGGTCTTTTTTAATTCGAATTTCAAAGTTAGGGGAGTTCAAAAAAAACCCCATAACTTCGAAATTCGACCCTTGATAAATCTGCCCCTAAGTCTACCAGAAAATCATGTAAACATGAAATAAACCCAATAGGCTGGTTTTGCTTTCACTAAGGATTAATTATATCTTAGTTGGGATTATTATTATTATTAACATGTATTTATTTAGGGCCAACATATTTCGTAGCGCTGATCAAGTACAAGCTACTGTTTTATTATTACAGAAAAAAAAGGGAAACATTTTTAAACATTTGAGTTATTGATTATATGGGAGCCTATCGGAAATGGCCTTCCCATAATTCACAGCTTTCTAGATAATGGGTTTCCGGATAACGGATCCCATACCTGTACTAAAATGTGAACGGTTCTATGGTATGTAACAAAGGTCCCAGCCATTTAATATAGACATATACACACACTCTCTCTCTTCCTACTACCCAACAGATTCATTGTATAATATATCCCTGAATAATAAATCCCCTATAGAATAAGAACAGGTCTGAACTCGACTGTATGATTTCTCTGTGCTCATTGGCCGGGGGAAAGGCTGCCTTACACCTACGACTCCCAGTAAATATGTCACCCCTGAGTCATTCCAGTGCTAATGGGGCATAACAAGGTGCTATAACAAGGGAATTGTGTTTTGTTTGAAAGTTGTTTGCACATTGCATGGGAAATCGCTCTGTATTTGCCAATGTGTCTAAAGCAAACGCTTTCTTTCCCTTTGTAGTTCCGCAGCGGCCGCCTGGGAGCAGTGAGCTTCATTAAAGGGAATATTAACCTTAAAAAAAATATTGGGCATGGTGAACAGATGTCCCCTTTTTAAAGGGGTGGTTCACCGTTAACTTTTAGTATGTTATAAAATGGCAATTTCCAAGCAACTTTTCAATCGGTCTTCATTATTTCTTTTCTATAGTTCTATAGTGTTTTAGTTAGTTGCCTTCTTCTTCTGACTCTTTCCAGCATTCCCCATCTAACAAAACAAATGCTTTGTAAGTATACACATATATTGTTACTGCTACTTTTTATTCTTTATTTTTCTATGCAGGCCTCTCCTATTCATATTCCAGTCTCTTTTGGTTGCTAGGGTAATTTTGACCCTAGCAACCAGACGGCTGAAATTGCAAGCTGGAGAGCTGCTGAATAAAAAGCTAAATACCGTATATACTCGAGGAATATACTCAAGTATAAGCCGTCCCGAGTATAAGCCAAGGTACCTTATTTTACCTCCAAAAACTGGAAAAGCTTATTGACTCGAGTATAAGCCTAGGGTAAGAAATGCAGCAGCTTCTGGTAAGTTTCAAACAAAAATTTAGGGTTTCTGCTCCCATTGGAGGTGCCGGCGTCTCATTCTTGGAGAGTATTCTTGGACGTCGGCGACTATTCTTAGGCACCGGTGACCATTGTTACACTTGAAACGAGTATAAGCCAATGGTAGAGTTTTTCAGCATATTTTGGGGGCTGAAAAACTCGGCTTATACTCGAGTATATACGGTAACTCAAAAGCCACAAATGATAAAAAATGAAAACCAATTGCAAATTGTCTCATAATTTCACTTTCTACATCACACTAACAGTTAATTTAAAGGTGAACAACCACTTTAACCTCATTCAATTTCCACATTTCTGTCTGCGAGGACTGTTATAGGGTATGGTGCTTACATACTGTACATCTGCACAGCTTACGCACATTATAATACACAGAAGCCATGCATATGCTGTAAATGATAGTCTTATAATTGGTGACTAGTGATGTCATCAGTTATAAACGATGAGTAGTGATGTCACATGACTCACTAAAACATTTGTTTTATAATAAATAAAGTACCCCCTGTTGGAAAATATTAGGATATTAGAAGTCACCTCGGAGTTCCTTGACCTTCGGCCTCATGCTTTTCTATGGTCATGAAACTCCTCTGTGGCTTATAATATCCTTATATATTACAATAGGGGGTACTTTATTCACTATATATTGACCATGTATTACAGCTGTTCTGTGAGTGCTAGTGGTTTTTTTTATTCTTTTTTTATCCCCCATGTTGAAAATTCTGTGGCTGGCCTTATTCCATTGGCTGCTGCCAGCGGTTCCCTCAGTCCGTCCCAAAGGAGCTGCGGCAGAAGGGGAAGATCTGTGAGAAAAATCCACCATATAATTTATTTTGTCCTGCAGATATTTATACCCCACGCAAAACACACACAGAGTTCTGACACTGCCCAATCACCCCCATGGGAGACCTCCTGGCTAACAAGGCCTCCATATTGATCCCAGGTCCATCGATGGTTTTATACTGAGCTGAGCCGGACTGTCATATAACCATGACAATAGTCACATAAATGCCCTGCTACCCCTAATATAAGAGCTGGAGATGAAGATCATGGGGCCCCTGGCACTGCAGGAAGGCTGTGGCCCCTCAGAGTGGGAGCTGCCATATCTGTTGAACCCAACAGACACATGAGGGCTTATTTACATTGGCACATGAGCAGGAAACTTGAGCTTTTCCCTGCAGGGAGTTTGCGACTGTCTGGTTTTGACACCTGTAGGGTTGCCACCTGTCTGGTTTTGACCCGGTCATCCTGTTTTTTTGAAGGGCTGTTCGGATCAAAACTTCGAAATTAGGAAAACCGGGCAGGATTTCCTGGGATTGACGCCATGTATACCTTTTATACAGGTCACGGAACTCCACGGTGACTTCTAATATCCTCATTTTTTCCAACAAGGGGCACTTTATTTATTATAATACACAAGTTTCAGTCATGTGACAAAAATGACATCACTACTCACCATTTGTAACTGATGACATCACTAGTCATAGTTTAATAGGATATAATGTATAATATATTCATGGCTTTTGTGTATTATAATGTGCTTAATGGATTGTAAGCTCTGCAGGAGTATATAAGCACCATGGCCTATAACAGTCCTAGCAGACAGAAATGTGGAAATTGAATGGGGTTAAAGGGGTTGTTCACCTTTAAATTAGTATGATGTAGAGAGTGATATTCTGAGATAATTAGCAATTGGCTTTAATTTTTTATTATTTGTGTTTTTTCTTAATTATTTAGCTTTTTATTCAGCAGTTCTCCCGTTTGCAATTTCAGCCATCTGTGTTAGAGCCCCACCCCCGACATCATAGTCCCACCCCCACCATGTCATGGCCTTGCTACGTCACTGCCCCGCCCCTCACTGCATCATGGTCCCGCCTCCCCCGGAGTTTGTCGGGAGGGGGAAGGTGGCAACCCAACTTCTGCGCCGAATTGAACACTGCTGTGCCTTTTTGAAGCACGTCACTGTGCAAATCCTGGAGTTACACGATTCAGCGCAACTGCGTCCGATTTACGGTGAGGTTCACGCACCGTTGCCTCGTTTTTGATCAGATGCAGCATGCAAAAGTTAGCGTGCAAATCAACACCTGCATTGTGTGCATTAACACACAAATTCAGGAAAACCCCGATGCATTTTGGGAAAACAACATGGCGGTTTAATAAACCATTGCCATCTAGTCGTAATACATAGATTATGCTGATATCCTGAAATTCCTAAACCAATACAGGTATGGGATCCGTTCTCCGGAAACCCGTAATCCAGAAAGTTCTGAAATACGGAAAGTCTTTCTACTGTAGACTCCATTTTATCCACATAATTTAAAAATGATTTCCTTTCTCTCTGTAATAATAAAACAGTAGCTTGTACTTGATCCCAACTAAGATATAATTAATCCTTATTGGAGGCAATATTGGGTTTATTTAATGTTAACACGGTCTTCTAGTGGACTAAAGGTATGCAGATCCAAATTACGGAAAGATCCGTTATCAGGAAAACCCCAGGTCCCAAGTATTCTAGATAACAGGTCCCATACCTGTACAGGCATGTACTGTCAGACCCATGGGCCCTCCAGGGCCCCATCATCCCCCACTGGTTTATGCATATTATATATCCTATTCTAACACCGGTATGTGCAAATAATATAATGCCTATGAAAGGGCAAGTGAATCATAAAACTTTCCATCTTTGATCTTTTTTTTTTCTTTTTTTTGCCCATAGCCGTAATTTTGGTGATTAAAGGGATATTTTATTTTAGGGATTATATCGACAGATCCCCTGTTTACTCTTTATTATTCCCTTTTGTTTCCAGTTCATTATCCCCAAGCCTCTCTGTTAGTTTGCCTTTTACCGATGGGTATTATTATTATTCACCTCTTACCTGTATGTCTTGGGTTTTGTGAATTCTTTCATCCTTTTGTCTTTTATGTCACAGCTGTGGGATCAGTACAACAGCAAAGTTCTAGCATTACTTGCCACGAGGGCTTTAGACATGAATATTTCTGTCTGGAGATGAAGGGAAACTCCTAGTGGCTCTGGGTATAGGCTCATAACACACACAAAGGGTCTTTGATGGTAAAGCGCCTTACAGCACCCCAAATATCATCACCAGCTCATGGGGCAGTGTAGTAATTATGAATAGGGGTGCAGAACCCACTTCCTGCAAATTTTAGATTAAAGTTGTATGCTCGCCTACATGTAAAGGTGGCCATAGACATTACAATTACGATCTTTCCTGAAAAAGATCTTTTCAAGAAAGATCATTCGTTTCAATACACACGTGTAGAGCTGAATCGTCAGATAAAGAGGTAGAAACATTAGAATTCTACCTGTATCTGACCATTCAGCACTAACACTGGCCGATGTTCAGGTGCCTTAAAGGTGTCCCAATCAAAATTTTCTGGTTGGCCTGATCGACTTGAGCTGACCGATATCCAAGTTGTCTGCTGATATCGATCGGCTCGTCTCCCACCATACACGCACCGAATTTCATGCTAATGTACGATATTTTCGGTGCGTCCATGGACACCTTAAGGACATTCTCAACATGGAAATTTAGCTGCTCATACTGTGAAAGAATCATTTGTTTGCCTACTAACATGGTGGCCTCCCAAATGGGCCCATACAGTGGGATGATTCCAACTAATATCTAAACAAATTCAGGCAAATAGTTGATGATATATGTTCCAAACGTGGGCTGATATCAGTTTGATCAGGAAAGGCTGCCAATATGCTTCTGTCCATTGATTAAATATAACCAACCATCATAGCCTAACGAAATATAATTCAGACCTTTCCACCACCTAGTTCCTCAACTAAACAGTCCTCAGCCATCAGTCCACATTCATCTTCCATCAGCTGTCCTATCATGGTCATCAATTCTCATTCCTCACTTGTCCGAAGCCATTAGTCAATATCTCTCTTCCATGTCCTTATCGGTAAACCATCAGTCCTTGTCTCTCAATTCCCATTCCTAAGCCATAAGTCTTGATGCCACAGCCAACAGTGCTCATTATTCATGAATCCGTAATCAATCTTCAGTCCTCAGCCAACAGTCCTTATTACTAAGCCAGCAGTCATCAGCAACCAGTCGTCATCCCTCAACCGTTAGTTCTCATCCCTTGGCAATCATCTCACAACCACGTATCCTCAATCCTCAGCCATCAGTCCTCATCCCTCAGGCATCATTCATCAACCATCAGTCTTCAGTCATCAGTCCCTAAGCCTAACTGATCAGTCCCTATCCCTCAAACATTCATTATGATCCACCAGCCTTTATTCCTTAACCATGTACTGGTCGATGATCTCCATGAAGTGGTAACCTGGCAGCTGACTGCTGAATAGTGATGTAGTTGGAAGTATGAGATATGGTGGTCCTGGTGGACTATCTTCAGTAGTAAATGGCTTTGGCCCTCACACAGACCCTACATAGAAGAACAGTCTCTGTTAGCTGGTGTAGTGGACCAAATCAACCCTGGATATGCAAGGCAGCAACAATTATGCATCAGTAGAGTTCTATGTCATTACGTTTTATTTTTAAGCATACTTTTGTAGGCCTCTCAGCTCACTAATCCCTTTTTGTGTCTTTCAGACCTCCTGTCTATGAAGGAGTATCATTGTTTGCTGCAGATCCTGTGCCCAGATTTTCCTGAGGACCTGACCCAGAAGGCAGCGAGGTGAGTCTTAGGTTAACCGCCAAGCAGATCCCAATAAAACAGGATATACTAATTTTACATGTCAGCTTTGTTGTCCAATAATATTTGAAAGCATGCAGAATTATTTACTGTATAAAAACAGAGTACAATACAGCTAAGTTATGCAGTGTGCACTGGTGTTGATTTCCCCTGTTTTGATTTATTGACCACATAAATCATTCCTAAGGTAAGATAACATGTATGAAAACCTATGTTAGGCCTCTACCTGCTGGAATAGGGTGTTTAGTGCCAAGAGCCAGGTAGGCTTCAGTAAAAGAAGAGATGTGCCCTAAGGTAAGAACAACAAAGTGATATTATGAAGGAAGCCCTGTGAATGAGAACTTACTCAGGGTGCCTTGTTGTACACTCTAGAAGTGTAAGACATAGGGTAGTTAGCAGAGCAGTCAAATGCTCCACCGAGGAGAGTAAAAGGGTTAGTATCCCATCATGGTTACCAACTGGCTGGGGCTTTGCATGCTAAGTAATGTCATCAATCAACAATGAATAAGTTGGACTTGGACCAGCACATGAATGTTAACGAATATATTATGTAAACGAGTGGCCTGCAGTGTATGAATACAAGTGGCTTATTAGTATAGTGTAAATACACACCCAGCGTTATCTGCAGCCCAGCAAAATATTGACATAACAAAGCTCTTGTGCCCAGTCACTTGATATAAAGGTTTAAAAGAAACAGAGAGAAGGCACGCTCAATTTGCTTCAGCTTATCAGCCTTGGCTTCTCAATCTCCTGTTTTCCCCGTGGAGAAACGAAAGACATATAAGATTTACACCATCTGCAAACTTCTATGTGTGTCTCCAGTGTGTGGTTAATCCAAGATCAGACGGTACATAATCTCAAGTGAGTAATAAATCACTCGTTCTCTGCAGAACCACTGCCTGTGACATATTGTCCAATCTACCTGGTTGCTCTGTGCGGGGCCAGATTTAGTGAGTCATAAGCAGATAAACATTTTCTTGCTCAGAGATGGTCTATCTCCATACAAGTGGCAGTGTGCAATACCCTTAATATGACTTATTTAAAGGGATACGCTCAACCCTGTATCAAAAGCCACCGGTCTCGTTATCTCTTTGAAGACCGATGGCCACTCAAGTTCAGAACACAGTTACATGCTTTATTTAGGAATAGGCCTTGTAAGCAGGTCTGGCCCCAACTTCCAGTCTTCTGTTTTGTCCCAAGAGGGGCAGCTACTGTGTTGTGTGTGTATATGCGTGTGTATATGCGTGTGTGTTTATATATGTGTGTGTTTGGGGGGGGGGTCAGAGAAGGGAGGGGGGAGGATAACAGAATTTTTACGCTTTGTACAAAACATCAAACAGATTAGAGGAGGCCTTTGGAAAATAACATGAAAGAGGCGCCAGAGAGAAGGCTGTGAAGTGTGCGAGGGAATGTACTGCCTGGCCACTTGTGTATGTGTGACTCCTTGTTTAGCCCAAATTGAACTGGCACTCCTCGCTATGCCCATATGGAACTGGCAGTCCTTGTTTACTGACATTCCTTACTCCACCCACATGGAACCGACACTCCTCGTTTAGCCCAAATGGAACTGACACTTCTTGCTATGCCCATATGGAACTGGCGCACCCTCGCTATGCCCATATGGAACTGGCACTACTTGTTTAGCCCAAGTGGAACTGGCACTTCTCGCTATGCCCATATGGAACTGGCACTCCTCGATAGGCCCATATGGAACTGGCACTCCTCGATAGGCCCATATGGAACTGGCACTCCTCTATAGGCCCATATGGAACTGGCACTTCTCGCTATGCCCATATGGAACTGGCACTCCTCGATAGGCCCATATGGAACTGGCACTCCTCGATAGGCCCATATGGAACTGGCACTCCTCTATAGGCCCATATGGAACTGGCACTCCTCGATAGGCCCATACGGAACTGGCATGCCCTCGATATGCCAATATGGAACTGGCACTCCTCGCTAGGCCCATATGGAACTGGCACACCCTCGATATGCCCATTTGGAACTGGCACTTCTCGCTCCACCCACATGGAACTGGCACTACTTGTTTAGCCCAAATGGAACTGACACTTCTTGCTATGCCCATATGGAACTGGCACACCCTCGCTATGCCCATATGGAACTGGCACTCCTTGTTTAGCCCAAGTGGAACTGGCACTCCTCGCTATGCCCATATGGAACTGGCACTCCTCGATAGGTCCATACGGAACCGGCATGCCCTCGATATGCCCATACGGAACTGGCACTTCTCGCTCCACCCACATGGAACTGGCACTACTTGTTTAGCCCAAATGGAACTGACACTTCTTGCTATGCCCATATGGAACTGGCACACCCTCGCTATGCCCATATGGAACTGGCACTCCTTGTTTAGCCCAAGTGGAACTGGCACTCCTCGCTATGCCCATATGGAACTGGCACTCCTCGATAGGTCCATACGGAACCGGCATGCCCTCGATATGCCCATACGGAACTGGCACTCCTCGCTCCACCCACATGGAACTGGCACTACTTGTTTAGCCCAAATGGAACTGGCACTTCTCTCTATGCCAAGACAAGTTGCAGTGAGGAGTGCCAAGTCCATAGGGCGAGCAAGGAGTGCCAGTCTTGTTGGGACACAATTAAGACATATAAATGGCAGAAACTATGGTGCTCTGACTAACTAACTTTGTCCATTGACACCAGCAATACTGGGCCCTCTGGTGTTCAGAAGATACAAAACTTGCTCTGACTGACCAACCAATACCATTTGCATTAAGCTTGGACACAGTCGTGCCTTAAGGCGGCCATAGACGTAACAATTAAGATCGTTCTTGAAAAAGATCTTTCCAAGAAAGATCGTTCGTTTCAATACACACGTGTAGAGCTGAATGGTCAGATATACAGGTAGATATATGGGAAGAAACAATAGAATTCTACCTGTATCTGACGATTCAGCACTAACAATGGCCGATGTTTGGGTCCCTTCAAAGGCACCCAATCAAAATTTTCCGTCCAGCCCGATCGACGAGCCGACCGATATCCAAGTCTTCTGTCGATATCGGTCGGCTCTTTTTCCACCATACACGCAACGAATATCGGACGGAAATTAGTTTCGTACAATATTATCTGTGCGTCTATGGCCACCTTTAATCTCATTATGTGAGTAAAGTCTCATTAGTGGTCGTGCAGGTACTGTCCCTTTAAACATTCATTCAGCCAATCGCCCTGCTCTTATCTTCTCATATTCCGCTATCTTGGCACAAAGACTCCTGGAGCTTCGGCTGTGAACCCTTTAGTCTGCGCTGACTCCCCTAATGCTCCTGCATGAAATGAATAAGGCACCCAGGGGATCCAACCCACTGTTATTGATCATTTCTTTCATGCCACTCTCAAGTCTCAAAGTGTGATATGGAGTCTCTGCTTTTTACTCATAGTCCCTGCAATGGCCTTTGTTTTGCTTAGGAAACTAAACTCTGTTTATAGTTGGAGCTTCTGCTTTCATTTCTTTGCCTGTATATTGGTATATTTTTCCGTGCAGTCACATCAATGGGAGCTGCCATGTTGTTCCTCGTCAGAGCAACCTGTTACCTCTTATTTACAGACGCCAGTTAAACAGTGGCCTCTGGTGGTCATTTTAGTTTGAAATGAAATATATAAAAGGAAATATATGTACAAAAAGTACCTAAGAAATATATGGGAGGCAGTAAGTAAAGGGTTACATCCCATATATATTATGCTGTGCCTGGAAAACATCCAACGGCCTAATACCTACATTTAACCACATATTTGACCACTAAATCCATTATAATCCAGGGGACTTATTATAATATTCCACTATTGGATGCTGGGTGTTATTAAAGGGGATATAAACCTTTCTTTATTCCTTGATAATTAAATCCCCTTAAAAGGGGTTGTTCACCTTTAAAGGGCATGTAAAGTCTAAAATAGAATAAGGCTAGAAATGCTGTATTTTGTATACTAAACATAAACATGAACTTACTGCACCACAAGCCTAATCAAACAAATGATTTATGCTTTCAAAGTTGGCCACAGGGGGTCACCATCTTGTAACTTTGTTATACATCTTTGCAAGACCAAGACTGTGCACATGCTCAGTGTGGTCTGGGCTGCTTAGGGATCATCATAAACAAAGCTGCTTGAGTTCTGCATGGCTGGGAAGTAAGGTGGGGGCTCCCCCTGCTGTTAATAAGTATGATTGTTTCCCTGCAGAGCAGTTAGGGACCGTCTGACAATTCCTATCCACAGCAGTAAATGAAGGGGGAATTTCACTGCATACAGTCAGGTTTCTTATAAAAACATTACACATTTTTTAATTAAAGTATATTGGAGATAGGTTTCTTTTTCATAAAAGAAAGTAAAAATGGGATTTTATTTTTTTGCCTTTACATGCCCTTTAAATGAACTGTTAGTATGATGTAGAGAGTGATATTCAGAGAAAATTTGCATTCGGCTTTTTTTTATGGTTTTTGAGGTTATTTAACTTTTTATTCAGCAGCTCTTCAGTTTGCAGTTTCTGCAGTCTGGTTGCTAGGGTCAAAATTACCCTAGCAACCATGCAGTGATTTGAATAAGGGACTGGAATATGAATAGGAGAGGGGCTAAATAAAAAGATGAGTAAATAAAAAGTAGCAATAATAATATATTTGTAGCCTTACGGAGCATTTGTTTTTTTAAGATGGGGTCAGTGAAGGCAAATCATTCAAAAATGATGGGAAAAAATGAAGACCAATTGAAAAGTTGCTTAGAATTAGCCATTCTAAAGTTAACTTAAAGATGAAGCACCCCTTTAAAGTAAGTCCAGCAGGCAGGGATAAAGCAGGAAATAAATATGGATTATATATAATGAATTGCTTCCTGATATCCCGTGACCTCCCATAACACCCTCGCCTGCCGAGTTGAAGCCCATTTATAATAGTGATAATAAAAGATAAAAGTGATCATTTAAAGGCACCTGCAAGCAATAAACGTGATGTCACCTTTGTGTTTCCTTTCTCCAGGATTGTCCTGATGGATGATGCAATGGACTGTCTGATGTCATTCTCCGATTTCCTCTACGCTTTCCAGGTCCAGTTTTATTACTCCGGTGAGTGGGGCCCCCCATCTATTATCGGCTCATGTTGACATCTGTGTATATGGAATTAAATAGCTTTGCCCCGAGGTGCTGTCTGTCTAGTGTCTCCGTCCCCCCAGAGATATTCAGCAACTGATAAGTACTTTAACCCTTATCGCTTACAAGTCCATTTCCATTGGACAATTTTTTTAACAGGAGAGGGATATTTTTTCCCCCACAAAATCCGGAAATAAAGAGCAAAGGAAGCAGCTGTGTTTAGGACTCTGGGGGGCCCCACAACGTATCACCAGCCCTGTTCCCTGGATGAGGGGGGAGCAGTCATAGAACCCCCTGTATATGGAAAGCAACTGGGTGCCCTGGTACCATGGGTCGGACCTGTTTAATGCCCCATATCTACCAGTGTAGGGAGAACTGGGAAATGAGGAAGAGAAGCCGTGTCCCAAATGAACGGGACTATTGAAAGGCGGCAACACTAAAAGAAAAAATTTTTTTTCAAGATGCATCAGTTAATAGTGCTGCTCCAGCAGAATTCTGCACTGAAATCCATTTCTCAAAAGAGCAAACAGATTTTTTCATATTTAATTTTGAAATCTGACATGGGGCTAGACATATTGTCAGTTTCCCAGCTGCCTCCAGTCATCTGACTTGTGCTCTGATAAACTTCAATCACTCTTTACTGCTGGACTGCAAGTTGGAGTAATATCTCCCCCTCCCATTCCCCCCCCAGCAGCCTAACAACAGAACAATGGGAAGGTAACCAGATCCCCAACACAAGATAACAGCTGCCTGGTAGATCTAAGAACAACACTCAATAGTAAAATCCAGGTCCCACTGAGCCACATTCAGTTACATTGAGTAGGAGAAACAACAGCCTGCCAGAAAGCAGTTCCATTCTAAAGGTCTGGCTCTTTCTGAAATCACATGACCAGGCAAAATGACCTGAGATGCACCTACACACCAATATGACAACTAAATACACTTGCTGGTTCAGGAATGAAATTTTATATTGTAGAGTGAATTATTTGCAGTGTAAACAGTGTCATTTAGAAATAAAAATGACAACATATAAATCACGGCCCTGAACCTGAGACCTGGATCTAAGCATTTATTTGACCCTTGCATCCCTATAATTATAGAGGCTTTTAAAGGAGCGGTTCACCTTAATGTTAACTTTTAGCTTGTTATAGTTTAGTATGTTAAAGAATGGCTAATTCTAAGCAACTTTTCTGTGGGTCTTGATTTTTTTCTTTTCTATAGTTTTTCAATTATTTGTCTTTTTCTTCTGACTCTTTCCAGCTTTCAAATGGGGTCACTGACCCCATCTAAACAAATGTTCTGTAAGGCTACAAATGTATTGTTATTGCTACTTTTTATTACTCCTCTTTCTATTCAGACCCTCTCCTAGTCATATTCCAGTCTCTTATTCAAATCAACCCTAGCAACCAGATGGCTGAAATTACAAACTGGAGAGCCGCTGAATAAAAAGCTAAATAACTCAAAAACCACAAATAATAAAAAAATGAAAACCCAAATGCAAATTGTCTCAGAATATCACTCTCTACATTTAATCGTGTAATACCCTCCCTCCCTGTCTTTGCAGAGTTCCTAGACAGCGTGTCGGCACTCTATCAGGACCTGCTGAGCGGCAAGAACTCAAATACCGTCATAGTTCCGACATCGCGTTCCGCCACATCACGCCAGCGCCAGCCGCCCAATGACAGCAGCTCTCAGGATGGGGTTGACGCCCTACAGTTCTCACAGGGTCTGGAGAGTTTATGTGAGAGATACAGACACAGGTATCAGAGACAGTTCCCTTCCAGGGGCTTCTGAACCCCTCTATTGTCTGTTTTATCATATTTGCACCTCTAGGGACTAGACAGCTGGAACCCTCCATAGACACCACCCTGAATGGCAACCGCAGATCACATGATATTATTCCCAGTAGGAAAACACCTCAACTTTGCTAATTGTGTCTCACATTATTGGGGTTCATAACTGGAGCAGAGCAGGTGGAGTCAAATGCAAATAGGTTTTATAAAGTGGATTTAAAGGAACAGTTCGGTATAAAAATAAAAACTGGGTAAATAGGTTGTGCAAAATAAGAAATGTATCTAATATAGTTAGTTAGCCATAAATGTAAAGTATAAAGGCTGGAGTGACTGGATGTGTAACATAATAGCCAGAACACTACTTCCTGCTTTTCAGCTCTCTAACTCTGAGTTAGTCAGTGACTATAAGGGGGGCCACATGGGACATAACTGTTCAGTGAGTTTGCTATTGATCCTCAGTATTCAGCTCAGATTTAAAAGCAACAGTTATGGCCCATGTGCCCCCCCCCTCAAGTCTCTGCCTGGTAACCAATCAGTGGAAAGCAAGAGAGCTGAATAGCAGGAAGTAGTGTTCTGGCTATTATGTTAGACATCCAGTCACTCCAGCCTTTATACATTACATTTTTGGCTAAATAACTATATGAGAAACATGTTTTATTTTGCACAGCCTATTTATTTACCCAGTTATTTATACACTGAACAATTCCTTTAAACAGGGGCCACACAGATGACTACGTTTCTTGGAGTGATTAATGATGTGGTCGCTGTCAGCTAAGCCCATGTCAGGGTGATTATGATCCCTGCCAAACTGGGACTGTCTACCCCCTTGGGGGTCCCAGAGCCAAGGCTGAGATTCCCACCCTGATGGCCAGGTGGGGGGAAATGAGCAGAATTCCTCAGTGGTGTAACTAGATGCTACTGGGCCCCACAGCTAATTTATTTGAGGGCTCCCAAAATATCCAGAGTTTGTCCTGTTTTACCAATATATATTGAAATTGCTCATTAATTATGGCCTCATGGGGCCCCCTATACCTCCTGGGACCCCCTGCAGCTGCAGGGTCTGCTTCCTCTGTAGTTATGCCCCTGGAATGCCTATTTCTCCTCATAGAGACTCCTAGAAGCTCAACTTGAACTTTAATTAGGGTGAAATTTTGTGCTTAGGCTATGGGCACCCAGGCTGAAGGCCCCGGCTGTTGTCAGCTAATTCCAGGCTGAGAGAAGCAGATCTGCTTGGTGCCCCTGCTCCATTGATTTGAATCAGATCAGCCTGTGTGCGGTCACACACAGTGGAGCTGAAGCTGAGCTCCGTCCTAATATACGAAAGGAGGCATCTCCGGGTTGATCTCAGCCTGTAGGTGATCAGATTCAATCAATGGAGCAGGGGCACTGAGCAGATCTGCTTCTCTATAAGCCCCCCA
Source organism: Xenopus laevis (assembly GCF_017654675.1). NCBI lineage: Eukaryota > Metazoa > Chordata > Amphibia > Anura > Pipidae > Xenopus > Xenopus laevis. Next base: position 8,362,162 of record NC_054377.1, read on the forward strand.
TACACGGGCTGATAAAAGCTGCCGACAGGCCGACTCTGCAGCTTATTGGCCCGTGTGTGGGGCCATCCGACGGGCGTCCCTGATCGATATCTGGCCAAAAGTCGGGCAGATGCCGATCGTTCAAGCTAAATAATCCCGTCGGATCTCAGCTGCGTCTGTTCCTTGATCAGAGTCGGACTGGCACTGTCAGGGCCCACAGGGTTCTGAACCTCTGGGGCCCCGTGTGCATGTGCAAAAGCACGTGTGCGAATGGCAGACACACATGCACGAACGTCAGGCCTGCCGCACGCTAACGCCGAGTATACTGCGCTGCACAACTTTTTTTTCCGTTCGGGGGGCCAATCTAGGACCGGGTCTGGGCTGGGGCCCACCGGGTTTTTTCCTGCCGGCCCAGTCCAACACTGCCATTGATGCAGTCCTGTGATCCGACCACCCGTATCACCTCCATTCTGATCGGATCATTGGGTCCTAGGGCCCATATCAGCCTGATATCGCCACCTCAATGTGGACATATTGGGGAGAGATCGGCTAGTTTGGCGACTTTGCCAAATGAGCAGATCTCGCTGTGTATGGCCACCTTAAGCCTTCAAAAATACACAGGCCAACAACAATCAGGCCTTCAGCCTGAGTGCCCATAGCTTTATTGCACGTGGCCCCATTGTGGCGTCAACCTCCAATATTATCCTTTGGTCAAGAGTAGAGATTGGCTTATCTCTCATACGATTGCAGACTGGCGGCAGCCAAGAGGGGACCTTGCCCGGCATCTTTATAAGAGACTTTCTCTCACTGTTCAAGCAGCTCCCGTCTGGCCCGAGTACTTTAGAGATAAGGGTGTTTATTTGGAATATGAAGGGCAGGTGATGTAACAATAACCCCTGGCTGAGGGAGTGCAGTTTCATTAGTGACATCATGTGGCGGTTGGTGGAACTGCAGCAGCTCCTCTCCCCGTGTGCTCACACTCTCTCTGCTGCAGAGACTTCCAGAACTCGGCACATTCCTCTCATGGGTGTGTTCGGCTTTACAAAGTAAATAAGTGGGTCACATAGTTGTGGCCTCTCTGAGGTTCTCTTCATACATTCAGCACCTGGGAGGGAGAGGTGAGGCGAGAGAACAAGAGGCCCACCTTGCTCAGCTCCACATTCCAGGATTTCTGTTAATCTCCCATGAGTCCCGGTGGCTCATCACATTAATGTCTGTAGAGCATCCCCCGGGGTGGTGGAATCTTTTCCCTAATTGAATTGCTCGCATTGTTCCTGGCAGCAGTGACGTACATTAATAGCACATGGGAGTGGCACAGAGGTGTCTCGCTGATTATAATTGGCCTCATCATCTCCGTCAAGAACACCAGCTCCCCCCCTTCCTAACAGTGCAGATTATTCCCAGCTAATGACTCTTTTGTACCTGCTTAAATACTAATATTTATTTAGCGTTAACGCCCCCCCAGCTGCTTTTCTTAAAGGGGTACTGTCATGTTTTTTCAAAACACATCAGTTAATAGTGCTGCTCCAGCAGAATTCTGCACTGAAATCCATTTCTCAAAAGAGCAAACAGATTTTTTTATATTTAATTCTGAAATCTGACATGGGGCTAGACATATTGTCAGTTTCCTAGGTGCTCCCAGTCATGTGACTTATGCTCTGATAAACTTCAGTCACTCTTTACTGCTGTACTGCAAGTTGGAGTGATATCACCCCCCCCCCCAGCAGCCAAACAAAAGAACAATGGGAAGGTAACCAGATAGCAGCTCCCTAACACAAGATAACAGCTGCCTGGTAGATCTAAGAACAACACTCAATAGTAAAATCCAGGTCCCACTGAGACACATTCAGTTACATTGAGTAGGAGAAACAACAGCCTGCCAGAAAGCAGTTCCATCCTAAAGTGCTGGCTCTTTCTGAAATCACATGACCAGGCAAAATGACCTGAGATGCACCTACACACCAATATTACAACTAAATACACTTGTTGGTTCAGGAATGAAATTTTATATTGTAGAGTGAATTATTTGCAGTGTAAACAGTGTCATTTAGAAATAAAAACTAAATCATAAAAACCAAGACAGAATCCCTTTAAGACTGTTCTAATCTTGCCTCCGGTTCATCTTTCTCAGCCGAGAGTGACTTTAATAGAGAGAAACCAGCTCCTTTCATCATAAAAATCATGACAGAATCCAGAATACGTGCTATGTTGGTGGCAGGCTGTTACTTTTACTTGCTGATGACGTATCGTATTTGTCGTTGGCATGTATAGGGTTAAAAAGAAACTATTACTTTGGGGATATTTGTACCGACTGCTTATTATTATTATACTATTTAGGGGTTCTTTGTGTTCATCTATATGTGTTATCCCCATGATAATAAATAAATACATTTCAGCTGAGATCCTTGGAAAACGTCATTGCTGCAAAGATTCCCGACATTTCTCAACTCATATTTGTTTTCATTCGACAAACCGTCATTGCAGGTCTCATTGTTGTCTGTACAGCAGGGCTGTCTGTCCTTTAGCTTGTGAGTTGCACTTCAGCAGCAGCTTATGGGCCACAAGTTGGGGACCACTGATCTAAACTGTTACTATTGCTTTCTTGCTTTACAGCCACAGTTCACCCGTACTCGGGGCCGCCATCAGAAATCGCAGGACCCCATACGAAAAAAATTCCTGGGCCCCCTGGGCTGCGCCCACCACAAGCCCCACCTACAGGTCCACCACACACTAAAAAAAAAAAACATTGGTGGCTATGGTTCCCACATGTTAATAAAAAAATAAAAAAATATTGGTGGTCAGGGCCCCCCCCATTGAAAAAAAAACATTTGTGGTCAGGGCCCCCCATTAAAAAATATTGGTGGCTAGGACTCCACATGGGGAAAAAAAATTGGTGTCCAGGCCCCCCCCCCACATTATAAGAAAATTGGTGGCCAGGGCCCCCCTTAAATCTCCATGTAAAAAAACTTGCACCCCCAGAAGTTTAAAAACAATTTGGTGCCATGCTACACTTACTTCATTAGTGGGGCCCACCTGCTGTCAGGGAGCTGCCAACTACAGGAGGGAGGAGGGGAGCACAGGTGGCTGCATCTTCTACAGTGACAGCATTTTCTTTCCTTATTGGTCACAGAATTTCTAGCCCTGGTAAAGATGCATGGTGATTGGATGAGCTGGAGGAGAAGTTCAAGCCTCAGCTATCCAATCCCTGAGCAGCTCAACCGGGACTTAAACTCAGTGACCAATAAGGGAAAGTAATGGACAGAAGATCCCTCCCCTTGTGCTCCCGCACTGCCTTCCCGAAGTTGACAGCTCTCAGAAAGCAGGGGGGCCCAGCTAATCAAGTAAGTGTGGTGTGGCCGGGCCCCCCTTACCCTCGGGGCCCCCTACAAAACGTTCCCCCCCATGGCTGCCCTGCCCGTACTGTACTCTATCCTACTGCTTTGTGTGACCCCACTATGTATGGGGTTCACTATGATCCCCCCAAGCAAGACCAGAGAAACAATAGAATGATCTACACTGGGCCCCAATGTCACATTTACAGAATTTCTGATGTATTTTTTTTACCTTGGCCGTTGTATGACATTTCTCGTTACTGGGATACTGTATGTTACATATGTGGCTTGGGCTTCTACTCACGGCATTTCTGCTTCATGTTTCCTCTCCTGCAGTTTCCCCCCGGTACCATTAATTGGTGAGATCCTGAGCAGTGCTCCGCGCATAACCTTCTATGGCTTTCTCATGGCTCTGGCTAAGCACCCGGGGGTCAACCAAAGCATCGGTAATTGGCTGAATGTTACTACAATAATAATGTGTGTGTTACTGTATGTCACGGACTATATAATGGGCTGTGCACCTTTAAATTAACTCTTAGAATGATGTAGAGCAGTGATCCCCAACCAGTAGCTCGTGAGTAACATGTTGCTCTTTAACCCCTTGGATGTTGCTCCCAGTGGCCTCAAAGCAGGTGATTATTTTTGAATTCCAGGCTGAGAATCAAGTTTTAATTGTATAAAAACTAAGTATAGTGCCAAGTAACACTACATTATATTTCCATTACCTGAACCTGAATTGAAGAATGAAAAAATCTCCTGGATAATCACAGCCCAGGTATCTCCTCTGTCCCTCATTCCCCCGCAACTTCATCAGCATGAACCCCCCCCCATACTGGTGCAATGAGCCCTCCCATACAGTGTCACTTGTACATGGAAAGTCCCATCTCCCTAGCTTTTAAAGGTGGAGATTCCTCTGCCGGTGTTAACCCTTTCCCACAGCACCCACTGCGCAAGCAATAAGTTGGGGGCTGTAACCTTTGGCAGTGACACAGTTAAAGGGTAGAATGTCTGTGTTATTACTGAGGGATTATATATTATTATTAGAGGGTGTTACGGAATATAATTGGGTGTAATTAGGTATGTACCATTTGTCTCTGCAGGTGGGCTCCCAGACAAAGCGGATTTACTGGTTGATGAGGTTCTGGATAAGGAGCTTGACAGACTGTGAGTGTAAAGGGGGGGTTTTGGCCTATAGGGGGGCTGGGCTGTGCCCTTTCTCATGCAGTCTCTCTCTCTTTCTTTCTCTCTCTCTCTTTAGAATCTCTCAGCTCTCTACCAGCTCCATCACCCACTCGCCCACGTCATCATGTTCTCTGATCTCAAGAGATATCGCTCGTGTCGCCTCCCCCCGGAAATCCTTGGCCATGCGCAGGCGCCCGGACCTGGAGAGTGACGGCTCAACTGAAGAGACGGATTCGTCTGACAGTTAGGGGACAGCCGACCTCTAAATGTTTTGAGTTATTAGAAAGGCAGTCTGACATTCTACTGTTCCTGCTGAACTGTGTCTAGCACTAGCTATTCCCTATGCACGGCTTTATTTCACTGTTCATTTAATTTTGAAATCTGACATGGGGCTAGACATATTGTCAGTTTCCCAACTGCCCTCAGTCATGTGACTTGTGCTCTGATAAACTTCAGTCACTCTTTACTGCTGTACTGCAAGTTGGAATGATATCACCCCCTCCTTTTCCACCTCAGCAGCCAAACAAAAGAACAATGGGAAGGTAACCAGATACCCCCCCCCCACTTATGCTGCCATAGTTTTATGGGATCTCTCTGTACAGACTATGAGCAAACTTAGGGACTGTTCCTGCTGAATTGTGCTTAGTACAGGGAATACCTATGCTGCCATAGTTTTATGGGATCTCTCTGTACAGACTATGAGCAAACTTAGGGGACTGTTCCTGCTGAATTGTGCTTAGTACAGGGAATACCTATGCTGCCATAGTTTTATGGGATCTCTCTGTACAGACTATGAGCAAAATTAGGGGCTGTTCCTGCTGAAATGTGCTTCGTACATAACCAAGTGTCTATAGATTTCCTTTTAGTTGCTCTGTATAACATGTCTATGAATCCTTTACTCACTTGGCGCTGTTATGTGATCATGCCCACCTGTAGCCACAGCTTTTGGGGGGAGGGTCAACATTTGGGTGGGAGGATTAGCTTTTGGGGGGGTAGTTTTGGACTAATTTGTAAAAGTGAATTCATGGGCAGACCACCAGATTGATCTCTTTAAACAGATCCCCCCCCTAAATGTAGCGGAAGGACTACACAGGGATTACTGGCCCTTTAACAAGTTGATCCATCATGCGTGACGGTATATGTGTGAAACGTACAGTAGGTATTTACAGTATGTGCCCGGGCTTGTTGTCGGTTATCTCTGTACATACTGGATTCCTTCCCTCAGCAGTTTGTTTAGTATAAAGCCTCCGTTTGAAGTTCCCCGCTGTGTTGTTTTTTTATACGTTTCCCTGTTTATTATTTCGCCGCGTCTGATATTTATTCGCCCGTAACTGGTTTTCCCGCTAGTCTGGGGAGTTGTAGTTGTGCAGCAGCAGCCGCTGGGATACTGACAGAGAGAAGTGGTCATTCACATGTTCTCACATATGTTCAGCCCCAGTTTCTGAAATGTGGGCAGATAATAAAGGGTAAGTTAACCCAAAGGAGCAGCCTCCGTTTTCTGTATTGATGGGAACGGCCAGGGACACTGATCCCAGCGACTCTGATTCCATGTTCTATTCCTACAGTTGGAAGCTTGAACCCCAGTTTTCCAGTTTTTCTGTCTTTTCTCCCCACATTTGATTCCAGTGTCATATAAGCAAAATGTCATAATCCAGTTTTCTATGTGTAATTGCGGCTGTAGACTGCAGGGGGCGCAGTGGGGCTGCTTTACGCTCACGACTGAACAAGATGAGCAGAAAATCACGTAGGGATGAACCGAATCCACTCTTTGGGGTTTGGCCAAATCCCCGAAATTCTTCATGAAAGATTCGTTCGAATACTGAAACCTAATTTACATATGCAAATTAGGGGCGGGGAAGGAAAAAGTGGGGTTCAGAATTTTTTACTTCCTTGTTTTGTGATGAAAAGTCACGTGATTCCCTTCCCTCCCAATTTACATATGCAAATTAGGATTCAGGTTTGGCCGGGCACAAGGATTTATCTGAATCTGAATCCTGCAGAAAAAGGTCGAATCTCAGACTGAATCCTGGATTTAGTGCATCACCAAGTAATTCACCATTCAGATGTGGCAGTTTTGCTTTTAAAGGAACAGTAACGCCACATGAAGGAGTTCTATACAGGTATGGGACCTGTTATCCACAATGCTTGGGACCAGGGGTTTTCCGGATATCGGATCTTTCTATAATTCAGATCTTCATACCTTAAGTCTACTAGAAAATCATATAAACATGAAATAAACCCAATAGGCTGGTTTTGCTTCCAATAAGGATTAATTATATCCTAGTTGGGATCAAGTACAAGTTACTGTTTTATTATTACAGAGAAAAAGGAAATCGTTTTTAAAAATTTTGATGATTTGGATAAAATGGAGTCTATGGGAGATGGACTTTCCGTAATTCGGAGCTTTCTGGATAATGGGTTTCCGCATAACGTATACAAATATAATACCCAAGAGCCATGAATATCCTGTAAATTATATCCTTAGGGTCAGTTCACACGAGGAGATTTTGTCGTCTGGCGACTAATCGCCTTGTCTTCTGTGCGTCAATCTTCCCGAACTGCCTCAGCGTGTTTTCCCATAGGCTATAATGAAAAGTCGCCTACGCTAAACCACACGCGGCAATGCGTTTTCCATAGTCGCCCGAAGTTGCCTTAGTCACCAGGCGACAAAATCTCCCTGAATCTCCACGTGTGAAATGACCCTTATAAACGGTGAGTAGTGATGTCATCAGTTATAAACGGTGAGTAGTGATGTCATCAGTTATAAACGGTGAGTAGTGATGTCATCAGTTATAAACGGTGAGTAGTGATGTCATCAGTTATAAACGGTGAGTAGTGATGTCATCAGTTATAAACGGTGAGTAGTGATGTCATCAGTTATAAACGGTGGGTAGTGATGTCATCAGTTATAAACGGTGGGTAGTGATGTCATTTTTGTCACATGACTCACTACTACTTGTGTATTATAATAAATAAAGTACCCTTTGTTGGAAAATATGAGGATATTAGAGCCTTTGGCCTCGTTTCTTTTATATGGTCATGAAACTCCTCGGTGACTTATAATATCCTTATATTTTACAATAGGGGGTACTTTATTCACTATATAATGTGATGTTCCCCTGCACTGGTAAAAATCAATGTGCGTTTGCTTCAGTAGTTCATATAAGTATATAAATAAATAGGGAATAAAGGCACAGGTTACACAGCAGAGAACAGATAAACTCTGTACTATACAATGGGTTCAGTTCTTACACAAATAAACATGGATCAACTGCCATTTGTGGCTCTATAGGACAATGTACCTTTCTGTTCTCTGTCCTGGGGGCTCTGTTTAACAGACCTGTGAAGAAGCATGCAAGGCATTGTGGGAGCTGGAGCTGAGCTTCTTTCAAGAGTCGTACACAGCAGTGCATGAAGCAAGTAAATACTGCCTTTAATCGCAATTCTATGTTTGCTTAGAATGAATGTGGTGCAGAGACGCTTTGATCATATTCATGATATTAACACTGGGATAATATGTGGGTGGGGAAACACTAATATGTGACGTGTATGTCCCCTTTAAAGGGGAAGTAAAGTCTAAAATAGAATAAGGCTAGAAATGCTGTATTTTGTATACTAAACATAAACATGAACTTAGTGCACCACAAGCCTAATCAAACAAATGATTTATGCTTTCAAAGTTGGCCACAGGGGGTCACCATCTTGTAACTTTGTTATACATCTTTGCAAGACCAAGACTGTGCACATGCTCAGTGTGATCTGGGCTGCTTAGGGATCGTCATAAATGATCAAAACAGCACAAGTCAAATAATATCTGCCAGAAGCCGATACAGCAAGACTGATTAATAATCAGAATATACAGACTGCACTGGCTCCTGTGTTGTCATGTAACCTAATGTGGATTTTATAGTTTTTGTATTGTTTAATACAAACTTTCTCCAACTCTGCAGAACCAGTGGCTGCAGCAAAATAATCCTCCAAATAGAATCCCAGTTTATCTGTTTAAATCTGGCTCCATGATCTTTGTCCCTGCAGCTGGAGTTGGAAACAGTAAAGGGGATGTAAAGGCAAAATAAAATCCAATACAAATCTCTACACAGTCGCCGACTGCTCTACAGGGAAACAAACAAAGCTGCTTGAGTTCTGCATGGCTGGGAAGTAAGGCGGGGGCTCCCCCTGCTGTTCATAAGTAGGATTGTTTCCCTGCAGAGCCGTTAGGGACCGTCTGACAATTCCTATCCAATTCTTATAAAAATGGTACACATTTTTTAGTATATTGGAGATAGGTTTCTATGGGATTTAATTTTTTTGCCTTTAAATGAATTGGAGGCTCCCAAACCTGGTGACTAAACTTATTGTGGGAGCTGTAAGAAAAAGGGACATGTACCTCCCCAGCATATGATCAAGGGCTGAAGCATGATGGAGATTCTTAAAGCGACAATGCACAATAAATCTTTTCTGCGGGTTCTCCAGATCCAGAGCCCTGTTGGAGCAGGCGCAGCCACCAATGAGAATGAGTAAGTCCTGGTTTCATGCTTTACTCTATTCTCCCCCCGGTGACATTAGGTTACAGTGTGACTCTGACAAGCAACAACGTCATGGCAACCACTACATGTTACCGGCCAATGAGATTCCCAAGGGGCCGCTGATAGGGAGGATTCTCATTGGACAATTCTCTTGCATCTGTAATTGAGCCGACAGTAGCTATTTATAGAAGTAGGGGGAGCCCAAGAGCTACTAATGCTACAAATGCTCTTTCCTAATGGAGCCTGAACTTGCACTGAGCATATTGGCCACAAGGTGTCAGTGTTTTACACCATCACCCAAATAAAAAATACAGAGAGGTGTCAGTTCCACCCACTGGAGGTGTCGGCCGACTATTCTGCCTGTAGACAGAAACCCCTAGCAACCAATCAGTGTTTGGCTTATTTCAGGCAGCTGCAGGGAGACCAATGAATGCAGCAATTGGATTGGTTGCCGTGGGTAACTGCCCACAGCCAATTTTGCCCAGTGTTGATAAATGAGCCCCAATTGTGTGGTTTAGCCATTCTGGATGCCCTATGAGCAGGGGCGCAGCAATAAGGTGCTGGGCTCCTCCGTAAAATACGATTTAAGGGCCCCGCTATACATGTACATATGCGCTCACTCGTGGTCATGTTGGGTGGACAGAAGCGGAGATTATACAGCAGACCCCACAACTGCCCGAGACGCCTCTCCCCAAGGTGACCCCCAGTTTCAGGCTCTGCTGTAAGTGACTCCCAGTTACGTTGGTGCAAGTGGAACTGATGTGATTGGGGAGGTGAAAGCCTTTAGTTTGTGGTTTAAAGGACAAGTAAAGTTACATGTATTAGGCACCTCCTGGTGAATATAATGGCCGATCTTGGGCCCCAGGCTCTGTCCCAAGGGAACATCTGATTGGACCCTCATTCGCGTGACTCCTAAACGCATCTTTCAGGAAATGATTTGATTGGTGCTGACTGAAACCTCCACCTTCCTGGGGGTTCTGTTTGCCACAATTTGTTTTTTTTTTTAAAAAAATCTATTTGCAAAAATTTCTCCGATAGGTTTTTGTATTTAAATGTTTTTATTGTTGTTTATATGAAGGAAGCGACACAATGAGGCTCGCCGCTTGTTGTGGTTAAATGCACAAAAAGGAAAATAAAATCTAGTTTTTAGTTTGTGATGTCGCCTAAACAATTCTCTGGATTACCAGCAAGTGAATTAAACCAAAAACTACTACCAAATCGCACTCATTGGGGGTCATTTATCAACACTGGGCAAATTTGCCCATGGGCAGTAACCCATGGCAACCAATCAGATTGCTGCATTCATTGTTCTACTTGCAGCTGGTTTCAAAAAGCTAATCACTGATTGGTTGCTATAGGTAACTGCCCATGGGCAAATGTGCCCAGTGTTGATAACTGAGCCCCCAAGATTCTTAACTATTAAGGCAGTCATACACTTTTAGAGGTCGCCAAACACGCAGATCTTAAACATGCCCATTAACGGGCAATATTGGGTGAATCCGAACGTTCGGCCCTAGACTGCATCAACTAGCCCAGCGGTCCCCAACCTTCTTTGGCCCGGGGACCACTGTGTATCCAAATTTTTTTTGCAAGGACCGTGGGGGTCAGCCAGCGGCAACTGTGAGTCCAATTCGGCACGTGACGCTGGCACCCATTTTGGCGCTCCACATTAATTGGCCGCCAGGCTTGGTGGTTCTGGGCTGCGGCCCGGCAGTTGGGGACCCCTGAACTAGCCGATCCAGTCCTGGATTGCACAAAATCAAACTTGCCAATTCAATATCTGCCCAATTTTTGGCCTATTGATTGGGAGGACCCGTCAGAAGCCCCCGCACACAGGCAGATAAGCTGCCAAATCGATGTAAAGGACCAATATGAGCGGCTTTAATCCGCCCGTGTGTGGCCACCATCACATTCATACAACAAGGAATGAAAACTACATTTATGGACATATCAGAATAACCGCTATAAGGTAAGTTATTAGATGGTTTGAAACCAGTATTTTTGGGCACAAAATATATCTCAGGGTGTAATTGTGACCGGATACATTGGTTAATAAAAAGGGGGGTATTTGCCTCCTGTGCTTGTCGCCCCTCTTCTGCTCACAGTCCATACAGGGGGGAGCGATGATGTTTAGGGGCAGAAATGTCAGGGGGCTCTGAAGCAGAAACCTGTCTGGATTTCAGACGTCCGTTGTCTGGTTTTGAAGTGGACAGACAGGTGGAAACCCTACACACTCCCCCGTACCTTACCCCACCCCACCCCAGCACTGATCACGGCCACAACAAGATAAAATAAGGTAAGTGCAAAGTTGTGGCAGAGATCCTGGGGGTGCAGCCCTTGTGGCCCCCAGACACCCCAGTCCAATGCCGGCCCTACATGATCCCCAGACTGAAATGCCAACGACTCCAAGAATACGAGAGAATATACTGGGGAACTTTTTCTTATGGGCCAAAAACTCCCGTCCCTGGGACTTTTCAATAAATGCACTCGCACAGATACTAAATCACTAATGAAACAGGACATTAATGTGCATTGACCAATCCCCTCTCTTTTATGTTTGCTTGTAGCCAATTTGGCCAGAGCCATCACACTGGCATTTAGCCTGTTCCAAGTCTTCTACTGAAGGGCATTTCCAAATTTGAAATTAAGGAGCCAATTGGTTAACTTCCCTAGAAGCTCCCATGGCCTTTTCAGAAGATTCTAGAGATTTATTTCAAGAGGAGAGAAATGCTGAATATCCAGAGGCCTCTCTCCTATGTGGACTGGTAGCCACCAGGAGGTTCTATTTGGATTATGGATGCACCAAATCCACCATTTGGGATTTGGCTGAATTCCTGAATCCTTGTTGAAAGATTCGGCCGAATACCGAACCAAATCCTAATTTGCATATGCAAATTAGGGGCAAGAAAGCAAAAAATATTTTTTTTGTGATGAAAAGTCATGTGATTCCCCCTACCCGCCCCTAATTTACATATTCTGATTCAGTTCAGCCAGGCACAAGGATTCGACCGAATCCTGCTGAAAAAGGCCGAATCCTGGATGCGGTGCATCCCTAGTTCACCTGGTTATTATTCAACCAAAACTTGCCTCCAAGCCTGGAATTGAAAAATAATCACCTGCTCTGAGGCCACTGGGAGCAACATCCAAGAGGTTGGGGAGCAACATGTTACTCATGAGTTGGGGGTCACTGGGCTGGAGATTGAGGCCCAGTTTGGTTATTCAGTTACACTCACTCTGCTGTCGTTCTGCTCATGGTTGGGATTTACTGTTTCTGCTGCTGATGGAGAATGTGGATAAGAGCAAATCATTAATCGCAGGGATCAAGGGTTTCCTTCCCAATGCTCTGATTTCTAATTGGATGGAGGGGAGCCAGAAGGGGAGGGGCTTATAGGCTTCCAGACAAATAAGGGGGAGTGGTTATTTTGGTTGCCGGGGGAAGATGGCCAGGAAAAGAAAATCTCAATAAATATAAAGAATCAATTTAATTACAATTTGTATTTAGTGTAGAAAAACTGGGTGGGCTGGAATTAGGTAAACAGGAAAGTCATGTGCATCAACCAATAAGAAAAGTCTTCCATTAACACCCACAGCTCTGCTGCCAGATTTTGGGGTAAGTGGCCGGGGGGGTGCAAACATTTGTTTTTATTTGTATAGGCATCAAGGACCCCCCATGCTTGGTGCTTGCATTTTCATTGGCGGATTCCTTTGCACTTTAATTGGGCTGCAAACCCTGGAGAGCCGAGGCTGCAGTTTTATGCTGCGATATTGGTTTAAAGAGGTTGTTCACCTTTAAATTAACTCTTAGTATGATGTAGAGAGGGATATTCTGAGACAATTTGCAATTGGTTTTCATTTTTTATTATTGAAGGTTTTTGTGTTATTTAGCTTTTTATTCAGCAGCTCTTAAGTTTGCAATTTCAGCCATCTGGTTGCTATGGTCCAAATTCCCCTAGCAACCATGCATTGATTTGAATAAGAGACTGGAATATGAATAGGAGAGGCCTGAATAGAAAGATGAGTAATAAAAATTAGCAATAACGATAAACGTGTAGCCTTACAGAGCATTTGATTTTTAGATGGGGTCAGTGACCCCCATTTGAAAGCTGCAAAGACTCAGAACAAAAAGGCAAATAATTATAAACCTATAAAAAATAAATAATGAAGACCAATTGAAAAGTTGCTTAAAATTGGCCATTCTATCACATACTAAAAGTTACCTTAAAGGTGAACCATCCCTTTAAACATACAACCCTGATCCCTGATGTTGCTAAACTACAGCTCACAGCATGAGGATAAAATTATGTTTATGCTCTTTGGGGCTTTTGTTTCCTCTTCCACCTATTACACAGGGCACTGTCCCTTTAAATAACAGAGTGGGAGGGGTTATAGAGGCCAAACAAACCCTATTCGGAGTTTTGGATTCAATTCAAATGTTTTTATCACTTGGTTTCCCTCTGCGGCTCCCGCCCAATGTGAATGTGGTGGGGCCGGTTTTTCATGACAAATGTAAATAAATAAAATTCACTTTGATTTTCTGCTTTACAAGAGCAAAACCTGCCTCCACCATTATTAAAGGCTCCACATCCAGACACTATTTATAACACAAATAACAATTATTCTTTAATTGATTATTTCAGAGCTGCTGGGCTCTTAAATGCTGGAAGCCAGTGGGCTCATTTACTATGCAGGAATCTTCTCCAATCAGAAGCCTCCTTACATAATGTGGCATTTCCCATTGGAGCTTGGTGGAACACGGGGGGGGGGGGGGGTAACTGCAGAGGAACAGACCATGCGGTTGCAGGGGGGGCTCAGGAGTAGAGTTGCCACCTGGCCGGTAAAAATGATGGTTGATCCCAATGTTATTAATAGGAAATAAAGATAAATATATAGGAAGGTCAGTGATCCCAATGTTATTAATAGGGAATAAAGATAAATATATAGGAAGGTCAGTGATCCCAATGTTATTAATAGGGAATAAAGATAAATATATAGGAAGGTCAGTGATCCCAATGTTATTAATAGGGAATAAAGATAAATATATAGGAAGGTCAGTGATCCCAATGTTATTAATAGGGAACAAAGATAAATATTTAGGAAGGTCAGTGATCCCAATGTTATTAATAGGGAATAAAGATAAATATATAGGAAGGTCAGTGATCCCAATGTTATTAATAGGGAATAAAGATAAATATATAGGAAGGTCAGTGATCCCAATGTTATTAATAGGGAATAAAGATAAATATATAGGAAGGTCAGTGATCCCAATGTTATTAATAGGGAACAAAGATAAATATTTAGGAAGGTCAGTGATCCCAATGTTATTAATAGGGAATAAAGATAAATATATAGGAAGGTCAGTGATCCCAATGTTATTAATAGGGAATAAAGATAAATATATAGGAAGGTCAGTGATCCCAATGTTATTAATAGGGAATAAAGATAAATATTTAGGAAGGTCAGTGATCCCAATGTTATTAATAGGGAACAAAGATAAATATTTAGGAAGGTCAGTGATCCCAATGTTATTAATAGGGAATAAAGATAAATATATAGGAAGGTCAGTGATCCCAATGTTATTAATAGGGAACAAAGATAAATATTTAGGAAGGTCAGTGATCCCAATGTTATTAATAGGGAATAAAGATAAATATATAGGAAGGCCGGTATTTTGTTCCAGAAAAGGTGACAACCCTAGGCCCCATACAGAAGTCAATAACCTGTGATAGGAGCCTCTGTATGAGCAGCTGTTGCCATAAATCCACCCCCAGTACCAGCAGGTATTTAGCCTGCCCTTCCCCCACCCTATACGCTGCTATGAACCTCTGACCTATGGAAATTACTTGTTGTTCTACCCGGCGACAAACCGTTTCTTATTAGGGCGACTAATCTCCCCGAACTGCTTTCATTGCGGCTAGAATGTAAATCGCCGGCGGGATGGCGCTGGGAAGCGCTTCGCCTTTCCGAAGTCGCACACAGTTTCCATGTGAGGCAACTTCAGACGACTTCGGAAATCAAAGCGCTTCCCAGTGCCATCCCGCCGGCGATTTACATTCTAGCCGCAATGAAAGCAGTTCGGGGAGATTAGTCGCCTGAAGAAGAGTCGAGTTGTCGCTGGGCGTCTAAATCTCTCCGAATCTCCACGTGTGTCTCTGACCTAAATGGACTTTTCCTATGATGTAGAGAGGGATATTCTGAGACAATTTGCAATTGGTTTTCATTTTTTATTATTGGTGTTTTTTTAGTTATTTAGCTTTTTATTCAGCAGTTTGCAGTTTCAGCCATCTGGTTGCTAGGGTCCAAATTCCCCTAGCAACCATGCGCTGATTTGAATAAGAGACCGGAATATGAATAGGAGAGGCCTGAATAGAAAGATGAGGAATAAAAAGTAACAATAACAATAAATGTGTAGCCTTACAGACCATTTGTTTTTTATGATGGGGTCAGTGACCCCCATTTGAAAGCTGGAAAGAAAAAGGCAAATAATTAAAAAATGATAAAAAATAAATAATGAAGAGCCAGGATTTTTTTTCTCCATAACCATGGCATACCTCCCAACATTTTAGAAGTAAAAAGAGGGACAAAAAAATTTTTTCCGCATGTAGCGCAGCAATTTTTTGACCACACCCCTTTCTGTGCCCACACCCCTAATTACCATGTTTGTTTTACAAAATTTGGCCGGTTATGAAAGTTTGAAAATATTTCTCCTTATCTAAACTGTGTTTTTGTGTCTCAAAATTGTTACAAAGTATCTTATTTGCACCTGTTAGCTGTTCTGGGCTCTCTGCTAAAAGCCAATTAAGTGAGAAACTTTGTTTCTTTTTGTGGCTGTTCAGTGCAGAGAAAAGAGGGACTTTCCAGTACAAATGAGGGACTGCGGGTTGAGCTGTCAAAAGAGGGACTGTCCCTCCAAAAAAGGGACAGTTGGGAGGTATGCCATGGAAACGGTGCTGGGCTTAACTAGATATTACTGGGCCCGACAGACGGACATATAAGAGTTGCAGTGACAGCAGGACTGAGACAGACAGACGGACATATAAGAGTTGCAGTGACAGCAGGACTGAGACAGACAGACGGACATATAAGAGTTGCAGTGACAGCAGGACTGAGACAGACAGACGGACATATAAGAGTTGCAGTGACAGCAGGACTGAGACAGACAGACGGACATATAAGAGTTGCAGTGACAACCAGTAGGGGAAGGGTCGGGGGTGTGGGCAGGTAGAACCGGCTGTGCAGAACGTGACACAATCACAGTCACAGAGACGGAGAACAGGTTGGGCCGTTCCATCTCTCGGGGCACAGGGAGGGGGAAGAGATTGTCAGCAGTGAGACATGGCGAAGGACAAGTGAGTAAACGAGTCGGTTCTGGGAGGGATTGTGTTGGGCCGGGAGCAGAGACAGAGTGGGATTTACTTGGGATGATCCTGTTTTCCCAGGAGAGAAGCGACAAACACACTCAGACTCTCATATCCTCCATTAATTCTCACTTATTGCACTAATTACACTATTTACACTGCTCATATAGAAATAATTACAGTAAAACCCCCATTTACGTTTTTCAGGGGACCAGAAAAAAAATGATGTAAAATCCAGTAAAATGTATTAAACATAATAGGGGAAACTTCAAATCAGGGGATGAAAAACGGAGGTTTCACTGGATTTACTGAGTGCGCTCCCAGAAATGACTGATCATATTGGAACATAAAGTCCTGGCACTCAAGGCCCACATTTACCCAACAAATGATGTCTGTATATTATCCACCCACTTAGACTGTCAGCTCTTTGGGACAAAAAACTCTTTTCTGCAACTTCCTACATACATACCTGCTTTATTTGACACCTTATCTTGTTGCAAAATCCTTGGAGTGCTGCCACCCTGCATTTGTGTGTATATATATATATACCCTATACCCTCTCCTATATACTGTATATATATATATATATATATATATATATATATATATATATATATATCCTATATCCTCTCCTATATATATTATATATATACCCTATACCTGTATGTTATAGAATGGCTAATTCGAAGCAACTTTTCAACTGGTCTTAATTTTTTATACTTTTTGAATTATTTGCCTTCTTCTGACTCTTTAAAGCTTTCAAATGGGGTCACTGACCCCATCTCAAAAACAAATGCTCTGTAAGGCTACAAATTTATTGTTATTACTACTTTTTATTACTCCTCTTTCTATTCAGGTCTCTCCTATTCATATTCCAGTCTCTTGTTCAAATCAATGCCTGGTTGCTAGGGTAATTTGGACCCTAGCAACCAGAGTGCTGAGATTGCAAAATGAAGAGCTGCTGAATAAAAAGCTAAATATTAAAAAACCACAAATAATAAAAAATGAAGACAAATTGTCTCAGAATATCCCTCTCTACATCATACTAACAGTTAATTTAAAGGGGAACAACCCTGCTTTGCTGCTTAAGCCACACTAAAGGGCATTGGTTGTTGTAGTTGAACTACAGTGTTACAGTTGTTGCTGAGTGCAATTACATTTCATTGTGTACTTACCTGTGTATATAAACTCAACTGACATTTCCAGGGTTTTTGAAATCTCTTGCTCTCAGATACCATGGAAAGTCATTGTTGTTGGATGGGATATTGTCATGGGGTAGAGTTTCATAACAACTGTTGCTATGTGAGTGTGACGTAGGATCGGCATGGGAAGCCCCCAGCACTGCAGTTTGTTGCTGTTGTAGCCGGGGAAGCCGACACACATCACAGAGACAATATGACTGTACGACGGAGCAAATACAAAGACAACGATGATGTTCAGCAACTTGACCCCCTGCTGGAACGGCGCCGGTGCCGGATTTCTGAGTTCGGCCATAACTAAAGGACAAGTCAGTGTTGATTAAAGAAAAAAACAAAAGCAGCAAAAAAATCGGTCACCCTGCGGAATGAATTGAGGGTTTTCAGGTGCGGGTAAAGCCACAGGTCGGGTTGCAGGTTTCATCTAAATTTCTTATATTATATTTTACTTCTTTTAAAATTGTACAAAACTTGTTTCTGTCCCACCCACTTTTAATGACATCACTTCCTGTTTGATAGTGGTCACGAGTTGCGGGTCTGTTTGCGGATAAGGCCGTTGCGGGTCAGGTAGCGAATCAAAGTGGGTAAATTTGTGGGCTCGGGTCTTAGAAATTGGTTCCCCGCAGGACTCTAGCCTGTGGGGTGGCACTCGGAGAGCTTCGTTTTCTAAAGTCGCCTAAAGTTTCCTCGTGAGGCAACTTCGGGCGACTCCGGAATACAAAGAGCACCAATTGCCATCCCGCCGGTGATTTCCATTCTAGCCAGCGGGAGGCAGTTCGGGGAGATTAGTCGCCCCCAAAGCAGAGGAGAATTGTCTATGGTTGAATAATCTCTCAGAATCTGAGTGTCTCTGCCCTTAAATTCATTGTAGTCTGTTATACAATGGCTAATTCTAAGCAACTTTTTCTTTATTATCTATGGGTTTTTTTAAATAAAAATGCAGTTTTTGCTACTTTTTATTACTCATCATTCTATTCAGGCCTCTCCTATTCATATTCCAGTCTCTTATTCAAATCAAGGCATGGTTGCTAGGGTAATTTGGACCCTAGCAACCAGATGGCTGAAATTGCAAACTGGAGAGCTGCTGAATAAAAAGCTAAAGAACTCAAAAACCACAAATAATAACAAATGAAAACCAATTGCAAATTGTCTCAGAATATCCCTCTCTACATCAACAGTTCATTTAAGATGAACTCCCCCACATCCCAGCACTTGTCAGCCCTCTGATCTCCTTGTTTCTGTATTTCTCAAGCATTTTCTCACCTTTGCCTTTTTTTAACATTCTCTTTTCCAGCTGATTTCTCTTGTACTCCATGATTTCTTCTTTGCCATTTGCAGCTATAAGAGGGTCCATTGTTACAAAGCTCATTCTTTCCTATGACCCTAAAAAGCAACAGCACGGTTGCTAGGGTCATTTGGAGCCTAGCTACCAGATGCAAATTGAAGAGCTGCTGAATAAAAAACGAAATAACTCAAAAACCATAAATAATAAAAAATGAATAATAATTTAAATGTGAACAACCCCTTTAACTGTGTTGCTCCTCCCACATAACTCTGGACTACAAATCCCAGCATTCCCTTATCAAGGGCATTGACCCTGGCCCTTTGGGTAATGTGTGGTTGATTAACCCTGTGCTTATTTTATTTAATTAATCAATAATCATTGGCTTATCTTGGCAGAGCAAAGGGCAACTTGCGGCACACCCAGAGCTCTAATCCATCTGCTGCAGAGTTTGTGCCACGTTATTAATCATCACTGTAACCAGAGACTATTTTGGGCTCCGCCACATGTAAACAGCAGGTATCTCTTACACCCCGACTCCTTGTCCAGCTCATGTTTTACACCTTCCAAAGGATTTTTTTAAAGGGGAAGTTCACCTATGGAGCAACTTTGCAATTGGTCTTAATAGGAGACTCCCCTCCCTGACACAATCTCAGCAGAGCAAAGACACTGGAACTCAAGAGAGATGCTAACAGGGGGCAAAATGTCTTTAGTCTCTCAAAAACCAATCAACGTTATTGGATCTGGCCCCTTTGTTATGTATTAGTTCCCAAGTCCGTTGTAAAACAGGAGTAATGTGTAGACTGTTCCTATATCGATATCTACGGGCTTCATACTTTCACCTACTGTAAATTGGGCTGTTTCCATTGGTGACTGCCAGTCCAGTAATGTGTCTTTTTATTGTGCCGCAGGCAAATGGGGCGACAGAGTGAGCGGGGCTCATCGGCTGAGTATAAACACCTTGTGGACGCCGACGAGGAAGAAGAAGATGAGACAATCTGGACGAAAGAAGTGGAAAGGCCCTGCTCCTTACCAGCCAATAAGAGTCTGGCGATAGCGTGCTTCATGGTGGTGGTGTTGTGCTTCCTTGTGGCAGGTTTGGCCTATCTGTCCGGGAACTCGGCGTGCACACTGGCAGACGTGGTCACATCGTGTGGGAAAGTACGTGGCAGGCACTGCGGCAAAGTTTATAGTTTTAAGGGGATCCCCTACGCTAGCCCACCAACTGGGAATTTACGCTGGATGCCACCCAAGAAACCCACCTGCTGGAACGACACACTGGATGCCACGGAGTTTAAGTCAATGTGCGCCCAAGTGCGGCCCTTGCGCAAAGCTGGCAAAGTAATGGGCTCGGAAGACTGTTTATATGTGAATGTTTGGACCACGTCGGTTGACCATGATGCCAAGCTTCCAGTGATGGTCTGGATTCATGGGGGTTACCTGCACATGCTGAGTGGTTCTGAGCCTGGGTACAGCCCAAATTCAGATTTAGCAGAACATGGGTCAGCAGTTCATGTCAGCTTCAACTATCGACTGAATGCTTTTGGGTTTATGGCTTTGCACCTGCTGAGAGAGGGATCTTCCACCAACACCTCTGGTGAGACAACTGAAAGTCAATCATTAATAGATGGTTTAGTCTTGAATTCCGAGTCTCAACTGCTCTTCTGTCAACTGTTGCAAGCGCACGGGGCTGAGAAACATGGAGAAGGCTTAAGAAACTGATAGGGACTGGTGTATCAGTGGAAAGTTTAGAGGACCAATTTAAAATACAGAGGGGTGAAAGTCTGACAGAATATGAAATGAAATTCCAGTAAAGAAGGGCAGGTCTAGAGAAGTCTTTAGGCAGACAAGTGGCCAGGAACTGAGAAGCAGATATTGTAAGAACTATCATTATGGGGTCTTAATGTTGGTGCCTCAAGAGCTGCAGTTGTTGGTAGTAAGAGAAGGGGGTGGCATGAAGCAGAAAAAGATGGCAACAGTCACGCTTTGTGACTTTGTTGGCCAACATGGAACTCTTTAGCTCTTGTTGAAGTAGAGCTTCCAGGATTCAGGAGTTGTAGATCCACAAGTGATGTGCCATAGACAGACACGTTTGTGTTTCTCCTACAATCCTGTCATTGCTGAAGGGCATGATTATCGGTTTGTTTATGAAAGGGGGCCCCATCAAGTGAGATTTAGTGGAGCACATGCAACACGGATGATCTTAAATAAAATTAACATTCAAGTGCATGTGGGGTCATCAGCAGTTGGCTCAGTGCATTCTGCCCATTCAGATATACGGCCAGATGGGCACACAGGTCCATCAAGTCATTGGGCTTCTGCTTCTTCCTTCCAGGCAATTACGGGTTCATGGACCAAGTGGCTGCTCTGAACTGGGTGAAGAATAATATCGAGAGATTTGGTGGTGATCCTGACAAGGTGACAATCTATGGTCAAAGCTCAGGTAATGACATTGCACAACTGATACTTGCAGAGACCAAGATCTGGTCTGGATTAAGATACTAACTATCCCAATGGGCATGCTCTCCAGGGTCAGAAATATGATTATTAGGCAAATACTTGTCTTAGAAGATTGTCAGATTGTCATCAGTGCTTTAGGAACATTGCTGTGTCGCACAAGCAAAGCAATCAAGAACAATCCAACATTATATTGGCTCCAATCCTTATTCTTACACCAACATTACTTTATTATATATAGCCTTGTGGTTTGTAGCTCCTGTTTCCTCTTCAAGGGTCACCTGGGGACTTGTTTTTGGGTCCCGACTAATAGAACCCCTGCTTTATGTACTGCACTCCATTGCAAAGTCCGGCACCACTCACTTGAACCGTATATATTCTTACTTTCAAGGTGGCACCTCCGTTTGGGCAATGATGGTGTCACCACTAGCAAATGGTCTGTTCCATCGTGCGATTGACATAAGTGGCTCAGCAGTGTTCACAGCTTCCATGGATGATGCGGAAAAGGACAACCTTGTCTTCCTGAAGCAGACAGGCTGCTCCGACGCCCAGTGCCTGCGCAAACTGAGTGTGGACAAAATCCTTCAGGTATAAGCCACCCCCATGATGTTTCCACACAATAAAGGAAAATTAAACCTTCCTTTATACATGGAAATGGCTGTCATACTTGATGTTTTCTCTTTGCCTACTCTTTGTCCTGCATGTGGGCTGAACCCCACTAACCTTTTCATTTATAGGGTTGGGAATAAGTTTGAGCTTTATTGAGCAGAATCAATAATGAGTGGTCATGCTTGCTTAAAGGGCAACTGCAAATTAATTTGATTTGTAGGAAACCATTCCTGTTGCAAACTGCTTCCCATTTTGGGAGTAAAGTAAATAAACAATCATCATCCAGTAGAATTGGCTTCAGTTGGCCTACAACCCAACTCTGCAGTGAAGCCAGCCTCTCTTCAGAAGTGTAGTGGTGCCCTTACTTAAAAATCAAAAGGAACATGGAGGAAGCAGAAGATGGGGTTACATTTATGATCAGGTCTTGCCTACCAGCTAGCAAATTCATATTAGATGTGAAGTGTTCCTGGTTGTTTCCACCTAACCTACAGCAAAATTAAAAAAACACAGAGGGGCAGGGTTCAGGTGTGTGTGTTTTTCCACATTTATTGTGTGTTCAGAGCTGACGGTACAGGAAAAGCATGTGTAAATAAAGGTCATACTCAATAACAATTGAACATGCACCCCCTATTTGTTACCATTTTAAGGCCATTAGACTAGACCTTTCTTGCATATAAACTTTATATTGTACTTTATATTGTACTTATTTTATATTTTCTCCCATTTCCAGTCCATCTCTTGGCAGGGATACCCTGACTGGGCAGCCGATGATCTTTGTGAACTTCCACAGAAAGGCAAACTGATTGGCCCGGTGGCTGTAGTGGATGGGTACGTGGTGCCAGCTTCACCCCTGGAAATATGGAAGAACAAGATGAAAGGCTACAGTGATGTGCCGTTTGTGATTGGCACCACCTTACAAGAAACTGATTTTGCGTAAGGAAACTTCTTGTGTTTCTTCTTATTTGCATCGGTCATGAACCAGATCCAGTTGATGAGTAGCTAGAGGTTGAAAGAACTGAAGTTCCAGTGGGAACCATTTGGGCAACCTGGGAAAGCCTCAGGATTGCTATTCTCTCGATAGGACCTCCTGGTCTTCTTTTAGAGAACCTTGCCCAGAATGTTCTACTGCTCAGCTCATCTAATGCTTTCATTATGATTATTTCTCATTGTAGACCTCCATATGCCAATCTATCTCAATGGTCTGAAGAGGACTACCAATGGTTTGTGAAAGGTAAGACTTTGTTGGGGGTTGAGAAAGATTATGGCAAGACCTGCTGGAGCCCCTCCAAGGCATTAGCATGGCTATCCTTCTGCCAATTGGCCTCCACCATAATAACACATTCACGGTCTGTTGTGTTTCTACAGCTCATCTGGACACCTTTGGTGGAAGCCTGACCAAAGATGCACTGGCCTTGTATCCTACTTCAGAGTACTGTGCCCAACCCAAGCGCTGTATAGAAAAGGCTTTCACCACCATGGTCTCAGATGTAAGAGTAACTTGTCCTAAAAATGAGGTGGCAGAGCAGGCTGCAGGTAAAACATATTCTCATTACCGTGCCCATAACTTGGGTTTCTGCCCGTTTCATTGCTTTATGGCTGTATCGATTGTGATAAGTCTTCAGCTCAGAAATCCTTCAAGTTGAAAACGTACTTTCCAATGAAAGTGAATTTTGTTATTCTAAAGTCTGGCTGGAGGCTGATGACTCTACAAGAGGGTGGTATGACCCCAAACAGCTCAAGAGTGCCACAGACTTTATTTTATATCATCATCACCTCAAATATGATGTATGCGCCACTGCATGGGAACAGTTGGACAGCACTTATGTAGCTGCAATAATTTAGCCTCAGTTTGTGATCCCTCATTTTATTTCAGATCTTCCCCTTCATCCACAAAAAGGTTACATATATAGAGGCCCGTGTAATTTGAGCAGTTTCCAAAGAACCCATTTCTTCATGTGAATTTTGGTTTCTGATGCTGGGAAAAAAAAAAAAGGTGCAGAGTAGGGCATCATCGAGTCCACTATTTTGGGATTTGGCTGAATCCTGAATCCTTCCTTGAAAGATTCGGCTGAATACCAAACCTGAACCTTCATTTACACCAGACATGCAGCTCAAAGTTTTTTAACTTCCATAGTTTATGTGCCAAAAAGTCACGATTTTAAAGAATTGGAGCACATTGTTCAGCCTGAATCTGGATTTGTTTCAGGTCTTTAAAGGGCATGTAAAGGCAAAAAAATAAAATCCCATTTCTTTAATGAAAAAGAAACCTATCTCCAATATACTTTAATTAAAAAATGTGTACTGTTTTTATAAGAAACCTGACTGTATGCAGTGAAATTCTCCCTTCATTTACTGCTGTGGATAGGAATTGTCAGACGGTCCCTAACTGCTCTGCAGGGAAACAATCATACTTATGAACAGCAGGGGGAGCCCCCGCCTTACTTCCCAGCCATGCAGAACTCAAGCAGCTTTGTTTATGACGATCCCTAAGCAGCCCAGACCACACTGAGCATGTGCACAGTCTTGGTCTTGCAGAGATGTATAACAAAGTTACAAGATGGTGACCCCCTGTGGCCAACTTTGAAAGCATAAATCATTTGTTTGATTAGGCTTGTGGTGCAGTAAGTTCATGTTTATGTTTAGTATACAAAATACAGCATTTCTAGCCTTATTCTATTTTACACTTTACTTGCCATTTAAACAGTATTCATAAATGGGCCAAGCTATTGCAACGCTAAATTACTATTTTTATTTGCAGCTGCCCTTTCTAGTCCGGTTTATCGGTATGTCGTCACCTACATTCCCTCCGCCCCAACAATGCCCAATGACTTCTTTCCATATCCTAGCTGGTTTGCCTTTCATGTGTTGGATACATTGGGATTTTTTGGAACTCTGGACTGGGCATTGGGGGTGACGACAGAGAATGACCGCGCTTTCCAGAGGCTGGTGAGGAAATATTTCCTCTACTTTGCAAAAGAAGGTAAGAATTAGAGCAAAGAAACTGATGGCAAGACCACATGCTAATT
This sequence comes from Xenopus laevis, assembly GCF_017654675.1. Classification (NCBI taxonomy): domain Eukaryota; kingdom Metazoa; phylum Chordata; class Amphibia; order Anura; family Pipidae; genus Xenopus; species Xenopus laevis. The sequence continues at coordinate 8,387,106 of NC_054377.1, forward strand.
CTTCTTATTCACCGTTTTTTATTACCTTTTTAGGAAAAATGCCAGACAATTGGCCGGAGTATCCCAACAAAACAGCATTACTATCCACAACACTGAGCGTCGAGAGCGACTACCGCTCAAACCAGTGCTCCCTATGGCACAGAAATGGTATGTTCCAATATGCCTGGGTCAACTAGGAGAGGACGGCATGAACCAGTCACCTATTGGTCTTTGGGTGCAGCTACTACTTCTTTCTTGGACTTTAAATGCTCCTTAGGGAGTAGCAACCAGAAACACAATCGTCGTGGAGCAAAGCCACGAACTTCGATTGCCTCGATATATTTTTTTACTGAGCCGGTTAGAATTCCGAAGGCAAAACAAAACTTCTTAGAAATCAATTTAAAGGGAAGATGCTCAACATGGACCATGTTCTCCTTTGGTCTTACAATAACCAATTCAGTGGGGAGGAAGAACAAAACTCACACAAAATTACAGAATAAACATTTTCCTGCTCGGAGCAGTTCTAAAAGCGCCGACCTCACCTAACAAGCGGATTCGTCCAACATCTGACCCACGTGAATAAGCAACAAGACCAGCATAAAGTTCTGGAGTAATCACTAGTTTGCTTTTGAGATGATGGAGCCCAGTTGGTCTACATTCACCCCTAAGGGTTAGTTCACACAAGGAGATTTTGTCGGCTGGCGACTAATCGCCTCGTCTTCTGAGCGACTATCTCCCGAACTGCCTCAGTGTTTTTTCCCATAGGCTACAATGAAAAGTCGCCTGCGCTAATGCACACGCGGTGATGCGTTTTCTATAGTCGCCCGAAGTTGCCTCACAGGCCTTACCTTTAGGGTCAGGGCACACAGGCAGATTCGGGGAGATTAGTCACCTGGCGACAAATCTCTTCTTCGGGCGACTAATCTCCCCGAATCTGCCTGCCCGCCGGCTAAAATGTAAATCGTCAGCGGGAGGGCACTCGGGAGCGTTTCGTTTTCCGAAGTTTCCTTGTTAGGCAATTTCAGGCGACCGAAAAAAAAAAATTGCTTTGAGTGCCATCCCGCCGGTGATTTAGATTTTAGCTGGTGTGAAGGCAGTTCAGGGAGATTAGTCGCCCAAAGAAGAGGAGATTTGTCGCTGGGCGACTAATCTCCCCGAATCTGAGCGTGTCTCTGCTGAGAAATTTAACAGCCAAGGGAGAATGTTGAACAGCCAATGAGAGAGCCAGGGCAGGAGTCCAATCGGCATGTGTTTACCCAATGGAATGTTTTGGTTTTTTTCCAAAAAATTCTGTGTCTCGGTCTTGTTGCGCTGCTAATAAATACAATATTTTCTCGTTTTACAAAAGTTTCTAAATGAATTTGTGCTGAAACCGAGGCATGACCAGGCGTTTGTATCGAGGCCTCGCATCACGTTTTTACGTAAAACACAAGGACCGCACTGTGTTAAGGTGGTTAAATCATCATTTTATTGTGTCATGAAAAATGGGCATCGAAACAGGTTAAAGGATCAGTAATGTTTGTTTGGAAGGCAAGTGACTTCTATAAATATATATTAAAATAAGAATATATTAAGGTGCGCACCCCCTTGAAGCTGCCACACTGCTTGCAATCGGCTGTGCCAACCCAGCGACGTTTTACAGCCGACTCTAGAATATTTCCCATAACCATCATCCAGCCAATCACTTGACTGGCTCCTCCCACTATGCTAAAGCGGAGCTTGCCAGAAGTGATTGGAAACAGGTAAGTTCTGCGGTGCACTTTGTATTATTTTCCCCACTGGAGGTTTATTAGTTCTAGGCTACTTTACGTGAGCACCACAGAAAAACAAAAACAATACTGTCCCTTTAAAGATTAAAATCGAAGTTTAGATATCAGTAAAACGAGGAGACGCCGTATAGAATTTGACACCCGCAAAAAAAATAAACCTTTTCAGTTTGGCCGTGGCCAAGAGGTAAAGGGACATTTCTCATGCACATTTTAAGAAACGATTCCATGCACACTCATTAAAAGGGTCTGTAAGGGCAGGACTGTCTAGATGAAGCCCTATGTGGCCTTTAACTGGCCAACCACATGTAAAAAGCTGCCCAGCGCTGCTTTAAAAGAGCAAGACGAGCTCCAAAGCTGGTAGACGCAGTCCTGCAAAGCTGATGCCATGTTGTACATTGCCTACAACTCATGTAGATACACTGAATGGTCAATGAACATTAACAGCATTTACAGCTCAGGATCTTGTTTATATCATCTCTATACGGATGTGCCACAGACAAACTTGTGGTTCAGGGCAATGTGATTGCCAATCTGGCACTTGTAAGTAAGGAAGGGGGGGAGGGGATCTGCCAATGGCCAAGAGACAGCAACAAAAATAAATACTCATGCAGCCCTTATGTATAAAATCTCTCCATCCAACCCAGTGACTGCAAAGCTTCTGGGTAACAAGATGGAATCGATTGTGATAAAATCCATTAAAATAACAACAACAAAAAAAAAGTCCCACAATAATTCCGCGGTGATTAAGAAAACCGGGCAAATTGTGCATCTCCGAGGCCTGCGACTTTACACGGAGGTCACTGAATATCTGAATTAAAATAACCAAATGTCGCTACAGAACAAGATCCTTTGTCCATTTTCTTCTTCCAACCCTTCTAAAAAAAAAAACCACACGACATGCTACAGAGACACGCTCCCTGCTGGAAGCCCAGAGGAGACGGCCATAGACTCATTTCACACAAAGACACATTAAATTAAAATAAACAATGTCCCTCAGTGTCTCCTGCAGAAGGAGGAAGCAGCAACTGCCCATTGCTTGAGGCGAGGGGCAGCCAGTGAGATTTAAGCAACAGCAGACACTCTGTGGAAGGGGTGAGTTTGATACGGTAAAACAATACTGACGTGGTCACGGTCTACAAAGAACGAGGTCTGTTCAATCAGGGGATGCGCCTTGTTTTTCTCTCTCACCCTCTCCCATTAGATGAATGCATCGGGGTAAATGCTTCAGATCCAGGCTCGTAATCGTTTTGTTTAATAGGAGCTGTAGCGATCCTGCGGGGGGGAGAGAGAGAGCGAGGGTTGTTAATGGCAAGTAGAAAATACACAAACGGAAAAGAAATGGGGTCAACGTTACCTGCAGCGAATTCATCACTCCGTTAGCCAGAACTGCCATCTTGCCAGCCACGGATTTGACTCCCTGCTTGAAGTGGGTTATGTCCGTTGCAGGCAACACGTTACCGAGGGAGCCGCCACCTAAAACACGGAACCCACTATCTTAAATCACTTGTGCTCAAATTAGGGACATTTTAAACAAACATTTAACTCATGACAAAGCAAGAGATCAGATTAGGCTTAAAACTCCATACGGGTACAACGTTCTTCTGAATGATTAACAGATTTACTAAATATCCAGTACGGACAAGAGAAACATTAGAACATTTGGTTCAGGCTGGAGGGGGTGAAAAGACGTAGTTGCCTTGCAGGTTTCTTGCCAGTGAAAAGCGTGAAGGGTTCTCTCGATTGGGCAACTGTGAGTGACTGCTGAGATTATGGTTGTGAATAAAACATATAAATCAAATCACAGCACAGTAAATGGAAGTCATAGGTGGTGGGTAGCGGGAAATCAAAACTCCTCACAGCCAGAACGGGGCTCACCCTAGATACAGTGAGCCAACTGACTTGGGACGCCTTCTCCGCCTTTTGGCCTCCGGATGCAGCCTGAACTTAAAAAATAAGTAAACCTTTAAAATAAGTGAATGTAAAATTAATGAGACCCGTATTCTAAGCACTTTTGCAATGTACATGCATTATTTATTTATTTTTAATTCCAAGATATTAAGGGACACATGTACTGTTAATATGAATGAATTTTGTTACAACAGCGCCACCTGCTGGTCAGTTTCCCACCAGTCTGACCACCAAGTAGTCAAGGAAGTTGTCAGGAGAAAGAAAGAGGCTGATGTTCTTCTGCTTAGGAAAGATGTGAGAAAGGTTTCTATTTTGTTTCCTAAGCAGAAGAACATCAGAGCAGCCTCTTTCTTTCTCCTGACAACTTCCTTGACTACTTGCTGGTGGGAAACTGACCAACAGGTGGCGCTGTTGGAACAAAATTCATATTAACAGCACATGTATCCCTTAATATCTTGGAATTAAAAAAAATAAATGTACATTGCAAAAGTGCTTAGAATAGCAACCTCATCAATTTTGCATTCACTTTTTTTACAGTTTTACCTATTCTTTAAGAGTGATAGAAAGCACGACCTTGGGCTTTCAAAAAATAAATAAATAAATAAAAAGATACAAAAATCCACAATGTCCAACCTGCAGGCTACCTAGCTGTTTCATTGTAATTTCCAGATAACTATGGGCAACTGGGGGTGCAGCAACTTGCTCTAGAGAACGACTTTAGGGCCGCAGGTTGGAAATCCTTGGCTGACTGCTGCTTCATTGGAATTCTTGTACAAAACCCAAAGCAATATGAATGGCAGAGCCCCAGCTGACAGATTTACTGACCTGACATGTTTACAGAGTTTGGGTCTCCGAAGAGGTCGGCTGAACTAATAGAGTTGCTAGATGAGAGCTGCTGCAGACGTGATCTGGCTTCGTACTACAAGGAAGAGATAATTAGCAATTAGCAAACGCACCTAAACAGCCATGAGTTCATCATTAAACACACCTGAAAAGTAATTCAATGGCAACAAATTATAACAACGGAACTCACAAACTAACAGCTGGGGGCTGAAAAACCCTGCTCCAAAAAGCAACATCAATTCTTAAGAGAATGTTTTTATTTTGTTGTTGAAAAGAGCAGATATAGGAAGACTTAACGAAAAAAGGAAAAAAATGCTTAGAGCTTCTATACATGGCTTAAGCAAAGCAGGCAGACAATGTTCTAGTCTCATACAGGTGCAGCACTGGAATAAAAACACTTAACTAGGCGTCTGCAATTAAATTCTGTATGTGGTTCCATATGTATGATGGTACATGCCATTAAACAAGAAAGAAGATGAATATAAAATGGAAGGAGGTCTGAATGGGACTTTACAGAAAAGCATCGAAACAAAAGCAAGAACTGCCAGATGTACAAAATGTTATTCGGCTCTCACTTCTGCATCGTTTTCTCTTCCAAAAAACATGTCTGAGGAAATGGCTTTGGCGCTGGCGAACTTCATCCTCGCTTCGTTGGATTCTGGACCTGGGGGGCTCTCTGGTTTCCTTCGGTTGGCAGGCCTGAGCAGATAAAGCACAAAAATATGAAAAAACGCTGAACAAAAATAAGAAGGTAAAGAGATAAGTTAGTCATGTGATGGGCAATTATTTGCCAGAGGGACATTCCAGGAAGTGTGATGTTGCCCAGAGCCCACTACCTCCTGCCCTTGTTTGTTAAATGCTGGCGGCCATTATTCAGAGCAATAATCACATGACCCATGAATGCACGCAGTTAGTATAGAAATGAATGAAGTGCTAAACCAAGAATTATCACCCACCGCCAAGCTGGAAAGCACTGTGCTCCCAGCCAAAATATCACTTAATGGCTGATAACTCACCGGTCCCTTGCTGGCTGGATACTGGAGATCGTCACCTCTCGTTCTTCCTCTGTCTTGTCTGCAGAACCCCAAGAAGAGTTTTCAGTCTCCCACCGTGAGCTAAAACCTTCTCCAAGAGAAAACGGGTTGTCCTTATACCTGAGGATTGAGAGGACAATGCAATATTACTTAGAGGAAACGTAGTACCAATCATAATACCAAAAATTAAATGAATGAAGATCTTCCAGCCCAGCCCCAGAGTGACAGCCTCTCATTCCTGGGGAGGAGCAATGGTTGGAAAAAGAGATTAATGTAGACAAATTGAAACATGTTTCATTACAAAAAGTAACTTCTAAGTACAGGGAAATGTATCCCCTTTAAGAGTGGCATGGTATGATAGGAATCATGCAGTTCCTAGACTGTGGGTATGTGAAAGCCTGCAAGATGTGCTCCAGACAAAATATCATGATTCGTACTTTGGGGGCCCCGAGGTGAAACTGGAATCCTCCAGAAGGTCAAGTTGGGAGCGTGAGGACTTGTTAGCCACTGGCGTCTCTTGCTCAATGACATGCATCTCCGACAGCACAGAGTGTGAGATAGAACTAGAAGGATAGAAAAAGAACATTATCAGCTAAAAGAAGAGAAAATGAAGCATTCACTAGCAATCAAAACATTCATGGGACTCCCCGTAGCTTTGGGTCATTTGGTTGGATGATACAACCCATCCCACCTTCATAATGTTGTGCTCCTGAGACGTCCATTAGTACATCCAGCATCAGAAATAATGGGCTATAGCTGCTCGTGATTCCCTGTAGGACTGGTGTGAAGTGGTACCGCAGGTGATAAAGCTATCAATTCTATCGCTGCTAATAAGGTTTTCTACAGGCAAGTTCAGTTACGATGAAACATGGGCCCATTTACTAGAAAGTAGTGATGCACCGAATCCACTATTTTGGATTCGGCTGCACCCCTCGAGAAAGATTCAGCTGAATACCGAACCCGAAATCCTAATTTGCATATGCAAATAATGGGAAAACATTTCTTACTTCCTTGTTTTCTGGCAAAAAGTCACGTGATTTCCCTCCCTGCCTCTAAATTGCATATGCAAATTAGGATTTGGATTCGGTTTGGCTGGGCAGAAGGATTTGGCTGAATCCGAATTCTGCTGAAAAAGGCAGAATCCTGGTCAAATCCCGAACTGAATCCTGGATTCGGTGCATCCCTACTAGAAAGCTTCCTTATGGAAAGTAAATACAACCACCCATATGCCATCATTCATTGGTGGAGCTGTACATCTGCAAATTGGATGCTGTGGTTTCTATAGTAATGTAGAAGGGGTGGAGCTTGGACCACTGATCTCTATGAGTTTCCTCTCCCTCTGATCGGTGTTTGCGATCAATTGAATTGGAAAACAAAAAATCCCTCTCCCAGACCATGGGAAAGAGAGCAGGCCAATGTAAAGAAGATCATTATCTGGGTAATCAAGTGTGGCAGCCCTATTATAATCTCTGCACATTGTACCTGCGTGCAGCTAAACCCATGCCAAGTCTCTCAGCTTGCTCTCGCTTCTTTCCTTCCAAATTCTGCAGCTTCTTGTCTTCCTGCTTCCTGTCAATTTGAAGTTCCTGATACGCCAGCCTCATAGAGGAAACACTACAGGGGGGACAAAGGATTGTGGTAATCCCTGGGAGTGTCGCATTATAAATAGGTAAATCAAGTAGCAGCAAGAAAAGACTCACATTGATTCTTCAGCTTCTTTCTTTAGCTCGACTGCCTGCTGCTCTCTTAACTTCTCTGCCACCTGAGCACGACGCTCGATCTCGCTGAAGCTCTGACTACTCACCTTCTGAGCACCTAGGCCCTTCTTAGCCCCCAGCTGAAACAGAATCAGACGCTGCAGGTCAGATAATGACACACTTCCACACTCAAAGGAGAACTAAACCCTAAAAATGAATATGGCCAAAAATGCCATATTTTATATAGTGAACTTATTGCACGAGGCTAAAGTTTGAGCTTGTCAATAGCAGCAATGATCCAGGACTTCAAACTTGTCACAGGGGGTCACCATCTTGGAAAGTGTCTGTGACACTCACATGCTCAGTGGGCTCTGATTGGCTGTTGAGAAGCTAAGCTTAGGGCTCGTCACTAATTATCCAGCAGAAAATGAGCTTCCCTGGCTGTAATATAAGCTGATGCTACAGGTTTGCTGATTATTAAATTCTGATGCTAATTGCACTGGTTTCTGTGCTGCCATGTAGTAATTATCTGTATTAATTACTAATCAGCCTTATATTGTGACATTTCTATTCTATGTGTACTGTATATTGTGAGTGGGTCCCTAAGCTCAGTAAGTGACAGCAGCACAGAGCATGTGCAGTGAATCAGCAGAAAAGAAGATGGGGAGCTACTGGGGCATCTTTGGAGACACAGATCTTTACTGCTAAAGGGCTGTGGTTGCCTTGGGCTGGTACAGAAGCACAAAACATCATGTATAACATTTCTACCTACTTCTTTATTTAAGCTTTACTTCTCCTTTAAAAAAAAAAAAACCACGCTAATCCTTACCCCCTTCTTAGCAGTGTTGGCTTTCTTCTTCCCAATAAGAGATGGCTTCACTTCTGAAAAGAGATAAACACATGAGCAGGTGGTTTCCCCAAATTCCGCTCCTTGGTGCCTCTGTGTTAGTAGGTAAATAGCAGTTCATTCTGGGGCTACAGGCCAAAGGCAACTTAAGGTTAGTGCTGCAGGATCCTGAGCACAAGAAAACTGCCCGCAAACAGAAATGGGATTATAGAAGCAGAGTGGGGAAACAACAGGACAGTTGAATATGACACACGGCATCTCCAGGCTGCAAACTGCACAGCACATGACATGCCAAAGCGAGCCAGTCACCAAACCGGTCACCTGAGCTCAACGTCGGCTCCTCAACTGAAAGGCACATGGCCCGGTCTGAGGGAGAAAGGAACATGTTTGTTCAGCAGAAATACAGGGCATCACCTACCCCAAGGCGGTTCCCGGAGAGAGTGTGGCCCTTCTGAGGTGCACTAGAACTTGGGCGGGGGGCTGAGCCTGAAGACCAGTGAGGTGGAGAGTTAAAGGGGAACTATCATCATAATTAAATTTTAACCTTAAGCTTCCTCATACTGAAATAAGACACTTTCTAAATACAATCAAATTAAAAATGCTGCATTGTTTCTGAAATAATCAAGTTTATCTTCACTATTCCTCTCTCAGCATCTGTTTCTCTTCATTCAGCAGTTGGGTGTCAGGTATTCAATGACAGTTAGATCCAATATATCTTATAGGGGGCTCCTTTTACCTAGCAGATGTATCAGAGCTCACTCATATAACGGATTCCAGTACAAACACAATATAACAAAATAACTGCCTTTTGCACAAATTCTGCATGTAGAGAGACACGATGTCTGGTGAGTTTAATAGAGTGAGCTCTAATACATCTTCTAGGCAAAAGAAGCCTCCGATAAGATATATTGGATCTAACTGTCAGTGATTATCCGACACCCAAATGTTGCATGAAGACAGAATGAAGAGAAACAGATGCTGAGAGAGGAATAGTAAAAAGATAAACTTGATTATTTCAGAAACAATGCAGAATTTTAATATTTCAGTATATTCAATTTTCATTTTCTCAATAGTTCCCCTTTAAAGAGAATATACATTTGCTCCCCTAGATACAACTGAAAGTCCAGCTTGAAGGTCAGTAAAGGGGAGCTTTCTGGTGGTTTCCTATATATGTACATTGTATGAGCTAAGTGGGGCCATGAATAAAAGTAGAACTAATCACCTGAGTGATTGGTTTTACTTTTTTACTGTGGTGCTGCCCTCTAGTGGCCAAATCTCAATTTACACAATGGACTGTCCTTGTTCCAGCTGTGTTTTGTAGTGAGGCTATGAAATCCTTATTTTTGGGGGTCTGCACTGCACTATGTCCATGTCAAGTTCAAATTAAAACCTAAATGAGGTCTGTCTAAGGTTTGCTAATGATCACAGCTCTTGTCTGATTTCAAGGGGATCTGGGATGGGCTTTACTTTTTCTTAAAGGAGAAGGAAAGGTTAAAACTAAGTAAGCCTTATCAGAAAGGTCCATCTAAATATACCAGTAAACCCCCAAAGTAATGTTGCTCTGAGTCCTCTGTCAAAAGAAACAGCACATTTCTTTCCTTCTATTGTGTACTCATGGGCTTCTGTATCAGACTTCCTGTTTTCATCTTAAACCTCCAGGGCTAGGGCTAGAGCATGCTCAGTTTGCTCCTCTCTCCCTCCTCCCTTCTCTACTGTAATCTGAGCCCAGAGCAGGGAGAGACTCAGGCAGGAAGTGATGTCACACCACATTAATACTGCAGCTCCTATCCTAAACAAACAGAGTTTCTAGAGCTGTTACTCAGGTATGGTAAAACATTCTACAGAATAAATATAGCATTCTAACTTGCACTGTTGTAGCTAATCTATTGGCAATAAAATGCCTCCGTAGCTTTCCTTCTCCTTTAAACAACAGAGTCCAGAAATATTTAACTTTAGGGAAACTCACAAAGGTCCTTCCTCCTGGTGCGAGAAGCTTTACAATTTCAAACCTACACACAAGGGAATCTACCAAAACACTTACCCACGGCAGCTTTTGGAGATGAGCTTAGAATGTCGACGCTGGGGCCGCTCTCAGCATCTGTAGGAACAAAAGAATATTAATTTGATGCCGTATTGCACAGAGTCTGCCTCGGCACAACACGAGACACTCACTTGTAGAATCAGCAGTTTCTGGCGCACTTATAGACATTGTTTCAGTGGTTATTTTGGGTTCTGATGCTGGAGTTGCCTCCCAGGAGCTGGAAGGCTGAAGAGGAGACCGATTACAATTGGCCCAGTTATTGGCGCTAGTGAACTGTAAGTGTAAAGGTGAGGAGAGCAGCACTTACCTGGGTCATCTCTGAAAAAAAGTCCGATTCTTTCTTCTCTGCTGGCTGCACAAGAGCACAGTTCATCCCATCGACCCAGAGCTAGTAGGAAAATAAATAAATAAATAAATAAGTCAAATAAATGGACATTCTCCTGGGTGTAGGGCTCTAGCCAACAAGTAAAATGGTGGCCCATACAAGACTATAGCTTGATCTGCCCTGACCAAGTCCTAATTATATCAAACCCCCTGACCCAATAATCGAGCCTTTCCGGCTCTGGATCCTCTTTGCCACAGGTTCCCTGACTGTAGTAGAACCTTGATGGTGCCCCTGCCTGAATATCCAGGAAAGATATACTACACATCACTCCACGATATGCCCACATTGAAGTAATATCGAGCTGATCCGATCGTCGGCCCTGGGGCCCAACAATCAGATCAGAATGGATACGATATGGTCGGTTGGATCACGGGACCACATCAATGAACAGATGCGGCCACAATCCGACGGGATTTGAGATTGAGATCTGGCTCTCGGCCAGCTATCGATCGGGGATGGACGTCCGATTTCCTCACACACGGGCCAATAGGCTGCTGGGGGGGGAAGGGAGGGGTGATATCACTCCAACTTGCAGTACAGCAGTAAAGAGTGACGGAAGATTATCAGAACACAAGTCACATGACTGGGGGCAGCTGGGAAACTGACAATATGTCTAGCCCCATGTCAGATTTCAAAATTAAAAGAAGTGGTTCACCTTTAAAGTAACTTTTATTATGTTATAGAACGGCCAATACTAAACAACGTTTCAATTGGTTTTCAGAATTTATTTTTTATAGCTTTGTAGTTATTTGTTTTTTTTCTTTTGATTCTTTGCAGCATCGCTGTCCCCTTCTAAAAAAACAAACAAATGCTCTGTAAGGCTACAAATGTATTGCTAGTTTTTATTACTGATCCTTCTATTCGGGCTTCTCCTATGCCAGTCTCTTATTCAAATTCAATGCATGGTTGCTATGATAATTTGGACCCTAGTTACCAGATGGCTTAAAATGCCAATTGAAGAGCTGCTGAATAAAAAGCTAAATAACTCAAAAACCACAAATAATAAAAAATGAAAACCAATTGCAAATTGTCTCAGAATATCCCTCTCTACATCATATTAAAAGTTATCTCAAAGGTGAACAACCCTTTTAAATATAGAAAAAAAAAAATCTGTTTGCTCTTTGGAAAAATGGATTTCAGAACAGAAGTCTGTCGGAGCAGGACTATTAACTTGTGTTTTGATAAAAACATGTTTTCCTACTGTAATCTGTGTTCACGGCTACACAATAGGCATCTTCGCTCACTCACATCAGCACTGTGCTTAGACATGGCAGCATTTGCCAAATGTCTGATCTTCTCCCGATACGTGTGAGCGCTGCGGCTGTTGTACTTTGCATTGGTGTCGTTGGTGGAGCTGCCATGCTGATTGAAAAACGCATTCTATGAAAGACAAAAGCGTCTGTTAGAAGCCGAGTAGGAGAGATTTCAGGCATACAACGAGGGCAGGAAAGACTTGGAGAAGAAACGTTACTCACCGCGCTGGCATTTCCTCCCACTTGCATGCATCTCAGCTGGAACCAGCTCCAGTTAGAGTCCAGCTCAGTCGATCTGTTACAGAGACATCAGAATACGGTAACGTTTTCTACAAGTCCCATCAGCTGCCAGAAATACAAACATGGCCCCCCACTTACCTGATGAAACTGAGATGAACCCCCAAAGAGCGGTGGATTCCGGAGCAGTCAATGCAGAGGAAGACTCCATAAGAGATACTGGCCCAGCTGGGATTCTTAGCGCCGCAGTCGAAGCACGACTATAACAAACGCCAGAAACGGCCGTTAATGGAGTAAATTCATAATAAACAGCAGCATTATGACTTAATAAGAGAATAAAGTGGAGAATACTTTATGCTACGTGTACAGGAAAATTCCATTGTATCCACTGGACAGCAAACATTCTTATAAGGGTGGTTCACCTTTAAGTTTTTTTTTTTCAATAGTTTTAAAGTTATTTGCCTTTTTCTTCTGACGCTTTGCAGCTTTCAAATGGGGTCGCTGACCCTTTCTAAAAAACAAATGCTCTGTAAGGCTACATTGTCATTGTTACTATTTACTACTCATCTTCAGCTCCTCTTCTATCCCCGTCTCTTGTTCAAATCAATGCATGGTTGCTAGGGTAATTTGGACCCTAGCAACCAGATGGCTGAAATTGCAAACTGGAGAGCTGCTGAATAAAAAGCTAAATAACTCCAAAACCACAAATAATAAAAAATGAAAACCAATTGCAAATGGTCTCAGAATATCCCTCTCTACATCATACTAAAAGTTAATTTAAAGGTGAACAAGCCGTTTAAAGGGGAAGGAAACCTAGTCGGCGCAAAAACCCTCCCCCCTCCCATGTGTTGCCCACCCTCCCTCCTCCCCCCTGGCCTACCCGTCCCGCTAGGCAAATGCCCCTAACTTGTTACTTACCCTTCTGCGCAGGTCCAGTCCAGGGAGTTCACAGACGACATCTTCTTCCACGCGATCTTCTTCCTGCTTTGAACGACATTTTGGCGCATGCGCAGTAGGAGCATTTCACCAGCACGGATCTACTGCGCATGCGCCAAAAGTCACAAAGTACTTTTCAAAGCAGGAAGAAGATCGCGTGGAAGAAGAAGAAGGGGGCAATACACGGGAGGGGGGGGGGGAGGGTTTTTACGCCGACTAGGTTTCCTTCCCCTTTAAGTGCAAACACTGCAACTGCTGCAATGGATGAGAGACCCGGAGTGACAGGCAGCAGCGATGCAGCACCCAACTCTGGAAACTTCTCATGCACCGTGTGGGTGGGGGTTCAGTGCTCCGACAGAGGAGGGAGTGAAGAGGAGTTGCTGTTCTGTTTGTTCAGGCTGTGGGCACCAGGGAACATACAATGGAAGGTGGCCATACCCGTGTGTGTGTGGCCATTTGTGTAGTATCTGTCCATTCAGCCTCAGGGTCAATTGGTCAGAAGCTGTGGAAATCCACATTAACTGCCCAAACGCAGCAGAAAGCAACTCAGTTACTCCTGTATTAAGGGATACATGTGCTGTTAATATGAATGAATTGTGTTACAACAGTGCCACCTGCTGGTCATTTTCCCACCAGTCTGACCAGCAAGTAGTCAAGGAAGTTGTCAGGAGAAAGAAAGAGGCTGCTCTGATGTTCTTCTGCTTAGGAAAGATTTGAGAAAGGTTTCTAATTGTTTTCCTAAGCAGAAGAAACAATCAGTGGAAACCAAGAGAGCTGAAAAGCAGGAAGTAGTGTTCTGGCTATTATGTTACACATCCAGTCACTCCAGCCTTTATACATTAACATTTTTGCCTAACTAAATATATTAGAAACATTGTTTATTTGGCACATCCTATCTATTTACCTGTTTTTATTTTTATGCTGAACAATTCCTTTAAGTTAACAGCCCTTCAAGCCTTTAATACAATGTTTTCTTTGACTGCCCTGAACAGAAAACCCCTCTAGCAGAGACATACACAGGGCCACAGATACAGTAAGAAACCCCCGGCCCAATTACATCACCTCGTGTGATCTGGATCATTGGCCCAGGGGCTAGCTAAAGACCACACACTGGTGACCTTCCCAAACAAGTAAATGGAGCCCTCAATTTCCAACGTTACACAAGAAAAACCATCAGTCCTTTTAAACATTCATTATTGTATTACACCTACGGGGCTTAATTCGGGGAAGAGTGAAGTCTATGCCTTGGGCTTCCAAATGTTGCACTAGCCAGTCCATGGCCATTCAGGTGGCCGGCGTAGAATCTGTATCATGGGAGATGGTCGGCCCTCAGGTCAGTGTGACAAAGCCTCCCAAAATAGACAGAAAAATCACTATATGATTGTCCTGCCCCAATTAACATCCATTCTTCACTCCTTGTGAATAACAATAGCACCGACAGCCTTTTACTCTCTCCTCAATCAGTGTAATGACTTCTCCACCAATCACTGCTCTCCAGTCCAGTCAATACAATGATACAACAGATGTTGCCCCTCCCCCTAACAACAAAGCCACGGTTTCACTTCATTTCCCTTAAGGTGGCCATACACTATAAGCTCCGCTCGTTTGGTAAAGTCACTAAACGAGCGGATCTTAACCCTTCTGGCCTTTCACAATAGGGGCCACTGTCTGGATATCCACCTGTTCTTTTCATCTCCTAAACAATCACATCAGCAGCTCTATGACTCCAATCAGGAAAAGCAAAAGAATGAGGTCACAGTTTGTGATGACATCATATTATGCATTTCTGCCCCTTCAGCCACAGAGACCGACGCATGACTCCATGTTTTGTTGCCCTCAAAACCTCCTTCAATAAAACCCCCCCGAAGCATGTTGGGAATATTTTGAGGAGCTTACAATCTAAAGTCCCCCAGTCCAGGGACAGTTGAATTCTGGGCATGAGCTTGTCTGTAAGTATTTACAGTGTGGGGCCCACAAACTGGAACTCAATACAAATAAAGGCAAAGGCCTGGCTGGAATCAACCTACGACCCCCACCCCATTTATCCACTTAATGAAAATAATTCCAAAGTATCCCAACCAGTGACACCCAAGCCTGTGTCCTTCCCCCTATACTTGAGGGGCCCCCAGAGAGGAGTAAGAGCAGAGGGGCCCCCAGAGAGGAGTAAGAGCAGAGGGGTCCCCAGAGAGGAGTAAGAGCAGAGGGGTCCCCAGAGAGGAGTAAGAGCAGAGGGGTCCCCAGAGAGGAGTAAGAGCAGAGGGGTCCCCAGAGAGGAGTAAGAGCAGAGGGGCCCCAGAGAGGAGTAAGAGCAGAGGGGCCCCAGAGAGGAGTAGGAGCAGAGGGGCCCCCAGAGAGGAGTAGGAGCAGAGGGGCCCCCAGAGAGGAGTAAGAGCAGAGGGGCCCCCAGAGAGGAGTAGGAGCAGAGGGGCCCCCAGAGAGGAGTAGGAGCAGAGGGGCCCCCAGAGAGGAGTAGGAGCAGAGGGGCCCCCAGAGAGGAGTAAGAGCAGAGGGGTCCCCAGAGAGGAGTAAGAGCAGAGGGGCCCCAGAGAGGAGTAAGAGCAGAGGGGCCCCAGAGAGGAGTAAGAGCAGAGGGGCCCCAGAGAGGAGTAAGAGCAGAGGGGCCCCAGAGAGGAGTAGGAGCAGAGGGGCCCCAGAGAGGAGTAGGAGCAGAGGGGTCCCCAGAGAGGAGTAAGAGCAGAGGGGTCCCCAGAGAGGAGTAAGAGCAGAGGGGCCCCAGAGAGGAGTAAGAGCAGAGGGGCCCCAGAGAGGAGTAAGAGCAGAGGGGCCCCCAGAGAGGAGTAAGAGCAGAGGGGCCCCCAGAGAGGAGTAAGAGCAGAGGGGCCCCCAGAGAGGAGTAGGAGCAGATTGGCCCCAGAGAGGAGTAGGAGCAGAGGGGCCCCCAGAGAGGAGTAAGAGCAGAGGGGCCCCCAGAGAGGAGTAAGAGCAGAGGGGCCCCCAGAGAGGAGTAAGAGCAGAGGGGCCCCCAGAGAGGAGTAAGAGCAGAGGGGCCCCCAGAGAGGAGTAGGAGCAGAGGGGCCCCCAGAGAGGAGAAGGAGCAGAGGGGCCCAGAGAGAAGGAGCAGATTGGCCCCAGAGAGGAGTAGGAGCCCCCACACAGGAGTAGGAGCAGAGAGGCCCATATTGGAGATACAGACAGAGAACAGGCAACAACTGGACCATAAATGACCCCCTCCCAGTCCCTCACAGACAAGAGTCTCACAGAGTCGCTGCCACATCAGACAAAGACCAGATGTAAATACAAACATGACCCAGACACCAAATAAAGCCCCACCCACCGCACGTACCTTGTTAGTAGGCGCAGCCCGGAGCCGCTTGAACACGGCCTGAATCTCGGCTTTAGTCGGCTCGGCTGCCATGTTCTCTCCCCTCACAACCTTTCCGCGCTGCGGCCAATCAGAGGGCAGCGCTTATTACGTGTCCCCTGCCAGCGGGGCTCGCGACCAGGAATGACCAATCGCTGAAGGCTGCGTCATCAGTGCTTGAGGGGAAGGCTACAAACATCCGGTACCCAGGCACAGTGTCGCTGCACTTCCTTTGCTTAGAGCCGGCTTGTCACGTGGTGCGTTGGTGCCAATCAGGTCCCTCCCACATAGTTAGCTATGACAGCCGTCTTTGCTTGGAACCTTTGCTGAGGCGCTTGTGCTGGGGGGCCGGAAGCCAGCAGGTGGCGCAGTTGTTCTAAATGAAGTACATTAGAAGTGCAAAAACTTCTACTCATCGTGTGGAAACTGGAAAACGTGTTGTAAAGCAACAATGTCACTATCACAGGCTCATGTACAACATCCAATATGTGTGCGACTTTGGTCCATTTGCTGCAAGAAGGGCAACAATAAACTAAAGGCACAACTGAGGCACCGCCCCCAGCAAATACAATCCAGGAGGAGCCTGGGACTTGTAGTTCATAAACAGGTGGACAGTTACATGTGTAGTTACTGAATTAAACTGGGCTTCTAATGATTGTTTCCTACACTGTAACCCCTGGAACTATAGCAGGGAGACACCCCAATGTTTCTATATATCTGTAACCTTGTTATGAGCTAAGGGGGCCCAGTCTGAAGGTCAGTTAGGGGGAGATTTGGGGTGAGTGTTTATTTGTGCCCTGGGTACCCCTGGAACTATAGCAGGATGACTGTTACCCCAATGTTTCTATATATCTGTAACCTTGTTATGAGCTAAGGGGACCCAGTCTGAAGGTCAGTTAGGGGGAGATTTGGGGTGAGTGTTTATTTGTGCCCTGGGTACCCCTGGAACTATAGCAGGGTGACTGTTACCCCAATGTTTCTATATATCTGTAACCTTGTTATGAGCTAAGGGGGCCCAGTCTGAAGGTCAGTTAGGGGGAGATTTGGGGTGAGTGCTTATTTGTACCCTGGGTACCCCTGGAACTATAGCAGGGTGACACCCCAATGTTTCTATATATCTGTAACCTTGTTATGAGCTAAGGGGGCCCAGCCTGAAGGTCAGTTAGGGGGAGATTTGGGGTGAGTGTTTATTTGTACCCTGGGTACCCCTGGAACTATAGCAGGGTGACACCCCAATGTTTCTATATATCTGTAACCTTGTTATGAGCTAAGGGGGCTAATGAAAAAAGTTAAATTGGTAGGGAATGTGAATTGAGGTGGTATAATGAATTGGTTTTAAGTTTTATACATGCATTATGTACCGATACATGAGATTTTTTTAATATAACAGTCTTACTATTGCACACGTTGTTGTTTCCTATGATGTCACAGTGCGGGAGTTGCCGTCTGGGCAATTCCCACCACAGCACGGTATCTGAGTGGGGACTGTATGTTGTTACAGCCGAAATGTCAGTTTAAGTGTAATAAATTATTTAAAAAAATGTAAGTCCTGTGAGTGCGGTATTTTCAATAAATTGATTATATATATATATATATATACTCACAATTTGGAATAAAATATTGCACTTCCCTTGTGAAATAAGTGTCTTTTTCTTATTATAATATACACATTACAGTGCTCCAACGTTTCGGTCGTTCTTGTGACCTTTTTCAAGAGGGACCGAAACGTCGGGGCACTGTAATGTGTGTATAATAATAAGAAAAAGACACTTATTTCACAAGGGAAGTGCTGGCCTGGCAATATTTTATTCCAAATTGTGAGTATGTAAATTGGAATTGGCCGTGCACCCCTGAAAGTGCGGATACTGAAGATATATCATTATATATAAATTTTTCTCTATGAAGATCTATAAGCAGAGGGTTGATGATGCAGAGTAAACACTGAAGGGGGCGCTATAACATCACAGGATTCAGCCATACCTCCCAACTGTCCCTCTTTTGACAGCTCAACCCCGCAGTCCCTCATTTGTACTGGAAAGTCCCTCTTTTCTCTGCACTGAACAGCCACAAAAAGAAAGAAAGTTTCTCACTTAATTGGCTTTTAGCAGAGAGCCCAGAACAGCTAACAGGTGCAAATGAGATACTTTGAAACAATTTTGAGACACAAAAAAACAGTTTAGATAAGGAGAAATATTTTCAAACTTTCACAACCTGCCAAATTTTGTAAAATGAACATGGTAATTAGGGGGTGTGGCCACAGAAAGGGCATGGTCAAAAAATTGCTGCGGTACATGCGAAAAGTTTTGTTGTCCCTCTTTTTACTTACAAAATGTTGGGAGGTATGATTCATGAAATATTTGTTTAAAAGGGTAAGTGAACCTTTAAAATAAGTGAATGTAAAATAGATGAGGGGGCTATTCTAAGCACTTTTGCAATTTGCTTTCATTATTTATTTTCTTTAATGCCAATATCCTTTCTAATTTTCATTTCTAATTTTATTCCTAAGCAGAAGAACATGAGAGCAGCCTCTTTCTTTCTCCTGACAACTTCCTTGACTACTTGGTGGTCAGACTGGTGGGAAACTGACCAGCAGGTGGCGCTGTTGTAACAAAATTCATTCATTTTAACAGTACATGTATCCCTTAATATCTTGGAAGTAAAGAAAAATAAATAATGAATGTAAATTACAAAAGTGCTTAGACTAGCCCCCTCATCAATTTTACATTCACTTATTTTAAAGATTTACTTATCCTTTAAGAACGAATAGATTTCACTGAGTATTTATGCCCGTCTCCTGGTGTTTGTGTGGGTTTTCTTCTGAGAGTTCTGGTTTCCTTCCACGGTCAAAAACTGCACACGTGGTTCATTGGTTACAGAAGAGCAGAGTGTGACTGTGGTACTGCTAGTGGGGCAGGGACTGATGTGGATTACTGGACATTTCAGCAAAGTGCAACCATATGTAAATCAAGGAGAATATTAATATTATGGTTTGCGTTTGTTTCCCAGCCCTTTAGCAGTAAAGATCTGTGTCTCCAAAGATGCCCCAGTAGCTCCCCATCTTCTTTTCTGCTGATTCACTGCACATGCTCTGTGCTGCTGTCACTTACTGAGCTTAGGGAGCCACTCACAATATACAGTACACATAGAATAGAAATGTCACAATATAAGGCTGATTAGTAATGAATTCAGAGTCACGTGACATGGCAGCACAGAATGAAAAAAGTAAGTTTATTTTCAACCTAAAATAACATGTTTTTTTTTTTAGAAAAATTTCCAAACTGCAGAATAAGCAGAAATGTGCTGGGCAGATAGAACATTGCAGGGTTGCTACATTTACAGATGGAATTAGTTCCCCTGATCAGCATTATTAACAGAAGAACAAACAAACCAGGGGTGAAATATAAGCAACTCTTATTCCATCTTCCCCCCCGAGACGACTCCTTTGGGCTACAAGACTCATATCACCCTAAAATTAACTTGGTGCTTCTAGAAATAGCCTCCCCCCACAAGGAATATGTTCCGGCCGTAATTCCCAACACAGCGATAATAATATTTCCACCTGCAGAACTTTTGTAGGATCACCAGAAATAAAATCTTCAGGCACTATGATCTTATCTAGATGACAAGCCATGGCCTTAGCTACAGGGGTTTCGGCTGCGCCCTAAGGGGCTCCTGCTGGTTCCAGATAGTAAGGGTGGAGACACATGTGGAGATTCGGGTCAAGCTGCAAGCGGGGAAGGATTAAGCCTGTGGAACCAATACTGTGGTCTTGGCAATGGCTCTTCTTATAGCTAATGACATGGAGGACTAAGTCCTCTGACTGTAACCAATGCCCAGGTCAGGAGACACTTATCCCAAGAAATACTGCCATGCAGGGAGGTGCCAGCCTTGGAATACTATGACCAGAAATAAATAATTAGGGACCACCATATGGGGTTTACCTTGACGTGGCTTACCAATTTTATAACTAAAAACCCCTGTTTTTGTAAATCCAAGCACTTGCATTACTTATGAGACTAGACCAAGGAAAGTGCATTGATCAATTCTCCTTTATTTCTGTATGTTTGTAGTTCATTTTGCCTGATCAGTAGCACTTCCATTATTTAAATATGTTTACTTAGCCTTGAAGTGATCCCACAACCCTCCTTTTTTTGCAAACAATATATGGCACGGTTGCCAAATAAGCAGATCTTTACTTGATTTGGCCACCACAGCACTCAAGGTGGCCATATACTATTAGATCCACATGTTTGGCAAGGTCGCCAAACCAGCGGATCTTAACCCGATATGCCCACTAACAGCTGGGGGAAATCGGCCCATGTATGGCCACCTTAAATCAAATTGTATGATCTGATTGTTTGAATCATTAAGGGGGCTTAAGGTGGCCATACATGGAGAGATCTGCTCGTTTGGCGATGTCGCCAAACGAGCGGATCTCCCTCCGATATGCCCACCTTGAGGTGGGCAATATCGGGCTGATCCGATCGTGGGCCCTAGGGCCCAACGATCGGATCCTAACAATGCCCAAACGGGCGGTCGGATCGCGGGACCGCATCAACGATCGAGATCTGGCCGACTTTCGGCCAGATCTCGATCGGTAAAGCCCGTCGTGGGGCCCCCATACACGGGCCAATAAGCTGCTGACACGGTCTGTCGGCAGCTTTTATCGGCCCGTGTATGGCCACCTTTAGGAAGACCTGTTAGAAGATCAACATGTGCCTTGCCAGATGCCTTTTTCTAACCGGCCCAACTGTTAGACAGATAAGGGAAATCAGAACGGAGCTCCGCAACATCGATTGGTTGTTTAAAAACAAATATTTTTATTTATCCACATTAAAAAAGCATGCATCGTGTATCACCTGACGCTTTTTGGGCATTTCTACCCTTAATCATAGGCACAGATAGGCCATCAAGAAGACCCCCTTTCACAAACTAGCTGCAGACTCATTCTCGAGGGGCGGAGGTGGCAACCTTTATCGGCCAATGTATATGGCCACCTTTAGATCCATGTGTTGTTGGAGGTAAAGTCTTGCAATGTTAAATGGACCACAGATTCTCCTACACACCAGCAACCCAGGCATCTCCTCATCTTGTCCTGGAAAACAGAGAAGCACAAACTCACAACCCACCGCTACACATGAAACCACAAATAACCATCCTCACTAATGATTCCAGCTTTTAATTAGAAAGATCCATTAGGGACACCGTATTGTCTTCTAGATGCAAACAATTCTTCTTTTCAGAGATCCTCACCCTCCATCCATGACATTTAAGGCCTCCCAGAATGAAGCTGAATCAGCCAAACCCACGTTATTTTAGTAGATGTGTGGCCCTCATTGTTTTATGGTTTATCGAATGATTCCAGAGCCAGACTTTATAGCTTCTATGTGCATTGTAATAAGATAACCACTTACCACGGCTGGTGTCATTCTTGCCATTTTACTAATTTTATTATTCTACAACTTAAATATTTTAACCATGATTTGGCATTTATAAAGTTCCTGGCAATCATCAGGTCTGACATGAGCCTCGAGGCTTTATCTTGTAAACGCTGCGTCTATTACGCCCCAAATTAAATGCAGTGGGTGGATTGTCAGCCTCATGAAAGTTTTGGAAACAATGATGTTGCACTGATTTATGTCTTTGGGTGATATATATGCGTCCTTTAATATGTTGATTTATATATTTTTCATTGGTCTTTAAAAATGTTGGTGTGAGGATACTGCAATATTTTGGAGCAATGGAGTCTTGCGGTTAAGACAATTTGTGACACCATCCATTGGATCTGCCAATACGATTGCTTATCTCCTTATATTTAATCTCAACACCCTTGTGTCCTCTTCTCCAGTACAGGTATGGGACCTGTTATCCAGAATGCTTGGGTCTGCATTCATTACTTTCTAATATTGTCCTCATTAGCTTCAACCAGGTACCTTGTTATTAGACTGATCAAAATCAGTTGTGTGTACATTGCTTTGCATTTATTGGCAAGACTTAGGGGCAGATTTACATTGGGTCGAATATCGAGGGTTAATTAACCCTCGATATTCGACTGCCGAATGTAAATCCTACGACTTCGAATATCGAAGTCGAAGGATTTACCGCAAATAGTTTGATCGAACGAAGATTTTAATCCATCGATCGAACGATTTTTCTTCGACCTAAAAATTGATAGAAAGCCTATGGGGACCTTCCCCATGGGCTAACAAGACACCTCGGTAGGTTTTAGGTGGCGAAGAAGGGGGTCAAAGTTTTTTTTAAAGAGACGGTACTTCGACTATCGAATGGTCGAACAATTTTTAGTTTCGAATCGTTCGAGTCGAAGGTCGAAGTAGCCAATTCGATGGTCGAAGTAGCCAAAAAAAACATTCGAAAATTAAAAATGTTTTTCCTCTATTACTTCACTCGAGCTAAGTAAATGGGCCCCTTATTCATGTTCTCTCATGTGCCATTTAATTGGAGGCCTGGAAATAGCAACAGCGCAGAGAAGGTCAACTAAATTAAAATGGTCTTGGAAGATTTGTTTAATTAATGTTTAAATAATGTTATAGTACAATCCAAATTATGGAAAGAACCCTTATCTGGAAAACGCCAAGTTTCAAGCATATCTGGATAACAGGTCCCAAGTCTGTATTAATAGGACCACAAAAAAATGGTGTAAAAATGCAGGAAAACTACAGGGCACGTAAAAGTGAGGTGTCATTGTATAGAAACCAGCACATTCTGCATCAACATTAAGAATCAGCTCTATAGTGTCTGCCGATGTAACCTCACTTTCTGGTAATCGTATTAAAGGTTTTTAAAGGCAGCTGCCCAGATCACACTGAGCATGTGCAGTGCCGCCGACACCCAAAAGACGACCTAACCGGAACAGAAGATGGGGAAACGCTGGGGACCTTTTGAAGACATGGAACATTACGGATATGGGGCTGTCGATTTTGTGCTGGCAGTTAGGTTAGTGTGTAAATACAGTATTTCCAGATTCAAAATGACTTTAAAGCTACACAATTTGTTTATTCTAAAACATTTGGTGAAAATGGTTTGTTTTGTTTGCATATATTTTATTCATTGCCGATAAAGTTTACCTTTTGTCCGTCTTCTCTAGTTCTGTCATGCTGTCTGCAGCACAATAACCTTCATTTATCAAAGGTCGAGTTGTGTTTTCCCGAAAAAATTCGAGTTTTTCAAGGGTAGTTTAATTCAGGATTATACACAAAAAAAAAACTTGAATTTTTCAGTATTTATTATGCCCCGAAGCTGCATAAAGCTTGAATCTGAAAATACTCCAGTTAAAACCTGTTTAGGTCATGTAGAAGTCAATGGTAGAGATCACTTGAACCATTTGAAGATTTTTTTTAGCCTTTATGATTTTCAGGGTTTTTTCGGTGGTCTGCGCAATTAATTTGAGTTTTTTTCAGCTGATAACTCATTCAATTGGAGTATTCAAGTCCCCCCCCAATTGCATTTGTTTTTTACATTTGAGTTTTTTCATAAATTTCTGGGTTTATTCGAGGTACAAAAAAAACTCACAAAGTCGACCATTGATAAATAACCCCCATAAAGTCTCTTTACTGTTTATGCAAAAAACAACAAAGTCATTAAAAGTACTACAGGTATAGGATCCCTTATCCGGAAACCCGATATCCAGAAAGCTCCGAATTACGGAATGACTCCATTTTATCCAAATAATCCGAATTTTTAAAAATGATTTCCTTTTTCTCTGTAATAATAAAACAGTCGCTTGTACTTGATCCCAACTAAGATATAATTAATCCTTATTGGAAGCAAAACCAGCCTATTGGGTTTATTTAATGTTTAAATGAATGTCTAGTAGACTAAAGGCACGAAGATCCAAATTAAGGATAGTATGCCCATAGTTATACAGGTATGGGATCAGTTATCCGGAATCCGGTTATCCATAAAGATCAGAATTATGGAAAGGTTGTCCCCCATAGACTCCATTTTATCCAGATAATCCAAATTTGATAAAATTGATTTCCTTTTTCTCTGTAATAATAAAACAGTCGCTTGTACTTGATCCCAACTAAGATATAATTAATCCTCATTGGAAGCAAAACCAGCCTATTGGGTTTATTACAGGATTTTTTAGTAGACTTAAGGTATGAAGATCCAAATTAAGGATAGACCTGTTATCCGGAAAACCCCAGTTCCCAAGCATTCTGGATAACAGGTCCCATACCTGTACTGGAGAAGAGGACACAAGGGTTTTGAGATTAAATATAAGGAGATAAGCAATCGTATTGGCAGATCCAATGGATGGTCTTAACCTTAATCCAAATTACAGAAAGATCCGTTATCCGGAAAACCCCAGGTCCCGAGCTTTCTGGATAACAGGTCCCATACCTGTACTACCCTCTGTAGAGGATGTGTCTTTGGCTCTCATATGTGTGAACATTACTGCAAAGCAACAGAACCAAGTTGACTCTTACCATTCGATTTGAACACGACGGGCAGAACACGTAGGCACAATCAGGCTTTATCGAAGGAGATTTGCTGATAAAACGTTCATTTCCGTGGACTTTGTTACACTGTAACCAGCTTTCCTGTTCAGATGACATATGTTTGGTAGAATGAGTCAAACTATATGGATAAAAAAGTTCTTGCCAAGGTCACACCCTTATAGTTAGCAGAGCTCAGATGAAAGGTACACACTCATTCTATATTCAATGGAACAATAGGTTTATTCTTTGTGCACATTTACTCATATTAGTCTCGTACTGATCTTTATACAGCGGTGTGGTTTTATAGACCTTATTTCCTACCAACTTCAAAGCTGCTGCTGGCTGCTACATGTAGTTCGTTAAGAAATGGAAGTATTTAATCACTGATAAATCACATCTGAATTAGCCGAAACAGTAAACTGGACCATTCCATTTACTTCTTTCCCAATTTGGCAATCCATCCTGCTGAATAAATGTGATAAAATTAGATTGAGTCAGAATTTGATGGCTATCAATTATAAAATGAATACAAGTTAGGCCAGTTGTCCTTGGGAGGTCCCAGATCATGAATCCGTGAAGACTTGGACAATAATAAACACAGATTTTCGATAGAATCAGCCTATCGGATCAATTGAATTGACAGGCCAATAGGAACCATTAGGGGAACTATTCTTAATCAGATCAAATGCTTTGAAAATATGAAGATTCTCATTTTGCCCGCCCCTTAGTTCCTCTATAATGGATAGTAAAATCCTGGAATTCGTAATAAATTAAATAAAAAAAGAAACAACATATCTGGATGTAGGTAAAGCCTGGAGAAGATCACAGCAAAAAGTAGGCAAGATATAAAAAGTTGTGGATTTTCTCCTAAAAAGTAGGTAAGATTTACAGAACATCCTATCTGGGCTTAGGTAAAAACTGAAGAAGTTTAGGACAAGAAGTAAGATCTGGAGAACATATTGGAACTTAGGTAAGGACTGGAGAAGATCATGCCAAGAAACAGGAAAGATCTGGAGAACATATTGGAACTTAGGTAAGGACTGGAGAAGATTATGCCAAGAAATAAGTAAGATCTGGAGAACATATTGGAACTTAGGTAAGGACTGGAGAAGATCATGCCACGAAATAAGTAAGATCTGGAGAACATATTGGAATTTAGGTAAGGACTGGAGAAGATCATGCCAAGAAACAGGAAAGATCTGGAGAACATATTGGAACTTAGGTAAGGGCTGGTGAAGATCATGCCAAGAAATAGGTAAGATTTGGAGAACATATTGGAACTTAGGTAAGACTAGAGAAGATCAAACCAAGAAGTGCAAGATCTAGAGAATCTCATATTGCATCAAGAAGTAGGTGACATCTAGGTTCACAGGGGAAAAGGTCTGGAGAAGATCACGTCTAGAAGTAGGAAAATCCTTATAATTATAATTTTAAAGGGCAAGTTAATTTTGGTAAAGGACCAGTAACACCAAAACTGAAATATCATTCCATTGACTTGAAATAACAATAATTTATATCCATGTTAAGATGTGCATTCAGCTACCTAAACAATACTTCCAGCATAAAAGAGACAGATGTTAACAGCATACCTACCAATCAAGTCGCATGCAGACTGGGTAAGTAGACCATTGTGAACGGAGTGTAAAAGGGGTCACAAGCAGCTTTTGGGCCAAATCAGCACCAATTATGAAGAAGCAGGTTTGGGAAATACTCAAAGTCTCAGTCTAGATTAGTTCATTTATGCTTCAATTAACCAGGAAATAAATTGGTTAAAGATCACAAAAGATCTTATCTGTTGTTAGACCTTCTAATAGGTTTACTTAGTAGTAGATTTAATCTTTTCAACATTGACTAATGTTAGACTTGAAGAACATACCTCATGTTAAGGCCCCCCATACACGGGCCGATAAAAGCTGCAGACAGACCGAGTCTGCAGTTTATTGGCCCCTGTGTGGGGCCATCCGACGGGCTTCCCTGATTGATATCCGACCGCCCGTTTTGGATGCATTATGATCCAATTGTTGGGCCCTAGGGCCCCACGATCGGATCAGCCCAATATCGGCCACTTCAATGTGGGCATATAGGGGGAGAGTTTAGCTCGTTTGGCAAGCTCTACGTCTATGGCCACCTTTAGACATGAACTTATCCACAGACATGGATTTGTGAAAAGGCCACAAAACCCTAAAGTGGTCCAAATTTTTAGGTTCGGAACATCGACTGTGGCCTACATAATTGCCCTAGGGGTTGCACAAAATCTAAATCTGGCTTTGCTTATCCAGACTTACCTAGTGCCTAAATTAAACCGTGATAATATTGGAGGTACCTGAAAAGGTTACTGAACTAAAATTGGTCTGCACTGAGGAGTGGGCAAAATGCCTGCATTGCAATGTGAGATCCTAGTCAGAACCTATAGGAAGATTTTCGTAGACGTAGTCTCATCTACTTACCATGAAAGCAGCGCACAATTGAGGAAAGAGCAATCGATGAACAGATTTCTTTAGCAAATCCCACATAAAGTCGACAGATTGGTCAACCAATACCCACAGGTTCAGTTTTACCTGGACAGTCCCAATTGACTTCAGTTGTCAATGAGAAACTTCCAACAAGGTATTTGCTTCTTCCTCTGAGAAAGCCAGTAGACACATATTCCGTATCCTAGACTTGACACTTCAGCCTGACCTACTTATTTCATCAGTTGAGTTCAGTTAGCATGGCAGAAGATCTAGAAGGACAACGTCAAGGTCATGGCTGAGATGATCATTCTTCAAGAATTATTCATATATCCTTCCGCAAGGTTTCAGAACACTCAATTTCTATTCCAATCTCTCCTAAATTTGATGACTTGCATCTCTGAAATGTTAGCCATGAATGAATGCTTTTCTCCTGAGGTATCTGAATCCTTTTCCTCCAACTCTCACACACACAAAATGAAAGAGACCAAAAGTCCTCATCATTAAACCCATATATCACTCGGCTGGTGTTTTACACAGACCACTTACAAATCAACAACACCTTCCGAATGCAACAGAAAGATTCTAAAATGCAACCCTATAGCATTTTGAGCATTGTGTTATTGTGTGGAACTTGTAGCTTATTATCCATGTTTAATCCTGACACTGTTTGTGCTTTCAACACTGCAAATGTCATATTTGTTTAACTTCACTCGAGGCTTAACAAAAACAAACCCTATCTACAGTTAAGATCTGATCAATGTCTTAACCTTAATGTCTCCCTGAAATGGGATCAACATTAGTATTTTTTAAAAATGTTATGGCTTTTATGTCTTTTACTGTAGAGTCCCCACAGCTTCATCGAATTTCAGAGCTGACAGGTGCTACAGGTACCAAACTGCAGCTTGTTGCTTATGTGGTCATAATGAGTACGACCGCTGAATATATTCAAACCTTTAAAATTTAAATAAACCCGAGTTTCTTCAATTCCAAGGTTGTAAGTGTTTTTTGCTATTTTTCCAGCGCTCAACATTTCTGCAGAGGAAATACATTAAATTTTTAGGGATGCACCAAATCCAGGATTCTGCATTTTTCAGCAGGATTCGGTTAAATCCTTCTGAACGGCCGAACCGAATCCTGCATATGCAAATTAGGGACGGGGAGGGAAATTGGGTGACTTTTTGTCACAAAACAAGTAAAAAAATTTCCCCTTACGACCCCTAATTTGACCGAATCTTTCGCGAAGGATTCGGGGTTTCGGCCGAATCCAAAATAGTGGATTCGGTGCATCCCTTTTAATTTTAATAATCTGTCTATCCTGCTGCCAGACTGGGGGTTGTTTATAAAAATCCGAAATGACCTCATTATTTTTTGAAATATACTCCAACTAAATCCGCACAGGTTTTTTCCTCTTATTTATAAATACATTTTTCCGAAAATTTTGAGTGCGGTAAAAAAAACCGGAATTTTTCAGATTTTCCACCTGAAAAACTACTAAATCTTTGGATTATTGTAGAAAACCCAGCGCAGATTCGGACTTCTCCCATTGATTTATATATAACTTTGGCAAGTCTGGGATGCCGGATTTTTCGGATTCTGACTTTTCCCATCCTCGCGGTATAATAAATCACGGATTTTTAGTACAAAAAAATATAACAGATTTTTTAAATTTTCAGCATCCGGACTTTAATAAATAAGCCCCTACATAATAGGAAGAGGCTTTGGCATAATAAAACTAAATTAAGTCTAAATTTGGACTGATCCTATAACATAGAAGGTGAAATCACCATAACTGAGAGCTCAGCTTATCATCATATATCCCAATATATTTCTTCTTATAATGAAAAATATAAATTATAAAGTATATATAAGAAAGACACAGTATCTTTTCAATTAACTGCATATTAGATTTTATTTATATTATTTTCACCAAAATCAAGATTTTAATTTAAAAAAAAAAAAAAAAAATACCCAAGAAAGGAATTTGTATAATCATGTAAATGTGCCATAACATATAAAGATCATCTCAGTTTTTAACATGTGTTTGTATTCCATGCTCTGTTGCCAACCAATAAAAGCTGTACACGGGCCATGTTTATTTTGAGTGACAGGAATGTCATTCGGCTACTTACAGTCGGACTTTATAGGCTAAACTGTCTTAAGTGAAATGTAAACCTGACCAAATGAATTCCCTAAGATTTAATAGAGACGGGCCTGTAGCTTTCAGACTTGTGCAGGGATATGCGGAAAGCCCCAGATTGTGGTTAATCTCGGTGGACAATTTATTTTGGTGCGTAAAATGATCCATTTTGTTTGATAGAAGCTTGTGTGTGATTTCAACAAGCTTTGCTTTGAAATGGAAACCGATGCTTCTGAAACATTAGGACTGAATGAATTTTTTTTTTACAGAACACAGGTTCTATACATCTACAAACCTTGGCTCTCCAGCTGTTAAGGAACTACAAGTCCCACAATGCAATGGAGCCTTTTGAATGAGTCTAAAGGCAAATGCATTGTGGGACTTGTAGTTCCTTAACAGAGCCAAGGTTGCAGATCCCTGGGAATTCTGCAGGTTGTGCGCGGGTTTGTTGATAAAATACACTGACCATTTAGAAGGCTGCACTGGGTTGCACACCACCACCCCCTTTCAATTTCTTTTAAAATTGTAAATAAAGAAACCCCTATATTCAATGGTTTTTACCCAACACCCTAACACAAAACCTTACTTTTAATCAGTATCGTGAAGATTATGCCGATATATAACCCTTCATTCTTAAGAAATATCCACCACAGCCAACTAATATGGTCAGGCACTTAGAGACCAACTGTGCCCTCAACTATTCCAACTTTAGAATGGTATAAAACATTCCTGTAAGTGACATGCTGAATCCATCTTAGCCCTTTTTTCTGTCTTCGGTTGGTCGGTGTGTAGAACAATGGCTATGCAACAACTGCCAGTCTTAAAAAGGCAGCTGACACCTGCAGACGAAAGCACATTACAGGTTTTAACGATTTAGGTTGCATAAACAAGGGCAAGTTAAAACAGTTTTTGTCAAACTATGAAAATTCAAAAACAATAAAACAGAACAGACAATGCAAATGTGTTTAACCAGCCTGTGAATTTCACAGAGGTTTTCTAGTACTGACGGCCAGTGCAGATTTTTTTTTTCTGGCATGAAATGAATATACTGCTTCCTAATAAACTTTGTATCAATAAATAGGTATAAAAGTTTTATATAAAGAAAGGACATCTTTACATTGCATAGGTAGTTTCTATAAAAATATTCTCTCTGCAGGCTTAACCTGTTAACGCTGCGATGGACAGCATTGGCTTAGCAAGCTGCATGAAACAGAACGGTTCTTCTTGACCACAGAAGAGGTACATCTTGCAACAGATAACCAATACATCCACCTTCAAACAAGACTGTGCTTGGTAGCAAAAGGATCATTCCAAGAATCTTTCAGGACTTTTTAGAAATTGTCCACTGCGGAATGTCAGCACAGACATGTCCAGTAAAGATATCCATGGAACTAGGCCTTAAACGCAGAACTCTGTGCAAAATATTTCAATGGACATCAAGACCTCCAGCAGTCACAGGGGTTAATTCTACGACTAAAGCTTAAACAGTTTTTTGCAGGATCTTCAGCACAAGGCACAAAAAATGAATAGAGATTAAATTAACCGATACTATTGCTAATTTTCCCCCATGCAGATACACATGAGCAGTGTTTTAATGAGTTGCTGCTCATTTTAAAAAACATGGTCCTGCATTTTTCCACCAAGGGTAGAGCTAATTTACTTAAAAAGGATGAACTCGTTAGCTCTTGGTGGGTCAAGTTGCTGATTATTTCGATCAGTGGAATGAAAGCCTTAAACTGTCCTGCACACTCTCTAGACATCCACACGATGAGAATACATAGACGATGAACTTCCTCTCTGACTGCGAGAGAGTCCTGGGCTTTGGCTGTTACAGTTTTCTCCTTTTTTTCGTTCATGTTCCTTCCATGTTTCCAGCATTTGCAATTTTCCCTGCTCTTCTTTCAGGAACACCTCAACCATGAGGACCTTCTCCCTGTGGATCTGTTCGCTGATATCTTTGGGAATATCTGGAATTATCCAGTCTACGAAATCACTCATGAACATAACCAAGTTCTGCAAAACAAAAGACTTCCATTACCTTCAAGGAAAACATATGGATGCCTAACGGTAAGTCACCCAAACACACCAAATAAACAATTATGTTCTTACAATAACGTATGATTTGACCAAGTATATTTCCATGGAAATATTTTCAATGTGTAATAATCATCCTTGTGTAGATTATCGAAACATATTGATTTAAGCTCGTCTGTAAGAATAAAGGTGGCCACATACGGGAAGATTGGATCTGCTGATGGGGCAGGCCGAAAGCCCTATCTGACGGATATCTGGCTGAAAATTGGGCAGACATCATTCAGAAAGGTTTATACATTGCATAGGGGTGCGGACTGCATCGGCTCATAATATAATATAATACACAAAAAGCCATGAATATCTTGTAAATTATATCCTTATAAACGGTGAGTAATGATGTCATCAGTTATAAACGGTGAGTTCTGATGTCATTTCTGTCATATGACTCACTGAAACTTGTGTATTATAATAAATAAAGTGCCCCAGTTGCAAAATATGAGGATATTAGAAGTTACCTCGGAGTTCCATGACCTGTATAAAAACAGTCGGCCTTCGGCCTCGTGTTTTTATATGGTCATGGAACTCCTCGGTAACTTATAATATCCTTATATTTTACAAAAGGGGGTACTTTATCCACTATATATCTAATAGCAAACTGTAACATTTCCAAGCATCTAGATTTTTACATGTTCTAAGCTGAAAAATCGCCAACATGTGAAGTAGTTTTAGGTTACCTGAAAAACAATAACAAAAGCCAGTCGTGCGGCCAGCACAGCCCAATAATCTTTGTTAATATCGTATTTATTTAGAGACCAGGGTGCTTCTCTGTAATCTTTGTACCTGCGGGAGAAAGAACATCATTTGTGAAATAAAATATGCAGATTCCACTCGTGGGTTATTTGAGAAGTTAACTACTCAGATTAACATTTTCAAACTGTAAATAATATGACAGATCTACCTGCACATTTCCACTTTGTATCCAAGATCTACCGGTTGACTGGGTTCAGTGCCAAGTTTAAAATCACTGACATTAAAGTAGGAGAGCGTGTGGTTCACAAAGCCATGCATTGTGCCGTCTGGACTGTACATGTAGAGGTAAACAAGTCGTGGTATGAAGTCGGATGTAAAAGATATCACAAAGGCCTGTGTAGAAATAACAATTATCTCTGTGAAGGTTCTCATTCACCCAGGTCATGGTATATCTATTATCTATAGTAATAAGTGAGATCAACTGAACTTGCTGTATTACTTCTCTTGAAGACGTCATCAGACTGCTTTTCTCAGAAATGAGTATGCCAGTTGGATGACTAGCAAAAATTCTTCAAGAGAAAAAATACAGCAAGACCAGTTAATTTGATTTATCGCTTAAGATAAACATAAGTATTCATCTGGTCTTTTCATTGCATTACTTTGCTCCAGCATTCAAAGATCTGTTCCCAGTACAGGTATGGGACCTGTTATCCAGAATGCTCAGGACCTGGGGTTTTCCGGATAACGGATCTTTCCGTAATTTGGGTCTTCATGCCTTAAGTCTACTAGAAATTAACTTAAACATTAAATAAACCCAATAGGCTGGTTTTGCTTCCAATAAAGATTAATTATATCTTAGTTGGGATCAAGTACAAGTTACTGTTTTATTATTACAGAGAAAAAATTATTTTTAAAAATCTATGGGAGTCTATGGGAGCCATTCCGTAATTCGGAGCTTTCTGGATATCGGGTTTCCAGATAAGGCATCCTATACCTGTACAAGACATGTTTTATCAAGTACAAAGCTGATTGTGCTATAGAATGTGTTTGCTATTATGACTTTTAATACTCCATTGTAAAAGACTCTGGGGGCGATTCACTACCGGTCGAAAAAAGTGAGTGTTATTTATAGCATGCCTTAAAAATTATATCACTTATATTTTTAGAATTAACGATCGATTCACTAAAAGTTCACCTGTCTAACTTAGGAAGCAATATTTTTATGTTCATTTTAGCTGAATTGTGTGCGGTATTTTATAGCATGCAATATTTTAAGGCATTTGATATTGTCACACGTTATTAGTGCAATCTATAGCACCTAAGACATTCAGGATACCACTGGCAGAGTAGAAGTCTCTCTTTTTACTGTATTCTAGTCATTCCTTTCCCTGGGAAACTTAATATAATTCCATGACACAGAATGTAGTGCATTCTGGACCTGCCCACGGTATCATGAAAATGTGTTAGTGGTTTAGGTAAGTCTCCAGTTCTTCATAAAGGTCCTACAGCTCCTCAATACATCTTCCTCTATTAATCCATCTGATGTGGTTTAGTAACGCCTACTCCTGAGAGGTGTTAAATTTCAGTTATTATCGCACTATTTGATGCTTTTATCACTTAAAAGATGTTAGTGACTAATGTGTTAAGATTAATTTTATTCTATAAGTATCGCAATGCGATTAGAATAACGCTGTGCAGAAATGTGGAATTGTGAATCGGCCCCTCTGTATTTAAGCCTGTATTGGGTGGCTTTAAAAGAAGTGGTCTACAGTTATCACAGATATAACTGTAAAGACGAGATAGCTACTATAAAAGTAAAAATACAGCTTATAGAATCAAAAAATGAAAAAATATTCTGAAAACAGCTTCTGTTTAAGAAATGGAATATCAGCAGGGCATTTATAAGTTGGGTATAGCATTGCAGAGAAAAATGGGGGAAAACCCGATATACCTACATTGATTATCACAGCAAGCTTGCCAACTCCTCGAATGATGTTATACCAGATACCTAAAATTAAGGAAATTACAACCGGTTAAGACGTTAACATTACAAATGATATGCGTTTGTGTTTTCCAAGAATGAATTTTGAAGCTACACGTGTTTCAGTACTGCATTGCTCCACACTCTTCACTACTACGATGTAAAATGGCCAAGATCACAGACAGATAAAATCTTAAAAATATTTTGCAGGGCACTGCAATGCATCAGTGGAAGCAGAGTGGATGGCTACTTTACAAAGTTTCATTAAACATTTTTGGTTGATCCTGTTTATATACTGTCAAATCAATGCACAAGGTAACATACTTTCAGCTTAGAAGGCATTTCTGAGAATGATTCTTTCCACCCCCACATTTGAAAGTGTAAGCAGGAGCCTCTGCTTTGGAACATGATCACAAACTCAGGGCTTGAGTTTGTAAATCTTCTTATGGGATTTCAGGGGGAACCTTTTAATAGTCTCAACCAATTTTGGCATGGTAGAGTTCCATAAACAACATTAAAATCCAAAGAGAGTCTTAGAGGCCTCTAGTGTCTAGAAAAATGTTGCAACATAATTGGCTGTGTACATTGCTCAACTATAACAGGTTCTATTGATGGAGTTTATGCTTACATACGTAGCTTGATCTCCTCAAAAAACATTATACTATAGTGTATTAACAGTTGCGATGGTTATCTACACTGCTCTCTATAGTTCATTCTATATCAAAGAAGGGCATTTATTCCACAAGCTTCTATTTAAAACTCCCAGCTGGACTCTCTTGGGAATACTGAGCACTAGAGTGACTTGTTATAAGTAAAGCTGGTCATGTCTGATCCAATTAGTGCTTTATACTCCACCACTACAGGCCGAATCAGTAGTATAATGGACCATGTATGGAAACCCATTCCCTGTGTATGGAAACCCATTCCCTGTGTATGGACACCCATTCCCTGTGTATGGAAACCCATTCCCTGTGTATAGAAACCCATTCCCTGTGTATGGAAACCCATTCCCTGTGTATGGAAACCCATTCCCTGTGTATGGAAACCAATATCTGGCAGAGTAGATATTTATCAGGCAGGTTTAGTCTGCCAAGTTTAGGCCCCTATACAGGGGCGCTCCACCAATGAGGCGAGTTGAGACACTCGCCTCAGGCGGCAGCGCCCCCTGGTTACCAGGGGCGGCAAAAATGCCGCTCCTGGTAACTAAGAGCCGAATTTCCGGTTTTCAACCCGGAAATTCGGCTCTTCTAGTGCAGAGAGCGCAATTGCGCACTCTGGACTAGCGTCGTGCAGCGCCCCGGCCCTGTGAGCGCCGTGAGGAGGGGTCGGGGCGGCAACGGAAGGCCGCCTCAGGCGGCATAAAGGCGCGGATCGGCACTGCCCCTATAAAGATAAGATTGCCAGACTTAATATGTGAAATATTAATGTTCTGAACTGAGGTATAGAATCTCTTATCTGGAAACCCATTATCCAGAAAGCTCCAAGCAGCTTTGTTTGTTTCCCTGTAGAGCAGTCGGTGTCTGTGTAGAGATTTGTATTGGATTTTATTTTTGGCTTTACATCCCCTTTACTGTTTCCAACTCCAGCTGCAGGGACACAGATCATGGAGCCAGATTTAAACAGATAAACTGGGATTCTATTTGGAGGATTATTTTGCTGCAGCCACTGGTTCTGCAGAGTTGGAGAAAGTTTATATTAAACAATACAAAAACTATAAAATCCACATTAGATGATATGACAACACAGGACCCAGTGCAGTCTGTATATTCTGATTATTAATTAGTCTTGCTGTATCGGCTTCTGGCAGATATTATTTGACTTGTGCCGTTTAGATCATTTATGACGATCCCTAAGCAGCCCAGATCACACTGAGCATGTGCACAGTCTTGGTCTTGCAAAGATGTTTAACAAAGTTACAAGATGGTGACCCCCTGTGGCCAACTTTGAAAGCATAAATCATTTGTTTGATTGTTTGTCTTGTGGTGCAGTAAGTTCATGTTTAGTATATAAATATTTTTTTCCTTTATATAGTGAATAAAGTACCCCCAATTGTAAAATATAAGGATATTGTAAGTCACTGAGGAGTTCCATGACCATAAAACACGAGGCCGAAGGCCTGTTTTTATACAGGTCATGGAACTCCGAGTTTACTTCTAATATCCTCCTCTTTATTTATTATAATACACAAATTTTTTAGAGTCATGTGTCAAAAATGACATCACTACTCACCGTTTATAACTGATGACATCACTAGTCACGTTTATAAGGATATAATTTACAAGATATTCATGGCTTTTGTGTATTATATAGTGAATAAAGTACCCCCTCTTGTAAAATATAAGGATATTATATGTTACCGAGGAGTTTCATGACCATATAAAAACACGAGGCCGAAGGCCGAGTGTTTTTATACAGGTCATGGAACTCCGAGGTAACTTATAATATCCTCATATTTTACAACTGGGGGTACTTTATTTATTATAATACACAAATTTTAGTGAGTCATGTGACAGAAATGACATCACTACTCACCGTTTATAACTGATGACATCACTACTCACCGTTTATAAGGATATAATTTACAGGATATTCATGGCTTTTGTGTATTATAAACATATAACACAAAAGAGGTGTTGCACAGCAAGATAATGTTTTCTTTTGCAAGTGATGGTACTTACCTATATCTTTTGCCCTTACAGCTACAGGTCTCCTGAGCTCAGTAATGAATTTCTTTGCATCTAGCCGGATTTCAATTATGTTGTTCAGCAAAGCAAAAAGTGGAGCCAGTGGAAAAGAGGCAACAAATAGGGTCACAAAACCAAACTGTATAACTGCAGGAAATAAGCAAAGTAAAAGGTAATTAGGGTAAACAGAGTCATTAAATAGATGAGCATATATATATATATATTTATGTTTACCAACCACCTACTAAAAAACAGCAAACTGAGTATAAGCTAACTAAAAAACAGGAATCCCTTCGATATAGGCACTGTTTTGAAAAGGAACATAGGGTCTCCCAATTAAGATGGCAGGCCACGAAGCAAGTACAGAATTCAGTTATGGCAGCAGCAAAGCTATTGGATTTGGCTTATGCAGACACAAACCCCTCAATACTTTAAAAGTGTGTTTTTTATGCATTATCAGTATCTAACTAAATTAGATACATAACATTTGTGTATTTATCAGCTTTGTTTTATTTTTGGCCTCTACAGGGAAAGGTAAGTTTTTTTTACTATTAAGAAAGAGTTTGTAATATTTTGATACTTGTTTTGCAGAACCAACTTGTTTTTAATGCTTCCTGTTATACTAAATTGTCAGCTAAGGTATTTGGATCTGTCCTGATTGTGTTATATTGTAATATGGGTGGAGCTGTGCTGCAACACATTTATGGTGGGTTGTGGATATGGTATGGTTTACTTGACAAATGTTGTTTGTGATTTGAGACAAGTAAAGCACTGGGGCTTGTAGTATTTTGGCCATCTAATAAACCACATCAAGCCAGTGTTTTTTGTTTTTACAACAATTTGAGTGTAACTGAAAGCAGTTTTAGTCAAAAATCCTCATGTACCCATCGCTGCTTCCATCAAAACACACTCCTTAGTAGCAAGGAGGAAGAGGAAAGTGTTCTGGAGATCACTTACTCATTTCCATGTACTCTGGAGTTAGGCCCGCAAAAGGCTCTAGGTCATAATCCTCCTCATAACGTTGCTTCTTCTTCAAGTGCTCCTCATGGTCCTTATAGGACTGTCTTTTTGACTTAAGGTATCTGATCAATTTCTTCATCTTCCTGAACAAGTCAAAAGAGGAAGGTTTAGTTTCCATAGCACCATACGACAGGAAAAAGCTATTCATTTAGACAAGCAAAGGACTCACGGGATTCCAATCTCGAAGAGATTGTTCTGAATCAGCTGCTTTCCCAACATAATGATACTTAGCTGGATGCACAGTTCCATCAAACAACCACCAGGGGCACACTATAGATAAAAAAGTAATTGATCTAGTTGTTTTATTGCCGAAAAAGAAAAAAATAAGATTAGGGACCAGCGTGCATGTTTATAAATAGGGACATGTCAAACCTCCAACAGAAAACTGATATGTTGTACAATACAACCACATTTTAGAATGTAGCTCCCATTTATTAGTATTTCTTAGTTGTTATTGCCATGGCAAGTCCTCCAGAATAAAATGTCCCCCCTATATAAAATACATTGTGATTTAACATAAGCCTTTCAAACATATTCTATAAGTGTTACGTATGTTCAGTTTAAAATTAATCACCTATTTTATACTTTGCTGCCAGATCCCCTTCTCAACTACAATTAATGCAAAGATGTTGCTTACCTCCTCCATTCTAAATGACTGAAATATGTAGTAGTAATCTCCAGGTCGCCCAACAATCCTAACAAAAATACAAAAAAAAAATACTTTATGAATTCTGTCTTTTATAGTAATGTAAAGACTTGTGTGGATTTCACACATTAGACAACCCCAAGGTTGAGCGGTGTTATTTTTATCGAAATTTAATCTATTTCTGAAATTAGTTTGGCGTCGTCAGTATCAGTTTAAGAATCTTCGTTTTCATGAATGCAGTTAAGAGACACAACTAACCTGCCCTTAAAGAAAGCCACGTAAAAAATGGGTGTGTAAGCGTTCACAAATTTCAGCAGGAAAGCCTTGAATATCAAGCGTTCTTCAAACGTCTTGTCAGTTTTGGGAACCTCTGAGCAAATACAAATGAAAAAAGATATGTACATCAGTTTTGTTACCACATGTAGTTCCAGCAAGATCTCTATTGGATTATGCAAGAAAAACCCAAATCCTTAAGGGCAGAGACACACGTGGAGATTTGGGGAGATTTAGTCGTACGGTGACAAATCGCCTTTTCTTTGGGGAACTAATCTCCCCGAACTGCTAGAATCCAAATCGCCAGCGGGATGGCACTCAGAGCTCTTCGTGGCAGTTCGGGGAGATTTCCTTTTTCTTTATGCCATCTATTGTTTGGGGGTTTACAACCCCTTTAAAATCTAAACCTGAAAATCTTAGTTAGGGAAAGTCATTGTGATTGTTGCGTAGATGGTACAAATTAAATCCATAGCTTTTCCTTTTAGGCTGCTGGAGTTTTTCAGGCAGCTTTGTATTTAAGGTGCTGCAGCTACTCTTGGGTTATTCAGTTTCCATATATCAGCATGGCCCTAAACCAATGGAGCATCTGTTTTATGTGCCCAAATTTAGTGCAGTTAACGTACTGGTCTGTACACTATCAATAAATTAATAAATTATCTGCACTTTCACCGAGAGTTGGTAGCTATAGAACGCACAGAAAGAGAAGCACCAGAGGGTCACTATATGCTCACATTTTCTTTTAGAATTGTTCTTACTAGGGATGCACCGAATCCAGGATTTGGCCTTCTTCAGCAGGATTCTTCAATCCTTGTGCCTGGCTGAACCTGAATCTTAATTTGCATATACAAATTGGGGCTGGGAAGGGCAATCACGTGACTTTTCGTCACAAAACAAGGGAGTAAAAAAAAAATTCCCACCACTTTTTCCTTTCTTGCCCCTAATTTGCATATGCAAATTAGGATTTTGTTCGGTAGAATCTTTCAGAAAGGATTCGGCCGAATCCAAAATAGTGGATTACCTGCATCCCTAGTTCTTACTATAAAATAATTGTTTTGCTAACAGATATACAGTATGATGCCTCTCTCTATAGGAGTGGTTCCCAAACTGTGGGGCCTAAAAGTTCACTTACTCTAGTTCTCCTAGATACACCTATGGTTAAGGGCACACTGGGAGATTCGTTGCCCCGGTGACAAATCTCTTCTTCTTCGGGGCGACAATCTCCCGAACTGCCTTTCCCCCAGCTATAATGAAAAATCGCCAGCGGGATGGCACTCACGGCGATTTGTTTTCCAAAATCGCCTGAAGTTTCCCCGTGAGGCAACTTCGAAAAACGAAGCGCCGCAAGTGCCATCCCGCTGGCTATTTTTCATTACAGCTGGGGGGGGAAGGCAGTTCGGGGAGATTGTTGCCCCGAAGAAGAGGAGATTTGTCGCCGGGGCGACTAATCTCTCCCAATCTGCCTGTGTGCCCTTACCCTTAATGTCCACCGTAGATTAAAATTTGCCAGAAAGAAAACAGTTCCTATCATCAGTTTAAATATAAGTGAAACTTCCTGCTCTTTACAAGAACACATACCAATCTGTGTAAGCCACCGGGCAATAGCACCATACACTTCATCAAGGATCAGAATCACCACCAAGTTGATGATTACTGCCGTCGCTGTGACAGTAACCCTCACATTTGCACGGGTGTTGGGGTTTGAGCTCATCGCTAAGGCTGCAGCAGTGGATATCCGGTACATGATGACTCCAAACACGATCGCGAACGTCACGCCAATCTAGTGAGCAAAGGATACGACTGTAATTGATAATTGTACAAAGGGTAACATTCAGAGCAAGCTTTGAAGCAGAATATTTCCCAAACAGCAGCAAGCATGAAACAAAAATCTGAACTATTATGGGATACATACGTGTATTCTAAGATTCATTCTGCAAAATCAATAAAATTTAGCCTATGGCACAGTGTGGAATAGCTAATGCCCGATCCACTTGAGATCCAAACACAAAAAACGTATATACTACATGTTAGCAACCGGCTCTAAAAGATCACATTCTATAGGAGTTTGTTTGTAGTAGAAAAAAGCAAAAATGTAATGTTTATTTGCATAAAATTATTTTCTAATGGTAAATGCTAAAATGGCATCTCTTGCCCCAATATCCGTTTAAAGGGGAACTATAGCAAACATGAAAATTTAATTTAAGCTTCAGCACACAGAAATAAGAAACTTTCTAAATACACAGTAAGACCGAGATCCAATATATCTTATAGGGGGGCTCCTTTTGCCTAGAGGTCACTCTATTAATATCACCAGACATCATGTCTCTCTACATGCAGGATTTGTGCAAAAGGCAGTTATTTTGTTACTGGAATTAGTTATTTGAATGAGCTCTAATACATCTGCTAGGAAAGGAACCCCCCCTATGAGATATATTGGATCTAACGGTCAATGAATATCTGACACCCAACTCCTGCATGTTCCAGTACAAACACAATCTAACACAATAACTGCCTCTTGCACAAATTCTGCATGTAGAGAGACATGATTTCTGGTGAATTTAATAGAGTGAGCTCTAATATATCTTCTAGGCAAAAGGAGCCCCCCTATAAGATATATTGGATCTAACTGTTAATCAATATCTGACACCCAACTGCTGCATGAAGAGAGAATGAAGAAAAACAGAGAGAGAGGAATCGTTTAGATAAACTTGATTATTTCTGAAACGATGCAGAATATTTAATGGATTGTATTTAGAAATGTTCATATTTCAGTATGATGAAGCGTATATTCAATTTTCATTTTCGCGATAGTTCCCCTTTAAGAAAAGAAAGTGAAGATGCCAATTTGTTTTTACACATGGGATATATTTACTAACTAGAGTGTTATACTATCCAAGCTGATGCTTAAATAAAATACTAAATTCACCTTTGTATAAAAGCACTTTGACTGCACCCTTGTGTTTATATGGACAGGGAACTCTTTCGAAACCTCACCCCTGGCTTTTTTCCTTGGGCAAATAATTTCAGTGACCAGATAATAGTTTTAAAGACCACAAAACAATGCAATGAGGCACTGCTTTTAAGAATAGCTTATTCAGGGATGTCATTCTTCTACAATACATTTACACTAGAAGTACAACAGGAGCAGGAAATGTGGCTGCATTGGACCCATGAGAAAAAAGAATGTATTCTTCCCATATAAAAAGAGAAGCAAATATTGGGAGTTCACGTTAGCCAGAGAATGCATGGGAACAGTCAAATTTGCAGTTGCCCAGTAAGATCTAATTAGGCTACTGAGGCTGTATGCAGTATACATACATTTTTTCAGTGTGTGAATTTGCTTGCTATGTGTGAGTCATTTGAGTGCTAACAGTTTTAAAGACTCCAAAGATGTAGAGGGGCCTGTGGGTAACCCACAATGTGCACAAAGTTTGGATAACCCACTAAAGGGGTGGTTAACCTTTAAGTTAACTTTTAGTATGTTATAGAATGACCAATTCTAAGCAACTTTTCAACTGGCCTTTATTATTTCTTTTTATAGTTTTTAAATGATTTGCTTTCAAGTGGGGGTCACTGACCCCATCTAAATACAAATGCTCTGTAAGGCTACAAATGTATTGTTATTGCTACTTTTTATTACTTCTCTTTCTATTCAGGCCTCTCCTATTCCAGTTTCTTTTTCAAATCAAGGCATGGTTGCTAAGGTAATTTGGACCCTAGCAACTAGTTTGCTGAAACCGCAAACTGGAGAGCTGCTGAATAAAAAGGTAAATAACAAAAAACAAATGATAAAAAATGAAAACCAATTGCAAATTGTCTCAATATCCCTCTCTACACTAAACTATGGGGGGTTATTTATCAAAGTCCGAATTTATCTCAACATTTTCTGCTACAAACTCCGAACAAATCCGCTCGAGTTTTTTTTAAGCTTAATTATTATTACATTTTCCCGAAAATTTGCTTTGCGGGGAAATAAAATCTGATTTTCACGATTTTTTTCATCCGAAAAAATCATTGGGACTCCTCCCATTGACTTATATGCAACCTTGACAGGTCTGAGATGCCAGCTTTTCAGATTTTTTAAAAGTCTGACTTTATAAAAAAAAAAATTACGAATTTTTCATGATTTTTGCATTCGGAGTTTAGCAAATAACCCCCTAAATGTTAATTTAAAACATTTGAACAACCCCTTTAATTGTTTCGCATTGGCTGGGGGGCCCAGTCAAAGAAACTTTTTTTCGGAGGGGTTCTGAGCCCTCAAAGTACTTACTCATGATTTGCAGACCCCCCCAAAAAGTTTCTTACAGAATTCTATACAAAGGAGTAAAAGAGTGGCAGTGCTGGAAGAGTAACACTCATGTTAGAGTAGGTCAGCATATTAATAAATAAAATGAAAGGAA
Source organism: Xenopus laevis (assembly GCF_017654675.1). NCBI lineage: Eukaryota > Metazoa > Chordata > Amphibia > Anura > Pipidae > Xenopus > Xenopus laevis. The sequence continues at coordinate 8,430,194 of NC_054377.1, forward strand.
CTGAACAGGACTTACCATGAAAATGATGCCCACCACATTTGTTAGGTAAGCTGGAAACCTGTCTCTCCAGGTGAGCTTCTCCTTTTCAGTCTAAAATAAAAGTCCCATTTCTGTCAATAAATCGTACATTTGCAAACGATTGAAATAATTAAAAGAAAAAAATTAGCTACACTGAAACCACGGCCAGCAGACGTCCTTGTGTCTGGAATTAAAATAACTACTTTAGTGATGGAGGAAAAGGAAATGTTGTTTCTATACAACATTCATCTCAAGCGTTTGCCTGTTATAAGAGAAACATGAGAATTCCAGGGGTTTTCCAGATCAGGGATTTTTCTGTAATTTGGAACACCATACTGTAAGTCTAAACACTAGGAGGCACATTTATCAAGGGTCAGGAAGGCTACAAACATCTCCAAATTGATCCCTGGACCTTTCCCATTGACTTATACCGTAATTTGGCAGGTTTTAGGTGGTGAATAGTCTAAGTCAAATGGCCAGAGTATGATAAATCTCGAAAATTGACTTTTTTCAAATTTGCCAGTTTTCACCACAAAAAAAAAAATTTGAATTTTCAATTCAACCCTTAAAGGGGGTGGTTAACCTTTAAGTTAACTTTTAGTATGTTATAGAATTACCAATTCTAAGCAACTTTTCAATTGGTTTTCATGGTCTGCCTTTTTCTTCTGACTCCTTGGAGATTTCAAATGGGGGGGATCACTGACCCCAACTAAAAATATATGCTCTGTAAGACTACAGATGTATTGTTATTGCTAATTTTTATTACTCATCTTTCTATTCAGGCCTCTCCTATTCATATTGCAGTCTCTTATTCAAAGCAATGCATGGTTGCTAGGGGGATTTGGACCCTAGCTACCAGATTGTTTAAAATGCAAACTGGAGAACTGCTGAATAAAAAGCTAAATAAATGAAAAAACACAAATAATAAAAAATGAAAACCAATCACAAAGTGTCTCAGAATATCACTCTCTACATCATACTAAAAGTTATCTCAAAGGTGAACAACCCCTTAAATAAATTTGCCCCTAAACGAACCCAATAGTATTGCCACCAACATGGATTTATGCAGGGCAGTTCTGATCAGTTTTAATGGTATTGTCTTGAAATATTTAAGGCATTGTTTTGTACAAACATTTCTCCAGTTTTGGAACAACTTGGGAACTGGAGTGATTTCACCTTAGCCAAGATTTATACAATAACTACTAAAGTGCACATAAATACACAAACACAACAATGGCAAATCACTGGTCACACACAGGGTGCGGCATGCACAAACACAAGTGATTCACAGGAACACAATGGGTGGAACAAGTGCCAAACATTAGCCATGCAGTATCCAGTGATATGATGGGAGGAGTAATAAAAAATATGCTGAAGTGATGTTACCAAAAATGAAATGATTCAGCACGCTGAGGGGATATGAAGCCATTTTGTAAACAAACATGTGGATATTTACACAAGCTAAAATTAAATTAAGGTTTTGAAGGACAGCTTGGGGTAAATGGGAGACAATCGCATCAATGTTTATTTTTGTATGTATTTTAATAAAATTAAATTCCAAATGAAAGATCTGGGTATATATTTGTATATGTTTATTGCACACGTTGCCTCCTTGTCAGGTATATTATGATGGTGGGTGTGCTTTCTTCCTACGGATTAACGGTACCATGTAAGCACCTGGTGACACCTGACAGGGAGGCTACACGGGTCACTTTAAAACAACAGTTCAGTGTAAAAATAAAACTGGGTAAATAGATAGGCTGTGCAAAGTAAAAAAAAAAATTCTAGTATAGTTAGTTAGCCAAAAAACGTAATGTATAAAGGCTGGAGGGACTGGATGTGTAACATAATAGCCAGAACACTACTTCCTGCTTTTCAGCTCTCTAACTCTGAGTTAGTCAGTGACTATAAGGGGGGCCACATGGGACATATCTGTTCAGTGAGTTTGTAATTGATCCTCAGCATTCAGCTCAGATTCAAAAGCAACAGATATGGCCCATGTGCCCCCCCTACTCAAGTCACAGATTGGTTACTGCCTGGTAAACAATCAGTGGAAAGCAAGAGATCTGAAAAGCAGGAAGTAGTGTTCTGGCTATTATGTTACACATCCAGTCACTCCAGCCTTTATACATTACATTTTTGGCTAACTATATTAGAAACATTTTTTATTTTGCACAGCCTATTTATCTAGTTTTTATGTTTTTACTGACAATTCATTTAACAAGATGGCCTCCTTAACCAAGATCTGATCATGGCTTGTGACCAAGCAAGCTCTGCATAAGGCTGTTGATGTGGTCCTCTCCTGAAGGGTCTGCATGAGTCCCCCTTATTATCAGATAGTTGGCCTAGGGGGTAAGCCATCTGATCACCTGACTTGGCCATGGAGGGCAAATCAATCCCATGGTCTGACAACCATGAAAAATGAGTGGATGTTTCAACGTATGACCACTATTAATTTGATTGAAGATTGTCTTCTGCAGCCAACTAAGTAATTCAGGCCAGTATGTCAGCAGGACAAAAACTTAGCACTAAGGTTAGGTCAATAGTTCTAATATAGAACATTTTATTTGATTTACAAGGAACTTGCTTTTTGTGCATTTATTTCATAGGAGAGGAAACCCTGCAAAGTGCTTGATAATCATCTGGGATTTGAATGGTTGCAATCCCCTCAGGTATGCTGAGCAAACGAAAAAAATATCAATGTGATGGAGGTTTCTGTTCATGAACAAGTAGTCTGTTTTGGTAGATAAAAAAAGTACCAATTTCACCCCAGCCATAGCAGTCTTAACCCTCTGCTTCCACTTGTTGGGGTTGTCTTCAGGAACATGCTGTTGCTTCTGAGGTCAGTCGCAAGAGGAGGAAAAAAAAAGGATCATGCAAGATTGTTATAAACCATTGTTCAGTTTGACCAGGGAGTGAGAAACGGCCTTAAAGGAACCTCTGCCAAGTATGCAGAGTCTGCTAACAAAGTGTCTGAAAACAATGTCTAATGTTTTATAGACTGTGAAAAGCAAAAGCATAAAACAAAAAAGACTTTAGGATAAAGGCACTTTTGTACTTCCATGGGAAACACAGTTGCTGTGCTTTATGGAGGACATTCTAGCTATAGTATCAGAGCAATGAAACAATGCTCTGCTACAGGGTGTAGGGCATACACATGACAGTATCCCAATAACAACACAATGTGGTTCAACCTCTATTCATGCCAGTCCTTAGGAGTCATGCCAACATATCTCCCATTCTTATGGTTGATCCATATGGATATCCTCCTAATTGGTGATTTTCAGACTTCTACTGGAAGGTTTAAACTGCCTATCAAAATGATGGGATAATGTAGTTTACTACAGGTATGGGACTGGTTATCCAGAATGCTCGGAACCTGGGGTTTTCCGGATAAAGGATCTTTCCATAATTTGGTTCTTCATACCTTAAGGGTGATGGCAGACAAGGCTACTGGGTGAGATTAGTTGCCCAGCGACAAATCGCATCTTCTTCGGACAACTAATCTCCCCTAAATGCCTTCCCACCGGCTAGAATGTAAATCGCCGAAGTTGCCTCACGAGGAAGGCATTTAGGGAAGATTAGTCTCGCCTTCCACCACCCTAAGTCTACTAGAAAATATTTAAGTAAAATATTAAATTAAATAAACCAAATAAGCTAATTTTGCTTCCAATAATGATTCATTATATCTTAGTTGGAATCAAGTGCAAGCTACTGTATTATTATTATGGAGAAAAAGGAAATCATTTTTCAAAATTCGGATTATTTGATTATGAGGAGCCTGTGGGAGACTACCTTCCTGTAATTCGGAGCTTTCTGGATAATGGGTTTCCGGATAACTGATCCGGTACCTGTACAAATGGAATGGAAAACAAAAGCCTGCTTGCTATTCAGGATTATTGACATACCTGCATTTTCAACAATACAGTGCAGACAACCCTTCACAAAATGTTATAAACCCTATATAAATGTATTGGATGTATTCTTTGGAGAATAGACTTTCAACCCTTTGATATGTATATCCATTATATTTTGTTCAAAGTGAAGAGGAATCCAAGGATTCAGGGCAGTCACCTGATCCTATTTTTTACTCTGTAAACCTGTTAGATATATTATTGTAAGAACCCTGTTTTTTATAAATCAATGTAAAGACCTGTGTAACTTGCTGGCGCTATATAAATAAATGATGATTATAATAATAATAATAAAATAATAATAATAATAATAATAATAATAAGTATGAATGTTAGTACACAATACAGTGACACTACATTTTAACCACAATGCTTGCACAGCAGAAAAGAACACACCGAATGCGGGGGCTGAATTTACACTAGATAACTGGAATCTCAGAATTGGATTGGCTTCTTAAATATACAGTATATCTTCTCTGTTAGATAACATAGGGGGTTACTTACTAAAACTCAAATTAATCTCAGTTTTTTTTATGAAATCAAAGTCAACCAAACTCCCTTCCATGAATTGAACTCATCTATCAATTTTTCTCGAAAAAATCAGAGGGACAAAACATCGCGACAAAATTGAGCATCAATTTGTATCGTACAATGGACACTCAGAAAACTTGAATTTTCGCCACAAACACTCAACTTTTTCGGATTATCGGATGAAAACCCTAACTATCCGATTATATATCGCAGATCACAATGTCAGGGACATCGGTCACTGACTTCTACATGAGCACAACAGGTTTGAGATGGAGTATTTTAGGTTTTGTTTTTTTTTTCAAGAAAAAGTTTTCCCCTTCAAAACCAAGACCAGATAAATTGAAGGTTTAATAAATGGGCCCCTTAAGTGTTTTATCTACTCGTGATCTGCCTATGGCTCAAGGAGGTTGGTTTATTACTCTTGGGGAAAAAAGAACATCCTAGGCTGACAATAATACAGTGGGGCTCATTTATAAACACTGGGCAAATTTGCACCTGGGCAGTAACACATAGCAACCAATCAGTTTTGCACCTGGGCAGTAACCCATAGCAACCAGTGATTAGCTTTTTTCAGTCAGCTGTAGATTGAACACTGAAAGCAATCTGATTGGTTGTCATGGGTTACTGCCCAGGAGCAAATTTGCCCAGTGTTTATAAATGAGCCCCCACTGTCAGCAAATGATCCGCAGTATAAGTTTTCTGCACCATAATTTCTCAGTCACTGTTCTTGGATTTGACCTGGTCCACAGCAGTGTCAGCTAGAGGGATCTACATAGTAATATCTTGCAATGGAAAATAAAGATGGTCTCTGTTGTGAGTAGAAACCATTAGTCCTAGTATGAAAAGAAACAACTACTAATACCTCTTTGCTCCTGTATTCTTTTTTCAGAGATTTCTGCAGAACTTTAGCCTCATATTCAGCCCTTGGATGATCCTGTAGAGAAGGAATAAAATCGACAGAACAGAAGTCATTTTCGTCGGAAGATCACAAGACACCTCTGATTAAACAGTAAAAGGATTATATACCCTGTTCGTAAGTATGGCTTATCTGAAATGTGCTTTCCTTTAAAGTAAACAGTAACGTCATCAGATTTCTCGGTTTTGCCGTTAGTCATTTTCACTGGAAAAGCAGCAGTGACAACATGTGTGGAATAGTTACCGATGTATTCCAACTACTGACAATGAAATCCATACTTTACTGTTTAATAAAGGGAAAGTAAATTAAAGTTAAATATTACTTTTAACTAGGGTATATTTTCCCTTAAGCGCTTGCCTGCTGTAGCTTGTAAATTCAGCAGTAGCAGCTTTCATAGAAACACCGTAGAATTTAAATTTTAAATCTTCAATTCTATGGCATGTGCTGCCTGGAAAAAACACACAACTCGGTAAAGTGACCCAGCAGGCAAGTGTTGACAACACCAGAATACAGAGAAAGGGAATATGCAGTTATCATCAGCACAAGCACTTTTGTGACACATTCACAGATCTCTGATTGACAGACACAGTACAGAGGAAAATAACCAGCTATTTAGCTGGTTAAGAAGAAATATCTGACAAGATGTGAAAGATTTGCACTTTATTTTGTGAAAGCAAAAGAAATATTCAGTGGTAGGTGAAAAAAAAAATAGCCCTTCACCGCACATATACTTTTGTGATTCAGGAGTGAAAAAAACATGACAAAGCACTGGTGATCAGGAAGTGGAGTGGTGAGATAGAAATAATATGAATAAAAATGAAGTTTTCAAACCTTGACCATGCCCTTCAGGAAACAAAACATGGGGGGAAAACAAAAAGATACAAAAAAGAAGAAGAAAAAAAAAATATTACTTGGGGGCTCAGATGATTGCATATTTGAAATAGGACATGTTCAGCACAAACAGATGGTAGGTAGCCAATGAGAATAAACCTTAGTACTGTTCACAGCGGGCTACTGTTCAGACCCATGAATTTGTTTAGTTCTTAAACTGTGGGGTTCACGCTTAAAGCTAATTAGACAGAATGCTTATATGCTCTCATATACTATATATAAATCTCGACGTATATAGTGAATAAAGTTTTTATGCAGGTCACGGAACTCCGAGGTAACTTCTAATATCCTTATATTTTACAACTGGGGGTACTTTATTTATTATGATACAAAAATTTCAGTGAGTCATGTGACAGAAATGTCATCAGAACTCACAGTTTATAACTGAGGACATCAGAACTCACCATTTATAAGGATATAATTTACAATATTATGATATTCATAGCTTTTGTGTATTATAAGAATATTATATTAAGTTACCAAGGAGTTCCATGACCATATAAAAACACAAGGCCAAAAGCCGACTGGTTTTATACAGGTCATGGAACTCCAAGGTAACTTCTAATATCCTTATATTTTGCAACAGGGGGTTCCATTATAATACACAAGTTTCAGTCATGTGAAAGAAATGACATCACTAATCTCAGATTATAACCGATGACATCACTAAGCACTGTTTATAAGGAAATTACATCACTACTCACCATTTATAAGGGTATAATTTACAAGATATTCATGGCTTTTGTGTATATATATACCTAAGTTAATTACAACAACAGTTTGGATGAATATTTACTTCCCTAGATATTCTTAATTAAGGGGGGCCCTGACTTGAGGTTGTAACTCTAAGGGCAGACACACACGCTCAGATTCGGGGAGATTTAGTCGTCCGGTGATAAATAGCCCTTCTTCGGGGCGACTAATGTCCCTGAACTTCCTTCCTGCTGGCTAGAATCTAAATCAATGGTGGGATGGCAATCAATGAAACTTCGGGCAACTTTGGAAAACAAAGCACTCCTAGTTCTATCCCGCTAGCGATTTAGATTCTAGCCAGTGGGAGGCAGTTTGGGAGATGTCACCCCGAAGAAGAGACAATTAAATCAGCCCCAATCTGAGCGTGTGTCTCTGCCCTAAAGGGGGCTTTAACTAAAATAACAGTCTTGTAGCCACTGAATTAATGGGATTCATTAAAGTTCACTGGTTTCCCCCAGTCACTGACTAACAGAGATGTCCTGGAGGCTACTGCTGCTCTAATAAATGCGAATGACAAAAAAGTGTTTTGGCACAAACATATTTCTTTAGATATATTTATTTAACAATAGGGCCATCAATAATTATGAGCTTAACATGTACAAACATGAAATAAAACTTGTATTTTAAAATGTTAATTTACCTTTTCTATATAACTCTACATGATGAGAGATTACTATTAAAATTGAAAGAAAATCTGCAGCTACTTTTTTCTCATTGGCATATAAAATTGAGCAACAGTTTTACTGGTCAATATTTACTTCAAAATATTAATCTAGGAAAACACATAAGATACCAGTTTTATAAGTTCCTGAGTATTTTTCTCAATGCAGAATTCATGAGTCATGCACGCTTCTAAAATCCTCAAGCATTACAGCTGATATAAATAATGATTGCACTGACCAATTAAAGGATGTATATATAATCAAACATCCAAATTACATCCAAATGCTGGCCGACACAAGCAATAAAGAGAGCCCGGCTCATCAGAGCTTACAATACCACACAATGATTATCCACATTGTCTGTGTTTTACTTTTTCTAGAAAGGGTAAGCCCTCAAACTTGACAGTGAACTATCCTCACCTCTTCCTCTTCAAAACCAGTTAGGTCCCATCTGTAGTTGAGGCGCATCTGTCTTCTCTTCCAGTGCTCCATGAAACTGGCAGCTGAAAAAAGATAAGAGCAAAATCAGATCCAGGGCACACCTTAAAGGGTTGGTTTACCTTTAAAGGATAAGTAAACCTTTAAAATAAGTGAATGTAAAATTGGCGAGGGTGCTATTCTAATAACCTTTGCAATTTACATTCATTATTTATTTTATTTTTATTCCAAGACATTAAGGGATACATGTACTGTTAATATGAATGAATTTTGTTACAACAGCGCCACCTGCTGGTCATTTTCCCACCAGTCTGACCAGCAAGTAGTCAATGAAGTTGTCAGGAGAAAGAAAGAGGCTGCTCTGATGTTCTTCTGCTTAGGAATAAAATTAGAAACCTTTCTCGCATCTTTCCTAAGCAGAAGAACATCAGAGCAGCCTCTTTCTTTCTCCTGACAATTTCCTTGACTACTTTCTGGTCAGACTGGTCAGATAATGAACAGCAGGTGGCGATGTTGTAACAAAATTCATTCATATTAACAGTACATGTATCCCTTAATATCTTGGAATTAAAGAAAAATAATGAATGTAAATTGCACGCATGCTTACAATAGCAACCTCATCAATCTAACATTCATTTTAAAGGTTTCCTTATCCTTTAAAGGAGAAGGAAAGGTTAAAACTAAGTAAGCCTTATCAGAAAGGTCCATCTAAATATACCAGTAAACCCCCAAAGTAGTGCTGCTCTGAGTCCCCTGTCAAAAGAAACTTTGCATTTCTTTCCTTCTATTGTGTACTCATGGGCTTCTGTATCAGACTTCCTGCCTTCAGGTTAAACCTCATTGCCCTGGGCAAGAGCATGCTCAGTTTGTTCCTCTTCCCCCCCACCCCTCCCTTCTCTGCTGTAATCTGAGCCCAGAGCAGGGAGAGACTCAGGCAGGAAGTGATGTCACACCATGTTAATACTGCAGCTCCTATCCTAAACAAACAGAGACTTTCTAGAGCTTTTTACTCAGGTATGGTAAAACATTCTGCAGAATAAATATAGCATTCTAGCTTGCACTATTGCAGCTGATCTATTCGCAATAAAATGCCTCCGTAGCTTTCCTTCTCCTTTAAGACAACTTTTAGTATGCCATAGAATGGCCAATTCTAAGCAACTTTTCAATTGATTTTAATTTTATTTTTTATAGTTTTGAATTATTTGCCTTCATCTTCAGACTCTTTCCTTCTTTTAAATGGGGTCACTGACCCCATCAAAAAACAAATGCTATGTAAAGCCACACGTTTAGGGTTTTTTTTTTTTTTTATAGTTTTTACTATTAAACCCGAATTTAATAGAAAAAGTGGGTGCTTTTGAAAGAACATATACTGGGAATATAAACCCACAGAGGATTCATATATTTTAATTGCAAATGAAGGTGAAGAAAATGATATATCTCACAGTGCAAACAGTGTACTAAGATTACATCAGAATCTTCTTCCCTCTCTGGGGATTTACACAATACCTGGAGGTGGCATTTCGAAAGAGAGGGTGAGCAAGACAGCACCAGGGAATTTGGCATGGCACGCACCATTTGGTGAGACCTAAAGATCTCTGCAGTTAAATAACTTGAGACAAAACGTACACATACAAATGCAATTCCCAGCATTGACACATGCAATCAGTCTGGTGTTTGTGTGAGAAGCCAGGAAAGCACTAGATTTGGAGCTGTACCATCAGAACCCGACTAGAAGCAACAGATTCCTGCAGAAATCACACACAGTACAGACAGCTCAGGAAATCTGCAACTTCCCAGCTCCATCCTTCAAACTGGTGACACCTCTGTATTTATACAAAGCCGGATTTATTTCACCGCGCTAAAGACTGAAAAGAATTCTAAATGTAACTAATCTGAACATAATAAATGCTTTGTTATATAGGCTCTGTTTCCGTGTTTATGAAGGTTTCTTCCTTCGTGCACAAGTTAACCCTCTATCATTGGTTTAATCTGACAAGGCCGTAACCTGCTTCTTTTTCCCCCAAAAACCTCTATCACTGCTCGGCTGTTTAGATCAGTCACTTAGGAAATACTTGCTTAAAAACTTTCCCCAATATCTTGGTCTTTTCACATGACAAGATCACTGGCTTTTGTATTTTATTCTGGGACTCCCACAAAAGTCGTCTCATTAATCCTACTATTCAATACAGGAAAGGGACCCATTATCCAGAAACCTGTTATCCAGAAAGCTCTGAATTACGGAGAGGCCATCTCCCATAGACTTCATATGAATCCATAATTAATCAAATAATTATTGGATTATTTTTTTTTATTACTTTTTTAATTATTATTGGATTTTATAGTTTTTGTATCGTTTAATACAAACTTTCTCCCACTCTGCAGAACCAGTGGCTGCAGCAAAATAATCTGCCAAATAGAATCCCAGTTTATCTGTTTAAATCTGGCTCCATGATGTTTGTCCCTGCAGCTGGAGTTATAAACAGTAAAGGGGATGTAAAGGCAAAAATAAATCCAATACAAATCTCTGACTGCTCTACAGGGAAACAAACAAAGCTGCTTGGGTTCTGCATGGCTGGGAAGTAAGACGGGGGCTCCTCCTGCTGTACATAAGTATGATTGTTTCCCTGCAGAGCAGTTAGGGACCGTCTGACAATTCCTATCCATAGCAGTAAATGAAGGGAGAATTTCACTGCATACAGTCAGGTTTCTTATAAAAACGATACACATTTTTTAATTAAAGTATATTGGAGATAGGTTTCTTTTTCATTAAAGAAAGTAAAAAGGGGTTTTCCACCGAAAGGGTTTCCTTCTCCTTTAACATGGCCTGAATTAAAATGTAATGCCCTAAAACAAACTCAGTAACTGCAAGTGTAGAGGCTGGAGATAAAAGTCAAACTCACAATGAGGTTCACCTATGCCTTCTATAATAGTTCTTCCAAGAGGGGCCATTCTGGTAAAAAAAAAATGGTATTCTCTGCTTTAATTTGGTTTTCATTATACTTATTAACTTTGCATGGGTTGTCACGTGGTAAGAACAACTAAAATGGTAATTTGACCTGGATGTTTTTTCGAAAAAAAGATAAAGTATTGGCTCAGGTCCCAGGATAACCATCAAAATTAATGGGGAAAGTCTTAAAGGGGTTGTTCACCTTCAATGTACAAATCTTATGAAACCACTAACAATGCTCTCAATGTGTTAGAAAAACCATTTTCCATAACAAAAATTAAAAATGCCATTGTAAAAGCTAATTTCTATACCTATTAACTCAGTCCTTCTCCTGTCTCTCTGACCAGTTTTCTGAAGTGATGGGAGTGGCCTATTTTGAACCTGACACACCAAGAACTTCCTATATGATGACATCATCATGCCCAGGCTTTGCCCTTACTTGTTTCCTATTGGATGTTGATACTGCCCTCCTCCTAGTAATTTATTGGGTGCTTGTGAACTGTAACCGGTCACATAATTTGAATGATCTTTGGTTGATTACTCAATTGTAATGGCAGAGGTTAACAGACGCAGCAGATAAACAAACCTGCTTTGTAACAAACAATCACACAGCCATGCAGACAAATACTGCAGAAAAGGAAGGAGCAACATTGTTCTCCCAATTCTGGCACTGTCCTTCTGCCTAGGCTATAACTGAATGGAGTGCCAAAGGGCTGCAACCTTTTCTGGGAATAAATACTGGCTTTTCTATATTTTTACATTTTAATATCTTTGGCATTAAGCATAATGTCAGTTATTTACAAAATTGCAACAAAACCAGCACAGACTTGCTGAGAAACGTATGTAACTTACACATCTAGCAGGGGCAGTAGGGCTGCCACCTCACCCTTTTAAAACCAAACACATATGAAATCCACAGCCTGCATGGCTAATTATCAACTCATTTAGATGCTGCAGACTGAACTGATTTCTGTGCAGCCATGTATCATGCATCTAATTGAATTGCTTATTAGCCATGCAGGCTGTGAATTTCATATGTGTTTGGTTTTAAAGGGGTAAGGTGGCAACCCTAAGTGACAGGCAGAGCAGTGTTGAGGACAGGTAGGTTTTTTGAACATTTTGCGCGCTCTCCTGGGGGGGGGGTGGGTGGTAATTTACCTAGGAAAACGATACCTTTTTTAAGTGTTTAAGTGTTCCACTTCTGGAACAAGATTTAGAGCTCTAAATACCAAAAAATTAAAAAGTTATATTTTTCATGATATAGGGAATTATACCAGAAAAATATTTTAGTTTATGCACAAAAATTCAACTCACTTGGAAAGCCTCAAGCTCATAAAAATAGTCCCAGGAAGTCACGTCAGCTGCTGAATAATGATTTTTTATGAGGTAAATACACAAATAATACATGGACCCCCCCCCAAAAAAAATAATATATTTCTGGAAAGTACAAGTGTCATCTCCCATAGTATCCATTATAATCCAATAATTCAAATTTTTAAAAACGATTTCCTTTTTCTGTGTAATAATAAAACAGTAGCTTGTACTTGATCCCAACTAAGATATAATTAATCCTTATTGGAGGCAAAACCAGCCTATTGGCTTTATTTAATGTTTACATGATTTTCTAGTTGACTTAAGGTATGAAGATCCAAATTATGGAAAGATCTATTATCCGTAAAACTCCTGGTCTCAAGCACCTCGACCCCCCCCCCCCATCTGCACAGTTGAAGTCTCTGCAGTACACAGCCCACACTCCTCCTCCCTCTCACAAACTTGTAACAGTTTCTCTTCAGTACCTGAATGCTGCTCAAATTTCCCAGCACAGGAAGCAGTGGCAGATTGACAGCAGACACAACCAATAGGAGTTAAGTTAGCTGCCAGTACAATGTGCGATGTCATATAAGGAAGAGGAAGTGAACACTGTAGTGTTTTTGGGGGGTCAGTGACCCCCTCCCAGCACAGGGTCTGTGTGGAACTGAAGGATTAGTACAGGGACACTTCTGAGGTGAATATCTCTTGAACTGTACTTTTTCTGTTAAAGGAAAACTATACCCCCAAAATGAATACTTAAGCAACAGATAGTTTATATCAAATTGAATGACATATTAAAGAATCTTACCAAACTGGAATATATATTTACATAAATATTGCCCTTTTACATCTCATGCCTTGAACCACCATTTCGTGACTCTATCTGTGCTGCCTCAGAGATCACCTGACCAGAAATACTCCAACACTAACTGTAACAGGAAGAAGTGAGGAAGCAAAAGACACAACTCTGTCTGTTAATTGGCTCATGTGACCTTACATGTGGTTTGTATGTGTGCACAGTGAATCTTACGATCTCAGGGGGCGGCCCTTATTTTTTAAAATGGCAATTTTCTATTTATGATTACCCAATGGCACATACTACTAAACAAGTATATTATTATGATAATGGTTCATTTACATGAAGCAGGGTTTTACACATGAGCTGTTTTACTCAGTATCTTTTAATAGAGACCTACATTGTTTGGGGGGTATAGTTTTCCTTTAACTATTTCCATGGAAAAGTTTGTTCTATTCATGTGAACTTTTAGATATGCCAATTTGTTACAAAGGTGAACAACCCCTTTAACAAATTGTCACAGTCTCTTAGCACATTCTGAAACCTATTAAAGGGATTGTTCACCTTTAAATTAACTTTTGGTATGATGTAGAGAGAGATATTCTGAGACAATTTGCAATTGGTTTTCATTTGTGGTTATTTCGCTTTATATTCAGCAGCTCTCCAGGTTGCAATTCCAGCCATTTGGTTGCTAGGGTCCAAATTCCCCTAGCAACCATGCATCGATTTGAATAAAGAGACTGGAATATGAATTGGAGAGGACTGAATAGAAAGAGGAGTAATAAAAAGTAACAATACATGTGTAGCCTTACAGAGCATTTGTTTTTTAGATGGGGTCAGTGACTCAAAACTATACAAAATAATGAAGACCAATTGAAAAGTTGCTTACAATTTGACATTCTATAACATGTTAAAAGTTAAAGGTGAAGCACCCCTTTAAATCACAATGAGAATCAAGCGCGGGAGCACAACTTCGAGCCGGTAGCCGGGAGCCCTGGTGATAAATAACATATTTCTACCACTTTGCTCAGGAAGTTCTCAGAGGAAAAGCAGTTGAAATCTGGGAATCAACTTCTGACCATATGGTGAACACAATCCTTGTTAGAGAGGCAAGTCCACTAGGGACTAGTGATCTCTAGGGATCCTCTGAGAACGAAACACTAACAGATGTGCCTAATCCCTTTTTATATTGTAAATAAAAGGCACGCACTTAAAAGAAGCTCCAGCAGGATTCCCTCTGTAGAATATTAAAAAGGCAGACTCAAATATAATAAGGACGGGGAAAACACATTTCCCAGTAGAATGATTAGCAGCCGCCAGACAGGGCCCCTCACAGCCCTCAATACTGTTAGGCCTCCCAGCACTTATATACACGTGGTTCTAGGTGAATAATATTTTAAAGGGCAAGTCAACCCCAAAATAAAAATGTGCCTTATATAAGAAAACATTATTCTAAGCAACTTTCCAATATACATTCATTATAAATTGTCTATGCTTTAAAAGTTATTTGAAGGAATACAGGGTTATGGAAGAAAGCTCATAGGGCAGATGTGATCTATTCGGATTTTGCCAAACAATTTGATACCGTTCCACACAAACGACTGCTTTCTAAACGAAGGTCTGTTGGGCTTAATGAAGTCATTTACACACGGATAGGAAACTGGCTACAGGATCAGGTACAGAGGGTGGTTGTTAATGGTACATTCTCTTCTTGGAGTAAGGTTCTTAGTGGGGTCCCCCAGGTATTGGGTCCACTTTTATTTAACTTGTTCATTAATGACTTAGGGGAGGGTATTGTAAGTAATGTATCAGTGTTTGCATGTATTGTTATTGCTACTTTTTATTACTCATCTTTCTATTAAGGCCTTTCCTATTCCAGTCTCTTATTCAAATCAATGCATGGTTGCTAGGGGAATTTGGACACTAGCAACCAGACGGCTGAAATTGCAAACGGGAGAGCTGTGGAATAAAAAGCTAAATAACCACAAATGAAAACCAATTGCAAATTGTCTCAGAATATTTCTCTCTACATCATACCAAAATTTAATTTAAAGGTGAACAATCCCTTTAATAGGTTTCAGAATGTGCTAAGAGACTATGACAATTTTGGACTTTCCCCATTGATTTTGATGGTTATCCTGGGACCTGAGCCAATACTTTATCTTTTTTTCGAAAAAACATCCAGGACAAATTACCATTTTAGTTGTCCTTACCACGTGACAACCCATGCAAAGTTAATAAGTATAATGAAAACCAAAAAATAAAAATAAAATGAAAACAAATTGTAAATAACTCAAAAACCACAAATAAAAAATGAAAACCAGTTGCAAATTGTCTCGGAATATCACTCTCTACATCCTACTAACAGTTAATTTAAAGGTGAACAACCCATTTCATGAAACCTAACTTTAATGGGGTGTTTTATATATGTTTATAAAATGCCCTGTGTGCCCAGAACAATCTAGCCTTGTCATTTTTTTTCTTCTCAGGTACCAGCGAACCTTGTGTTTGTTTTTAATAATAATAATAATAAGTCTCCCTGGGTGACCGTCAGGGTGGTTACCTTGCACAGTCACTCTGCTGGTTAGAACATGAATTTGTTGCAGAGATCTCGTTACAAAAACAAAATGATAATTTGGAAAACATTTATCGTGTGAACTCTCTTGGGTGTTACATGTAAGAAATGCATTTCTTGAATACACCAGCCTGGTTTTCTAGAAATGTATTTAAAGGGCAAGTCAACCCCAAAAATAATTTGCCAAATACAAGAGAACCTAATTCTAAGCAACTTTCCTATATAAATGAATTAAAAATTTTCAGGGCTTTTAAAGTTATTTGTAAAAACAATGGATATTGAAAGCAGCATTTGCTTTACTGTCTGAACAAATTTGTCAATGTGCTTAGTGGAACAATTTTTACAAACACGACCATTCCACCCTGAACCAATTCCACTTCCAATATAGTCTCTGTCTGGAATGTTGTGCATACATCTGTCATAAATACATCCATGAAGAGGACTTCTTACCCCATAAAGCCATGAAGACAGAGAAGAATACTGTAGCGGGGTTGTCAAAGAGATGGCTGGCCCTGGCTGTACCACACGCAGAGCTCATCTTCCAGTAGTTACAAGTCCTGTCGCACAGGGGGCACATGGTAATGTTGTATCTTGTGTCACACATCTCCATACTAGGAAGACAAAAAAAAAATGCTGGTTCAGAAAAACGAGGGGTCTTTTTATGACTTCACTGGTCTGTGCAAGTCCTGCAAAAGACCCATCTAAATTGGTCAAAGTCTGTCATATATAAGTATATAATTCTCAAACAGATCATTGCTAATTAGCATCTATTCAAAGGGAATAGTATACCCCTTGTTAAACATGAGTGTAAGAGTAGGAACATACCTTTTGCCTATTGTTTTAATCACACATTTATGTTTTTTTTTGTGGCCCTTGCAAGGTAGATAATTAGACAACCAGAATGCAACTCCTCTGTTGTTCTTTTTAGCAGGAGCCCATTATCCAGGGGGATTAGCAGTGCCCTGGTAATCAAATGGTCTACCTTGCAAGCAGCAAAGATGGAGTAGCTTTAGTTTCCCAGTTTAGCTCAATATAAATCAGAAACAGATTTTTTTTTTGTGGTTAAAATAATAGGTAAAAAGTATGTTCAGCACAAACCCTATTGTTGAACTCATGCTGAACAGGAGGATACTGCACTATACGCTCTGGAACGTAATGCAACAATGAGATCATTTGTATCCTAATAAGTAATGTTGTCGCCAAACGCGCGGATCTCTCCCCGATATGCCCACGTTGAGGTGGGCAATATCAGGCTGATCCGATCGTGGGCCCTAGGGCCCAACGATCGGATCCTAACGAATAGTAATGGGCGGTCGGATCGCGGAACCGCATCAACGAATAGATGCGGCGCAATCCGACGGGATTTTTCGTCCTATACGATCAAGATCTGGCCGACTTTCAGCCAGATCTCGATCAGGGAAGCCCGTCGGGGGGCCCCATACATGGGCCAATAAGCTGCCAACACGGTCTGTATGGCCACCTTAACCTATAAAATAATCTTATCAAATTGGTACAGACACATATTTGAAATATTAAATTCGTAAAGTGACTGTGATATGGAACAGATTTACATTTGTTACATATTTTCTATGGTTTTTAAAGAGGTGGTTCACCTTTAAGTTAACTTTTAGTATGTTATAGAATTTCCAATTCTAAGCAACTTTTCAATTTGCCTTCATTTTTCTTTTTATAGTTAAATAATTTGCCTTCTTCTGATTGTTTCCAGCTTTCAAATGGGGGGTTACTCACCCCATCGAAAAACAAATGGCATGGAAGGCTACAAATGTATTGTTATGTTTTATTGCTCATCTTTCTATTCAGGCCTCTTCTATTCATATTTTGGGCTCTTATTCAAATCAGTGTATGGTCGTTAGGGTAATTTGGACCCTAGCAACCAGATAGCTGAAACTGCAAACTGGAGAGCTGAATAAAAAGCTAAATAACTCAAAAACCATAAATAAAAAATGTAATCCAATTGCAAAGTGTCTCAGAATATCACTCTATCTACATCATACTAAAAGTTCATTTAAAGGTGAACACCCTCTTTAAGTTATTTGTGTATGCAATACTTCTCAAAGCAGTGTTTGTCCTTGTTTATATGGTGGCTCAGACTGTTGATACAATGTAAGACAAGCAAATTATACAAGTTATTAAAAATTATTTCAACTAAGATATAATTAATCCTTATTGGAAGCAACCCATCCTATTGGGTTTATTTAATGTTTAAGAGATTTTCTAGTAAACTTAAGGTATGAATATATCAAAATTACAAAAATACACAGAAAACCCCAGGTTCCAAGCATTCTGGATAACAGGTCACATACCTATACTTTACTTTTGTAAATAGAACAGCACCTCAGTAGTTATTATCTTTTTGTAATGAGAAGTAAACTCTTGATCGCATGGTGCTAGATTTGTTTCCTTTTAAAGGAAAACTAAAGCCTAACTACAGACGTTGGTAGAAATATTGAACTTGATGTTTTGTGCTTCTGTACCAGCCCAAGGCAACCACAGTCCTTTAGCTGTAAAGATCTGTCTCTCCAAAGATGTGCTGTGCTGCTGTCACTTACTGGGCTTAGGGACCCACTTACAATATATATGGCAGCACTAGAAACCAGTGCAATTAGCATCAGAATTTAATAATCAGCCCTGTAGCATCAGCTTATATTACAGCCAAGGAAGCTGGATAATTAGTGACGAGCCCTAAGCTTAGCTTCTCAACAGCCAATCAGAGCCCACTGAGCATGTGAGTGTCACAGACACTTTCCAAGATGGTGACCCCCTGTGACAAGTGTGAAGTCCTGGATCATTGCTGCTATTGACAAGCTGAAACTTTAGCCTCGTGCAATAAGTTCATTATATAAATTATGGCATTTTTAGCCATATCCATTTTTTAGGGTTTAGTTCTCCTTTAAACTGATACATCTTTTCTTTTTGTAAGACATGTCACTGGGCTTTACCTTGGAATATTCTCATCAACGGTGGCACAGCCATACAGAAACACTATTATTCCCACAACTGAAGCTGGAATAAGCATCTGAGTATAAACTCCCAGCCAGGCAAAGTACAGTCCTATCTTCTCTCCAAAATACTTCCTAAAAACAAGAGACAAAACATACAGAAATTTGAATGAGATAATCTATTAGGGGATAAGGTGTGCATGGGTGAACCAATGTTCTGCTGGGGTGCAAACACCTCTAAAGTAAGGCAGTGGTATGCATTAAATGCAGCATCACATGATTCAGAGATGGAGCAATTCTCTTACCTGACAAGGTCAATCGGTTGGTACTTGTAAAAAGCACTATAACTTGCCCATTCGTCACTCAGCAGCTAAAAGATATTAAATATATTAAGTTTCCTGATATTACAAAAATTTAAATAATTGGTTGGGTGAGGTGCATACAACATATAGTAAATGTACACAGTGCAAAGGTTTAGCATAGTACACAGGTGGCTCGGCAATGTTTTACTTGTATGCCCTGAAGTAGATTAGCTATGCACACATGTTATATGAAAACAAAATACATTTAGGCTGTTAAATTCACTTAATCTTCCTAAAAACCAAGATACACCCTTTTATTTAGCACAAAGTAATCAATGTTTAATTTTCCAGCCAGTCTTGTAGCATCTACACTTAACTGTTGAAACCTTATCAGACATTGTGAACAATCAGAATGGACGATTAATTGAATTTTAACAATCAGATAGGAACAGAACAGAAAGGAAGCAGAACAATGTCTACAACAGACTGCAGCGTGAGGTTCACTCAGTCTAACTCAGGGTTCCCCAACTTTTTTTTACTTGTGAGACACATTTAAATGTAAAAAGAGTTGGGGAGCAAAACAAGCATGAGAAAATCCATGGGAATGTCAAATAAGGGCTGTGATTGGCTGTTTGGTAGCCCCTGTGTGGACTGGTAGATTACATGAGGCTCTGTTTGGTTGTACAATGAAACCAAAACTTGCCTCTAAGCCTGGATATCAAAAATAAGCCCCTGCTTTGAGGCCACTGTGAGCAACATCCAAGGGGTTGGTGAGTAACATGTTGCTTGCGAGCTACTGGTTGGGTACCACTGGTCTAACTAATGGCTACTGGTATTCTGGTGCAGTCTACGGAAGGCAATTATGAGACAGCCGCAAGATCAGTATTCGGGATCATAGGGACTTGATATTTTGTACTATTTGAGTTCTAGACCCTACATTTAGATGCCTGTACAGAAGAGGAAGAATGGTATGATCATCATGGGTCAGGACTCTGTAAAGGTCACTCAAGTGCCTCCACTCCCATCAGATTATTTTATTTGCAGGCAATAAGGCACTGAAACAGCTTCCCTCAAAACAGGAAGCATAGGATTGTCTTGAATGTAACTGTAATCTCATGCATTAAAGTAGATATAAACAAAAAATGATTAATCATTTATATATTTAAAAAAAAAAAAAATCACATTCTAAGCAACCTTTTTAGTTGCAATTTAAAGCCCCGTGTGTCTGTTCTATTTTGCATTCCTGGTTTTTACTCTTGCTAAAATGTAGCAAGAAGCATCTCCTTCCAGGAAAGGCCCCATTGCTCACAAAGTCTTGCATGTTCTTCATAATTCACTCGGCTTCACCAGCACAGGGTATAGCAATGAATAAAAAAACATTTTATTGTTATAACCACTTACCTTCCTATCATTGGCTTCAGCTTCACTGTCATAGTCACCCTAAATAAGAGAAACTGGTTATGTATATCACCAACTGTCAAAGGAAACATGTTTGCGTTGGATATTTCTCTATACTCGGTGTATCAATATGAATATTCTGTGCAAAGCATTTTAATGGGAATCAGGGTGTGGCTTTAGGTGCCAGACATTAATTGCAGCTGCTTCATCTCTATGGTGTGGCTGGGTGCATTATGCCTTTCTAGTGACAAGGTGTTTCGAAATTGCATTATTAATGTAGCACTTGGCACAAACTGCATTCTTACCTGTTCCTACAAGGCACTTAACTTCAGGTAATTGCTACACTCCCCTTGATGTAAAATCGTAGCTCAAAGCTTCGCACCTTGCAGATAATCACAATAAACTCAGAAACTGAGGGAGGAGTCAATCACAAGAGGTCTACAATTATTTAAAGCAAGACCTGCCAAAACGCAGCCAGCTTCATTTAAATCCTATGTGACAGACCAGCTATTCACTGAATTATAAAAAAAAACCCACTATAAAGAAGTCCTAGAATACAGAGTTTTGAGGCTTGAGTCATACTCACATCATGCAGTGGATAGGCAGCGCTGTACACACCATTGGCAAGCAAACTGGTAATTCCTACAAAAATGAAGATATGTGGTTTAATTTTCTCATCCAATTAGTGCAGTAAAGATGATGGCAAAGTTGTGCTGACCCCATGCATCTGAACATAAAGCCTGCAGCACCCCATGTGGTGACTGTCCCAGAAGAGGAAGAGACTGGTTTATCATTAAAGTTAAATGCACATAATGATAGTTGAGGCAAATCACTTTACCTCCGGCAGTCACATTCTTACTGTCACTAGCTTATTGTTCAAACAAGATATATAATTAGTCTATCTTTAGCTACTTTCCTTTTATTCTCTAATCTAGTCATGAAATATCAGCTGGAGCACCACAGAGACCTATAAGAAAGGTCAGTTTGACTATAGACATTCAAGCAAACGTTGCCTTTATTATTAGGCTGGCAGTTGCGCTGCGCTGCCAGGGGGATTTCAGTGGCGTGCGGCGATGCCGGGGGGCCCTGAGGGGGTGCGGGCCCTGGCCCGCTCGCAGCCCCTGCTCCCCCGGTAGTTCCGCCACTGCTCAAGCCCCATACCTTCAGCTCAGGGAGGCAAATAGATAATGAAAGGCTGGCACATACCAGACCCCACTCTGTAGATTGAATTAGTAAAAAAGCAAAAATCATCACAGCAAAGCCTAATGCGTTTCGTGCCTTAGGGGCACATAGTCATAGCCTAAGACTAAGATGTTTTTAGATTAAATACTTTTTTACTACATCAATCTACGGAGTGTGGTCTGGTATGTGCCAGCCCTTCATTATCTATTTGAAGGACATAAACACCACTTCCAGAAATAATGTTGGGTCTTGAAACTGTTAATTTAAAACACTGTTATTTATGGCCGATACAAAGCACTGTCAGCAAACACCTGCCAGGCCCTTATGGTAGTACTAGTTCTGCTACACTACCATTACTCAATTCCCCATAGGCATATTGCAATGAATAAAGATATATATAAGTAGTAACATAACACAAAATAAAGTAGCACAGTAGGGAGGAAGTCTTTAGACCTGGTTATTTTATAGCAATAGAGACGACTATGAATTTCTTCAAAAAATGACCAGAGACAGCGAAGGGGTCCCTTTAAAAATAACCAGGTTTTTTTATAGGACCAACTGCAATGTAAGTAGTCATTCATTTTTGCCATAGGCTGACAAGAGTTCAGGGAGTTGTAGATCAACAGGTTGCCCATTTATAATTTAGTATTATGATTTATAACAAATGGCGTTGCACTCTGCAAATAGTTTTGAAGATTTGCGCTACCCACTTAAATAGGTGGTGCGAGAGATAAACATATTCAATTTAAAACTACCACAGTAGAAGGTTGCATTGAAAAGTCAGTGGGGCTCATTTATCAACACTGGGCAAATTTGCCCATGGGCAGTTACCTATAGCAACCAATCCGTGATTAGCTTTTTGAAGCCATCTGCAAGTAGGACAATGAATGCAGCAATCTGATTGGTTGTCATGGGTTACTGCCCATGGGCAAATTTGCCCAGTGTTGATAAATGACCCCCAATGTGTCTAGTGGGAAAAAAAAAAAAACCAGCATGTTCAGATAATACAGCATTACCGAAATAGGTTTTATGAACTACAATGCATGAAGTTTATCCTAGGCAGATTTTATTTACTTCTATAAAACATTTGGTGTAATACTAAATTATGACTTAATAGATTGCTTATTCTGCACTCGGTAATTTTACTTCACTTTATTGAATTCATTTAAGATCACCCAATTCATCTCCCCAATATTTAATTATTGCATAGTCCAAAGCTCATATACATATTCAAACTGTTAGTAACATATTCTTGCTCACAAATTTTAAGTGCATAGTCTTATTTTTAAAAAAAGGAATTCATGTTGAAATGGAAAATCATTGTTCAATTCATCAATTGCATTAGACCTCGTAATAATTAATTAGCATTGAGTTCTTGTGAAAGTTCATTGCTCACCAATTTATATGAAATCATGTTGTTAAATCCAAATTCATCACTGTTAAAAAGTCACAAAGAGGTAAATATTGGACCAATCAATGAATATAAACTGTGTGAAAGACAATGTCCACTTCCAGCGAATTCTACTAATCGCTGTTTTGTCTATAAGGCGAGACACGGCAAAAGTGCTTTTATATCAAGATTTCTTTCATCCGTTGCGGATTAATTGGCAAGTTGGTGGCAGGTCACTAAGGACAAACACTTGTGGCTTTTCCATTTAGGGTTCCGGTTCATGTAATGGGGAGGAGTAGTTGCGCATAGCAATGTAAAGTGGGTGCAGGGTTAGTATTTTGGGGTAATTGATGAATTGGGTGATCTTAAATTGATTAATTCAATAAATTGAGTGCGGAATAAGAGATCTATTTTTGCACAGTCATCATTTAGTATTACCCAAATGTTTTATAGAAGTACATAAAAAAAATCTGCCTAGGATAAACTTGGACTATGCAATAATTAAATATTGGGGAGATGAATTGGGTGATCTTAAATGAATTCAATAAAGTGAAGTAAAATTACCGAGTGCAGAATAAGCAATCTATTAAGTCATAATTTAGTATTACACCAAATGTTTTATAGAAGTAAATAAAATCTGCCTAGGATAAACTTCATGCATTGTAGTTCATAAAACATATTTCGGTAATGTTGTGTTACCTAACATGCCAGTTTTTTTTCCACTAGACACATTCACTTTTCAATACAATGCTTCTACTGAGTTACTGAGAAAATACTGGGAAGGTACTTTAGAAGGCATTTAAACATTTCTTAGACAGCTTTCTAAACTTTATACTGTGAATGGAAAAGTCATCTAATTTGCCTACTCCCATGCTCAAAGCAGGTTATAAAAGGGATTATTGTGCAGTGCTGGGGATACAAACATGAGAACAAGTGCCCCTACATTATTAAGATAAGTGGGTGGACTGGGGATGTGGAACCACTGAATAGTGTTCTGTAAGTAAACATTTTTCCTTGATCTGTTTACACAAAGAAGTGTCTTAAAACTTATACCAACAGCAAAGGGTGTGTGACATGCCTCATTGATGGTGCGTGTGGAGGGTTCCACGCCTTCTAGCAAGCAGGTATGAGAGAAGTGGTGTGTTTGCCAATCGGTTATATGAAAAGTATTTCAAGTGAACCTAACTGTGTATCAAAGCAGCTGCTTCTATTGAAAAGAACACACTTAAAGGTATAGTCTCAGTATCATTGAAACACCTGAAGCAACATGGAGATGTTTAAGCCTGAAAATAATTTATTACACTACATTTTTCAGTATGGCCACCTTTATCGTCACAGTTGGGCTGTTATCCAGTGCTGCGTGTCTCCTACAGGGGGCCCTTTTTTGCAGTTTAGTAACCTATATCCTTAACCATTAGATATGTGTTGCATGCTGTTCTTACCCATGCTGTATTTGGCTTTGGTGCAGGTTGTTCGCTTCAAGATTTCATACACCTGTTGGTTAGAGGACAGTAGTTATTTGAAAACCTGCCAACAACCAGGTAAAGTGCAAGATATAAATCTACTGAGGAGCATGGTGGACAGTCTCCAGAGACTAAATAAAGACAATTACACAAAGGGAAAAGTTGTGAGTGCTTTTTGAACAGCAGGTCCCAGAGGCTTAACATTCATGGGAAAAACTCACTATCTTTACTTCCATGTAATTGGAAACCAGATGCTGTGGACCTTTAATCATTGCTAAAAACAAATAAAGGAGTAATTAACACATCTCATTTGGTAGGTGTTAAGAGTTGCAACACTTACAATGGAACTTCTTGTTTTGCTGTCAAAAAACGATTCCTTGTCCGACATATCGAATCTGTTCAACAAAGCATTAAATGGCAAAAAAGGTTAATAATTTGGGTATGTGTAAAGGGGTTACACATGATATATATATAATAAAGTTGCTAGTACAGCAAAACCCGAACCAGATAGAAATGCAGATAACCCACACACAGTAGGCTACACACAGGTTAAACCCACCACTCTGATACTAAGGCATAGGTATTTTAGTGTTTATACTACAGCAAAAAAAAAATTATTTTTCAGAAACTATGGCTGACAAAATTCTACTACTTCCCACAGCAAGCTGCTATTGCACTTAAATGACAGCACACAATTTGAAACCAGACCTAGAAAACGGCACAGATGCACAATTACTCACACGGTCTAGTGTGACTCGTGTTAGCCTCTAAAGTTGTTACTAGGGTTATTTGAGAGTGGAGTATAAACAAAATATTTCTTAACCGAATTAGCCAAAAACAAAAAAAAAAAAGCTCCTTTTAGACCTGCTTCACAGAGAAAAAAAGAAGGATCCTGATTCAGGTTTCTAGAAGGGACACTGAACATATTTGTCCGGTTTTAGACGAAGATTTTATGTACTAGATACTAAGTGGATAAAATGTTTAGCATTTAGAAACTGTTTCAGAGACATGTGGCTTTACTTTCAAAATATGCTGTTGGTGCTACAAAAGTTTGTTATAATGCACTTAAAGGAGAAGTAAAGCATAACTAAAGAAGTAGTCAAGAAATGTTGGACATTTTGTTTTGGGCTTCTGCACTAGCCCAAGGCAACCACATCCCTTTAGCAGTAAAGATCTGTGTCTCCAAAGATGCCCCAGTAGCTCCCCATCTTCTTTTCTGCACATGCTCTGTGCTGCTGTCACTTACTGAGCTTAGGGAGCCACTCACAATATACAGTACACAGAATAGAAATGTCACAATATAAGGCTGATTAGTAATTAATACAGATAATAACTACATGGCAGCACAGAAACGAGTGCAATTAGCATCAGAATTTAATAATCAGCCCTGTAGCATCAGCTTATATTACAGGGGAACCTCATTTTCTGCTGGATAATTAGTGACGAGCCCTAAGCTTAGCTTCTCAACAGCCAATCAGAGCCCACTGAGCATGTGAGTGTCACAGACACTTTCCAAGATGGTGACCCCCTGTGACAAGTTTGAAGTCCTGGATCATTGCTGCTATTGACAAGCTGAAACTTTAGCCTCATACAATAAGTTCACTATATAAAATATGGCATTTTTAGCAAAATTAATTTTTAGGGTTTAGTTCCTTTAAAGAACTGGTCAAAGATGTATCTATCTTATTTGTATCTAAATCATAGGAATTTGAAGGCTGGATCTACAAACAGAAGGGGAAAAACCAACAAATACTTAAAAAAAAAAAAAGTATAAGTTATAGTGCTAAGAATGAATACTCACAAATGCTGCTTCTCTCTGGAGAAGGGGTATGAGAGATGTTTTACTGTCTGGGGTCTAAGACCAGCAACCTTTGGTTGAATTGGTTCACTTATTTTATGAATAAAAGAACTCAGTTTCTGCATTAGACCTTGAGTCCGATTTATTTGATAGACCTGGAACAAAAAGAAAAAAAATCATCATTGGCTTCCAAGCAGTTGCATTTAGACAATTTTGGATTTTGTAGTCTTATTGTGCACCCTACCAAAAATTAAAAAGCAACAAGGTAAGTAAATGCTAACAATTATTGCCATCACCTTTGCCAGCTGCAAAAATGTTCACAAAACTGCGCTAGAATTTTGCTGTGTGCTTTTGTTTGCTGGGGGAAAATATTCAGTCTTTTTTGTAGGAATAATACCCACAGACAAATACAGACGTCATAATCCTGTACCCTTGCCTTCCACATTGGAGCCCATCTTAGCCCTCCCCCTGTATATCTATGAAACGTTTATGGCACCATGCTCAGAAGATATTGGCAACACTTGAGCCTTTTCCCTATGAATAAAAGTTTTAGCATAATGGGTAAAGAACTTCTCTAACAAGGTAGGGCAGTATAATTGCTATTGCAGAGCTAAAAAATCTTACTGCAATGTCATTTTGCTTCCCATTGACTTTAATTTTGGTGAAATGTAAATTAGGGGTAGTGAAATTATGTGATTTTTCATCACAGAATAATTTTTTCCACTTTTTCCTTTCCTGTCCCAAATTTGCAAATGCAAATTATGATTCAGTTCGTTATTCGTAGACACAGGACACACCAGCACAACATGGATAATTCTAGCAGGATTTAACCTTGCTCGTTTATTTGCGGATGCAACGTTTCGGGGCGTGACCCCTTTCTCAAGCTTGATTTCATCCATGTTGTGCTGGTGTGTCCTGTGTCTACGCTGTTTTTGAGGTTGTCCAATTCCTCTAACACCTAGCACCTGGAATTCGTGTGACTTCGGACGGCCAGGGTGTGCGAGTGTAAGTTCTTCTTTTTTGCATCAGTTCGTTATTCGGCCAAATCTTTCATAAAGTATTCAGGGATTTGGCCATTTCCCAAATAGTGGATTCGGTGCATCCCTATTAGGAAAGCACCTGTTTTCAAACAAGCAACAGCTTTCTCACAAGTTGGGTCTGTTCACATTGAACAAAAAATAAGTATCCCAAACTTCTCTGTTAGCTACTTTTTTCCCTTTTAAAAGATAAGTAGACCTTTAAAATAAGTAGGGATGCACCGAATCCAGGATTCAGTTCGGCATTCGGCCTTTTACAGCAGGATTCGGCCGAATCCTTTTTCCCGGCCGAAATGAATCCGAATCCTAATTTGCATATGCAAATTAGGGGTGGGATGGAAATTGAGTGACTTTTTGTCACAAAACAAGGAAGTAAAACATGTTTTCCCCTTCCCACCGCTAATTTGTTCGGATTCGGTTCAGTATTCGGCTGAATCTTTCACGAAGGATTCGGGGTTCGGCCAAATCCATAAAAGTGGATACGGTGCATCTCTAAAAATAAGTGAAAGTAAAATTGATGAGGGTGCTATTGTAAGCATGTTTGCAATTTACATTCATTTTCTATTTTTCTTTAATTCCAAGATATTAAGGGATACATGTACTGTTAATATAAATTAATTTATTACAACAGCGCCACCTGCTGGTCAGTTTCTCACCAGTCTGACCACCAAGTAGTCAAGGAAGTTGTCAGGAGAAAGAAAGAGGCTGCTCAGATGTTCTTCTGCTTAGGAAAGATGCGAGAAAGGTTTCTAATTTCTTTCCTAAGCAGAAGAACATCAGAGCAGCCTCTTTCTTTCTCCTGACAACTTCCTTGACTACTTGGTGGTCAGACTGGTGGGAAAATGACCAGCAGGTGGCGATGTTGTAACAAAATTCATTTATATTAACAATACATGTATCCCTTAATATCTTGCAATTAAAGAATAATAAATAATGAATGTAAATTGCAAAAATGCTTAGAATTGCACCCTCACCAATTTTACATTCACTTAATTTTAAAGGTTTACTTATCCTTTAAGATGTGGGCCTACCAGCAATCTAGACAGAAAGGGCACTATATATAAATATATCCCAATGTTATTTATGAGCATCTCCCTCTGAAAAGCAATCACAGCCCATGTTGTGAGCACATACCTTTTTTGTGGGCATCTTGAGTTTCATAAACTCAGCTTCTCTGCATAGTACATTCCAAGGAGCATGGATCTTTACAAAGCCAACACCATGTAGTTTAGTCTGTAGCAAAAGGAAAGAAGCAGATTAAAATAAGATACTTTCTATCATGTGGCATAGGAGCATAATAATGTACATTTTCCGAAATGTAAATCCCTTTGAAATACAAACGCCTGCATTGCCAAGTGCAACCAAATAAATACTTTTATTCAAAACTATAAAATATTATCTGGTGCTATACGGCTTGAATTAAATGTCTGTCAAAAATGCCACCCTCCCTTTTAGATGACATTTAAAATCTATTTCTGCAACAGATTATTTTAGGAAAACTTTAAAAGAACCCATGTTATATAACAATAAACAGAGTTTAGTAGATATTGTTTATTGAAAGGATGGAGAGTACCATTTTGCACCAATGAAGTTAAATATTTACTCAACTACAGGTATGGAACCGGTTATCCAGAATTCTCGGGACCTGGGGTTTTCCGGATAACAGATCTTTCTGTAATTTGGGTCTTCATGCCTTAAGTCTACTAGAAATTCATTTAAACATTAAATAAACCCAACAGGCTGGTTTTGCTTCCAATAAGGATTAATTATATCTTACTTGTGATCAAGTACAAGCTACTGTTTTATTACTACAGAGTAAAAGGAAATCATTTTTACAAATTTGGATTATTTGGATAAAATGGAGTCTATGGGAGACAGCCATTCCGTAATTCGGAGCTTTCTGGATATCGGGTTTCCGGATAAGGGATCCTATACCTGTACTATATAGTTTTCCTTTGCAGTAAAAAACAAAAGTAAATATAAATAACACGGTATAAACGGATTTTTACATATATAGAAATTATTGGATAGAGATTTATTATCGCTATGTTCATCTTTCCTCTTCCACGCACGTCTATAGGTATTTTTAAAATTAGAGCTCCGTAAAGTTTACAGTCACACATTGAATTACATTTAGGGTGTAAGAGTATTCACATAGGACAGGGATGGTATGTAGCATCCCCTGAAACAAATACTTCTGTACATTGCTCTACAGCACCCGTCACCGAGAGGCTCTGGCATCCAATAATGAATGCAACTTGACCTGACTTTTCACTAGTCTTGCAAAAAAAATGTTTTAATGGAGAAGGGCTTCCGTCAATGTTTGGGGCGTTTCTATGGAGGTAAATATTAAACTATATTTGACTAGGTCACCCAAATGTGGGAGACATCATTGTTTTACAATGTGAATTCCAGTAATAATTCTTATTCAATAGTGGCTCCATCCATGGGACACTAAGCTAAAATAGATCACATCATACAGTGGCACGGCTAGTTATGGGTAACTGGAGTATGTCTTGTGCCTGAGATATAATAAGTCATCTGGTAACTTACTTTCATATAAATATAACATATCTGTATAAGGAATATTCTGGGTATATAATATACTGTGCTCTTCTACTTTTATCTTCTATTTACGGGAAAATAAAATATTTAAAAAAACTGCTTATAAGAGAGAGAAACCCCACACCAAATAGACAGCCAGGTTTAGCACATTAGCAAGTAATTTCATTTCAATGCGCACAGGTTATTTCCCCATGTTTACTAATCCATTCTCCTGAAAAATTCCTGGTCGTAAAAAAAAAAAATAAATAAATAAATAAAATAAAAAAATCTCGGAAAAAACGTGAAATCCGCAGAAAATTCAAATCGTATAAATTTTTTCAGATTTTTGCCGAAAACAACGAAATCTTCGGATTATTGCGCAAAATCCAGCGCAGATCAGGATATTTTCGTGACTTCTCCCATTGACTTATATACAACCTCGGCAGGTCTGAGATGCCAGATTTTCAGATTCTGACTTTTTCCATCCTCATTAGTATAATAAATACCGAAAAATGTAAGGTTTTTTTCACTTAAAATTTTATGGTAAAAAAGTTTGGCATTCAAACTTTAAAGGGGACCCGTCACCCAAAAAAATTATTCAAAGTCCTATTTTATCACATTAGTCAAGCAAAATGAACTTTAATTACACTATGCAAATTATTTGAATCTTGTTTCCTTCAGTCTGGGAATTCATAATTATAACAAGCAGGCAGGAGCCATTTTGTGGGCACGGTTATTAAGACAAGCCTTGTATCATCTCAGAATCTTGTTTGTGCACCAGAATGGGGGACCTGATGTCCATCCCCATGCCCTATAAAGAAAGAATTGTTCAGTGTACCTTCCTAAAAAAGCAATACGTTTTCCGAACGAAAGAGGTGTGATTACCAAAATAATGTGTTATAGAAATGAAAAGAAGTAAAACCCCTCTCTATTCAATTGGCCACCAATTAAAGAAAATTCAAGTATTAGTGCAGCAGTGTCAGAGTTTATTAACAGTTTCGTTAACGGTTACTAACCCAGTGTTGCTTCAATTATTGGGCAGCCATTGCTGGGTTACCCAATAAAGTGCTATGTGCTAGGTGCTAATAATTCATTAGCAATTAAAAATCATGTAACAGGATTAATTAATATTGTGCTATAAAGTGCTAGTGCTTCAAATGAAATTAAGAAGTTAACTTAAATAACCAGGATTAAATTGACCCAGGTGAGATTAAAGTTAATTCATCCCCATGCCCTGGTTACACAATTAAATGGTGAAGAGAATGGGGGGGAATGTAGGGAGAGCAGTGATTTCTAGGAAGTGCTGAATGGAAAGTGAAAGTAATTGTCTGCCCCGCCTCTATGCTTAAGGCATAGAGGAGGGGCAGACAATATTTGATTGACAGCTGAGATGTTTAAATGAGCTTATAACAGCTATGAATGCTTTAATAAAAAATAGAAATTGGATTTCATGTTTAATTTGAAAAGGACTTTTATTATACAGCTGTGTGTGTCTGGGTGGCAGGTCCACTTTAATAAATAAGCTCCTGTGTGTGTGTGTATGGTGTTAACGATGACAGTTTCTAGAGCCTCCTAGAGACAGTAGATGGTTGGTCCCACCCCAGTAGCATGAGATTAGGGCTGTGCAAGCGTCCCTGGGTCAGAAGACTGAAGCAAGGCAGGCTAAGCATACGCCTAAGAGAAAGAGCTTTAGGGGAAAGCACACGAGTTGTGTTTACCAGCTTTAGAGATTGAGTCACTTTGTACATGATGCACTGGTGGCTGTTCAGCTGCGTTTATTCGTTTCTCAGCACACGTGATAACGGAGCTGCATGCAAGCTGCATATTATATTACAGATGCTCCGGCAAGCTCTACCCTATGGCTCAGGTCACAAGATGAATCGCGAAAGACTCCAAAACTATTTGGATTTTTGACTGAAGGGCCAAACAATCAGAGTTATGATTTGACTAACTGTGTGTGTGGCAGATCAGAGAAATGTTTATTTCAGAATCTACAATACAGACATTACACACACTTAACATAGCAATGTTTATCCTTTTTACCTCTTCATCCCTTTCCAGTTCTAGACCAGTCTCGATCAGGTTGCCTTCATATTCTTCCCTGCGGAAACGCTTGTCATCTTCATGATAATCCATTTTAGGCTCTGCTTCCATTGCCTCCAGGTCACCACCTCCCCCAGGCAGATGGTGATCATCCTTTGGGCTGTGCAAGTTATGTACAGAGTTATTGTGATGGTTCTTTTTGTTTGGGGTTCTGCTGCCAGACTTCTTGTAGGTGAATGCCAAGATATAATCCACTTTCCTCTGCCCGTCTTTAAAGAATATGCCATGTTTACAGCCAGTTTCCCGATCTGCTTCCAAGGAGTTTAGCAACTGCAATGAAGACAACATAAGGCAGCAAATTATTTTTGGTCATTGTCAAAACTAAACCTTTGTGTTTTTTTTCATAGCTGGAAAGGAATCATCTTTTGCATGTAAAAATGACTTAAAGGGGACCCGTCAGCAAAAATAATTATTCCAAATCCTATTTTATCATGTTAGTCAAGCAAAATAAACTTTAATTACACCTGTATACATTATTTAAATCTTGTTTCCATCAGTTTGGGAATTCATAATTATAACAAGCAGGCAGGAGCCATATTGTGGACACTGTTATTAAGACAAGTCTTGTATCATCTCAGAATCTTGTTTGTGCACCAGAATGGGGGACCCAATGTCCATCCCCATGCCCTGGTTACACAATTAAATCATTAAGAGAGCTGGGGGAATGTGGGGAGAGCAGTGACATCTAGGAAGTGCTGAATGGAAAGTGAAAGTAATTGTTTGCCTAAAAGGCATAGAGGAGGGGCAAACAATATCTGATTGACAGATTTTTAAATGAGTTTACAACAGCTATGAACGCTTTAATAAAAAAAAGAATTTGGATTTCATGTTTAATTTGAAAAGGACTATTATTATACAGATTTTTGTGTCTTGGAGGCAGGTCCACTTTAAGCCTAAAATTGATCTATTCTGCCTTGTCAGATTTCTTTACAATTGTCCCCATTGTTTAAAATCAGTGGTAAACTGTATTACACACATACT
Source organism: Xenopus laevis (assembly GCF_017654675.1). Classification (NCBI taxonomy): domain Eukaryota; kingdom Metazoa; phylum Chordata; class Amphibia; order Anura; family Pipidae; genus Xenopus; species Xenopus laevis. Next base: position 8,463,104 of record NC_054377.1, read on the forward strand.
CTAACATTTGCACTAATATCAATGGTGGGCAAACAATAACTGCATTCTGGAACCGGTTCTTCTCTCCTTGCATTGAAGGGTATTTTATATTAAAAAGGTACAACATACAACTATATTCAAAGAGTGTTTTTAAGTCCAATGCAAGTGACCAACGTCAGTATTGTGATCACCACCATTGAACACAAGCAGTGAAGGTGAATTACTGTGGGCCAGAGCCTATGGTCTTTCTAAAACGACATGAGAAAACATTGGTAGTTGTACTTACTATGGAGGGTGCAAATTACCACCTATGGTGCTCAATGGGCCACTCTTTTCTTACTTTCCCCAACACTCTCTTGGAGCAGTAAAGCAGTGAGCTCTGCTCATATCCTACACCTACAGTCTCAAACAGACCTAAATGAATAAGCCCCAACCTTGATGCACCAAACTTTGTATGGTGGCCAGCAGCATCTTTTCATGCTCACGTGGCTTGGAGAAAAAGGGGTGATTCGCCTTTAAGGTAACTTTTAGTATGTTATAATGGCGAATTCTAAGCAACTTTTAAATTGGGTTTCATGATTTGTTTTTTTTTTTATAGTTTTATAGTAATTTGCCTTTTTCTTCGGCTTTCAAATGAGGGTCACTGACCCCTTCTAAAAAGCAAGCTCTCTATAAGGCAACAAATGTATTGTTATTGCTACTTGGTATTCCTCATCTTTCTATTCAGCCTCTCCTATTCCAGTCTCTTGTTTAAATCATTGCATGGTTGCTAGGGGAGTTTGCACCCTAGCAACCAGACTGCTTAAAATGCAAATTGAAGAGTTGCTGAATAAAAAGTCAAAAACCTTAAAATAATAAAAAATGAAAACCAATTGCAAATCGTCTCAGAATATCACTATGTCATACTAAAAGTAACCCCTTTAAGGGACTCTTTCATCCTCTCTCTGCTGTTTCGGTTACAGTTCTTTACCCATGATCTTCACACTTTGGGGCAGATTTATTAAGGGTCGAAGTGAAAATTCGAATTTTCAAATTTGTTTTTGGTCAAAACTCGAATTGGAATTTCAAGCCCTTTAAGAATTCGAATTCAACTATTCACCACATAAAACATTATACACTAACAGAGTTACTGTATAAGTCAATGGGAGAGGCCCAGGGATCAATTTAGTGATGTTTGGGGTCTTCCTGACATTTGAGTTTTTATAAATTTGAATAGTAGAGTTTTTCGAATCGAATTTGAGTATTCAGCTCATTTAAATTCGTCAGAGTTGAAAAAATTTGATTTTATTAATAAATTTCAATAGTAGAATTTCGATGGTATAATTTCGAGTTTATGGGAGTTTAAAAAAACCATCTCACATAAATTTGAAATTCGACCCTTGATAAATAGGCATGCACTGAATCCATTCTGGATTCTGCCTTTTTCAACAGGATTCGAATTGAGCCGAATTCTTCTGCCCAGCCGAAACGAATCCAAATTTGCATATGCAAATTAGGGGCATGGAGGGAAATTGCATGACATTTTGTCACAATAGAAGTAAAATGTTTTCCCTTTCCCACCCCTAATTTGCATATGCCGAATCCAAAATGGTGGATTCGGTGCATCCCTATTGATAAATGTGCCTCCCCGTGTCATTTTGTTTTTTTAAGTCCATTTGAGGTCCAAAAACACTTCACAAAACCAATTCAGTAAAAAAAACAAGATCCTTTTAACAGCTGGACTGAACCATAATGTTTACAAACCATTGTTTATTGCTGATCATATGCTTATTTACTCAAGTAATTTTATACAAAGCCACAAGAAAAACAAACAATCTGAACTGCAGCCAGAACAAGAAGCTGTGATGAACAGATCAGGTATAAAGTATTGCTTGATACAAAAGGTGAAATAAACCTTCAGGATAGACAGTACTCCAGACCTGGAGCAGGAGTGAAGCTCATAATTTATAACTATGTGCTGTAGCCAGAGGAGAGATGAAGTAAGAATGAAGTGAAGGCTTCTGAGCTTGGGGTTTTGGAACCGCTCCTATTTCTATCTAAGATGTTGGGAAATGCAAACTGTATAAACTCGTTTTTTGATGCAGTGTTAGTAATTAACCCTCTTCTGCCATGTTGAAAATTGTAGCTGATGTGAAAGTTCCTGAGCTCTGTTGTAGAGCCAGAACTAGATCTAAGCATTTGCTCCAGCTCTGTAGCCAGGTTGGTGTAAGAGCTTAGGAAATGAAGCCAAACCAGTGTTGATCTCAAAGCCCCATCAATCCTGCTGCCCTTGATTTTATATCGGATTAGTCTCAAATTCAGTTACAATTTTTATAACATATTAGTAGTATCATTTACCGACCCTCTTTTTAACAATAGACAAGTATAACTGCAGTATATCAATGCCCAAAGGCAAGACTTCTGTTGCACACTTATTATTGGAACTTCACCTTCTATCCTTATCATGCTCCTAGACCAGAAGCCTTCTATAATATATTAGCAATGTGCCTACTCTTCCTATGAATTGACTTGTGTTTATTTATAGTGGGCTAGTTATTGGATATAGAGAGAGTCATGGTGGAACAACCTAGCCCTGCATGCTATAAGCATTACACTCAAGAGGTGAATCACTGAGTAGTTGGGTTTGAAAATAAATGTGTAACTTTCTTTACATCATTGAAATCAATATGATTTACAACAAATGGTAAGAAAGGTGGAGTGTTAGAAAGCACCATATACTTTCTCTCTCTAATAGGATATAAATCCAGCTATAAAATCTGATTATAGGTTGAACACAATTCTATGGCCATCCGTTTACTAAACCAATTAATTTACCATGTCGTAGAATGGCTAATTCTTAGCAACTTTTCAATTGGTCTTCATTTTTTATAATTTTTTAAATTAATTGTCTTGTTCTTCTGACTCTTTCCAGCTTTCAAATTGGGGTCACTGACCCCATTTAAAAACAAACGCTCTGTAAGGCTACAGATTATTGCTACTTTTTACGACTCCTCTTTCTCTCCTATTCCAGTCTCTTATTCAAATCAGTGCATGGTTGCTGGGGTAATTTGGACATTAGCAACCAGATTGTTTAAATAGCTGCTGAATAAAAAGTGAACTCAAAAACCACAAATAATAAAAAATGAAAACCAATGCAAATTGTCTCAGAATATCCCTCTCTACATCATACTAAGGGGCATATTTATAAGAGATAAGGCATATTTTTAAGAGATTTTGCAGAGATCCAAATAAATCACAAAGTTTATGCACATTTTGCTATGTGTGTGCCATCTGAATCTTCTTGGTTACTGCTGCATAGCTATAAAGGGTCGAATTTCGAATTTGAAAAACTTCGAAATTTGAATTAAAAAAAAACCTACCAAAATTAAGTCAGTTTTTTTCTGGCCGAATAGGTCTGTATTCAGCCGAATTCGAATTGAAGTAAAATCGCATTTCGAATTGTAATCGAAGTTTTTAGGAGGTCCGAAAGTCGAATTTTTAAAGAAACATTTGCTATTCGAATTCTTTTCTAATTGAATATTCGAATTCTTTTGGAATTTCGAATTTTCTTCTAATTGAATTTGGACTATTCCCTAGTCGAGGTACACAAAAATAGCTTGAAATTTACATTTCTTTAATTCAAAAATTCACCTCGACCTTTGATAAATCTGCCCCTAAAAGTTAAAGGTGAACAACCTCCTTAATGAGATATCCAATCTGTTGATAGTCCCTTACTTCTAAAACACAACTACAATCAGCTTTCTACCATAGACAAAAGCAGTTGTATATTGTGGCACTACCAAAGACGTGTTAATTTCACAATTAACAGACAATAAAATAAAAAAAAATTAATACATGCTATAACACTAATCCTTAACCTCTTCCTAAATACAATGACGGTGTGTGTGCATCACTTATTCCACTTTGCTACTTTTAAATGATGACAATATGAACAAGAGCATGTGTCTCCAGGTGATTGATAGTTAAACAAAGGCTAGAATTATAAATATTACCAGAACCTGATAAACTTTGTCATTTGGTACAGAATGCAGCGCACAGGATGGTTTACTCAAGAATGTTATACAGTTAGAAGAAAACAGACATTTCACTCTCATATGCTTTACAGAAGGGATAACCCCCAGAACTTTTAAGCCACTACCAAATGACTTGGCTATACATGTGTATGTTTTAAGAGTGTGCTGAAAGGGCAAAAGCATGGCTCCCAGTCTTTGGTACGGTAGAAAACTCAAAGACTAGAGCAAAGGCTGGTGTATGTATTACAGGTGTCTGGAATTCATCTTCACAGCAGGATCAAATGAAATGTTTAATATAGTGAATAAAATATAAAATATAAGAATATTATAAGTTACTGAAGCGTTCCATGTTTTTACACAGGTCATGGAATTCCGAGGTTGCTTCTAATATCCTCATATTTTGCAACAAGGGGAACTTTATTTATTATAATACACAAGTTTTAATGAGTCATGCGATAGAAATTACATCGCTAATCACCAATTATAAACGACGACATCACTGAGCACTGTTTATATAGTGAATAAAGTACCCCCTCTTGTAAAATATAAGGATATTATAAGTCACCGAGGAGTTTCATGACCATATAAAAGTACGAGGCCGAAGGTCATGGAACTCCCGAGGTAACTTCTAATATCCTTTACAACTGGGGGTACTTTATTTATTATAACACACAAATTTCAGTGAGTCATGTGACAGAAATGACATCAGAACTCACCGTTTATAACTGATGACATCAGAACTCACCGTTTATAAGGATATAATTTACAGGATATTCATGGCTTTTGTGTATTATAAGGATATAATTTATTCATATCTCGTGTATTATATAGTGAATAAAGTACCCCCTCTTGTAAAACATAAGGATATTATAAGTTACCGAGTTTCATGACCATATAAAAGTAGGAGGCAGAAGGCCGAGTTTGTTTATACAGGTCATAGAACCCCCGAGGTAACTTCTAATATTCACATAATATATATAATAATATTCACATATTTTGCAAATGGGGGTACTTTGTTGTTTATTATAATACAAAAGTTTTAGTGAGTCATGTGACAGAAATGACATCAGAACTCACTGTTTATAAGGATATCATTTACAAGATATTCATGGCTTCTGTGTATTCTATGTATATTAAAGGGGAACCATCGCAAAAATGAAAATGTCATATTAGCTTTAGCATACTGAAATAAGAAACTTTCTAAATAAATTAAACATTCTATACCTTTTCTGAAATAATCAAGTTTATCTTCACTATTCCTCTCTCAGCATCTGTTTCTCCTCATTCTGTCTCACTCTCATTCATGCAGCAGTTGGGCGTCAGATAAATTATCAAATATATCTTATAGGGGGGGGCTTCCTTTTGCCTAGAAGATGTATTAGGAGCCCCCCTATAAGATATATTGGATCTAACTGTCAATGAATACCTGACACCCAACTGCTGCATGAAGACAGAATGAAGAGAAACAGATGCTGAGAGAGGGATCTTGAATATAAACTTGATTAATTCAGAAACAATGCAGAATATTTAACGGATTGTATTTAGAAAGTTTCTAACTTCAGTATGAGGAAGTTTATATAAAATTTTCACGATAGCTCCCCTTTAAGTATGACCATGTCTTGCGCCTCAACAGCATACATACACTGGTTTATCTCTGCGAGGCAGTGTGATCTCTAGTATTTCCAGTGATAGGTAATGTTACTTTGTTAGATATGATGCCCCGTGTGTACAGCAAATGGCCCATTTCATAACATTTTCATGTGCCTTTATCTTATTCAGTCAGTTTGTTCTCCTTGCCTCAATATGTTTAAAAATGTTCTATTTGGATGTGTGGTTTTGATGCTTCATGTAGGATAACAGCAGCACAGAAAACTTAAAGCTGCTATCAAGAGCACCCGGCACACATGTACATTTTGTAACAGCTCAGTTCCTGCTTTGTTCATTTTTTATTCAGATAAGCAGGGCAGCAGAAAATATCTTTAAAGGAGAACTAAAGAAGTAGCTAGAAATGTTGTACATGATGTTTTGTGCTTCTGTACCAGCCCAAGGCAACCACAGCCCTTTAGCAGTAAAGATCTGTGTCTCCAAAGATGCCCCAGTAGCTCCCCTATTTTTTTTTTGCTGATTCACTGCACATGCTCTGTGCTGCTGTCACTTACTGAGCTTAGGGACCCACTCACAATATACAGTACACATAGAATAGAAATGTCACAATATAAGGCTGATTAGTAATTAATACAGATAATTACTACATGGCAGCACAGAAACCAGTGCAATTAGCATCAGAATTTAATAATCAGCAAACCTGTAGCATCAGCTTATATTACAGCCAGGGAAGCTCATTTTCTGCTGGATAATTAGTGACGAGCCCTAAGCTTAGCTTCTCAACAGCCAATCAGAGCCCACTGAGCATGTGAGTGTCACAGACACTTTCCAAGATGGTGACCCCCTGTGACAAGTTTGAAGTCCTGGATCATTGCTGCTATTGACAAGCCGACACATTAGACTGCTGCAATAAGTTCACTATATAAAATATGACATTTTTGGCCATATTCAGTTTGTAGGGTTTCTTTTCACTTTGTGAAAGGGATTGCCTTACACAAGTAAAAAATGATCTCTCTCCTTATAAACCTATCCAGTAGCTCCGGTATCCCTCCTTACATTCAATATCATTGAAACCTTCCAGAGATGGCACTTTTTTTATGCCTCCGTATAAATATTTCCATTTTGTATCTACTGCACAACTTCAGTTTCTCCTAAAGCAGTTGGATGTGAAGTGTCACTTTGTGTTTGTTATAAAAAGTGAACAACGCCTCAGTCAGTGATACATAGAACAGTGCAAGCCATAGATGAACACGACCATCGTCATGGTAAATGCTATATCTATGTAAAATCCAAGTGTTAACAGTATCAACTGAAGGAACATTCAAATGTTGGTTTTGAACAAATATATCTCAAGAAAATTATAGAAAAATAAACCTTATATTGTATTCAGGAAACACACAAAAAATGCAATGAGAAATCTCAAAACAATTTCAAATACAGCAAAAAGGGTATGTGAATACTTTTACTACAAGCACAGACCTCCAGAAGATAACTTAATACTCACTGTGACAGTAACCATTGATACAAGGAAAACTTGGTCTGGAATCAAAGTCGAAATATCTTCTCGTCCTTCTGTCTCCAAGACTTGGGAAGAAATGAGAGCAGCAGTGTGCGACTCAGGAAATCTAACCGTATCCAGCAGTTAGAGGTGGGTGGGCTCCAGTGTCATCTAACACCCCCTCATAAACGCAAATGGTTTACACACAATACAAACATCTCTAAGAGTTTCAGTGGAGCCCAGAGTAGGCACAGCGCAGGTCTCAGGGAAACTCATGCAGCAGCACCTTGTGAATGAACTATTTCATGCGCTCGCATTTCTCCACACCCATAAGGAATGACTCGCAAAGTAGTCAGGCACTGCCATCTGCTGCACTCAGTTCTTTGCGTTCTTATCTCTCTTTCCCTCTCTACACTTGCAACTGGAAGCTCTGCGGACAAGTTTTGATTTTTTACTACAACCATTTCTATTATCACTGTAAAGAATAATTGTAGTGACAGCCCTTTACAGATATATTAATTAAAAAAAAAAAAAAATAGGGATGCAACGAATCCACTATTTGGGATTCGGCCGATTTCTTCGTGAAAGATTTGGCCAAATACCGAACCGAATCCGAATTTGCAGATGCAGGAAAAAAAAGTGGGGCAAAATGTGAAAAGTCAAGTGATTTCCCTTTCCCCCTAATTTGCATATGCAAATTAGGATTCGGTTCAGCCAGACACAAGGATTTGACCGAATCCTGCTGGAAAAGGTTGAATCCTGGCCAAAACCCGAACCGAATCCTGGATTCAGTGCATCCCTAAAAAACCTAGATGTCTTCTCTTTTAAAGGGACAGTATACACCTAAAAACAGTTTCTAAAAATTAGCACATTAAAACAGAACTGAAATTATATTCTGCCTACTTTTTTTAAATTTTTAAAAATCCATATGATCCTATTTTTTTTGCCATTCTAAAGCACCAATTTGAAAGTTGGGCTAAATTCACTGAACTCTACTCCCCCTTCCTTTACAAACAGGGCAATTTGTTCAGAGCTCCCTATATACCTCCAAAAAAACGGTTTGTCCGGGTCAAAAGCAGATACAGTAAGTAGCAACCCTAGCAGTTTGTCAGGAAGTTCTAAAACCAAACTCTCAACTATAAAAGTACCCCGTAAAGGGGTGGTTCGCCTTTAAGTTAAGTTTTAGTATACTAAAGATTGCCCAATTCTAAAAAACCTTTTAATTGGCCTTCATTTTTTTCTTTTACAGTTTTTTAATTTAAAATTTTTATTATTTCATTAATTAACTTCTTATGACTCTTTTCAGCTTTCAAATGGGAGGGGACACTCACCCCATCAAACACAAATGCTCAGTAAAGCTACAAATGTATTTTCATTGCTACTTTTTTTAATTACTCATCTTTCTATTCAGGTCCTCTACTATTCCTACTCCAGTCTCTTATTCAAATCAATGCCATGTTGCTAGGGTAATTTGGATGCTAGCAACCAGATGGCTGAAATTGCAAACTGGAGAGCTGCTAAAAAAAAATCTAAATAGCTCAAAAACCATACCTCCCAACATTTTGGAAATAAAAAGTTGACCATGCCCATTTTTGTGGCCAAACCCCTTAATTACCATGTTCATTTTACAAAATTTGGCAGGTTATGAAAGTTTGAACATATTTCGGTGTTTTTTTCAGTTATTACAGTTTTGCTAATGAAGGTGAATTGCCCTTTAAGCTTTAACATCTCCGAAGAGACCTGTTATATTGTTACAATTACTTATTTGCTTATCTCAAAATTGTTACAAAAGTATCTTTATCTGCAGCTGTGGCTGTTCTGGGCTCTCTGCCAAAAGCCAATCAAGTTAGAAACATTGTTTCTTTTTCTGCCTGTTCAGTGCAGAGAAAATCGTGACTTTCCAGTACAAACGAGGGACTGTGGGTTGAGCTTTAAAAAGAGGGACTGTCCCGTCTAAAAACAGGACAGTTGGGAGGTATGAAAAACCACAAACAAAAGGTGAAATTAGAAATTGTCTCAGAGTATCATCCTCTTCCACATCATACTAAAAGTGAATTTAAAGGTGAAAAACTCCCTTTAAAGGCGATAATAGACATCAGATTCTCTTGCGCTGAAGCTAGCATAATTTAGGGCTCTTACTCACGAGTGGTTGTAGCTGCGCTCCCCTGCGTTCCGTTTTTCTGCGTTCAGCTGCAGGGGATCCGCAGGAATAGACACTTTACATTTTTTCCAATGGGGCTGTACTCACACAGGCGCCGAACGCAGGTTGAGACGCAACATGCTGCATTTTTCCTGCGTTCGGCGCCTGTTTGAACCCCATTGGAAAAAATGTAATGCGTCTTCCTGCGGATCCCCTGCGGCTGAACGCAGAAAAACAGAACGCAGGGGAGCGCAGCTACAACGGCTCGTGAGTAAGAGCCCTTAAACTGCATTTGAATCTGTAGAAAGTGGAGGACATTTCCCAAACAAGACAGAGAATAGTAACTGCTTCCAATAAAATCATAGATCAAGTCTGACCGCATCAAATACGTAAGAGACAAATCTAAACATGTTCACTGTAACAACAATGTTTATAGTTCTTTATAGATATCATGCCACAACAACGGAAACTCTCCCTCATCATCCACTGCTTCAGGTGCCGTCTGTAACTCACACATATGGTGCGGTGGAAAAAGGCCGGTCTCTAACATGATGACAATTCCCATAATGCTTAGCCTGACAAGGGACATTACAACAATGTATTATGCAGAATATTCCCTTAACCTAATCATTTAAAGATACCAATAAACGAAACTGTAAAAATTTAAAGTATTATAAAAAGATTTTCCTTTTCAAAGCTCAGCATCATACCAGCATGTCTGGTGGCCAAATGTGGTACTGCAATAAATTGGAAAGTTCCTGTTCGGTTTAACTATTGGTGTGTGATGTAGATATTTTATTTATGTCCCTTGCTGGTCTCTATTGCTATAGATTGCATTTGTCCCTCTTGGGTTGCTGGGAAGTACAATCATTTTGAGATTGCAGTTGTATTGGTATTTTTAACTAGGGATGCAGTGAATCCACTATTTTGAATTTGGCGGAACCCCTGAATCCTTTGTGAAAGATTTGACCGAATACCGATCAGAATCCTAATTTGCATATGCAAATTAGGATGGGAGGGGAAAAACATTTTTTACTTCCTTGTTTTGTGACAAAAGTCACGCGATTTCCCTGCCTGCCCCTAAATTGCATATGCGAATTAGGATTCGGATTTGTTTTGCCCGAATCCAAATCCATCTGAAAAAGGCCGAATCCCGAACCGAATCCTGGATTCGGTGCATCCCTATTTTTAACACTTATCTTTGTACAGGTAAAATTCCGTAATTTGAAACTTCATATCGAAGTCTACTAAATTATTATTTAAACATTAAATAAACCCAATAGGCTAGTTTTGCTCCCAATAACGATTAATTATAGCTCAGTTGGGATCAAGTACAAGTTACTGTTTTATTATTACACAGAAAAAGGAAATCGTTTAAAAAAATGAATTATTTGGATAAAATGGAGTCTATGAGAGACAGTCTTCTGAGCTATCTGGCTTTCTGGATAACAGATCCCACACCTGTATTAAGGCTAAACAAAGCCTTAATTCATCTTTCAATGTTTCATTAAAAGCCTTACAGGTATGGGACCTATTATCCAGAATACTCGGGTCCTGGGGCTTTCCAGATTTCTGTAATTTGGATCACCATGCTTACTACTAAGTCTACTAAACATGAACAAAATTGGACTGTTTTGCCTCAAATGAGGATTAATTATATCTTAGTTCCGATCAAAACACAATAGTATTTTTTGTATTATTACTGAGTAAAGGGAAATTTTTAAAAATCTGAATTATTTCATTAAAACGGGTCAGGGCCTTCCTATAATTCAGAGCTTTCTGTATAACAGATCCCATACCTGTAGTTTAAATCCCAGCCTGGAGAGCTAAAAAAAAAAAAAAAAATGAATAAGTGCAACCTGTCTAAGCATAAGCACAGGACTGCACAGCAAAACTTCATGGGGGAATATTCAGTTTTACTTTAATGACATTGCATCTTGTACCAAATATTTAATATTAGAAAGAAGAGTATTCTTTAAACTTCACTTATTCATAAGCCACATTTTCCCTTTAAAATAATTTTTGACTTACTAACTGGCAAATCCCAGGCAAGCCCTGACTGATATTAAAAATATTCCCTGGCATATTAAGTAAACCGAGCCCTGCAAGTCCAATAAAAAGTAAGTCTACTCCAGTTTACAGCAGCCCTTCTGGAATTTGTTAGGATATCGAGGCAGTTTAGGCCATATTGTTTGTAATTACTTACATTAGTAAGTCCAACCTGGCTTAGCAAATCCATGTTTATGTTGTTCATGGGTATCGGAGCTTCATGCACTCGCTCATCCAGTTTAGCAGCCATTATCATAGGTACCTCAGTATCAGCGCAAGGCAACGGTGAAATTTAACGTATTAAGTTGAATGAAACCGTATGTTTCTTGCAACATGCCGGCAACTCCCAGTCTCTCGCCTGAAGTGACGCAGATTAACTTTCAGCACATTCTCTGCCTTTATGTCTGGAAGATCTAAATCATTTGTAGTTGTTCTCAGGTAAGGGTATGTCCTTTCAATGAAAAGCTGGATCCCATTGCAAGTTCCCAAATATTGTAACGCTTACAAAATCTCCCCTTTTGTCAGAAAAACAGACATTCCCAGTAAGTGTTCAGTACATGCACGTTAGCAATTACTTCCAACCATGTGCAGTTAATGAGCCTGAATACTGCTTGCCTAGAAACCCGGAATAGGATTCAGTTACTTTGGGTGTTTGTCCAGATTTAGAAGAGAACGGCTCCGGGTTTTCCAAGTAACCCCTGAGCTTGTTGTATATAAAATGTCCAATAACAGATGCCACAAAAATACATTATACAGGGCTGAATAGTGCAGTGTCCAAATATGCAGCAACTATTCCTAGCCTACTATATTTCCTTTTGGGTAATATAATGATACCATTTGTATTTGATATTTTTTATGCATTGTGAAGCTAGGGTATACAGGTATGGGACCTGTAATCCAGAATGCTTGGGACCCGGGGCTTTCAGGATTACGGATCTTTCCAAAATTTGGATCTTAATACCCAAGACTACTAGAAAATCATGTAAACATTAAGGGGGTTATTTATTAAGCTTTGAATACACGAAAACCTTAAAATAAAAATCCAAATTTTTCGGGATTTATTAAAGTCCGATGGTATGAAAACTTTGAATCCGAAAACCCGACATCTCAAAGCTCTTGGGGTCCTGTATTAGTCAATGGGGAAGGTCCCAGTGTCTGCGCTGCTGTCAGTACCGATATCCCATGATTTCGGGGATTTTGGACCAAAAAGACAGAAAACCACGAATAATTTTCGTTTTTTGCGGAAAAGTCATAAAACTTAGCCCAAACCTATTTTTTTGAATGATAAATAAGGTCCATTAGGGAATTCGGAGTTGCTCGCATTTTTATCTTAGAAATACTGAGATAAATTCGAAACTTGATAAATAAACCCCCTAATTAAACCCAATAGGCTGGTTGTGCTTTCAACAAGGATTAATTATATCTTAGTTGGGATCAAGTACAAGCTACCGTTTTATTATTAACGAGAAAAAGGAAATCATTTTTAAAAATTTGGATTATTTTGATAAAATGGTGTCTATGGGAGATGGCCTTTCTGTAATTCTGAGCTTTTGTATACATATGAGCATGGGCGTCCGCAGAGGGGGGCAAGAGGGGGCAGTGCCCCCCCCTGGGACTGTGCACATAAGTTTCCACCTGTTCGTGCATTGGCCCCAGCTTACTGTGGTTTCTGTCGCGATCCCTCGAAGATTTTTCTTCTGTGCAGCAGAGTTTTCTTTTAGCTCCTTCCCTAGGTGCTCGCTCCCCCCTCCCTTGTCACGGTGCTGCCGGATCGTATTATTTCAGCTGTGACAGAGAGAGAGAGCAGCCAGGGAGCATCTGATTGGCCAGTAGCACAGATTGCAGCGCGGGAGAAAACGAAGGAAGGAAAGCCCTATTTATTGCAGTCTGCAGCCTTGTACTTGTGAGTTCTGGGGGTATTTATACATGTACTTGCCCCTGTGCCATCTGTTTGTGAGTTCTGGGGGTATTTATGCATGTACTTGCCACTGTACCATCTGTTTGTGAGTTCTGGGGTATTTATACATGTACTTGCCCCTGTGCCATCTGTTTGTGAGTTCTGGGGGTATTTATACATGTACTTGCCCCTGTGCCATCTGTTTGTGAGTTCTGGGGGTATTTATGCATGTACTTGCCACTGTACCATCTGTTTGTGAGTTCTGGGGGTATTTATACATGTACTTGCCCCTGTGCCATCTGTTTGTGAGTTCTGGGGGTATTTATACATGTACTTGCCCCTGTGCCATCTGTTTGTGAGTTCTGGGGGTATTTATACATGTACTTGCCACTGTACCATCTGTTTGTGAGTTCTGGGGGTATTTATACATGTACTTGCCCCTGTGCCATCTGTTTGTGAGTTCTGGGGGTATTTATACATGTACTTGCCCCTGTGCCATCTGTTTGTGAGTTCTGGGGGTATTTATACAGATGGAGCCAGAAAGAATTGTACATCTGGCGCGCTGTAACGGATCAAGATAAATGCGCTAGTCGCGTCACATGCAGGGAAACACGATGCCCCGACGTTCTCCAAAGAGAGGAGCATAAATTAAAATAGGCGCAATTACACAAACGGCCACCAGGTGGCGCCTGATCGGCACTTCATTTACAGTGTACATCTTTAATACACGTCTCCCTCTCAGATCCATTTTTACTTTCTCCCCGATTTTTACTTAATCTCCTGTGTCCATCTCAGACCAATATTATATCTGTCCCATATCTCTATTTTTTTCATCTGCCTCAGGGTATCTTTCACACTACAAACAGAGCTATAGCCATATTGTAGTGAAGTGTGGTTAGGGTGCTGCTTTTGGTAATTTAAAGTCATAGTTTTGAATCCCCCCTCTGCCTAATTTTCACTTTATCTCCTTTGTCCCTCTCTCAGCCAATTTTTATTTTGCGCTCTGTCCCTCTGCCTCCCCAATTTTTGCATTATCCCATGTGTCCGTCTCAGCCCGAACTTACATTTGTTCCCCGGTCTCTCTATTTTCCTCCGTGTATCTTCTGCACCAAAAGCTATAGCCCAATAGTAGTGTAGTGGTTAGAGGATTGGTTTTGATAATGGAAGGTCATAGGTTTGAATCCCCTCTCAACCTGATTTTTACTTTATTCCCTTTAAACCTCTCAGCCCAATTTTTTACTTTATACCCTTTGTCCCTCTGCCTCCCCAATATTTACTTTTTCCCTGTGTCCCTGTCTCAGCCCGATTTTTACTTTATCCCTGTGTCCCTGTGTCAGCTCGATTTTTACTTTATCCCTGTGTCCCTGTGTCAGCTCGATTTTTACTTTATCCCTGTGTCCTTGTCTCAGCCCGATTTTTATTTTAACCCTGTGTCACTGTCTCAGCTCAATTTTTATTTTCTGCTCTTTCCCTCTGCCTCCCCAATTTTTACATTATCCCATGTGTACATCTGTCCCCCGGTCTCTCTACTGTGATCATTTTTCTACGTGTATCTTCTGCAAAGAAAGCTGTAGCCCTATTGTAGAGTAGTGGTTAGGGAATTGGTTTTGATAATGGAAGGTCATAGGTTTGAATCCCCTCTCAACCCGATTTTTACTTTATTCCCTTTAAACCTCTCTCAGCCCAATTTTTACTTTATTCCCTTTAAACCTCTCTCAGCCCAATTTTTTTTCTTTATCCCTGTGTCCCTGTCTCAGCCCGATTTTTACTTTATCCCTGTATCCCTGTGTCAGCTCGATTTTTACTTTATCCCTGTGTCCCTGTGTCAGCTCGATTTTAACTTTATCCCTGTGTCCTTGTCTCAGCCCGATTTTTATTTTAACTCTGTGTCACTGTCTCAGCTCAATTTTTATTTTCTGCTCTTTCCCTCTGCCTCCCCAATTTTTACATTATCCCATGTGTACATCTGTCCCCCGGTCTCTCTACTGTGATCATTTTTCTACGTGTATCTTCTGCAAAGAAAGCTGTAGCCCTATTGTAGAGTAGTGGTTAGGGAATTGGTTTTGATAATGGAAGGTCATAGGTTTGAATCCCCTCTCAACCCGATTTTTACTTTATTCCCTTTAAACCTCTCTCAGCCCAATTTTTACTTTATTCCCTTTAAACCTCTCTCAGCCCAATTTTTACTTTATCCCCTTTGTCCCTCTGCCACCCCAATATTTACTTTTTCCTTGTATCTCTCTCTCAGCCTGATTTTTTTTCTTTATCCCTGTGTCCCTGTCTCAGCCCGATTTTTATTTTCCGCTCTGTCCCTCTGCCTCACCAATTTTTAATTTATCCCATGTATCCGTCTCAGCCCAAAATTACATCTGTCCCCCGGTCTCTCTACTTTGATCATTTTTCTACGTGTATCTTCTGCAAAGAAAGCTGTAGCCCTATTGTAGAGTAGTGGTTAGGGAATTGGTTTTGATAATGGAAGGTCATAGGTTTGAATCCCCTTTCAACCTGATTTTTACTTTATTCCCTTTAAACCTCAATCAGCCCAATTTTTACTTTATCCCCTGTGTCCGTCTCAGCCCAAAATTACATTTGTCCCCCGGTCTCTCTATTTTTCCATCTGCCTCCATGTATCTTTCTCACTACACATAAAGCTGTAGCTGTTGCATAGCAGTTAGACAGTTAAGGCCCCCATAGACGCGACGATTCTTCGTTGGCGAACGACCGATTTCAGCGCAGCCCGACCGATCCGTCAAATTATCGTGAGGTTAGTGGGATTCGAACGATGGAACATCTTACGATTTTTTCATCCGACATCTGTCAGGAAATTGATCGGCCAGGTTAAAAATCTTTGTCGGTCCCAGTACAATCTATCTGTGTTTGCAGGGCCAAGCAGGCGGCTCCCCTTTGTTTTCCTGGCAAATTGGTCGTTTTAGTTGATGGACAATTCGAACGTTTGTACGATGGTTCTCAGAAGATCTTGGTCTCACGATGAGGATTGGATCTGTTAAAAATCTGTACATCTATGGCCAACTTAAATTTTACAAACTTAAAAAAGTACATTTTAATTACATGTCACTGAGCTACATTAAAGTAAATGGATGTACATTTCAAACTTGGCTTAGCTACCCAGATAAAAAGATACTAGCAGCAATTACTTGCCATGGATACAAAATACACAATAGTGTTAGCTGGTAAAAGTGTCTTACTTAATGATCACTATTGTCTTTTTTATAGTTGTGAGAAGTCGTTGGTACTAGTAATTCTCTTCACCCTTCACTGTTTTCTTTGCAGAATCCACAAATAAGTGTGTCAGTCCAAACCCTTTGTTACATTTAAGTGGTGCCAATGATGTGTGAATGCTCAACTAATCCTTGTGCTTTAAAATGCTAATTAGCTGTGGTTCTATTCGGCTACCAAGATCATCTGAACAAGGGCAGACGGAGCTTGATCTCTGCTAAACAAAAGCTATTTAAAACAAGGCAAATGGTTTGCAAAATGGATGTATATACAGTAGTTCCAGTACATGAAAGTAATACTGCTGTACAAGCCCTTTGGGCCTCTAAGACTAAGGGCTATTCCACACGGGGAGATAGCCACGTGTTTGCGGTCGCGGCGACAAAGCGCCGCGCCAGTCGCCGCGACCGGCGCAGGCGACAGTTTTGTATGGGCGCCTATGTAAAAACGCCTGTGCTAACCACACGAGGCGATGCGCTTTTCAACAGTCGCCTGAAAATGCCTCGCCAGGCTTTTTCAGGCGACTGTTGAAAAGCGCATCGCCTCGTGTGGTTAGCACAGGCGTTTTTACATAGGCGCCCATACAAAACTGTCGCCTGCGCCGGCGTGGCTATCTCCCCGTGTGGACTAGCCCTAAATAGATGAGCCAAAATGGAGGTTCTTTAGTTAAATGTTTATTCAAACTACACAGACAGTACAAGCCCAAAGGGCTTACTAAGTGAAGGCAGACTTCCAACAGGCACTGGTTCAGAGTAAAAGTTTTATTGTGTCCACAGCCTGATGCGTTATTTGTTTTTTGTTACAAACACTCATACTGTAGGCTAATTATTTAACAGTGTCATTTTTAAAAAATCTTCTTTTATAGTGTTTTGGTGAATATCACTCTGTACTAGTGTGCAAAAAAATAAACAATTTTCATTTTGGGAATATATTTTGTTTCCAGTTTATTCACACGACTAGGGATTCCATAGTTCTTGCACATTGCCAGCCAGTGGCGGATTAACACTACATGAGGCCCCTTGGCTACATTTTCGGCAGGGTCCCCCCGACCCCTAGTTAGTTTTTTAATCAGTTCCTTGGACATAATTATACAGAGGAATATTAGATAAACATTTGTGAACAGATGTGCAAAGCCTGCCATGCCCCGCATATATAACAGAGCATAGATAGCTAGAAACTCAGCTGCCATAAAGCAGGACAGGACTGCTGCTTACAATGGGGATCAGACAGGATCTGTGCAGCCACTGGGACAGAATGCTCTGTTATACAGATAGCTAGAATCTCAGCTGCCATAAAGCAGGGCAGGACTGCTGCTTACAATGGGGATCAGACAGGATCTGTGCAGCCACTGGGACAGAATGCTCTGTTATACAGATAGCTAGAAACTCAGCTGCCATAAAGCAGGACAGAACTGCTGCTTACAATGGGGATCAGACAGGATCTGTGCAGCCACTGGGACAGAATGCTCTGTTATACAGATAGCTAGAAACTCAGCTGCCATAAAGCAGGGCAGGATTGCTGCTTACAATGGGAATCAGATATGATCTGTGTAGCCACTGGGACAGAATGCTCTGTTATACAGATAGCTAGAAACTCAGCTGCCATAAAGCAGGGCAGGATTGCTGCTTACAATGGGAATCAGATATGATCTGTGCAGCCACTGGGCCTGAATGCTCTGTCATACAGATAGCTAGAAACTCAGCTGCCATAAAGCAGGACAGGACTGCTGCTTACAATGGGGATCAGATAGGATCAGATCAGATAGGCTATAGCCTATGTTAGCCTATTCATTAACCCGCCCCTGTAATGCCAGCATCTATTGAGTGGATTAACAGTATAACTGTAACATACTATGATCTTTTATGAATAGTGAAACATTGTGCTTTACACATTGCCAGTGTCTATTGAGTGGATAGAGACAAACATTGTGCAGGTCCATGTCTTTCCCCTTCCCCCTCGAGTGTCAGCAGACACTGGCAATGTGTAAGGCACAATGGTTTCACAATGGAATAGAACCAAAGCTAATTAGCATTTGAAAATACAAGGATAAGTCGAGCATTCACACATCATTGGCACCACTAAAATGTGCCATAAAGCAGGACAGGACTGCTGCTTACAATGGGGATCAGACAGGATCTGTGCAGCCACTGGGACTGAATGCTGTGTTATACAGATAGCTAGAAACTCAGCTGCCATAAAGCAGGACAGGACTGCTGCTTACAATGGGGATCAGATAGGATCAGATCAGATAGGCTATAGCCTATGTTAGCCTATTCATTAACCCGCCCCTGTAATGCCAGCATCTATTGAGTGGATTAACAGTATAACTGTAACATACTATGATCTTTTATGAATAGTGAAACATTGTGCTTTACACATTGCCAGTGTCTATTGAGTGGATAGAGACAAACATTGTGCAGGTCCATGTCTTTCCCCTTCCCCCTCGAGTGTCAGCAGACACTGGCAATGTGTAAGGCACAATGGTTTCACAATGGAATAGAACCAAAGCTAATTAGCATTTGAAAATACAAGGATAAGTCGAGCATTCACACATCATTGGCACCACTAAAATGTGCCATAAAGCAGGACAGGACTGCTGCTTACAATGGGGATCAGACAGGATCTTTGCAGTCACTGGGACAGAATGCTCTGTTATACAGATAGCTAGAAACTCAGCTGCCATAAAGCAGGACAGGACTGCTGCTTACAATGGGAATCAGATATGATCTGTGCAGCCACTGGGCCTGAATGCTCTGTCATACAGATAGCTAGAAACTCAGCTGCCATAAAGCAGGACAGAACTGCTGCTTACAATGGGGATCAGACAGGATCTGTGCAGCCACTGGGACAGAATGCTCTGTTATACAGATAGCTAGAAACTCAGCTGCCATAAAGCAGGGCAGGATTGCTGCTTACAATGGGAATCAGATATGATCTGTGCAGCCACTGGGCCTGAATGCTCTGTCATACAGATAGCTAGAAACTCAGCTGCCATAAAGCAGGACAGGACTGCTGCTTACAATGGGGATCAGATAGGATCAGATCAGATAGGCTATAGCCTATGTTAGCCTATTCATTAACCCGCCCCTGTAATGCCAGCATCTATTGAGTGGATTAACAGTATAACTGTAACATACTATGATCTTTTATGAATAGTGAAACATTGTGCTTTACACATTGCCAGTGTCTATTGAGTGGATAGAGACAAACATTGTGGCAGGTCCATGTCTTTCCCCTTCCCCCTCGAGTGTCAGCAGACACTGGCAATGTGTAAGGCACAATGGTTTCACAATGGAATAGAACCAAAGCTAATTAGCATTTGAAAATACAAGGATAAGTCGAGCATTCACACATCATTGGCACCACTAAAATGTGCCATAAAGCAGGACAGGACTGCTGCTTACAATGGGGATCAGACAGGATCTGTGCAGCCACTGGGACTGAATGCTGTGTTATACAGATAGCTAGAAACTCAGCTGCCATAAAGCAGGACAGGACTGCTGCTTACAATGGGGATCAGATAGGATCTGTGCAGCCACTGGGACAGAATGTTCTGTTATACAGATAGCTAGAATCTCAGCTGCCATAAAGCAGGACAGGACTGCTGCTTACAATGGGGATCAGATAGGATCTGTGCAGCCACTGGGACTGAATGCTGTGTTATACAGATAGCTAGAAACTCAGCTGCCATAAAGCAGGACAGGACTGTTGCTTACAATGGGGATCAGACAGGATCTGTGCAGCCACTGGGACTGAATGCTCTGTTATACAGATAGCTAGAAACTCAGCTGCCATAAAGCAGGACAGGACTGCTGCTTACAATGGGGATCAGATATGATCTGTGCAGCCACTGGGCCTGAATGCTCTGTCATACAGATAGCTAGAAACTCAGCTGCCATAAAACAGGGCAGGACTGCTGCTTACAATGGGGATCAGACAGGATCTGTGCAGCCACTGGGACAGAATGCTCTGTTATACAGATAGCTAGAATCTCAGCTGCCATAATGCAGGACAGAACTGCTGCTTACAATGGGGATCAGATAGGATCAGATCAGATAGGCTATAGCCTATGTTAGCCTATTCATTAACCCGCCCCTGTAATGCCAGCATCTATTGAGTGGATTAACAGTATAACTGTAACATACTATTATCTTTTATGAATAGTGAAACATTGTGCTTTACACATTGCCAGTGTCTATTGAGTGGATAGAGACAAACATTGTGCAGGTCCATGTCTTTCCCCTTCCCCCTCGAGTGTCAGCAGACACTGGCAATGTGTAAGGCACAATGGTTTAGCTCAGTGCTGTAAATTAAAAAAAAAAGAGTTTAAACAAAAAATGCAGGTCTCAAACCTATGATGTTACGTTTGTAAAACTAGATGTCTAACTGCTATGCAACAGCTACATGGAGGCAGATGGGAAACATAGAGAGACCAGGGGACAGATGTAATATCTAGCTTATTGGGACACATGGGATGAAGTAAATATTGGGGAGGCAGAGGGACAGGGCAGAAAAGTAAAAATCGAGAGAGGGACACAGGGTAATATAAAAATTGGTCTGAGAGAGGAACACAGGGCTAAAGTAAAAATTAGGATGAAAGGGGATTCAAACCTATGACCTTCCATTATCAAAACCAATTCCCTAACCACTACACTACAATAGGACTACAGCTCTGTATGTATTCTGGAAGATACATGGAGTAATATGAAAAAATAGAGAGACATGTGACAGATGTAATGGGCTGATAGGGACACAAGAGATGAAGTAAATATCGGGGAGACAGAGCAGATAATGGACTGAGAGTGACAGAGGGGATAAAGTAAAAATCAGGGAGACAGAGGGTGAAAGTAAAAACAGGTCTGAGAGGGGATTTGAACCTATAACCTTCCATTATCTAATCCGTTTCCCTAACCACTATACTACAATAGGGTTACAGCTCAGTTTGTAAACAGGAAGATACATGGAGGACGATGAAGAAATAGAAACCAGGTGAGAGATGTAAAATCGGACTGACAGGGACACATGGAATGAAGTAAAAATAGGGGAAACAAAGGGGCAGAGCTAAAGGGCAGATGAAAAAACGAGCTGAGAGATGGACACATGGAATAATGTGAGACACTGGGCAAAGAAAATTCAGGGAGAGGAAGAAAGACATGAAGGTGGCTGAGAGAAAAAGAAAAAAGTCAGTGAGTATGACATATAAATCGTTTCAGTTCTTAGTATAAATTAGAGGGGGAGTAAGTTATATTAAAATGGGGATTGAACACTAAACTCCTTGGTCCAAAATGAAGCGCTTAATCCGTTAGGCCACCACTTGAAAAGCTTAAACATCGTTTCTACATTGCCTTGTGTTTGGCGGCCTCTAGTGGCAGAAACTGGTAATACATGCCTGTAAATGCACTAAACGCGACTAGGCTTCGTGACACATCGCGCTTGCTGCAGCTTATCTAGCGTTATAGCGCGATAAATGTACAAAACAGAGTGACTCCATCTGTACATGTACTTGCCACTGTACCATCTGTTTGTGAGTTCTGGGGGTAATTATGCATGTACTTGCCCCTGTGCCATCTGTTTGTGAGTTCTGGGGGTATTTATACATGTACTTGCCCCTGTGCCATCTGTTTGTGAGTTCTGGGGGTATTTATACATGAACTTGCCACTTTGCCATCTTTGTGTGAACTAGGGTTGCCACTTGTCAGACAACCGGTATTTTGAAGGGTTGCCCGGGTCAAAACTTCCTGGATGGTTTTTCAAATTAGGGAAACTGTGCAGGATTCCCTTGATTGACCCGGCGATCGGCTGATCGCCGTGGCATAGCTCCACCCCCTGATGGCAGTGACACACCCACCTATCTCACAGGCCCGCCCACAGATGCCTCCTTGCCCCACCCTGGAAAATTTTCTGCGGACACCCATGCATATGAGATCTGTTATCCGGAAAACGGTTCTCTAGAAAGCTCCGAACTACAGAATGTTTCCCATGGACTCAATTCTAACCAAATAATCCAATTTTTTTAAAAAATGATTTCCCTTTTCTCTGTAATTATAAAACATTACCTTGTACTTGATACAAACTAAGATATAATTAATCTGCAATGGTTTATTTAACATTTACATGATTTTTAGTAGACTTTAGGTCTGAAGAGCCAAATAGCAGAAAGATCCAATATCCAAAAAAACCGCTGGAGCACAACCCAGACTATCAATTCGCTTTGATGGGTGACCTATAATTCATAGTATAATAATCATATAATAC
The DNA here is from genome assembly GCF_017654675.1 of Xenopus laevis. Lineage (NCBI taxonomy): Eukaryota > Metazoa > Chordata > Amphibia > Anura > Pipidae > Xenopus > Xenopus laevis. The sequence goes on from NC_054377.1 coordinate 8,485,774, forward strand.
ACAAAAGCCATGAATATCCTGTAAATTATATAATTATAAAGAGTGATTCTGATGTCATCAGTTATAAACGGTGAGTTCTGATGTCATTTCTGTCACCTGACTCATTGAAACGTGTGTATTATAATAAATAAAGTACCCCCTCTTGTAAAATATGAGGATATTAGAAGTTACCTCTGAGTTGGTTACCTCTGAGTTCCATGACCTGTATATGGTCATGAAACTCCTCGGTAACTTATAATATCCTTATATTTTACAAGAGGGGGTACTTTATTCACCATATAATAGTCATGCAAAGTGTAAGGTGCTTAAGTACTTAGACCGTGTGGTGAAGAAGCGATCGTTAGAATCATCTCAGCACTTTTTTTGTAACTAATTAATAGCTATGGGAATTTGTGTAGAAATTAATTAACTTGTGTTAATCTCTCATCAGGTTGATGATTGCCCAAGATGTTTAAACTGTTTAAGGGTGGTGACACGCTAAGGGCTCTTACTCACGTGCGTTTTTACCTGCGCTCCCCTGCGTTCTGTTTTTCGGCGTTCAGCCGCAGGGGAGCGCAGGAATAGACGCATTTCATTATTTCAAATGGGGCTGTACTCACACAGGCGCGTGTAGGCGCCGAACGCAGGAAAAATGCAGCATGTTGCGTCTCAACCTGCGTTCGGCGCCTACATGCGCCTGTGTGAGTACAGCCCCATTTGAAATAATGAAATGCGTTTATTCCTGCGCTCCCCTGCGGCTGAACGCCGAAGAACGGAACGCAGGGGAGCGCAGGTAAAAACGCGCGTGAGTAAGAGCCCTATGATTCCAGGGAGATTAGTCGCCCAGCGACAAATCTCCTCTTCTTCAGGCGACTATTTTTCCCGAAAAGCGGGGAGGAGAGGAAATCGGGCGACTTTGGAAAACAAAGGGCTTTGAGTGCCATCCCACCAGCGATTTACATTCTAGACGTCGGAAGGCTTTTCGGGGAGATTAGTCACCACGAAGAAGAAGAAGAGATTTGTCGCTGGGTGACTGATCTCCCCAGAATATTAGCGTGTCACCACCCTAAAGGGAAATAGAAACAAGCCAACCACTCCACTCTGTAGCCCAAACACTGATGTCACCTTTAAAGGAGAAGTAAACTTTAAAAATGAATATGGCTAAAAATGCCATATTTTATATGCTGAACATATTGCACGAGGCTAAAGTTTCAGCTTGTCAATAGCAGCAATGATCCAGGACTTCAAACTTGTCACAGGGGGTCACCATCTTGGAAAGTGTCTGTGACACTCACATGCTCAGTGGGCTCTGATTGGCTGTTGAGAAGCTAAGCTTAGGGCTCGTCACTAATTATCCAGCAGAAAATGAGCTTCCCTGGCTGTAATATAAGCTGATGCTACAGGTTTGCTGATTATTCAATTCTGATGCTAATTGCACTGGTTTCTGTGCTGCCATGTAGTAATTATCTGTATTAATTACTAATCAGCCTTATATTGTGACATTTCTATTCTATGTGTACTGTATATTGCGAGTGGGTCCCTAAGCTCAGTATATGACAGCAGCACAGAGCATGTGCAGTGAATCAGCAGAAAAGAAGATGGGGAGCTACTGGGGCATCTTTGGAGACACAGATCTTTACTGCTAAAGGGCTGTGGTTGCCTTGGGCTGGTACAGAAGAACAAAACATAATGTACAACATTTCTAGCTACTTCTTAAGGGCTCTTACAGACGAGCATTTTTACCTGCGCTCCCCTGCGTTCCGTTTTTCTGCATTCAGCTGCAGGGGAGTGCAGGAATAGACGCATTACGTTTTTTCCAATGAGGCTGTACTCACACAGGCGCGTGTAGGCGCCGAACGCAGGAAAAATGCAGCATGTTGCGTCTCAACCTGCGTTCGGCACCTACACACGCCTGTGTGAGTACAGCCCCATTGGAAAAAATGTAATGTGTCTATTCCTGCGCTACCCTGCGGCTGAACGCAGAAAAACGGAACGCAGGGGAGCGCAGGTAAAAAAGCTCATCTGTAAGAGCCCTTAGTTAGGCTTTAGTTCTCCTTTAAACAAACAAAGCCTACGCTAAGTCTTTGAGCGGCTCATTATCAGGGGCTTATCAGTGCACTGGGATTTAATATTATCAGATTGTTATTTGCTCTTTGGGACCAGGAAGTGACAGGAAGTGCTAAATGGAATCTGGTTTCATTCTCTATATGAGTGACAGAAATAACAAAAACAACAGATAAAAAGCAAAAATTATATTTAGCGCAATCTCTACTCATTGAGCTCATGTTGAAAAGGGGAGTCTCCTGTCCCTTCAATGATAATACTTCCACTTTACGGAACAACAGTCATAAGTGGTTACAAGTTCTGTCTTACAACTTTCTGATATCTTTCAAGTGCAGTCTTTATGCAGACAGAAGCTTCACACAGTGTAGGCCCCAGGGACACTGCACTCAGGCAACCAGTGGAGGATCCTTGAAGAAACTAATTGCTAGAGAATGAAAGCAGCCAAATCTAATAAACAGGCTGCCTACGAGACCAAACCCCAGGCACAGATCTGCAATGCCCTAGGGACATGGGGCATCCACTCAAGGCACAAGCTGGAAGTAATGTAATGTTGTATTTAGAAAAAAATAACTCGTCCATATTAGATTTACAGGCTACATGTGGTTCTGTTTGGCAGAGCACTTGATGCATTACCCCATTACATGCTGGATAAAGCAATACATTGGGGCGTATTTATCAAGGGTCGAATTTTGAATTGAAAAAACATCTAAATTCCAATTCAAAAAGACCAACCAAAATTATAGGTCCGTTTTCGATCTAATAGGTCCAAATTCGAATCGTTCGAATCGAAGGAATAGCGCATTCGAAAGAATTTGATTCAAAAATTTTTCCCCAAAAAAACTTCCATTTTTTTTAAAGTCCACCAATTGAATCCAAATAGGTTCTAGGAGGTCCCCCATAGGCTAAAACAGCAATTTCGCAGGTTTTAGATGGCGAATGGTCGAAGATGAATTTTTCTAAAGAGTTAGTACATGATAAATTTTGATATTCAAATTCGAATCGGGTTTGGACTATTCCCTAGTCGAAGTACACAAAAAAATAGCTTGAAATTAGAACTTTTTGAATTCGAAAATTCATCTCGACCTTTGATAAATCTGCCCCATAGAGTGTCAGCTCTGCTGATTTCATTTCAGGTTTTTCTTTGATACATGGCATGCAGCACAGTGAGGTCAAACAGAAAAGGGTTAAACGGTGGCTTGTTTTGCTTCACCTAACTGACATGCTGTGCCAATGAATAGCTTGTGTAATTACTAGGCTAGCAGGGCTGCTCTCGGGCAATTATGCTGCAGTGGTGCAGTTCAATAGTTTTAAAACTTTATAGTGTGGAGAACTTCCACTGCACCTAGTACTACAGAAAGGCAGTACTTTTTTATTTGCCTTCTTCTTCTGAGTCTTTCCAGTTTTCAAATGGGGGTCACTGACCCCATCTTAAAAAACAAATGCTCTGTAAGGCTACAAGTGTATTTTTAGTGCTACTTTTTATTACTCATCTTCCTATTCAGGCCTCTCCTATTCATATTCAACTCAATGCATGATTGCTAGGGGAATTTGGACCCTAGCAACCAGATTACTGAATTGCAAACTGGAGAGCTGCTGAATAAAAATCTAAATAACTCAAAAACCACAAATAAGAAAATAAGAAAACCAATTGAAAATTATCTCAGAATATCACTCTCTAAAAACCTCTTTAATTGGGTGTTACTTAAAGGGGAACTATCCCGAAAATGAAAATTTAATATAAGCTTCGTCATATTGAAATAAGAAACTTTCAAATTCAATCAATTAAAAATTCTGTACTGTTTCTGAAATAATCAAGTTTATCTGCACAATTTCTCTATCAGCATCTGTTTCTCTTCATTCAGCAGTTGGGAATCAGATATGTCAGATGAACTTGAATATTTCAGAAACGGTACAGAATATTGCATTGTTTATATTTAGATGATATTTAGAAAACCTCTGATTTCAGTATGCTGAAGCTTATATTAAATTTAAAGATCGCAGATCGTTAATATTTTAGTTAGGGATTCATGGACCCGTGGGGTCGGGCGGGTTCGCAGGCGCGGGTAGAGCTCTTCTCCTGCTCATCCCTGCTCCTGCTCTTCTCGTGTTTTCCCTGCCTGCGACCTAGTACTGCCGGCTTCCGGCGTCGGAATTGATAGACTTCCGCCTGCCCCGCCCCTTTTGTGACATCACTGCGGGGCGGCGCAGGTCTATAAATAAAGGGGAGCAGCGGCCCCAGGTAGGATGTGGGTAGGGAGCGGGCCGGTTAGGGTCGGGTGCGGGTCCAGAAATTTGACCCGCAAATCACTACTCCCAACTGTCCCGTTTTCAGCGGGACAGTCCCGCTTTGGACAGCTCAACCCACAGTACCTCGTTTGTACTGGAAAGTCCTGATTTTCTCCGCACTGAACAGCTAAAAAACATACAATGTTTCTAACTTAAATGGCTTTTCGCAGAGAGCCCAGAACAGCCACACCTGCAGATAAGATACTTTTGTAACAATTTTGAGATAAGCAAATAAGTAAATGTAACAATATAAGATACAAGGTCTCTTGGGAGAAGTTAGACTCACAGCTTAAAGGGCAATTCGCTTTAATTAGCAAAACTGTAATAACTGAAAAAAAACCCACAGAAATATGTTCAAACTTTCATAACCTGCCAAATTTTGTAAAACGAACGTGGTATTTAGTGTGTGAGAAAAATGTGTCCCTCTTATTATTTCCAAAATGTTGGGAGTAGGGATGCACCGAATCCAATATTTTGGATTCGGCCAAACCCCTGAATCCTTTGTGAAAGATTTGGCCAAATACTGAACTAAATCCTAATTTGCACATGCAAATTAGGGGTGGGAAGGGGAAAACATTTTTGATTTCCTTGTTTTGTGACAAAAGGTCACGTGATTTCACTCCCCGTCCCTAATTTGCATATGCAAATTAGGATTCGGATTAGGTTCGGCCGGGCACAAGGGTTCAGCGGGATTCAGATACTGCTGAAAAAGGCCGGATCCTGGCCGAATCCCGAACCGAATCCTGGATTTGGTGCATTCCTAGTTGGGAGGTATCTAAATCCTAAAAATAGGAGTCACAGAAAAGATCTTTATTCAAAAATGTAAAAATTTAAGGCTATGGAACAATTATAAATTGTCCTGGAATATTAGTATCTAAAACAAATATCAACTTTTTAAATCAGTTATTCTTGCAACACATTCAGAGGCCAGACTGTAATAAAAAAAGTAAAATCCTTGGATCAAACATAATGATAATGGTCCATAGGCCTCCAGCTGACAGTCCAGCCTACATCATACTAGGAGTCAGTTGTATATAGAATTTCCCTTAGGGTAATAATGACTCAGAAGTAAAATATGAGGTGTGTTGTCAGACCAAATAATACTGATGTTAATCCAGGTAATGTCATTTGGTAGCAAAAGGAGGCGGCTTCTGCAGTAGTCAATAGAATAAGAAATTGAAACCTGTTTCCTATGTATTTAGTAACCTGGGAACTCATTAACAAACACAACACAGAACTCTGCTTTGAAAGCCACACAGCCGCATGTAGTGTGAGACACAGCAGACATGTCAAGAATATTGGTTTTGTACTTATAGGTAGATTAGGTGTGGACCTGGAACATGCTTTGTTCATAAACTATTCTATATGACTGTACAAAAAGAAGAGTCACAATGTGCTTAGGGAAACAATTGTTTTTTCACCACATCTACAAGTTAGACATTTCTAATGCATCTCGGTTCTATGCAGGAACCTTAAAAGAAAAAAATTCACAATAAGGGCTCTTACACACGGCCGTTCCGACCTGCGCTCCCCTGCGTTCCGTTTGTTGGCGTTCAGCCGCAGGGGAGCGCAGGAATAGACGCAAGTAATGATTTGAAATGGGGCTGTACTCACTCAGGCGCGTGTAGGCGCCGAACGCAGGAAAAATGCAGCATGTTGCGTCTGAACCTGCGTTCGGCGCCTACACGCGCCTGAGTGAGTACAGCCCCATTTCAAATCATTACTTGCGTCTATTCCTGCGCTCCCCTACGGCTGAACGCCAACAAACGGAACGCAGGGGAGCGCAGGTCGGAACGGCCGTGTGTAAGAGCCCTTACACTTTCATATGATGTGAACAAAAATATGACTACTTAAAGGGGTTGTCCAGCTTTGAGATAATTTTTAATATGATGCAAAGATATTCTGCAATTTGTTTTCATTTTCTATTACTGAAGGTTTTTGAGTTATTTAGCTTTTTATTCAGCAGCTCTTCAATTTGCATCTTAAGCAATCTGGTAACTAGGGTCCAAATTACCCTAGCAACCATGCACTGATTTGAATAAGAGACTATGAATAGGAGAGGCCTGAATAGAAGGATCAGTAATAAAAAGTAACAATTACAAAACATTTGTAGCCATTTGTATTAGAAATGGCCATTCTATAACATAATAAAAGTTACCTCAAAGGTGAAAAAAATACCCCTTTAAATTTTCTTCTCCTTACATGGAGTTTATGCAAAGGGGTACGCAAGAACAAATCTCAATGTGTAAGAGGTCTTAAAGCACATATCTTATTGTTTGCTTTAGGTTACTTTACCTGGGCAGACTTTGTACCTTTTAGTACATTCCCCCATACAGTAGGGGGCACATATACTAAGCTCGAGTGAAGGATTCGAAGTAAAAAAACGTTGAATTTCTAAGCATTTTTTGGGTACTTCGACCATCGAATAGGCTACTACGACCTTCGACTACGACTTCGATTCGAAGTAAAAATCGCTCGACAATCGATAGTTGAAGTACTGTCTCTTTAAAAAAAACTTCGACTACATACTTTTGTAGTTTAAACCTACGAGGTACAATGTTAGCCTATGGGGGCCTTCCCCATTACCTTTCTAAGGTTTTTTTGATCGAAGGAAAATCCTTCGATCGATTGATTAAAATCCTTAGAATCGTTCGATTGAGGATTTCATCGTTTGATCGAATGATTTTTTCTTCGATCGTAGGATTTGCTGTAAATCCTTCGAATTCGATTTTCGAGTTAGAAGGATTTTACTTCGAGGGTTTATTAACCCTCGATATTCGACCCTTAGTAAATGTGCCCCCTAAGTATTCTGCCAAACCAAGGATTCAACCAAATCTGATTCTGGGAAGTGCTTGGATTTGTCTAAAACTGAATCTTAGGGGCAAATTTATCAAAGGTTGAAGTGAAAATTCAATTCGAATTTCGAAATTTAGCATGTACTGTCTCTTTAAAAATTTGACTTTGACCATTTGCCATCTAAAACCTGCCGAATTGCTGTTTTAACCTATGGGGGACCTCCCAGAACCTATTTGGAGTCAATTGGTGGACTATGAAAAATCAAAGTTTTTTTTGGATAAAACGATTCGAATTCGATTGAATTCGCTATTACTTATATTCGTACGATGTGAATTTGGCCGAATACTGACCTATTTGATCGAAAATAAACCTATTCATCCAAAAAAATACTTCAACTTCATTTTGGTTGGTCCTTTTGAATTCGAATTTCGAAGTTTTTCAAATTCGAAATTCGACCCTTGATAAATATGCCCCTAAGTGTTCCGCCAAACCATGGATTCACCCAAATGTGATTCTGGAAAGTGCTTGGATTTGTCTAAAACTGAATCTTGGACTTGGTGCATCTCTAGATACCATACAAAACATTACAGGTGTGCAAAGGCAATTTCAGACACAGATTGTCACGTTTATCACATAGGAGAAGATTTATTAAGGATCGAGTTGTGTTTTCCATGAAAATCCAAAGTTTTTTTTTCTTGGTCAAAAATCGTTTTTTCGGGTTAAAAAAAAAACCTTGAATTTATTGAAATGTATTATACCCCGAACCTGGAAATAGCTTGAATCTGAAAATACACCATCTTAAACCTGTCTGGGTCACGAAGGAGTCAATGGCAGAGGTCCCTTCAATTGAGTTTTTTTTTTCAGCCGGTTTTGCCCCGAAAACTTTTTTGGCAAAAAAATCAATTCAAGTTTTCAGGTTGTTAACCCCAATCTCGCTCTGATTCAAGTTTTTTCTTAAATTATAAACCATTCGAATTTTGAGTTCATTCGAGGTCTAAAAACTCGACCTTTGCTAAATAACCCCCACAATGTGTGGTCACTCTCTAAACTGCATCGTACAAGAGTCCTGCGCATAACCAATTTGTTAAACCCGGACCCGACCCGCACCCACAACCCGTATACTTACCCGATTGGACCCGCTACCTGACCTGCAAGTACCTTATCCACAACCCAATCCGCCACCCGCTGACCATCAAGAGACAGGAAGGGATGTCATTGTAAACCGGAAGTGCCATCATTAGAAGTAGGCGTGGTCAGAAAAAACGGAGTAAAACTCGCTATTGAGAAGACCCGCGACCCGCAAATCCAAAGAACGCCAACCCGCGTCTATACCCGCTCCAGAAACTTCTATCTGCAACCCACAGGGTACCACAGGTTTTTGCGGGTAACCCAGGGGTACCCGATCTGCTGCAGGACTCTATTGGCTGGTTCCCCAGGTTAGTAGGCAACATTCAGAGGAAAGACACATTGGGAAACATGGGGAAGTGCAAAAGTGTGTTTGGGCGCAGTTGTGTCAATATGGGCACCTGCACCTCTCTTATATTCCAGGTTTTTGTGGAATAGACTAAAAAAGCATACAATTTAAATAGCAAAGAACAATTAAAACACATGTTTTTAGGATACAACTGTCTGCAAAATACAAAATGCTGAATTTAAGAGTTCCTGTGTGTCACTGGTACATCGGCACAGTAAGTATTCGTACTGGTAAACTTCCATATTATCACTAGACAAATGATATCCAAACCGCTTTTCACACCTTAGCTTCCCTTGCAATTAGAAGAAATCCTAAGGGACATGGCGAAAGTGTAATTATCACCTTTAAACGCAGGCAGGCCTTTTTCTACTTACCCGCTGCATGATTTCTTAGATGTTACAAAGGTAAAAAATTTTCTATAAACTTCAAAGCCATGGCTCAAACAGCTCCACCATGATAATTAAATGGCCTTTCAGGAAAACAGACAAATAATAACTACAAGTTTAATGCTTATCCTGCCAACAACCTAGATTCTTTGTTGTTGGCAAGACAATACACAGTGCTAGGGAAGGAAGAATTTCCACATTCTAGTTAAATCAGTAGGAAATGCTTATTTGCCTACCAACAAGCAATTAAAGATACACCCAGGGGCACATTTACCTAGGGTCGAATATCAAGGGTTAATTAACCCTCGATATTCGACTGTCGACGTAAAATCCTTCGACTTCGAATATCGAAGGATTTACCGCTATTCCTACGAACGAACGATTCGAAGGATTTTAATGCATCGATCGAAGGCTATTCCTTCGATCATAAAATTGTTAGGAAGCCTATGGGGACCTTCCCTATAGGCTAACATTGGCCTCGGTAGGTTTTAGGTGGCGAACTAGGGGGTCGAAGAATTTTTTAAAGAGACAGTACTTCAACTATGGAATGGTCGAATAGTCGAACGATTTTTGGTTAGAATCGTTCGATTCGAAGTCGAAGGTCGTAGTCGAAGTAGCCCAATCGATGGTCGAAGTAGCCATATTCTACCATATTTTTCCTCTATTCCTTCACTCGAGCTAAGTAAATGGGCCCCCCAATATCATAATATATTTGACAAGGAGGCAACATGTGTAATAAACATGTACCAATATTAGGGATGCACCGAATCGAATCCTGGATTCGGTGCATCCATAATATTGGTACGTGCTTATTCGGCCAGGATTCGGCTGAATCCTTCTGCCTGGCCAAACCGAATCCAAATTTGCATATGCAAATTAGGGGCGGGGAGGGAAATAGTGTGACTTTTTGTCACAAAACAAGGAAGTAAAAAATGTTTCCCCTCCCCACCCCTAATTTGCATATGCAAATAAGGATTCAGTTCGGTAATCGGCCTAATGTTTCGCAAAGGATTCGGGGGTTCGGCCGATCCAAAATAGTGGATTCGGTACATCCCTAACCAATATATACACAGATAAAAACCGACTGCAAATTAACTTAAAATATCACTCTCTACATCATACTAAAAGTTAACTCAAAAGTGAACGACCACTGAGTAAATTGCTGGTGCTTTATAAATAAACCTTTTGTGTTTTTTAAATTTACACTGTAAATTCTTCAACAGCTCTCAGTTTAGGCATTTAACTGCTATCTGGTTGCTAAGGCTTAACTATGCTAACAACTAGGGAGCAGATTGGAAGTTAGAATGGAAGCTGAACAGGAAAGGTTGTAAAAAGAAAGATGAGCAATAAAGTAAAATTGCAACAATAAAATGGATCAAACAGTTATGACCCATGCGGCCCCCCTCAAGTCACTGATTAGTTACTGCCTGGTAACCAATCAGTGGAAACCAAGAGAGCTGAAAAGTAGGAAGTAGTGTTCTGGCTATTATTTTACACATCCAGTCACTCCAGCCTTTATACATTACATTTTTGGATAACTATATTAGAAACATTTTCTATTTTGCACAGCCTATTTACCCCGCTTTTATTTTTACATTGAACTGTTCCTTTAAAGGAACAGTTCAGTGTGAAAATAAAAACTGTGTAAATAGATAGGATGTGCAAAATAAAAAATGTTTCTAATATAGTTAGTTAGGCAAAAATGTAATATATAAAGGCTGGAGTGAACAGATGTCTAATAAAACAGCCAGAATCCAACTCCCTGCTTTTCAGCTCTATAACTCTGAGTTAGTCAGCGACTTGAAGGGGGGCCACATGGTACATTTCTGTTCAGTGAGTTTGTAATTAATCCTCAGCATTCAGCTCAGATTCAAAAGCAACAGATATGACCCATGTGGCCCCCCTTCAAGTCTCTGATAGGTAGCCAGGGTAACCAGTCAGTGTAAACCAAGAGAGCTGAAAAGCAGGAAGTAGAGTTGTGACTGACCTGTTATACATCAAATCACTCCAGCCTTTATACATTAAATTTTTGGCTAACTAACTATATTAGAAACACTTTTTATTTTTCACTGCCTATCTATTTACCCAGTTTTTATTTTTACACTGAACAATTCCTTTAAATGATTAGTGGGCCTTTTAATAAGCCTTTTTTTAACTCTTAGCAGGCCCAGACTGGCAATCTGTGGATTCTGGCAAATGCCAAAGGGGCTGCTGTAAGTTGCCATAGACAGTCACTATTTATTGGGCTGCTGAGGAACTCTGTGTACCTGAAATGCCAGGGCCTATTTTGAATCCCAGGCCTGACTCAATATATTTCTATGGTTAGTGCAGAGGATATATTTTGTTTAAACTGTGTAGACACACCCTCGTTGTCTCCACAAAAATACATCACTGAAAAATGATTTAGTGATGAACATAACTTTCCCCTTTCTCCTAAGCTCAAGTATACGTAAGACTGCAGAAACTGGTTCCACAAGTTCACAGCACAATGGTTAGAATTCAAATAAACGGACTCAAAGAAAATATCATTAAAACTGCTGTTATGAGTTATAAATTATTGAAAACGAAGAGATTTGTGTGAACTTTGGCAATAACACATGCAACCTTTTTTTATGCATTATACATGTTTATCTGCAGGCTTGTTTATAAGAAAATATTGTGCAAACCTTGCAAAATATTTGTGTACTACTAAGCTGTTACTGTTAATAACATACTGGACCTGATTTTCATTTAGGGGCACATTTACTATTGGTCGAATATCGAGGGTTAATTAACCCTCGATATTCGAACCTCGAAGTTAAATCCTTCGACTTCGAATATAGAAGTCGAAGGATTTACCGCAATTCGTTCCATCGAACGATTAAATCCTTCGAATCGAACGATTCGAAGGATTTTAATTCATCGATCGAATGATTTTCCTTCAATCACAAATTGCCTAGAAAGCCTATGGGGACCTTCCCCATAGGCTAACATTGGTGCTCGGTAGGTTTTAGGTGGCGAAGTAGGTGGTCTAAGTTTTTTTTAAAGAGACAGTACTTCGACTATCGAATGGTCGAATATTCGAACGATTTTTAGTTCGAAACGTTCGATTCGAAGTCGAAGTAGCCAATTCGATGGTCGAAGTAGCCAAAAAAAACCTTCGAAATTCTATGTTTTTTTCCTTCGAATCCTTCACTCGAGCTTAGTAAATGTGCCCCTTAGTGTGGCATTACAAGCAGGAATAAATGATTCAGATCAAAACACCGTTCAACGGGTTTTAATGGGAAAATTAGTTTTATGTCTGCCATGTTGTTAAAAGGGCAATGGGAGGTATTTACAATGGGGGTTATTTAGTCCCAATGCCAAAAACTCGGATTTTTACTATAAAATCCGAATTTTTAGTGGGGGGGAAAAACTTGAATTTTTCAGGATTTATTAAAAGCTGAGGCTGCAAAAAATCTGAATCCGAAAATCTGGCATCTCAGACCTGCCGAGGTTACATATAAGTCAATGGGAGAGGTCCCTATCTTATTTGGAAATTTCTGAGGTCTGCGCTGGAATTAGCCCGAAAATCCAACTATTTCAGACAAAAATCACAAAAAGTTGGGCTTTTCAGGAAAAAAATCAAGCAGTTTGAGAAAGAACTGTGAAAAAATTTGTACGATGCGGATGATTTTTTTGTGTTTCTCCCCGATCCGATTGAATTGGGGTTTTTTAATAATTAAAGGGGACCCTTCACACAAAAAAAATATTTCAAATCCTATTTTATCATGTTAGTCAAGCAAAATGAACTTTAATTACACTGTATAAATTATTTGAATCTTGTTTCCTTCAGTCTGGGAATTCATAATTATAACAAGCAGGCAGGAGCCATATTGTGGACACTGTTATTAAGACAAGTCTTGTATCATCTCAGAATCTTGTTTGTGCACCAGAATGTGGGACCTGATGTCCATCCCCATGTCCTGGCTACACAATTAAATGGTTAAGAGTACTGGGGCAATGTAGGGAGAGCAGTGACACCTAGGAAGTGAAAGTAATTGCTTGCCCCGCCTCTATGCCTAGGCATAGAGGAGGGGCAGACAATATTTGATTGACAGCTGATATTTTTAAATGAGCTTACAACAGCTATGAACGCTTTAATAAAAAAAAGAAATTGGTTTTCATATTTAATTTGAAAAGGACTTTTATTATACAGATTTTTATGTCTGGGTGACGGGTCCACTTTAATAAGGTCCAATGAGCTATTGTAAACATAACCAATCTTATATTTTAAGTGCAAGGGCACTGAGTGGATCATCGGTTTTCTGCATTTTGCGTACAGGCGGAGGAAAATGGATCTGCTGTCATTCATTTTTCATGTAGCCCCATTGACAGAAATGGCATTGGCCTGTGTGGAGCTACACTGAGCTGATTTTGGTGCGAAAATGTACATTTTTGTTTTCCCATGCCAAAATCAACTAAATGTGGAAGACAGCTGATCCACTTTCCTCCGCCTGCATACAAAACGCAGGCTGGGGAAAGCCGACGATCCACTTAGTGTGCCCTAAAGTCTAACTTAAAGAATTTTTATAAATGCATTGGGGCTCATATGCTAAAGTATCTTACTTTTTATACAGGGTTTTTTTTTAAGTTGAAATGCAGTGATTTGATGTCATTAAAGTACAGATGCAGTGTCAGACTGGCCTACCGGGATACCAGGAAAACTCCCGGTGGGCCAAGGTGTCAGTGGGCCCTCCTGGATTTGGATTTGGATGAATTCTTGTGCCTGTCCGATCCGAATTGGCATGTGTAAATTAGGAGCGGGTAGGGAAATCACGTGACTTTTCATCACAAAAGAAATTTTTTTTCCACGTTTTCCTTTCCTGACCCTAATTTGCCTATTCAAATAAGGATTCTGATTCGGCTCGGTATTTGGCCGAATCTTTCACCAAGGATTCGGGTATTCGGCTGAATCCCAAACAGATACTGACACCAGAAAATAAAAAAATTTTGTATTTGTCATAATGAATTTTGAATGCTATTTATAATTTTGCCAAAAAAGTATTGGCCTGATGCTTTTATATTACCTTTATTAGCCTGTTCCTCTATGAAGGGGCTGCCATATTTGTGTAGCAGGAGTCCGTTACCATTAGAAACTCTAACTGACAGGTTAAGAAGGGACAGTCAGGTTGGCAAAACAATCAGGTTTAGGAACTTCAAGTGACAATTACTTACAAAAGCAGAACTATCCGTGAAAAACGATAAACATGACCCATAGGCGACTTTTAATGTAATTCATATTTTGAAAATACAATTTTTTAGTATCAGTATAACTTTAATTGCCCTAACTTGCTATTCTTGTGCAGTTCTCAAATATAAATTTATGAACAGATGTTAACACAGAGGTTCCTACACCAAAGAAAATGGAAATGGGTGATGGCAAAGCAGACCAGACACTACAATTTCTTAACTCCCAAGAGATTGCAATGACATTAAGCAGTAAGACTTAGCCAAGATAAAAGGGTTAAAATGATTTGTAGAAGGGATTAGTTCTAGGGTACAGCCACCCACATCTGTTTACTGAAACCTTAGTTCTGTTCAGATATGAAGCCTTAACTATTTCCCACATAGGATGGCTGTGTATAATAATCAGATTAAGGGGTTCACCTTACAAGTACAGCCAGATAACCAGAAACCTTTCAGTCCAGCTTGCTTGGTTTTGGCACAGATTTAATAAAATAAACACAGGGGGAATCTCCAAGTAGTCATGGTTAACCCTTTATGTGGCAAGGGTGCGTTTCCCTTTTGGCTCCAAATGAGGATGATGTGATATAGTTTCACGATTTCTAAAAGTCAGCAGCAAAAGAGGAATGTCATTAGAGCTTTATAAATGTCTGGGTGACAATTCTGTTTCTACTACAGCTAAAAGTTCTCTTATGCTAAATTTAAACATACACCACCTAGACAATTCTTCAGGAAGCAGCGGAACGGCACAGTCTGCTGCCCTGCCCGACAAGCATTGTCTCGTACACAAAGTGTGAGAAATGTAAAAGTTAAAATCAAGCTTTTAAAACTGTCCCGTTAAGGTTGCTATATTACAAGATTCCAGAGAGTCTGCCGTTTTGCTGGGACCGTAATTTCCACTATCCGAGCAGCCGGCATCTGGTACCAAAGTAACATATGTGATACAAATGTGACAGGAACGAGTGCAACTTACCATGCCATCAGACTGGACATATCCGATGTCTTCAATAGCCTTGATGTTGATAATGTGGATCCCTTTCTCATTGTCGTCTGCATACTCCTTCTGACTTTCCCTCATTGTTTCATTGGAAGTTGCTCTGGGTTCAGAAGAATGCTTTAAGCCTCCGCATGCAGCGTGCTGCCCTGTAAGAGAGATGAACAACACATCCAGCTGAGCCAGTGATCTGAGCCTGTCTCCCACGCCTCTAAAAGACCTGCGCTCCCAAGCTCTGCCTCTCCTTGTGCTGCTCAGCAGTCTGAACCAGCTGAAGTCCCTTCGGATTTGTTTGTCGAAGTGTAACAAAGAGCAAACAGCTAACTAATTTCATGATTTTGCTACTTAAGGGAGGCAGTAACATAAGTTCAGGTCTGCAAACTGGCGGTGGTTCACCGTTAACTTTTAGTATGTTATAGAATGTCAAATTTTCATTTGGTCTTCATTTTTTCTTTATTATAGTTTGTGATTTATTTGCCTTCTTTTTTTGACTCTTTACACTTTCAAGTGGGGGTCATTGACCCCCATCTAAAAACCAAATGCTATATAAGCCTACAAATGTATTATTAGTACGTTATAGAATGTCCAATTCTAAGCAACTTTTGAATTGGTCTTCATTTTTTCTTTATTATAGTTTGTGATTTATTTGCCTTCTTTTTTTTACTCCGCTTTCAAACGGGAGTCACTGACCCCCATCTAAAAACAAATGCTCTGCAAGGCTACAAATGTATTGTTGGTACTTATAGAATGTTCAATTCTAAGCAACTTTTCAATTGGTCTTCATCTTTTCGTTATTATAGTGATTTATTTGCCTTCTTTTTTTGACTCTTTCCACTTTCAAATGGGGGTTACTGACCTCATCTAAAAACAAATGCTCTGAAGGGCTACAAATGTATTGTTATTGCTACTTTTTAGTACTCATCTTTCTATTCAGGCCTCTCCTATTCATATTCTAGTCGCTTATTCAAATCAATGATTGGTTGCTAGGGTAATTTGGACCCTAGCAACCAGACTGATGAAATTGCAAACTAGAGAGCTGCTGAATAAAATAAAAATCTAATTAACTAAAAACATGCAATTATAAAAAATGAAAAACAATGGCAAATTGTCTCAGAATATCCCTCTCTACATCATAATCAAAGTTAATTTAATAGTTACAGCCCCTTTAAGTATGTCACAAGCCTCAGTAACATAAGCAATATGGCAGATTATGATCTGATTTATTTTTTCTGATTTGTATTACAATAATCAGCATCTTCCAACCTGTCTTTCAAACTAGAGCCTGGTTGCTAGGGTCCATCATCCTAGCATCTAGGTAGCAATTGGTTTTCATGTTTCATTATTTCTGGGTTTTGAGTTATATTTAGCTTTTTATTCCGCAGCTCTCCAGTTTACAATTTTAGCAATCTGTTTGCTAGGTACAAATAACCCATCAACCCTGCATAGAATAAGAGACTGGAATATGAATAGGAGAGGCCTGAATAGCATGACTAATAATAAAAAGTAGCAATAACAATACATTTGTAGCCTTACAGAGCATTTGTTTGTAGATGGGGTCTGTAACCCCCATTTGAATGCTGGAAAGAATCAGAAAAAAAAGGCAAAATATTTAAAAACTATAAAAAATAAATATTGAAGAACTACTGCAAAGTTGCTTAGAATTGGCCATTCTATAACATACTAAAAGTTAACTGAAAGGTGAACCACCCCTTTAACTAAGGTTACCAAATCACTTGACCAAATCATTGACACCTCTAATAAATGCTTGTTGCAGGGCTGCATTGATTGCATTTAAATAAAATTGCAAGCAGTTCGGCCTAGATGTATCCCTGAATTTTTAAGTTATCTTGTAACTAGGGATGCACCGAATCCAGGATTTGGCCTTTTTCAGCAGGATTCAGATTCGGCTGAATCCTTGGGCTTGGTCAAACCAAATCTGATTTGCATATGCAAATTAGGGGCAGGAAGTGAAATCATGTGATGCAAATTACGATTCGGTTTGGTATTCAGCCGAATCTTTCAAGGATTCGGCTGAATCCCAAATACTGGATTCGGTGCATCCCTACTTGTAACCCTATTCTAAACAGCATCACCAAAGCTAAAACTCCCTATTACTCCTACAGAGAAGGAGCGGGGCAAGAAATAGCTGTCCTTGGGTGCAAGTACTTTTTGGCCTAGCACTACTTTCCACTTTATCCCACTATCCTTATTTACTGCAGTATTCATCGTTAATGTTCCTCTTTCATTGAGTTTAGCATCAATATAGTATCATTCATTATTTTATATCATTCAAACAAAGCCAGGAGTTTTTCTGATGTTATTGTAGAAGACTGATACAGCGACCAAATAAAATACAATCACAGCAAGGGAACAAATTTGTGGAGGAGCATTTCTTGAAAAAAATGTTTTAAGGAACAAGCCCAAATACAGTTTAAAACTTTGAAAAATACTGCCACTGTAAATACTTAAATGGGTGGTTCACAACTTTCAGTATGTTCCAGAATGGATAATTCTGAGCAACATGTCACTTGGCCTTTATTTTTCTTTCTTATAGTGTTTTAATTAGTTCCCTTCTACTTCTGACTCTTTCCAACTTTCAAATGGGGGTCACTGACCCCATCTAAAAAACAAATGCTCTGTAAGGCTATACATGTATTGTTATTGCTACTTCTTATTACTCATCTTTCTATTCAGGTCTCTCCTATTCATATTCCAGTCTCTTATTCAAATCACTGCATGCTTCCTAGGGTCATTTGGGCCCTAGCAACCAGATTGCTGAAATTGCAAACTGGAGAGCTGCTGAATAAAAAGTTAACTTAAACTTAAAATAATAAAAAATGAAAAACAAATGCAAATTGTCTCAGAATATCACTCTTTACCTCATACTAAAAGTAAAATTCAAAGATTAATAACCCCTTTTAAGTCTGTCCCTGTGGCTAATATGAGGCACTGGAGCTCATTTATCAACACTGGGTAAATTTGCCCATGGGCAGTTATCTATAGCAACCAATCAGTGATTAGCATTCTGAAGCCAGCTGCAAGTACAACAATTTGATTGGTTGCCATGGGTTACTGCCCAGTGTTGATAAATGTCCCCCACTGTGCTCATACTCAAACCTAGGGCACGTATATATGTCAGATCACGTCAGTCAATGCATGGAGAGAGGCGTCTTTTAGTGCCACAGTTAGAATCCACATTAGGGTTGCCACCTTTTAAATTGGTTGAATCCGGGCAGGGGGCGGATAATGACGTGGTGATCAGTGATTAGTTGATTGCCATGTCATTAGCTTCAATATCCTCAGGGCCGCTCCAAGAACCTTGCCTCAAGCGACACAGAGCAGCGGCAAAAAGTTTAAAATAGTTTTTTTAAACAAAAAATCGACTCTAGGCAGCAGCCCCTGAAACTCCCCTGAATATCCTGTCCAAATTTACTAATTTGGAAATCCGGACAGGCAGTTTTCACCTGGACAGCCCTTCCAAAAACTGGACACGTGGTAACCCTAATCTGCATTCTGGTGATCAGTGAGCAGGAGCATTCAAAATTGGTGGTTGGAGGTTATAAGGGCAATATTTACTGATTTGCCTAATGGATGGACACAGTTTTACATTTGAAACTGTACCTTGTATTCTTAATTGAAGCCTAACCAATACTTTTCTAAAGGAGGTCATGGTGCAGAAAAAAAAACGGGTATAAAGAGCTGTGTATTTCACCCAAAAATGCCACTCCAGCCCTGTTGTTTGTACCAGCCACATATCTACGCACCTTCAAAATTAGGTGAAAGCTGCAAAAAGGGGCACAACGCGCACCCACCACAGGTTCTGATTGCAAGTACATGGCATTACATGCTAAAAGGCACAATTCTGCATCCATTAGCACTCGACTGTTTGCACTTACTCCTACAGATGAACTCTATAGTGTTTCACTTTTATTCATTTTTCATTCCCCAGAATATAAAGATAGCTTACTGTGCACATAGAACTTTCTTTTTCTGCATATTTGCATGCAGGGGAGGACTGGCAGTTTTTGGCCTGGGAAGCAAACAGACCCCAGTGACCTCTAGCGCTGGGACCCCACCCTGGCCTAGGCCAACCCATCAATAAAATAGGAGCTGCAAACATTCTAGGAAATATTTGTTTAAAATGTATGTTATTGGTCATATTGCAAGACAAATTACTATTAGATTAAGGCTTTGTGGCAGGGATTATACGTCTTTATTTTTTATGATATGATTTTACTAGGGCCTTACAAGGAAATTCTATCCTATGGATATGTGGGTTTACATGAATGTATTTCTCTACATATTCAGCTATAGGGTAGGCCATAAGTATATGGTTCCTTATCATACGGTGTGGGATGTTAGTCCCTAACTTGCACATCTGAATTTATATAAAAATGCAGAGGTTAAAAAAAATACAAGACCCGTATTAACCTAAAAGGAAAATATAACTAAAAATCATATATATTACATTATATCCCAGACTAAAGCTGGTCATACATGGTGAGATTTGGACATTTTGTTTTGGCCCAGCAGGTTGCCAGAACAGATCAAATGAGCAGATCTCATCAGGGTTATAAAGCACACACTTTTTTAGTAATATATTTTTCCATATGGACACAGTTATTATTATTTATCAGCTTATTTCTGATATCTGAAATACCTATGATTGATACATATAGTCCTGGCAGCAAAAGTTGTAAAAGTTATATTAAGTAGGGATGCACAAATCCACGATTTCTACCTTTCATGAATGATTCTGCCGAATCTCAAACAGAATCCTTAAAGGAGAAGGAAAGGCAAAAATTAAGTAAGCTTTATCAGAAAGGTCTATATAAATACACCAGTAAACCCTCAAAGTAATACTGCTGAGTCCTCTGTCAAAAGAAACACAGCATTTCTTTCCTTCTATTGTATACTCATGGGCTTCTGTATCAGACTTCCTGTTTTCAGCTTAAACCTCCAGGTCTTGAGCATGCTCAGTTTGCTCTACTCTCCCTCCTCCCCTCCCTGTTGTAATCTGAGCCTAGAGCTATAAGTGATGTCACACCAAGCTAATATGGCAGCTGCTATCCTAAACAAACAGAGAGGGCTTCTAGAGCTGTTTACTTAGGTATGGTAAAGCATTGAACAGAATAAATGGTGTTATAGCTTGCACTATTGTGGCTAATCTATTGGCAATAAACTGCTTCGGTACCTTTCCTTCTCCTTTAAGGCAAGGAAGAGTTAAAATGAACATTCAAAAAATTTGCAATTTTTGTTCAAGTGATGAAAAGTTATGTGATTTTAAGGATTTGGTTTGGCAGTTTAATTCAGCCAAATCCTGCTGACAATGGCAGAATCCTGTCCAAATCCCAGACCAAATTCTGTATTCAGTACATCCCTAAAGCTAAGGACAACTCACCTGTACCAGGTCTCATATCACACGACTGTTACCGAATGCCCTACATATTTTAGAGTTGTATCACTTATCACTCCAGCAATTCAAGACACAGTTGCCCCAGCACTTTAAGACACAGAGAAAAAAGCATTTGAAGACACAATGGCCAACAACATTTCGGGGCAAATTCACTAACCGGCGGAGTCGGCTTCGCCACACTTCGCCTGTCGAATTTTCGGCAGCGATCCACAAATTCACAAAAATGCGAAGTTGCGCTCAGCGAAGGATTCGGATTCAGTTCGGCCAGGCACAAGGATTCAGCCGAATCCTACTGAAAATGTCCGAATCCTGGCTTAATACCGAACCGAATCCTGGATTCGATGCATCCCTAGTTATAATATTCATACATGATTCAAAATTTTAACACAATCCAATTAACCACAAGCCACTTTAAGGCATATGTTTAATGTAGAACATCATTGTAGCGCAGGTCAATTATAAGCTTGTTGGACAAAGTGTATATTAATTCTGCTGGGTGGGTATTGGCACTGTAATTCTGTAAGCCTCACCTGGCAAATCTGACTATTTCTGTGTTTGTTTTACTCAGTGTATACAGCATATAGAACAGCAGGTACAGCAGCAGAAACAATGGTCCATTGACAAAAAATAGCAAACAGTAGATTCCATTATGTGACTCGGTTTCTGTGATCCTTCAAACCTTTTTTTAGTGTTCTGTGCATTTTCCTCGGGTGTAGAGAAATGAAACCTCCACTTTAAATAGTTGCATATAACACACAAAAGCCATGAATATCCTGTAAATGATATTCTTATAAACGGTGAGTAGTGATGTCATTTTTGTCACATGACTCACTAAAACGTGTGTATTATAATAAATAAAGTACCCCTTGTTGAAAAATATGAGGATATTAAAAGTAACCTTGGAGTTCCATGACCAGTCTAAAAACACTTGGTCTTTGGCCTCATGCTTTTATATGGTCATGGAACTCCTCGTGACTTATAATATCCTTATATTTTACAATAGGGGGTACTTTAATATTGTACAAAGGCATCAGCAAATGTACTTATGTGGAGAACTGTGAATCAAGGGTGCTCACAGATCGCATCTATAGTTCTTCCAATCTCTGTCTCTTCACATTGCCCTTGACCTACTCACAGAGCATGTGTTACTTCTCATTGCACATGGCAGAGCATTTTAAGTTTTAACAGCAAAGGATTTCAGAGGCAATGTGATTTGTGATTATTTCAGCTATGTGACGCCCTCAAGTGCTCACACCAATAGATTTGCCTGAAACAGAAATACTTCTCTTAAAACACACATCAGGAATACATGTATTAGCTCTGATGTATGCATGTATTGTGTATTTTTACAATGTAAACTTGTTGAATACTATATGAAGTGTTACTACTATATAAAGTACAAATGTGGAGTACTGTTGCTTTGCTACATGTTCCAACAATAATCTCCCCAAAATGCCTTCCCGTCTGGCAAGAATGCGAATCGGTGGAGGGAAGGCATTTTGCGGAGATTAGTCGATCAAAGATTTATTACTTGGCGACTAATCTCCCTGTGTGCCACCCCCCTAAGGTTACTGTCTCTGGTATTTGAGTCTGGCAGTTAAGTAATTTAGGTGCAGATTCTGCGCTAAAGTCCTGCAGTGGTCGGGTACCCGTGGGTTACCCGCAAAACCTGCGGTACCCTGCAGGTTGCAGGTAGAAGTTCTCCGGGTTTGCGGCTCGCGTTTTACTCCTTTTTCTAATCACGCCTACTTTCAATGATGTCACTTCCGGTTTACAATGACAGTGCTTCCTGTTTTACTCCTTTTTTTTCTGATAACACCAACTTCCAATGATGTCACTTCCAGTTTACAATGACAGCACTTCCTGTTTTTTGATGGTCAGCGGGTTGCGGATCGGGTTGCGGATAAGGTACTTGCTGGTAGGGTAGCGGGAAAGTATCCGGGTTGCGGATCTGGGTGCGTGTCGGGTTTAACAAATTGGTTCCGCGCAGGACTCTATTCTGCGCTGTTATATTTTTGCAACATTTAGTTGACACATTTTTCAGCAGCATCTTTGGAGTATTAGCAACTATTGTATCAACAGAAAAAGTCACACAGAAAACAGAAAGTAATCGGAAAAAGTCCTTATTTCTGGTGAACCATCTGAAACCAACTGAACTGAAAAAAGTGTTAAAGGTGAACAACCGCTTTAAAAGGTGAAAAATTATACTTTAAATCTCAATATTGGAAAAAAAAAACATGAACAAAAAAAAAGAAAGTATTTGAAAAAAAAGTCTTTATTTCTGGTGATCTATCTGAAAACAACTGAACTGAAAAAAATATTGGCGAACAACCGCTTTAACCCTCATCACTCAGCCTTGTTGACCTTGCAAACTGTCAGTTGTTTCAACTTTCTCAGTCACTCCAATATCATTCTATACTGGATCGAAACATTACAAGGATCATGTAAGAAGCGCCGGGAGACCGGCTCCCAGGCTTCCTCTGCTCTGACGCACGTACGAATGTCCAGTTTGGCGTGTGCTGCGTCAGGATGCCAATGGACGAGCTGACGTCACTTTGGCACCAAATTCAAAAATAAAAGGCGCTTTTGTATTCTAGGCTATGCCCAAGCTGGTTTTCAGTATCCTGATCCTGCCTAAGCCTATTGTTATTACTCCTGCCTGGTTTTTGACCCTTTTGCCAGTTTAACACTTTGCGGCCTGCCACTGACCTCTGCCTGAATTGACCACGGAATCCTGCCACCAGCCATCGACCTTTGCCTGAACATGACTACACCTTTTACCTGATTCTTCTAATACCTTGCTTAAACTATCTTGGCCGTGAGTTGGATCCCTGCCTTCTCTCGCAGCAGAAAGCCCTGGGCCCCAAAAGGGTGTTGCTGAACACAGGGGGTTGGTAGGGCCATCCTACAACACCCACAAGATAGGCCCTGGTAGCATTACAGGCTCCTAACCACCACAGTTCGTAACAGATCATTACTGGAAATAAAGTATTTCACACAGCTTTTCTGTCCAACATTACCAGCTTTCTTTATTTATATCTGTGGTCAGCGGAGTCACGTTGAGGTGATTATAGAGTGCACTGTAGTCAAGGGCCCCATAGCAGAGCTTAATTCCCAGGTTATAAAAGAGGTGAGTCTTGTAGAGAGTGGGCATGGTTTAGGTGGATTGTGGGTGTTGTTTACACTAACTAAATAAATAATATAATAAAATGTAATTTGCAATCATTTGGAAGCAGCCAGATGGATCAGAAGGTGGCCATGCATGCCAAGGTAATTTATCCTCATTGGTAGGTCCCAGACAACCAGTTGGCTAATAACTTGGGCACCTTGGGTGAGAAAGTCTTGCTAGGTAAGTAGTATGGGGCCCTGTGATTACTGATGGTGACCTCTTGTTGAGCTAAACCAATAGCTACTCAGTTTAAGTGAACCGTGTTGTACATTACACCCAATCCACAGGTGTTCCTGGCTGCTTCTCAGAGTTAAAGCGGAAGGGTGTGGCCCTCTAGGTTTGCATATGAAACTGTAATACTGCAGCACAATTAGCATTTCTATAATCCAGGAGCATAATCTAACATTTACAAGTAAATATAAAATATGTCCACGACATAACATATATAGTAAATCAACACCTGGTGGAAACATTTTTCCAGGCAGTTGTCATTTCTTACAGTTTACTGACACGGCTACATACAGGTTTCAGGACAAGTGAAGAAACGCTTTGTGCGGAGCCTCATAAGCTCTTATTTGTTTGCAGCTTACTCAGAAGATAACTGGCAATAAAACAAGATCAACAAAGCCTTTATAGTTTAGTTTGGCTCCAAAGCACAATATACAAATACACATACATAGCCCTGCTGGACCTCTCCTTGTATTATGATTATACAATAAAAGTTTGGTTGTACATAAGTAATGTGACCTTTCCAATAAAATCATAATATGGGCAAACTAGTACCGGTAAGACATTACTATTTCAATAAAGATAATTGCCATCTGCAGCTCTACTATTCTTTATTTACATTAAGGGACCTATTTATGCAGATGAAAAATTAACAACTTTTCATTTTATAATCTCTATAGTAATAAGTCAAATCAACTGTATGCTATATTTTTTTTTTTGCTCTTCTACTTTAAAGCTGGATATATTAAAAAGGCCCTATAAAATACAAATGATGCACATTTAAGCACTGGTAGGAATTGCTCTGGTAGGAACAAAACATTTTAGTGAATGGGAATAAAGCCTTAAAATATATTTCTTTAATTTGTTAGCAAGGCAATTCCTGAACAAATATGGATACTAAAGATACCTTTAGTACCTTTCTATAAACTTAGCTGTCTATATGAGGCCCAGGCAGGATTGGGATTCAAAATAGGCCCTGGCATTTCAGATACACAGAGGCCCAAACAGCCCCCCACAGTCCCAATTAATAGTGACTGTCTATGGCATTTTACAGCAGCCCATCTGGCATTTGCCCTAATCCACAGATTGCCAGTCTGAGCCTGGGTAACCTTCATCTAGTTAGCAGAAGCCACATCGTGCAAAAACGTGACTGAACTGCAGCATGATCTTATTGGAATACGATATCTCTATATTAGAAGAGCATTTTTCCTATGCTCCCTGTGGTGTCTTTTTGTTTACTAATGTGTTCCCTTCCTTTGTTCTCCCATTGTTTTCTATGTTGTCCGAACTCTCTGTGCCACATGGAAATGCAACTTGCTGTGTTCCACCTGTGTTTGGTGTAGGGATGTACCGAATCCAGGATTTGGTTCGGGATTCGGCCAGGATTCGGCCTTTTTCAGCAGGATTCGGCCGAATCTTTCTTCCCGGCCGAACCGAATCCTAATTTGCATATGTAAATTAGGGGCAGTGAGGAAAATCACGTGACTTTTTGTCACAAAACAAGGAAGTAAAAAATGTTTTCCCCTTCCCACCCCTAATTTGCATATGCAAATTAGGATTCGGATCAGTATTCAGCCGAATCTCTCGCAAAGGATTCGGGTGTTCTGCCGAATCCAAAATAGTGGATTCGGTGCATCCCTAGTTTGGTGGTTCTGTGCAGCAGAGTGTGGGCACTATACAAAACTATTAGCTGGATTAAATTATGTTATCTACATCATATTACATACAAGTATGGGATTCGTTATCCGGAAACCCGTTTTCCATAAAGCTCCGAGTTACGGATAAATCTGCCACTTGGGGTTTTACAGATAAGGGAACTTTCTTTAATTTGGTTTTTCATACCTTAAGTCTACTTGAAACTCTTGTAAACATTAAATAAACCCAATAGACTGGGTTTGCTTCCCGTAACGATTAATTTTGTCTTAGTTTGGATCCAGTACAAGGTATTGTTTGTTTATTACAGAGAAAAAGGAAGTCATGTTTAAAAATTTTTATTAATTTGGATAAAATGAGTCTATGGGAGATGGCCTTTCTGTAATTCAGAGATTTCTGGATAACGGTTTTCTGGATAACAGATCCCATACCTATACTGGATTACTGAAAGGTCCATTATCCAGAAAACCCCAGGTCCCGAGCATTCTGGATAACAGGTTCCATACCTGTCTTTGGTATAAGGAAATTATTAGAGAATATGGACCCATTACATCCCTATAATAAAAAGCAAACGGAACACCCCCAGGAACTAGAAGACCTTTTTAAGCAGTGTAAATTATCCCTAAGTACTTATGGGGTGTTTTCAAAAATAATAACCGGCACAAAGTATCTGCAAGTGGGGATATATCCCTGCATCAGGCATGACAAAGGGCCATGCCCCTGAAATAACATCACTCTGAATAAAATCATAATAAAATAGCATCACTCTGAATAAACACACAGGGGTATATCTCTCCTTGCAGATACAGGTATGGGACCTGCTATCCAGAATGCTCGGGACCTGGGGTATTCCGGATAACGGATCTTTCCATAATTTGGGTCTTCATGCCTTAAGTCTACTAGAAATTAATGTAAACATTAAATAAACCCAATAGGCTGGTTTTGCTTCCAATAAGGATTAATTATATCTTAGTTGGGATAAAGTACAAGCTACTGTTTTATTATTACAGAGAAAAAGGAAATCATTTTTAAAAATTTGGATTATTTGGATAAAATGGAGTCTATGGGAGACTTTCTGGATATCAGGTTTCCGGATAAGGGATCCTATACCGGTACCTTGTTGTGATAGTTTTGCTTAACTATTGGTGAGGTTGCCGACCCTCTAGATTGAGCATCTGGAAGAGGTAAGGGTGTGCTGGCGAATCTTCTTGTACTTGTGGGATACCCTTTTGACATATGCACAATGCTTGCGTGTGGTCCCTCCAGTACTTGTGCTATGCTCTTGTTATATTTACAAACTACTTGTTTACTAATCAGTGTTTTGTTCCAGTAGATGACTTGGGATAATCTTTAATTAGAAATTTAGGGGCAAAAATATTCTAGTCTGCCCACAAAAAGGCCACAACAGAGCAACTGTTGTAACTGATTTATGGATTTGATAAATAGACATTTTCCCATATAAGATAATAATATAAATAGAACCAGATTTAAAGATAGGATTTGCCTGTGCATGGCCACTTCCTGTTTTGAGAAAGGAGCAAATCAATGCCTCATTTGAGTTAGGAAGTAATACGTAGCCGGCGTTTTAAAATGGAACATTCTTGCTGTCTAAGGTCAGAGTGAAACCTGCAGATCTCGCCATGCTTTTTAGATACAGTTTACTGTAGTGTTATAATATATTGTAAGCTTGTAAAAGAAACAGAGACCAGGGAGCTAATTTCTGGTACACAAGTGAACAGAAACCAGCAGAAACTAATCAGGTGTTGGCTTTCTTTTTCAAATGTATAATTCCGAGCAAAATAAAATGCTGCTTGGTTGCTACAGGACATTGGACTGGTAAGATTTTTTTAAAAAAGGCCCTGAATTAAATAGAGCACTTTTGTAATTGTAATGGAGAGGTTGTAACAAAGCTAGTAGTCACAGGCATAGGTAGAATCATGGGTAGGGCTGCCACCTTTTGGGGCAGGAAAGTGATGTTTTGGGTTGTAACATCAGGGGGGTAGAGCTATTACAAGACAATCAGTAATTGGCTGATAGCTGCGTTATTCACTTAAGAGTCTTTTACGGAATTCCTAGGTGGGAAATGTGCCAGCTTTCACGTGGGGTTGTTTTGGGTCAGACTGTGACATCAGGGGCTGGAGATATGACTGGACAATCAGCAATCATTCACTAAAGGAACACCAAAAAGATGAACGTTTTTAAAACGAATGACAATATAATGTACTGTTGCCCTGCACTGGTAAATCTGGCATGTTTGCTTCAGAAAGACTACTACAGTATATCTAAACAAGCTGCTGTGTAGCCATGGGGGCAGCCATTCAAGCACAGGATACACAGTAGATAACAGATAAGTACTACTATAGTTTATATAAACAAGCTGCTATGTAGCCATGGGGACAGCCATTCAAGCACAGGATACACAGTAGATAACAGATAAGTACTACTATAGTTTATATAAACAAGCTGCTGTGTAGCCATGGGGGCAGCCATTCAAGCACAGGATACACAGTAGATAACAGATAAGTACTACTATAGTTTATATAAACAAGCTGCTGTGTAGCCATGGGGGCAGCCATTCAAGCACAGGATACACAGTAGATAACAGATAAGTACTACTATAGTTTATATAAACAAGCTGCTGTGTAGCCATGGGGGCAGACATTCAAGCACAGGATACACAGTAGATAATAGATAAGTACTACTATAGTTTATATAAACAAGCTGCTGTGTAGCTATGGGGCAGCCATTCAAGCACAGGATACACAGTAGATAACTGATAAGTACTACTATAGTTTATATAAACAAGCTGCTGTGTAGCCATGGGGGCAGCCATTCAAGCACAGGATACATAGTAGATAACAGATAAGTACTACTATAGTTTATATAAACAAGCTGCTGTGTAGCCATGGGGCAGCCATTCAAGCACAGGATACACAGTAGATAACTGATAAGTACTACTATAGTTTATATAAACAAGCTGCTGTGTAGCCATGGGGGCAGCCATTCAAGCACAGGATATATAGTAAATAACAGATAAGTACTACTATAGTTTATATAAACAAGCTGCTGTGTAGCCATGGGGCAGCCATTCAAGCACAGGATACACAGTAGATAACAGATAAGTACTACTATAGTTAATATAAACAAGCTGCTGTGTAGCCATGGGGACAGCCATTCAAGCACAGGAGACACAGTAGATAATAGATAAGTTCTAAAGAATCCCATTGTATACTAAAGAGCTTATCTGTTATCTGCTGTTTATCCTGTGCCTTTTCTACTTTTCCAGATTTGAAGGGCTGCCTGCCCCCATGGCTACAGAGAAACTTGTTTATATAAACTATAGTGGAATTTCTGAATCAAACACACCAGTTTTACCAGTGCAGAGCAACAGTATTAGGGATGCACCGAATCCACATTTTTGGATTAAGTTCCGAAAGCTTCTACATAATAACAACAGCTAATTTTGTTTTTTTAATTAAATAAATCACAACCCCAATTTATTTTGTTCATGCTGCAGATAGGTATATTTTACACTTTTGATCTCAGCTTCCTAGGAAATACTCATGTCATTAAACTGTCTACTTAAAAACCTTTACACAACTAAGACAAACATCTATAAACAGATGCTCATGGACCACAAAATATTTCTAAAGCCTGAAAGCAAGATTAACCCTGTCCCAACAGCTAAACACGATTTTACACTGAAAGACGGTCTATTACTCTTGTTGTGTACTCTGTAGTTTTTCTCAGAGTAAACACTTTCATAAAGATAGGTATTAGGCCTACCAACTGAACCAATCTTCACATTTTCCCATACCACCTAATACAATATTTCTATATGTCTGTTAATATTAGATAACCACAAATCAAATATGCTCTAATAGCAATGTAGGTATGGTATATAGATGAAGGAAGGCAGGTATAAGGTTTATAGTCCTTCTTACCTACTGCTCACTTCTCCCTTCAGTTATAATGCATATATATTTTTAGGGTAAAACTAAAAGACTAAGCTATTTTTGGCATTGTATACTGCTTGTTTTTCATCTTCTGCTCCCACACACACAAAATGTTTCCGGATAACGGTGATTAGTCCCCAGGGTGTTTTATAATTTTTAGAAGAAATAAATGTTTGATAGTTCATGGAAGTAGTTCCTGCACTTACTGGATATATCTCCATACACAGATTGATTGGGGTAGCCAGATAACAATGTCTTAAATAAAACTGGAATTAACACACTCACCATTTCACCACACATGCACAAATGAATGCGGCAGGTGGCTGGCTACTGAAAACAATGAGCCCCCATGCAACTAGTAGCCCACAACCCATGATTAGCGCTGGAAATTCCTGGTGAGGTTTACAAAGCTTCTTTGACTTTGATCAGAAAGGTGAATTTCTAGGGATTGTTCACCTTAGTACAGGGGTCCCCAACTATTTTTGGCCCTGGGACAAAAAAAGAGCCAATTTTTTTCCAAGGACCAGGGGCGGGGTGTCATTCGCGCCGAATGAAGATGTCACGACGCTCCGTGTCTATACGCGAGCATCGCCGGCGTCACTTCGAAATGCGTGCGCCCCCTCAGCTTGGAAGAGACGCACTAGGAGCTAAGGATTCCAGATCTCCCAGCGCAGGGTTGTTTTTAAATAAAATTAGATAAATTCGGAGTTTAGTAAATAACCCCCTTAAAGTATATCTTGGGTCTATAGATGATTTCTGCAAGACCACAGCAACATAGTTGTCTAATGTGACACACACTAGTGAACCATGAAGGCTGCATTTGCCTAGAAGTGCACACTTGATGCCAATTTCCATTGCTGCTCCTAGGCAAGAACTATATTCTCCCTCACTACAGCAAGTTCCATCAGTTATGGCCTAAACACAAAAATGACCCTGCATTTAAAAAAGGCATCAATAATTAAATGTCTATCAGGATAGGCAAGGATTAACGGCTACCTTTCAGAAGGTGCTTCCGGTAATAAAAAGCGGACATGACTATATCTATACACTTGTCTCATCTGGCAGTTTAGTTTTTGCTCACACATCTTGTTCCTGCTGAAGATATTTATCTCTGTGCGGAATTCGCCCTTTGGGGTTTGCAAGAGCAGCCAATGTTATTTTGAGTCTGTTTATACTCTATAAATATGTTATCTCAGGGCCACAAGAGATATACAATAAAAGAGTAATATTTTAGTTCTGGGTCCAGCTGCTTTGTGTCTGGCTGATGTCTTAAGAGGTTATTTTTTCGTTCCTGAGACATGCTGGCTGCTCTGAGTTTTGAGGAACATTTAGTGATGTTGTGGAAGTGGGCACTGCTCCAACTAAATAGCGCCACTGTCTAAACATATGCTCATCTGAACAGCAGCCTCCGTGGGAATTAAGAGGAGAAATTAGCAACTCAAAGGGCTCCCCACGTCTATTCTTAGCAACGACAGCTCTTAACTGGAAAACATGCGAATGACACAAAGACACATATCTAATTTTATCTCTGTACTCTCCATGAGATTTAATATCCAAAGTCCAGTGCAAAGACAAGAGCAGGAACCTTGCACTTACCCATTATTTAACTGCCTGCATTTCTACTTCATAGTCAAGAATTTTCTATTCATGGTCATCTGAGCAGCGATCGCATGGGCCATAAGGCAAAGTGTGAACCTTGGTTTAACCGAAACTTTACATTTTTGAAACCCAGATATTCTGCCTTTTTAGCGCAGGAGAACTCTGGATTTGCAATCCCACCCTACTCTTTCCCTCTACAGGAAAAAGTGCTGTTTGTCTCTCTACCACCTCTTTGTAGAGTCACTTCTACAACTACAAGGGCAGAGACACGCTGTAATTCGGGGAGATTAGTCGCCCAGCTGCCTTACGAGGAAACTTGGGGCGACTTCGGAAAACGAAGTGCTCCGAGTGCCATCCCGCCGGCGATTTTCATTCTAGCCAGCAGGAAGGCAGGTTGGGGAGATTAGTCGCCCGTGAAGAAGAGGAAATTTGTCGCCGGGCAACTAATCTCCCCGAATTGCAGCGTGTGTCTCTGTCCTAAGAAGAATAAATGGTGGTCAGGTCATAGGTTTCAATAGGTCAGGTTATGTGCTCATCAATAGCCTTCATCTGCTGTAGTGAAGATGAATCAAGCAAAACAGCTCATCTCAATCAAGTGAAAAATTATTAAAATGTTAAAAGAGCATAAAGCACCATTTGCAATTAATATACAGCTTGTAAAGGCAGAGACATACTGGCATCACATGGTCCAGGCACAGCAGCAGTCTTTATGGTTTGTGAATGCTGGGCAAATGGAATTTCAAACATATATAAAATACACTCAGACAGGAAGGTATGCACTGGTGTTTAGACACAGAAATCAGCTTGCCACTTCTTCCACCTCATTCTTGTACACTGACATTTTGAGTGTATATATTTATGTTCATGAGCAAAACTATTGGATACCACATTTTATAATATATATTAGACTGTGTTATAAACAGTCAAATAGACAAATCTTTCTGGACAGCATCAAAAATACCTTTCTAGCTAGAAATCGAATTAAAGTGGTTGTTTTCAGATTTTTCACAAGAAATAAAGACTTTTTTTCAGTTGCCTTCAATGTATTATTTTTGCCAATTTTTGAAATTTATAATTTTTTTGTTCCCGTGTTTCAATCTGGCAGCTCAGTAATCCAGGTACAGTCTGAACTGTTACAATTTGCTACATTAGTTGATACATTTCTCAACAGCATCTCTGGAGTATTAGCAACTATTGTATCGATTCTAACAGCTGCCTGTAATGAAACTCACCAATTCTGCTCAGCAGGGACAAAGATAGAAATGTTCATTAATTAATGCAACATTTAGAACAGTTTTAGTCCATGACCCCCTCCCAAAGCTGCTTTGGAAAGAACTACGGTATAATATTAAGTGGGTTACACAGTATTTACTAAACCTCAAATTTTTCTGATCAAGCTTTTTTTTTGCCAAAAACACAAATTTTTCTTGGATGAGACATATAGCAGCAAACAGCAGGGGGTGTTTCACAGCGCAGAGACCTGCGGGCCTGTGTTAGGCAACACTCTATTCCATAGAGACAGGTGTGGGGAGGCACGTAGGCTTGCTCTTGCATTTGCATGAATGACCCCTATAATTTTCCTACATAATGGACTTCCACTAACAAAACAGTCACAATAAAGGCTGAACTAAGGGGGGTATCCTGGTAAACATGGAGCAGCATCTCTTTCTCTTTGTGCACTGTTTAGCTCAAGACAAAATAGAAAACAGATTTTTTGTAATGTGATTAAAACAATCAGCAAAAAATGTTCATTCATTGCACTCATGTTGAACAAGGGGATATACTGCCCCTTTAAAGTCAATACATTTGGGGGGGGGGGAGGCATCAGGTCTTTAACCAGGGCATCATTTATTCTCCTGCAACATTGCTGTCACCATGAATCATAACCTCTTAAAGATGATATAGGGGGAAATGTTATAAAATTTGTGAATAGAAATTTGCATGTTGCAATGTAATGTTCTTCATTAGGCTTTTATTGCATTGTGAATCTTAATTGTGCATTGCAACCTTTAACACCTGCTTCAAGTTTGGAAAATATTCAAAACTTTCCAATACAGGTATGGGATCCATTATCCAGAAAGCTCAGAATCACGGAAAGCCCGTCTCCCGTAGACTCCATTTTATCCAAATAATCCAAATTTTTTAAAATTTGGATTAATAATAAAAACAGTAGCTTGTACTTGATCCCAACTAAGATATATTTAATCCTTATGGGAAGCAAAATCAGCCTACTGAGCTTGTTTAATATTTACATGATTTTGTAGTAGACTTGAGGTATGAAGATCCAAATCTTCTGAAAGATCTGTTATCCGGAAAACCCCAGGTCCCCTGTATTCAACATACATTAACGAAAACATGTTGAGTTAATTATATATGTTAGTGCTACTGAAACCACTGAAAATTTGTAACAAATTTTTATGGAAAAGTTGCTTTGAATTATATTTTCTTTCAAATTATATTTTTATTCTTTTGGCTTTATATCTCCTTTAAGAAGTTATATTTCATGATGATTACAGAACAAATGTTTATACTCCAGTCAGATACCCCAAAAATATATGTAGATGCTTTGCTCTCTGCCTGACGCAAGTAGAAACATGGCACCAGTATGCTCCATCCAGCTGCCTAGGTATTCTATAACAACAAACTGCCCATTGACTATAGATTCTCCCTTACCTACCCCAGCCAATCAGGAACTTCCTTTACTATTCATCTAATTAATTAGATGTATTTTGGCAAATCTCATTGCAATACCATATTTTCTTCATTCCCTTGTTATTTTTGTTAAGAAGTATTTCACACCACTAAGAAATCTGAAAAATATGTCATCATGATACAATTTTGGGTGCTGAAATTCAGAGCTGGAAAGCTGCCAAACACCATTTTTGCTCCATAGCATAAAAACTGGGTTGGCAGGGCTCTGGGTTTACTTGTCCCAGCTCAGCCCTGGCTCCATAAGTCTAGCTCTTGCTAACTGTTCAACTTCATCTCATGGCTGCCAAAACAAAAAAACCCTTTCCTGATCATGAGGTTCTCTAGATCAGCTTTACATTGTTACTCCAGCTACTTTTTTCCATGTTCTGCAAAGACAATGCAATTTCCATTCATATGGCAACACATTAAACCAGGAACAATTTCCAAACACCACCATTAACCTCCTAGATCTGGAGCCCTGTAGCATTCTGTTTTGGCTCTGCTTCAGCTCCCATCTTCCACAGTTCCTGGCCAGCTCTAGAACACAGCCAAAAAAACTTCACAGGTAATGGAACTGGATCCTAGCTCTAGTGCTGGTGAAACCCCTATTCATAAGTAAAAACAAAATCAACTTCATACTGTAGATAGACATAAACTTTAGTTTATTAGTTTAATATGAGACACCACATGGCACCATGATGAAAAATAGATCAGATTATCAGTTAATGCCCCGTAACCCTGCGTTCCTTGTGCAATTAAAACCTCGCCAAATTAACTCACTCTTTTACTTCTTCTTTATCACTTATAGGGGCATTTATTATGCTGTGTCAAATGAAATTCGTCGAGAAAACAGTGTAAAAAGTCACATGATCTGTGCTATTCTACACCATGCGAACACCAGATTTGCTACCGCTATTTTACATTGCTTCCGGCGGAAGTCACTACAGGTATGAGACCTGTTATCCAGAATGCTTGGGAGCTGGGGTTTTCCGTAATTTGAATCTTCATACCTTAATCTACTAGAAAATCATGTAAACATGAAATAAACCCAAGAGGCTGGTTTTGCTTCCAATAAGGATTAATTATATCTTAGTTTGGATCAAGTACAAGCTACTGTTTTATTATTACAGAGAAAAAGGAAATCATTTTTAAAAATCTGGATTAGTCTATGGGAGATGGGCATTCCGTAATTCCGAGCTTTCTGGATAACAGGTTTCCGGATCGATCCCATACCTGTATTAGAAAAAGCGCAAACAAACTTTATGCCCAAGCCTGGCGATGTGTAGTGTATTATCCCACTGTTTTTTTCCTCAGCATGATAAATATGCTCCTCATGTGTTAAACCCCTCTCTCAGCTGTCTCAGTGACTACACCATCCTTTCTTTTTCACACCCATATTACAAGAGTTTCTTTCACTGACCTGCATCCAAGCTCATTTACACCACTGAGATGTCTTCATGG
Source organism: Xenopus laevis (assembly GCF_017654675.1). Taxonomy (NCBI): domain Eukaryota; kingdom Metazoa; phylum Chordata; class Amphibia; order Anura; family Pipidae; genus Xenopus; species Xenopus laevis. The sequence goes on from NC_054377.1 coordinate 8,521,131, forward strand.
AATGCACAATTCTTCTCATCCATGCTTATTACCTGATTTAGCTCAAAATCAACATCAAAGCATGACACCCCTTCCTTTTATGGTTTCTTTGATATGATTTAACAAATGTCACAATTGTCACAATTTCCTGTGCCTTCTTTGATAACTCACCCTTTGCAAATCTACGGCAAAAAAAATGCCTTAGCAATCAGCGTCCAGCATAGTCAAAGTCTTGCATTTGAAAATGTATTAAATTGCAGACGGGACAGAGTCCAGAAAGTGACAATGTTCTCAGTAGCCAAACCCTTGATCAAGAGACCAGTTGCTCTTCAGCCTGTGATTAATATGGGTGCTGAGTCCGACTCATCAGAAAGTCCGGAAAGTGGATCCTTCCTGAATTAGCTAGGCTAAGTTCATTACTCACTCCAAATGGATTTTTATGTGAGCGTTTTGCTTGCTTCTCTTCTGTGTTTCATTTCAGTTGTTCATCTCTTCATTCTTACTTCTTTGTTCCATGCTCATGACTTGTTACTACTTTCAGCCTTCCGAATTTCTCTCTCTTTGCCTTCCCACATTCTATTTCCTTTTCTAAGCACTCAGCGGAATCTTTATGGCTGGGAGGGGAAGAGCGGGACTGTGTATCAGTGGCAATAGGATACACAGCCTTCGACTGCCACTGCTCTAATAAATATTTAGACAGGACCCCTGTGAGTGGATATATTCCAAACATTAGTCTCAAAGTTCAGCATGGCACAAGCTCTTTGGTCTCCAGCTATAAATTAAAATATAGATATACCCTACCATAAGCACAAAACATTTCAGTAGAGTTCTCTCACTATTGTATGCGAGTTCTTTTAAAACTTTCACACTGCCCTCTTGCAAAAATTAAAATATCAGTGGGGCCTGAGTACTAGATAACTGATAACATTTATCCAACATACTAGGCAGAAGTAATATAAAGATATGCAGGTGGGAGTGTAAGTTAGGAATGATGTACTCTCTATGCATCACTAGGGTGCATACTACAGGTGATTCCTGAAGGAACTGCCTTATACATTTGGGGCAAGGACAATTATTATACTTACTAGGACCATGCAGCTGTGCAGAAGAGCTGCAAGCTGTGCTCTTAAAAATAAGGTTATTTAGCCATAAATATTCCATGGCATGACAAATTATTTTGCATCAGTAAATGAGTCTTCTAGTGTAATTGCATATGTCCAACTTGGCTATGGAATTAGTTCCAATGCCCCTAGCATGGAGCAGATGTAAATGAAAATGCTATACCGCTTTCTGGATGATGGGTTTCTAGAAAATAGTTTTTTTACTAGTTTTGCAGGAGTAAGAGGTGCACTATAACGCTTCGCCAAAGAGCATATTGTGTTTTGTAAGGTGTAAATTCTGACAATTATAATTTCATGCATTGTTGAGGGATCCTGTCGGCCATGAGTAGAGAAAAAGTGATTGTATAGATTTTACCATTGCAGGTGTACCAGATATTTAAACTGTATTAAGACTATCTTAGCTTCCAATTTCTGGCTGTTACAAACTGTAAAAAAAAAAAAGCATCAGTGTCTTAGATATGTATATACATAACGATTTGTCTGTGTACATTATGGAGGCTGAATTGGAGGGTGGCATTTTCTGTATAGTCCTGATGTTTCTTGTATGTCAGACAGCACTAATACCTTGCCCTGTTGTCTGGGACTTAGCAGCCAGTGTAGCTAATAAAACCAGGGGACAAGGCGCCGATGTGTATACCATAAAATGCAACCACTGACTCTGCCATGTAAATATGATAAACATAGTAAATCCAGTCCTTATTCTGCAATAAGCAAAGTGCTGTGCCAGGAGCTGACCTTGAAGCCTGGTGAGAGACAGCAGCAGCTGGGCATGAAGGGAGATCCAGTACTAAAAGGTCACTATGCATATCTTTTTATCACACATAGATAATACCATGCTTGGGTTTACCTTATGTAAATGCCTAAATTTGTAAGAGTTATTGCATTTTCACACTAGTACAATCACAGACAAAACTTGGCAGATATATATATGATACACATGCACTGCTGTTTTTGCAATGGGGCTGTGCTTAATACTGCATAGAAATAAGACATATTTTCACACATTTGATTGCACAGTGGGCAATACACAAAACTGCATCTGCTAGGCATTAAGAGGGTGCAGGGAGTTGTAGTTTAGCAACAACTCGAGAACCAGAACCCGACTCAGCATGTTAATCTCCATATGCATCTACAGGATCCAATCGTTCCTTGTAATAATAGGGATGAAGACACAAGTGCTGATTAACATTGAATGCAGCTGAACTATGAATTATCCTCAGATGCCCCTGGCATTAGGCTTTGTCTGGGCATCACTGATTAGCCATATTGTTACAAGCAGTCTTTAGATTCACTAAGACTGTCAACATAGGTGTTTACAATAAAAATGCATGTATTGTGTTTATATGCATTTTTAAAAATGCACCCAAGTGAGTTTCTGTCGGTTCCAAATAACATTCTGTTATATTAATTAGCCTTTACTTTCGAATGCTTCATATGGACGGAATTTAAGCTACAGCCGACTCTACATTTTTTTTTATAGTTTTCGAATGACCTCAAATCTCCAGCCTATCGAGTATGCCATTAAAATGGCTCTAAAACATAAAAGTTTATTTCTGTTATTCACTGTTATTCACTGAAGTTCATCACTTCCTAATTTACTGGCTATGGGGCAGCTACCACTACGTTGGACATTGTGGTTACTGATGTTCTCCTGTAGCAATCAAAATGTCCCATGTGCCATTGACTATAGAATGTCAATATCTAACAGTTTATCATTTTGGGGTGAGCTTCTCCTTTAAATGCCTATATATATATATATATATATATATATATATATATACCACCCATGAAAAAAAGAAAGAATTCATTTCAGGGCTAGCTTCTCCTTTAAATGTCTATATATTAAACACCCATGAAAAAAAGAAATAATTAATTTAACTTTAATTTCTGCTAGATCAGCAGAGAAAGAGTTTTCATTCATCATAAAAGCATGTGAGAAGAGCTATTGTTCCTTTAGAAACACCTGAGAATATCTTCAGAGGTGCAACTCCATATACAGCCTATTTTTTTCACCGTAATGAATGGCTACCAGTTTTCATTTATTTGTGTAACATTTCATTTTCAGTCCTTAAAGGGATACTGTCGCGTGAAAACATGTTTTTTTTCAAATCCAGTTAATAGTGCTGCTCCAGCAGAATTCTGCACTGAAATCCTTTTTTTAAAGGGGCAAACTGAATTTTTTTTATATTTAATTTTGAAATTTGGCATGGGTCTAGACATATTGTCAGTTTCCCAGGAGTCCTCAGGTCATGTGACTTGTGCTCTGATAAACTTCAGTCACTCTTTACTGCTACACTGCAAGTTGGAGTGATATCATCCCCTCGCTTCCCTCCCCAGCAGCCCATCATCAGAACAATGGGCAGCTAAACAGATATGTAGCAGCTTTCCGAGGGCTATGCGGAAGGATTTGCTCCCTAGCCCCACCTAATGGAAGACACGAGAATAGCACTAAAGCAAGAAAACCCCTGCTTTTTTCCTGCTTGGGTGCTATTGTCATGTCTACCACTAGCTAGGGAGCTCGATCCATGTTGTTGTATAATACAATGGGAAGGGGTGAAACAATAGCTGTCTCAAAGCAGCTCCATCCTCAAGTACTGACTCCTTTTCAGCTAATAGTCATTGGATTTAGGGTTGCCATCCCTTTAAAACCAAACCCATATGGAATCCACAGCCTGCATGGCTAATTAGCAATTCATTAAGCCGCATTATGCATGGCTGCTCATAAGGGCTCTTACACATGGCCATTTTTTCTGCGCTCCCCTGCGTTGCACTTTCTTCCGTTCAGCCATAGGGGAGCGCAGGAGTAGACGCAGTCAATTATTGTGAAGGGGGTTGTACTTACACAGACACATGTAAGTGCCAAACGCATGTTGTATTTCACCTGCATTAGGCGCATACATGTGTCTGTGTGAGTACAGCCCTCTTCAGAATAATTGAGTGCGTCTACTTCTGTGATCCCCTGCAGCTGAACAGAAGAAAGCACAATGCATGGGAGCGCAGGAAAAAATGGCTGTGTGTAAGAGCCCTAAGTCAGTTCAGTCTACAGCATGCATCTAAATGAATAGTTAAATAGCCAAACAGGCTGTGGGATTCCATATGGGTTCGGTTTATCATTGCCACAAAAAACCAAGGCCTGTAGATGCATACGGCTAGCTGAAGACCTTAGTCAGCAAGGGAATTGCTCTTACCTAGTTATTATTTGATTTCAAAATATTAGATTTCATAAAAAGGAGCTACTGTCTTGTTAAAACCATGATTATTAACAGAATTTTGATGAGCAAATATATTTAGATAGAATGGAACCAGATTGGGCTCAATACTAGGTAAGTCATTTGAACAGTAATCATTCACAACTAGGGATGCACCGAATCCAGGATTCTGCCTTTTTCAGCAGGATTCGGCTGAATCCTTCTGCCCGCCCGAACCGAATCCACATCCTAATTTGCATATGCAAATTAGGGGCGGGGAGGGAGATTGTGTGACTTTTTGTCACAAAACAAGGAAGTAAAAAATATTTTCTCCTTCGATTCGGTATTCGCCCGAATCTTTCACAAAGGATTCTGGGGTTCGGCCGAATCCAAAATAGTGGATTCGGTGCATCCCTATTCACAACATTATGGAAAAGTCTCTGGGGTATATTTATCAAAGAGTGAAGTTAAAGATTGCCACAGTCCGCACAGTGAAATTCTGCCACTCTCCATTCATTTCTATGGGATTTTTAAAAGAGTATTTATCAATGGGTGAAAGTGAAAGTTCACCCTTTGATAAATACACCTTTAAAAATCCCATAGAAATGAATGGAGAGTGGCAGAATTTCACTCTAGTGGACCGTGGCGACCTCTAACTTCACTCTTTGATAAACATACCCCTCTGAGTTTAGTTCAGGGGGTTCATTTACCAACCAAGGCTAAATTCAAGCCCAGGGATGCAAAATTAAGGCTATAAGAGCTCAATGGAGAGAACACTTGAGCATTGCCCCTCTCGTGCTCCCATTCATGCCAGTAAAGACAAGCAGTGACAGGTGCAAGGGAACTCTGTAATAATGCCTGACATAAACTGCATACAGAGAGAGGTGCAAGTCATTGGACACTTCTGCCACCAAATGCAAAGTGTTTCAGGCCAATATGTTTTCAAGGCTTATATATACACAGCAGATATATATACACAGTCTTAAAGGATGTAACAAACTGTTTCCTAAAAATTATATCATGGGGCTCATTTATCAACACTGGGCAAATTTGCCCATGGGCAGTTACCCATAGCAACCAATCAGTGATTAGCTTTTTAAAGCCAACTGCAAGTAGAACAATAAATGCAACAATCTGATTGGTTTCCATGGGTTATTGCCCATGGGCAAATTTGCCCAGTGTTGATAAATGTACAGTGTGTTTTTGTTGACAGGGTCACTTAAATCTGGAGCATCACACTGCTACAGATTTCGTGCAGCTTCTCATCGTTAAAATGGGCATTAGTTATTTAAAAAAACAAAATAAAGTTGTTTCCCATGGAAAGCATAATTGGCTCTCTTGTTCTAAAGCACGTTATCCTCTAAATACTTTCAGCATCATGTAAGTGATCATTTTAATGTTGCTTGTAAATAATAACTTTTTCAACTGCTTTAGATTTCCTAGTCAGAGTTTTTCTAAAACGAATGTTTTTAAAGAATATTTTCTGTGTACTGCTTGGATCAGTATCCTTTGATAAAGGGACCTACAGCTTTAATTTTCAGTCAGTCACATTACACAAGTGCCAGTCATAATTGATGTAATAATGTAGCCCTGTTTTAATAGACATATTTTACAGTCTATTCTTTGCTCATGATTAATACAGTAAAACCTCAATTTTACATCCCCTGATCTTAAGTTTTCTCTCACTTTACATTTTTTTGTGATCCCACCTATACATAAAACATTTGTCTGAAAGTCTTATATCCAGGGTTCTTTTTTTTTTTATGATAAACCAATCTTTGTACATGAAAACTAAACGGCAGTATATCCTCCTCCTAATGTCTAATTCCAGTGTCATGTCATGAAGCAAAAACAACACCATCAATTCCTTAAGTAAGATAACAGCAATTTGATGATGTGGAAGCACCATTCTCACTGAAGAATTATCTTGCAGCTGTAATTAACTTTTTGGTCATCTACATGGGGGAACAGTTATGGAAGATTTAAATATTTTTAAAAGGCACAAAGAATTAGCTGTAGTTTCCTACACTTGATGCAAATCACAGTCTCCATTCACCTTAGGGTAAGGGCACACGGATCGACAAATCGCCTCTTCTTCGGGGCGACAATCTCCCCGAACTGCCTTCACCTACCTTCCCGTCGGCTATAATGAAAAATCGCCAGCGGTATGGCACTCACGACGCTTCGTTTTCCGAAGGCGTCAAAGTTACCTCACGAGGACTGTAAGCTTTTCTGGGAAACTAACATCTTCTTTCCTTTGATGGGCAAATTGTTACCAATACAGAACTGTTGGTACTGGGCAGTACAAAATATGAAGAGTTAATCATCAAAAAGAAAAGAGAATATGAGGACACCGAGCTGTTACTTTAAACAAAATCTTGGCAGGACACTTTATAGATACATTATTTATTAATATTAAAAACATAGGGAAAAAAGAGAAAGCATCCACGTTTCTAACACATCTTCTGAAAATAAATATGAGTATATTTTGCTCTCTAGAAAACTCAAAATCTCTTTAGTGGCCCTTGCTTTACATCAAGGAGGGCCAGTATCCGGACACACAAATAATGCATCATGTGTGCAATATTATAGGCTCCTGTTTCAGCAGCAGGGCAAGACAGGTATGGACCATCATCCTGGATGTATAACAGGCCCAATGTATCTAAACTATACTCACTATACTTCACTTTATCTGTATATACAGATGTAGTACATGTGCCTATCTGGGCATTTAGTTTAACAGGATGGGCCAAACTGTACATTATATAGTGAATAAAGTAGCCCCTATTGTAAAATATAAGGATATCATAAGTTACCAAGGAGTTTCATGACCATATATTTTTATACAGGTCATGGAACTCCGAGGTAACTTCTAATATCTTCATATTTTGCAACTGGGGGTACTTTATTTATTATAATACACAAGTTTCAGTGAGTCATGTGACAGAAATGACATCAGAACTCACCGTTTATAACTGATGATATAATTTACAAGATATTCATGGCTTTTGTGTATTTTAAGGATATACTGTAATTTACAAGATATTCATGGCTCTTCTGTATTATAATACAGTACTGTATATGAATACAGACTTATGTACCACTATTTATTATGGATGATTTAAATCCACTACTGGGTCTGATAAAAATTTATTTGGCCAGCCAACAGAACTTCTAGATCCAATACACACTCTAGAAAAGGTTTATTTTCCTTTCTTTTATGTACTTTTCATTAAATGGGTCATTCACCTTTAAGTTAACTTTTGGCATGATATAGAAAGTGATATTCTGAGACAATTTGCCTTTGGTCTTCATTTTTTATTATTTGTCTTTTTTTGTTTGGAATTTCAGTACCTATTTGGTTGCTAGGGTCCAAATTATGTTAGGAACCAGGCAGTGGTTAAAATGAGAGATTGGAATATGAATAGGAGAAGACGAGGAGCCTAAACAGATAAGTAATAAAAAGCAACAATAATGATTAAAGTATAGCTTCACAGACAAATAGGCTTTGGCTGCTGGGACAGTGACCCCCATTTCAAAGCTAGAAAGGGTCAGAAGAAGGTAAATAATTCAAAAACTTCAGAAAATAATAAATGAAGACCAATTATAATGTTGCTTAGAACTGGCCATTATATAACGTACTAAAAGTTTTAAAGGTGAACTAGCCCTTTAATTTCAAGACTGCACTTGAGGGAAAGCACTCAGTTTACTCTGGGAAAGAGGCATGATAGCACATGCAATACGTAGGCAGCCAAATTCCATAGGCAACAGTCATCTTCTACATTTAAAAATCTCTGGAGCAGAACCCACTTGTTCCCAGTGACTAATAGCTAACCTTTCTTTTTTTCAAAGGAAAAAAAAAAATCGAAGGAAGTCACCCCTAAACAGATGAAAATGAACAGGAAGGAAGTGCAAATCCTTTCAGTTCTATACATGTTTCTAAACCCAAAACTGCGTATATCTGTTGCAAGGCTTCCATAGGACATATCCAGAATATCAAACCATCCCATAAATCATTCCTTTGTCTGAATAAAATGGTTCATGTAATTATTTTATGTCTTAGTATCTTAACGGTTAGCACAGAAAATTGTGTGAAAATAATAAATAAATAATAGCAGTCTCAGTTACCTGAAAATGGGCTGACTGCAAAAGGGCAAATGCTGCATTATGATGTATTCTATAGCAGCCATCCGTTTATATAAAGACCTAACTTGATCGTCAAACAAACATTAATAATAGCAATGACAAATGACCTGCAGAGAATACAAGTTCAATATTTACAATACTTCCCTTTGATATTTGATTCTTGATAACTATAACAATCAGTTCAGTTAATGCTGCAGCCTACAGTAATTCTATTGTAAATGTATAGCGCTACCAAAAAAAAGCCTATGGTCTTGCTTCCAATTTCTCTCTCTTGCTATGGAAGGGGCATATACCCTCCCATATACAAGTGCTCTTCTAAGCATATTTGCTTATTTTTAAAAATTTCATGATGTTATTAGTTTTTACATTGCTAATATCATGATTCTGTAACAGGAGCACCCTCTGCTGTTCAATCCCAGTGGGGGCTGGGCAGAATGGCACAAGTTTAATTTATTAATGCAGGAAAAGTCTTCTGATGCAATAATCAATGTAAACTGTCAGGAAAAAAACTATTTGAGAAGCAGATTTATTAAACGTCAGTTTTTAGTGGTATCCTTATCCGAAAACCTATTATCCAGAAAGTTCAGAATTACAGGAAGGCCATCTCCCAATAGGGTAATAGTTCACAGAAGAGCAAATAATTCACATTTCTTTTATTTATTTGCTGTAATAAAAAATAGTAATAGTCTCCTGTAGTGATGGCCAAATTTATCCTGTTTTCGCAGAAAATCGTTAAATCAGAAAGTTCACGAAAAAATCGTGAAATTTGAACGTTTTTATGAAAAAAATCTTGAAATTCGAAAGTTTTCACTAAAAAAATTGTGAAATTCGAACATTTTTCATGAAAAAATCGTGAAAATCTGACATTTTCATGAAAAAACTTGAAAATCAGAAAGTGACACCCGGAAATTCACCGCAAATTCGTGCCAGGCGAATTTATTCGGCAATTACCAGTCTCTTGTACCTGATTCCAAACTGAGAGTATAAGTATAAATCCATATTAATGCAAACCAATCCTATTAGATTTAATGAATATTTAAATATTTTTTAGTAAACTTAAAGGGGTTGGTCACTTTTGAGTTAATGTTTTAGAATGATATCGAGAGTGATATTATGAAACAATTTCCATTTTTTATTATTTGTGGTTTTTGAGTCAGTAACCCCAGTTTGAAAACTGGAAAGAGCCAGTAGAAGAAGGAAAATAACTTAAAAACTATGGAAAAAAAATAACGATGACCAATTGAAAAGTTGTTTAGAATTGGCGATGATATAAAATGGTAAAAGTTAGCTTAAAGGGGTTGTTCACCTTTGAGAGGTGAGATGTAGAGAGTAATATTCGGAGACAATTTGCAATTGGTTTTCATGTTTTATTATTGAAGGTTTTTGAGTTCTTTAGCTTTTGAGCAGCTCTTCAATTTGCATCTTAAGCAATCTGGTAACTAGGGTCCAAATTACCCTAGCAACCATGCATTGATTTGAACAAGAGACTGGAATATGAATAGGAGAGGCCTGAATAGAAGGATCAGCAATAAAAAGTAACAATAACAATACATTTGTTGCCGTACAGAGCATTTGTTTTTTTATAAAACTATAAAAACAAATAATGAAAACCAATTGAAAAGATGTTTAAAATTGGCCGTTCTTTAACATAATAAAAGTTACCTGAAAGGTGAACCACCTCTTTAAGTCAGAGACTTAATTTACAGAAAGACCCCTTTTCCGGTTAACCCCAGGTCGCAAGCATTCTGATTAAAAGATCTCACAATCAATGGGTAGTGCCATTGGTGCCTTTGGCCTGAAAAATCGCCTGGTCTGATATTTGCCAATAGAGACAATAAGCTTTTTACACAAAACCACAAATAAGGTAACTGCTAATCATTTATTCCACTCCAGGGGTTGCTTTGAGCATGACATGTGACCCCCATCCCCGGTGTAGTCATCTGTTATGTAAATTCACAGATCAGAGTGCAGATTGCAATGCAAAAACTCACATCATTTGCATTGGCAAACTACTGGAAAATGTCTGTTCCACCAGGTATTTTTGTAACTAGCAAAGCTACTATTTCCTATCAAATGACCAGTTGTATTGTTATTACCAGTCTGAAAGTGTTGCCTGTATAAATCAGGCCTTTGGCCATGCACTCATACAGTGTTTATATGCATTTGCAATTTTGAATGCAAAAAAGGGAATAAGAGGAGCGGAATGCTCTAATTAATGAGAAAGTGAAGGCACTAAACTAAAATATATACAGGTATGGGATCCATTATCTGGATACCGTTATTCAGAAAGCTCGGAATTATAGAAAGGCTGTCTCCCATAGACTCCATTTTATTAAAATAATCCAGATTTTTGAAAAATTTTACTTTTTCTTTTTAATAATAAAACAGTAGCTTGTACTTGATCCCAACTAAGATATAATTAATACTTATCGGAAGCAAAACAAACCTTTTGGGTTTATTTAATGTTTACATGATTAACTAGTAGACTAGGGGCTGATTAACTATGGGTCGAATATCGAGGGTTAATTAACCCTCGATATTCGACTAGGAATTGAAATCCTTCGACTTCGATTATTGAAGTCGAAGGCTTTAGCGCAAATTCTGCGATCGTACGATCGAAGGATTATTCCTTCGATCGAACGATTAAATCCTTCGAAACGAACGATTCGAAGGATTTAAATCCAACGATCGAAGGAATATCCTTCAATCAAAAAAACTTAGGCAAGCCTATGGGGACCTTCCCCATAGGCTAACATTGACTTCGGTAGCTTTTATCTGCCGAACTAGGGGGTCGAAGTTTTTTTTAAAGAGACAGTACTTCGACTATCGAATGGTCGAATAGTCGAACGATTTTTACTTCGAATCCTTCGATTCGAAGTCGTAGTCGTAGGTCGAAGTAGCCCATTCGATGGTCGAAGTAGCCCGAAAAATACTTCGGAATTCAAAGTTTTTTTACTTCGAATCCTTCACTCGAATTTAGTGAATCGGCCCCTTAAGGTATGAAGATCCAAATTACAGAAAGATCCGTTATCTGGAAAACCCTGGGTCACAAGCATTATGTATAACAGGTCCCATACCTGTATGTATATATATATATATATATATATATATATATATATATATATATATATATATATATATATATAGAGCAAAAAAGTAGAAATAATCGAGAATCTCACCGATTATTATTAACATTATTATTAATGTATTTATATAGCGCCAACATATTGCGAAGTGCTGTAGCCCCAGTCTAAGCATCAAAAAATGTGATGTGAGATTGCCAAAAACAATAATAGTTAAAAGTACAAATTAATTTATTAGGACGTAGACAAAGTGGCCTAACGCATTTTGTGCCTACTACAGCACTTGTTCCAAGCTTTAGGCAAATCTATGAGTCCAGCCTATGAGTAAGTGCCCCAATTGGCATGAAACACGTTAGACCACTCTGTCTACGTCCTAATGAATGAATTTCTACGTTTAACTATTATTGTTTTGATTTTTGGGAACCTCGCATCACATTTCCATTTTTGAGCTGCATTCAACTTGACTATGGTCGCCACTCATCTGGCAAAGCGTGAATAATGGCTTACGAGAGCTACTAAATATACTTAGACTTTACACATTCGCATTCAAAAAGCATCTCAAACACATGAATATTTTTTTATTTTGCGTATGAGCTCGTACTGTAAAAACCTTTTGCTGCAGTCTAGGGCAGCAATCCAGATAACAGTAAAGTAGCATTTGGCAAAGACATGTATTTTGGATACCAAGTACAGTAGCGTTTGTCAAGTATGTTATTTTATACATAATTTACAAATGAAACACTAACATTAGTTAATATCATTATTCATAGTGCAATGTATCAAAATTCAGGTCCTGCACAATACTGAGGAGCAATTTCAGGTGAGCGCAGTGCTCAATTCAAAATTTTCACACAAAATTCTTTGTACACACCATAATTTGTTGTGTGCGCTGCCTCAGAATTTGTGAGAATGCACACTTAAGAGGGAACATTACTGAGGAGTGCGATAAAAAGAGCAAGTAGCAATGGAAATGTACATACATATAGAGTCAAACATAGGCTTGGAATGCTTACCTGTATATACTCCAGTTTCCATGTGCTATGCCAGTGCTACCCAACCTCTTTCTCTGGGAGTCAGCCTTGCGACCAAAGAACTTGTTCAGAATTATTCAATTCACTATTATCGATTTTAACAAGACCCACATTAAGCATAATGGGGACTCATTTTGGGCTTCTAGTGATCCTTGCAGTATGAATTGGCTAATTTAAGTGTGAGTGCACAGTATTTAAGTATTGACTGCTCTACACCCCCCACAGCCCCTGGCCATCTACTCCTTACAACCTACTGTTTAACATCTGCCCGCCTTGTCCACATTAAATATTCATATTGATGAGCACTAACTTCCAAAGTATCCACTATTACTTCATTATGATAATTTAATTTGGCATGTCCAGCCCCCATCCTTTAGATGTCTGTAGATCCACTTCCATAGAAATGTCACTTTTGGATATTTTAAAACATTTTGTTATTGTCAATAAAAATTCAATAATTCATACGTCCCATACAAGATATATTAATGCCCAAAAAAATGGTAATAAAATGTCTTTTTCTAAGCCAGTTTCCTATAGTCATGTCCAGTGGTGTTACTGTTATTTGTAATTTAAAACTAAGCAATGGTTTTCTGCAGCTTTCAGCATTGCTGGTTCTGTCTCCTGTAGCAATGCAGGAGATGAAAGTCTTGCACGCTTCTTCACTTGGCTTCTGATACATTATTTCAAAGGTCAGAACCACCAAGACAGAAAAGAGAGACATACTGCTTCCAAAAGATACATAGTAACATAGTAAGTTAGGTTGAAAAAAGACACACGTCTTTTTTTTTTTTTTTTAAAAATACATTTAAAATACATTTAAAACCACTGGAAATGTAAAAGAAAGAAAAAGGGAAGACAATATTTTATTTTTGGTGTTACATCCTCACAAACGCTAAAAAATGATAAACAATGCTCAGGGCTCTCATCTCTTCAGAGCCATTTAGCCCTTTACATGCTTAAACCCACAATCCCTCCTAAATATGCATCCCCAGCATGCTCAGCTCAGCATGCAAATAGTCCCTGAACATACGGTACTTTATTTTGTCAAACACTACTCAGCTCCTCACATCCTTATCCTCAGACAGATCACCATCTCTGCCCAAACTATTTGCTCTGTTCTTCCTCATCATCCTGCAATTCCTGCTGAAACCATTCAATTGCTATTGCCTTATCCTCCTCACAATTCATGCAAAGATCATTCTTTCCCTTCCTCCTCATCTTCCTCCCATTTCTGAACAAACCATTTAATGATTTTTCTCTCATATTCTACAGTAGCTCATCACAATTCCTATTTATAAACCATTCCCTCACTACCTTCTCATCTTCCTTACTTCACTACCTAACCAATGTTTTGCTTTCCGCTCAACCTCCTTGATTCACACAATCCCTGAACATATTATTCCCTTGCTTTTAAATCTTCTTCACCTCACAATCCCTGCCAACCCATCCAATCATGTCTCCCTCATCGCAACCTCACCTCAAAAGCTTTACCTAAACCATTCACTCACTTTTCCTCATCTTCCTCACCTCAAAATATTTGCCCAAACCATTCACTAACGTTTCCTCATCTTCCTCACAATCCCTTTCAAACCATCCATTCATTTCTCCCTTATCTTTCTCACCTCAAAATCTTTGCCCAAACCATTCATTTACTTCTCCCTCGTCTTCCTTTCCTCACACTCCCTGCCTTAACCATTCACTTTCCTTCATCTTCTTCCCCTCATAATCCCTGCCAATCCATTCACTCATTTCCCCCTTGTCTTGCCTTCCTCACCTCAAAATCTTTGCCCAAACAATTCACTTACTTCCCCCTCGTCGTCCCTATTTCACAATCCCTGTACAAACTAATCACTCATTTCTCCCTCAACATTCTCACTTCAAAGTCTTTGCCCAAACAATTTAATTCTCCCTTGTTGTCCTTACTTCACAATCCCTGCCCAAACTAATCACTCACTTCTCCTCATCTTCCTTATATTACCTTTCAAACCATTCACTAACTTTTCTTTTATCTTCCTCACCTCAAAATCTAACCATTCACTCACTTCTCCCTCATCTTCCTCACAATACCTCCCTAAACCATTCATTCACTTTCCTTCATCTTCTTCCTCTCATAATCGCTGCCAAACCATTCACTCACTTCTCCCTCATCTTCCTCACATCAAAATATTTGCCCAAACCATTCACTAACGTTTCCTCATCTTCCTCACAATCCCTTTCAAACCATCCATTCATTTTTCCCTTATCTTTCTCAACTCAAAATCTTTGCCCAAACCATTCACTCACTTCTCCCTCGTCTTCCTCACCTCACACTCCCTGCCTTAACCATTCATTCACTTTCCTTTATCTTCTTCCCCTCATAATTCCTGCCCAACCATTTACTCATTTCCCCCTTGTCTTGTCTTGCCTTCCTCACCTCAAAATCTTTGCCCAAACAATTCACTTACCTCCCCCTCGTCCTCATTTCACAATCCCTGCCCAAACCATTCACTCACTTTTCCACATTTTGCTCAACTGACAATTCCTGTTCAAACTAATCACTCATTTCTCCCTCAACAGCCTCACTTCAAAGTCTTTGCCCAAACAATTTAATTCTCCCTTGTTGTCCTTACTTCACAATCCCTGCTCAAACCATTCAGTCACTTCTCCTCATCTTCCTCTCCTCACAATCCCTGCACAAACTAATCCCTCATATTCCTCCCCTCACAATCCTGCCCAAAAGTCTTACATTTCCCTCATATCCCCCCTCCTCACAATTACTGCCCAAAAGTCACAATTATCTTTCACCCTTAACAATCCCTCTGTAATTCTTCTTTTCTGATTCATTCACCCACATTGCTCACTTCCCGCCCAATCCTTCACACGTAACCAAATAATAAAACCTTTCTTACCATCTCTAGTGGCCATCGCACCGTGTCCTCCACCCACTGATTTTCCAGCAATTTGGCTAAATTAAAACGTTACAATAAGTGGTGACTTCAAAGCCAAATCATCGTCCTTCCTCAGAGGCGGGAAAAGCAGCGCCTGGGCTTAACCCAAAGACACGCCTCCCACTGTGACTGGAGCAGCCGTGAGAAACTAGCCGTAAACTAGCGATTACCTTGACAGGATACAAACATCAACGTCAAGGTAGAGCCACGCCCACGAACCGCGATTTTCCCGCGCACCGGATGTCAGCCTGAGGAAGCTTCAAAGCACGACGCTGCCTCACAGGTCATGTTGTTCTGTATTGTCACCTGCAGGTAATGCTCCTGTGTAACACTGTCTGTATCTTATTGTGATGTTACACTGAATATGTTCGGATGTTGATATGGGGACATCATTTACTGACACACAGAACATTTCCTGTGCCCACAACCTGCACATCAGTCCCTCAGTGTAACCCAGGAGGAGCTACAGGGAATCCAGCCTGGGCCTGCTCTCATTTATTACTTTATTAACTTTCACTTCAGTATTTGTGTGTGAAAAATGATTTATTTCCTAAATATTGGGGCCTATAATGAATGACTAGTTATGTTACACCTATACTTTGCACCTGCTCAGTGTTTCACTGGTGTAACTGGTAAAATAGCCACATTTACAGAAACAAGAAGCTACTGGTTGCCACATTTACTGTTACTTCTTGTTTCTGTCAATAAAATCGATTGACTACAAGAGCAAACAACACCAGATTTACAATAATTATCCACAGAAGCATATTATATTATACGAGCCTATAAATGTCACTGTTATTGACGCAAAGAAGATTAATGGCGCGTAATATGGCAAGGTTTTTAATGAATTTTTTTGTGATTTCCTAGTTAAACATACAGTGTGACCACTATAAAACAGCATCAAGGGAAAAATAGTTATAAAATATAAACACATCTACAGAGATGTCTATCGTTCTAGAACTGGTTGGTCAAACCCGCTTTGAGAGGGAGTGGGATCTGTGTATTTATTTTCTGTTTAATTATATATTTTTCTCCCTTTCTGGGGTATTTAAAGGGCAACTGCAACCATGATAAGCAAAGCCAAGTGTTAAAATGTATAACTATAGGGTAGATGTCAGTTCTATGCTTTCAGGGCCGGCCTTAGGCCTATTGGACCAATTGGGCCCCGCACCTCTGGGGGCCCCGCACCACAGGGCAGCACAGATAATATTTCCCTCAGCACATGATGCTGCCCAGGACCGGACTGGCAATCTGTCGGTTCTGGCAAATGCCAGAGGGGCTGCTGTATGGTTCCATAGAAAGTTACCATAGAGTGGGCTGGTTGGGGGCTGTTTGGGCTGGTAGGGGGCTGTTTGGGCCTCTGCGTACTCTGGAATGGCAGGGCCTATTTTGACTCCCAGTCCAGGCCTGATGCTGCCTGGCCTGCCCCCAACTTTGAGAGTCCAGCCCATCGCCAAATCAATAGGTCCAGCCCACCCCCAACTCTGATAAGCCAGCCTATCCCCCAACTCCATAGGTCTAGCCTGCCCCCAACTCTCATAGGCCCAGCTTTCCTCCAACCTTGATAGGCCCTGCCTGCCCCCAATCCAACCAAGCCTGCTCCCAAGCTGAATCGGCCCAGCCTGCCCCAAACTAATTGGCCCAGTCCACTCTCCTATTTCCTCCCTCTCTCTCTTACCCTGTGTGCCCCTATTATGTGCCCCTATTTCATCCCTCTCACTCTCTTACCTTGTCTGCCCCTTTCCTTTCTATTTTGTGCCTGTATGCCCTTATTTTCCTAAATACTTGGTGTGTCAGTAGCCAGCAACACTTTGTCTAGGGGCCCCGCCAACATGGTCCCAATTGGGCCCCACATTTGATAGGATCAGCCCTGTACGCTTTATCAACTTTAATTGATCTATATTGCTCTTGTGAGTAGCACAACCAACTAGGGTGTGATGGCACCTGCACATGCAGAAAGGAGTTTCCACTGCTAAAACATAGGCACTGAAAGCATTATGTGTGGCAGCAGAATTTATTAGCCCCATCATGCTAATAAATTCAAGTGTTCCTGGTACTGCTCTTGCTTTTGAATCTAATACTTTACCACCTCGAAGCATTCTGCCATTCTGTAATATTCATTTTTTTTGCACAATTGGGTTTATTCAAAAAAATAAAAAGCTTGCCAGGTTTTAGGGTGGTAAACTTTTTATAGCCGTGCAAAAAGGAATCCTGCATAAAGAAAAACACAGCTCTAGAACTGATGGGAAAAAACGGACATATCTTATATATTTAATTTCACCCTCCACCCTTGCTGACAATATCAGCTTGCTAGGAATATTTAATCACTTATAATCACTTGTGTTCTGAAGCCTATCGTTAGCGCAATTTCGAATCCGCTGCAATCTCCACTCCACCAGAGGGGGGCCCGGCTGCATAGTAGCCTGTACCCGGGCCCTGTGCCTTGTAGTTCCGTTACTGGGTGAAAACCTATATATTTTTGGAATGTTGGCTGATTGACTGATACACACTGGTGTAACTATAGAGGAAGCAGACCCCATGGTAGTGGGGGAGCCCAGGGAACAGAGGGGCCCACACTGCTTCTTCTATAGCTTTAAGAAAATCTCCTCTCGCTGGCTGAATTTGCGAAGCGGTGACAAGCGAGAAGAAGGGAGGGAGCACAAGAGGATGGCTGGCCAGCCAGGTTCTCAGGTGGCCAGGAGTAAGGGTAGGTTTTAGTTTAAAGTTGCACTGGGCCCCTGTGAAGATTTCTTTGCAGGGGGGGGCCCGGTCCAGTCTAGTTACACGGCTACTGATACAGTAATATTTTCCTAAAGCTGCAACCTTGTTATGAACAATGGGATTCCCTGACCAAAGCTTGGACCTCCAAGGGGAGTTTGAATTGAAAAAAGTTCTACAACCACTGCCCTGGGATTTCAGAGAAGGACCATTGTTATTAGTGACGTACAGTGACGACGCTCGAATTGTAAAATCAGTTGCTGGCAAATATTACACTGCGCATTTTCGCTAAGCAAAGGTTTAGCACCGACTCTGGAGTTTTGCTTATAATTTGGTAGCTAAAAAAACTTTGTGCCTGCGAAATTTAATTACATAGACTGAATGCTCGCAAAATCCATTTGTTTGCAAACTTTGTGATAAATTCGGTCTTTAATCGGTTAAAAAGGACATAAACGTGGTTGCTAATGTTCACAGGTGTCTTTGCATACTTTTTCTTAGCGCTAGAGAAACATATTACATTCCCCCAATAGTCATTAAATACCAGGATCTGCTGCAGCATCCATGATGTTGACTGGAACCTAGAAATGTAAATTTTAAGGCATTGGCAATCAGATCCTTGTGTGTCATTACAATACAATTTACCATTAAAGAGGCAAGTTATTTGGGGAAATATGTAAATTATTTTCAGAGCCTAAGAAAACAGGTGCCATTTGTCTTCCCTGTAGTTCCTGTGCTTATAGTGAGACTGGGTGATGCTAGGGGCAAGATCATTTGCATAAAGATTAAAGGCGGAGCTTAAGGAAGGAAGATGACAAATGCGGTTGGTTTAGGGGCTGACTACAGGCAATGGTAGAGGTATTTTAAGGTCAAGAAGGGTCAGATAGAGTTGTGTTTAACTGACCATCTCAAATAGCACACACATCCAGAGGGGTTCAGTTGTGCTTTAAGTAGAGTGTTTTTGTTCAGTTTTATAGCTTGAGGGAGTGAGCAGAAGTACAATATGCAACTGTAATTGGTGTCAAATATTGACAAACATCTTTAAGAGCTGGGAGGACTATATTTTGTTATGTACTCTTCAGCCTGATAAATAAAAAAGGCCATGCTGTACAGGCAATTTTCCTACGTGTAGGACAGAGGGCAAAGTGTAAAAAGCATGGTGGATTGGCCCCTACTATCTTAATGAATACAGAAAGCAGTCAAAAAATTTTTTTTTTATTTAAATTAGGTTTCTGTGTCTTAGAGCTTTCTGTATAATGGGTTTCAGGATTCCACAACTCTATTTCAATTGAAGTAATAAAACGCTGTCGTGGTCCTTCGGGTGTTTGGGTACCACTCATTAAGGCTCAATTTACTAACATGGGTGCTTAATTCCAGCTACCCATAGCACCCAATCAGTAATTCAGTTTACTACCCCTTAATAACTGAGAGCACCAAAACTATTTAGCACCTGTCTTAAGAAATCGAAATGAATGCTTCTTGAGGAATGAGCGGGAGATTCAGCCTCCGACATTTGCGAATCATAATGGGAGTCGCCAGCATCATGGACAAACAGAATGTTGCAATTTAGTTGCAAGTTGGACTACCTGCAAAAAGGTCAGGATAACAGTAGGTAAACTCCCAAACATATTGCTACATGCTCCTTTACAGTCATTTTTATTAGAGAAAATACAGCTCACCATGATTTTTATGATGTCGTTTTTATTTCTAAATTACACTGCTTACACTGCAAATAATTCACTCTACAACATAAAATTTCATTCCTGAACCAGCAAGTGTATTTTTTTAGTTGTAATATTGGTGAGTAGGTGCATCTCTGTCCCTGTCATGTGCTTTCAGAAAGAGCCAGCACTTTAGGATGGAACTGCTTTCTGGCAGGCTGTTGTTTCTCCTACTCAATGGAACTGAATGTGTCTCAGTGGGACCTGGATTTTACTATTGAGAGCTGTTCTTATATCTACCAGGCAGCTGTTATCTTGTGTTATGGAGCTGCTATCTGGTTACCCTCCCATTGTTAGGCTGTTGGGGGGAGGGAGGAGTGATATCACTCCAGCTTGCAGTACAGCAGTAAAGAGTGACAGAAGTTAATCAGAGCACAAGTCACATGACTGGAGGCAGGTGGGAAACTGACAATATGTCTAGCCCCGTGTCAGATTTCAAAATTAAATATAAAAAACATCTGTTTGCTCTTTTAAGAAAAGGATTTCAGTGCAGAATTCTGCTGGAGCAGCACTATTAACTGATACATTTTGGAAAAAAAACATTTTCTCCCATTACAGTATCCCTTTAAGATTAGGATTATAAGGGACGTTATTGGGGTGAATTTATCACCGGTTCATGAAAATTCAGCTTCATTTATAGAAGAATCAGTGTGAGGTATACAGTTTTACAGGGTCGGAGTGAGGCTTCTGCGGCCTACCAATGCTGAACTCAAGGGCCTTCTTTCTGGCGGTCTACCTCCACCCCCCCTCCTTCCCTTTGACTCCCTCCTCCTTCACTTTACGCCTGATGTTTTGGGCAGGCTACAAGCTTAGGGTCCAGGCACGGGAGCAAGCTTTTAGGTAAGGGGGCAAGCTTGGGATAAAGGGGCAAGATTGGGTTCTGGGCGGGGGAGCTAGAATGGGCTGGCGGGGCCCATGAAGGCTGGGCCCAGTACAACACTGTCGTTTTAGGTGGCTTTGCTGAGACAGTTACTTATTTGGCAGTGGAATCAGGTCCCCAAAATCTCTTGTTTGCCTAGGGCTCTATTTGGTCTTAATCCGCCTCTATAATCTACTGATTAAACTGAATCACACGTTACCTACAGTATGATGTAACAGTGGTGTGTTTCTCCAAGAACTTAATTCTACAGAAACATGTTTATCCTAACACATTCCATGCAGTTTTGAGTTGAGTTAAAATAACTCATATAGTAAAAATAGCAGTTACATAAATTCTTTTGTTCTATTTTCTGCCATTTTATCAGTGCTGATATGGTAAAAATGCACTGAATAACGGAAGAAAATTGAAAACCTGGCAGGGATTCTGACTTACAGGGGCGGATAGGTCTACAGCAAACCATTACTTCTGGGGAGGACGTTTATTTTATGGACTAGTATAATAGCTGGCAGACTTACGTTTAACAGTAAATTCATCATTACAATACAACCTCAGAGACAGGCTCTATGCAGTGGGTGGTTTCACAGAAAAATTGGATGATGGAATAGTTAAAGTGACCAGGTGTAGTTTGAAGGAAAAGTAACAGCCTGAAATGAAAATTTGTATTAACACTGATATATTTCTAATTGGTTGAAAAGACAGTTTTGAAAAGTACTCCAAATCCTATACAAAATGTGGGATGTATCTATTATCTTTCAATGTACACTGAGTCATGTGGAATTATAAAACTAATTAAAGATATCCATCGGCTGACACAGAGCATTGTAGGAGTACGGTCATTTAATCCAGTGAAACAAAACTGGATGAATTGCTCATTGTTTCAAGGCAAAAATAATCATCTGATGAGCAATAAAACTACGGAGACCAAGGACATCCTTGAGCATCAGGGACATATTTCTAAATGTGTATTGTTACCCACGATCCAGATTTTAACTTAAGTAACAGCTTTAAAGGAATTGTTCAGTGTAGAAATAAAAACTGGGTAAATAGGCTGTGCAAAATAAAAAATGTTTCTAATTTAGCTAGTTAGCCAAAAATGTAATGTATTAAGGCTGGAGTGACTGGAGAGACTGGATGTGTAACATAATAGCCAGAACACTACTTCCTGCATTTCCGCTCTCTTGGTTTACACTGACTGGTTAACTTGGTTACCAGGCAGTAACCAACCAAGCCACATGGGTCATATCTGTTGCTTTTGAATCTGAGCTGAATGCTGAGGATCAATTGCAAACTCACTGAACAGATATGTACCATGTGGCCCCCCTTATAGTCACTGACTAACTCAGAGTTAGAGAGCTGAAAAGCAGGAAGTAGTGTTCTGGCTATTATGTTACACATCCAGTCACTCCAGCCTTTATACATTACATTTTTGGCTAACTAAGTATATTAGAAACATTTTTTATTTTGCACAGCCTATCTATTTACCCAGTTTTTATTTTTACACTGAACTGTTACTTTAAAAAAAAACCTGAGTTTGGAACTGTTGAAGCCAAGCCTCATCATGCTTTCACCATCCTGGACAAAATGAATGAACTAAGCCACTCATAAACTGGTACAAGTATGGGACCTGTTATGCAGAATGCTCAGTACCTGGTTTTTCCCGAATAATGGATCTTTCCATAATTTGGGTCTTCATACCTTGTCTACTAGAAAATCATGTAAACATTAAATAAACCCAGTATGGTGGTTTTGCCTCCTATAAGGATTAATTATATCTTAGTTTGGATCAAGTACAAGACACTGCTTTCTTATTACAGAGAAAAAGGAAATCTTTTTTTAAAATTGGATTATTTGGATAAAATGGAGTCTATCGAAGAAAGCCTTTCCGTAATTAGGAGCATTCCAGATAATGGGTTTCCGGCTAACTATTCTATACCTGTACTTTAATAAAACTATTAAAACTTTAATAAACCTGTATTTTGCTGACTTTATAGATAATACAGGTCTGCATATCCCTGTCCTGTTAAACTACCCGATATCCTTCTAATTAGGGACGCACCCAATTCACTATTTTGGGATTCGGCCGAATCAAGAAACTGATCCTGAAAAAGGCAGAATCCTGGCCGAATCCCAAACCGAATCCTGGATTCGGTGCATCCTTCTAGCATACTTCTAATGCTACTAGGGTGATAGATAATCTGGCCCTGGGTTTTTCCAGATATGAGGTCTCTCCATACCTACGAAAACATTTAGCTAAAAATCTACTAAAACATTTAAAAATTAAACAAACCTTATAGGATTGTTTTGCCACCAATATGGATTTAAGCAGTGCAAAATGAAATCATCTTATAATTTTTTTAAATGAATACCTTGGCCTATAATTCAGAGCTTTCTGTATAATGAATTTAGGGATTGAATGGTAGGTGAATTTTCTTTTACCAAATTTTTTTTTTTAACTGTGAAGTTTGTCCACCTACATATTTTACCATGATATATATACTAGGGATGCACTGAATCCACTATTTGGAATTCAGCCGAATTGTTAGTGAAAGATTTGGCCGAATACTGAACATAATCTGCATCCTAATTTGCATATGCAAATTCGGGGCGGGGAAGGAAAAAGTGTGGAAAAAATATTTTACTTCCTTGTTTTGTGATGAAAAGTCACCTGATTTCCATTCCCGACCCTAATTTATATATGCAAATTCGGATTTGGTTCGGCCGGGCAGAAGGATTCGGCCGAATCATAATCCTGTTGCAAAAAAGGCCGAATCCCGAACCGAATCCTGGATTCAGTGCATCCCTAATAGACCTGGGGGTTTCCGGATAATGGATCTTTCTGTACTTTGGATCTTCATATCTCTAATTTACTAGAAAATCAATTAAACATTAAATAAGCCCAATAGGCTGATTTTTCTTTCAATAAAGATTAATTATATCTTAGTTGGGGTTAAGTACAAGCTACTGTTTTATTATTACAGAAAAAAAGGAAATCATTTAAAAAAAAAAAAAAGTGGATTATTTGGATTAAATGGAGTCTATGGGAAACAGCCTTTCTGTAATTTGTAGCTTTCTGGATAATGGGTTTCCGGCTAATGATCCTATCCCTGCACTTTAATAAAACTATTAAAAATTTTAATAAACCTGTATTTTGCTCACTTTTTAAGCCCTGTTTGTGCATTGCCTTTTTTTCTTCTATACAAGTTTTCTTGCAATTTCCCCACAGTCAATTTATAAATTCCAAAACATTTTTATTAACAATTATGTTAATCAAGGGCAGCTATTGTATTACCATAAAGAAGACCCTACAAAAGGTCAGCTGATGCCACATTTTTAGTCGGCTTCTTAGTCTATTCTTATTCAGATTATGCCTTAAATAAATATTTCTCGTACAATGTTGAAAGCGATAAAATGAAATCACTTTTTAACACATTTGTTTAAGAATGATTAAAGCCTCAGATGTCAGCCGAATTTTCTATTGAATCTAAAGCTTTGAAATGTGTTTTCTCTCGCAATGTGGAGCTCCATAAATCTTGTTCCTATGATAAACAAATGTAATACCTTAAATGCTGAGTTTCCTTTTTTGGTGAAATCAAATTCCCCCAAACTATCCGCAGCCTTCCATCTTTTTCTAAGCAGATATATTTATTGCATAATCACGTTCTGCCTGGCAGGCTGCTGGGGTGCTACAGATTTGTACAGCCAAATACTTGAAAATCTTTGTTTAAGGTTCAGTTCACGACCCAGGTTTGGATGAGGTCCTAATGGAACCGTGTCACAGAACATAATGTTTTAGTGACAGAGAACAAAGGGAAATCTGGAAGTGATGTTACAATTTGTGTCTGTGTAATCATCCTACCGTGAACAGCCAAGACCCTTTTCAAAGGCAAATAATGCTGTAAAATTCTATTTCTTTCAGCTGCCGTGTTTTTAGGAAATGAAACAGACCTGGTAAAATGTTCTGAAGAAGTCTGTATTCATTTCTTTGGCTTCTTTATCATAGCTGATATTTATAATTATATAATACACAAAAGCCATGAATATCTTGTAAATTATATCATCATAAACGGTGAGTTCTGATGTCATCAGTTATAAACGGTGAGTTCTGATGTCATTTCTGTCACATGACTCACTGAAACTTGTGTATTATAATAAATAAAGTACCCCAAGTTGCCTTCGGCCTCGTACTTTTATAAGGTCATGAAATCCTTATATTTTACAAGAGGGGGTACTGTATTCACTATATATTTCTTATTGGTAAGGAGGACCTTCTACAGACAGCAGGGGTTAACTGTAAGGGTTAAGGGGATTGCCACAGTGTCTTAAGGCATACCTCCCAACATTTTGGAAATAGAGGGACAAGCAGTGTTTGACCACGCCCATATTGTGACCACACCCCCTAATTACCACGTTCATTTTACAAAATGTGGCAGGTTATGAATGTTTGAACAAATTTCTCTTGGTTTTTATGTGTTATAAGCAGCAAATCACAGTTTCCCCAAGAAACCTGCTTATCTTAAATTGTTACAATTGCTTCTTATCTTAACTTGTTACAAAATATCTAAGTATCTATTCTAGGCTCTATTCTGGCCAAAAGCCAGTTAGAAACTTGTATCTTTTTCTGGCTGTTCGGTGCTGGAGATCAAAGAGAAAGTCAGGACATTTCAGTAACAATCCAGGACTGTGGGTTGAGCTGTCAAAATCGGGACTGTCCCGTGAAAAACGGGACAGTTGGGAGGTATGCTTAAAGGGATTGTTCACCTTTGAATTAACTGTTAGTATGATGTAGAGAGGGATATTCTGAGACAATTTGCAATTGGTTTTCATTTTTTATTATTTGTGGTTTTTGAGTCATTTAGCTTTTATTCAGCAGCTTTCCAGTTTGAATTTCAGCAATCTGGTTGCTGAGGTCCATATTACCCTAACAACCATGCATTAATAAGAGACTTGAATATGAACAGGAGAGAGGCCTGAATAGAAACATGAGTAATAAATTGTAGCAATAACAATAAATGTATAGCCTTGCAGAGCATTTATTTTTCAGATGTGGTCAGTGACCCCAATTTGAATGCTGCTAAGAATCAGAAGAAGAAGGCAAACATTTAAAAACCTATAATAAAAAAAAAATGAAGACCAATTGAAAAGTTGTTTAGAATTAGACATTCTATAACATACTATTAGGGGGGAAAAATTTTTTTTTTCAAAAAGTCCACCAAATGACTCCAACAGGGGCGTAACTATAGAGGAAGCAGACCCTGCGGTTGCAGGGGGGCCCAGGAGTGTAGGGGGCCCAGTAAGACCCTAATTAATGAGCAATTTTAATATATCTTGGTAAAATAGGCCAACTTATAAATATTTTGGGGCCCTAAATTGAATTTGCTATGGGGCCCAGTAACAACTAGTTACGCCACTGGACTCCAAATTGATTGTAGGAGGTTCCGCATAGGCTAAAGGTTTAAGATGGTGAATAGTCAAATTCGAATTCTTAAAGGGACAGTACATGATAAATGTAAAAATTCTAATTTCTATTTTTTTTTTTTAAATTTGAATTGAATTTGGACTATTCCATAGTCGAATTACACTAAAATAAACTCGAAATTAGAATTTTCAATTTGACCCTTGATAAATCTGCCCCTAGATGTTAATTAAAAGGTGAACCAACCCTTTAATATTTATTGGGGCCACCGAAGACCATTGATATCCCTATAAATAATATATTTTCCCTAGCTTTAAGATTGATCTCATCAGGAAGGCTCGGGGGGGAGGGGGGAATTATAGTTAAGCAAACATCAGCATGCTAGCTGTTATTGAATAACAGGAGTGTAAACCTGACATGCATGTTATTTGGCACCCTGGTGTCAGGGTTTGGACTTTCAGGCCTAGTGGCCAAAATAGCAGCATCATGCAACCCAGTTATATTTCTATATTGATTTATAGCTGATAGAGCTTCTGTGCTATGATAGTGACTACTACTGAAATTAACAGAAGCAGGACAAGGAAAGTCTAAATCACTGGGGGATGCCACATGTTCTGCAGTCTATACTAGGGATGCAACAAATTCAATATTTTAGGATCCTTTGTGAAAGATTCAGCCGAATACTGAACCGAATCTGTACCCTAATTTGCATATGTAAATTAGGGAAACAAGGGGGAAACAGAAAAAAAAAATTTTGTGTGACAAATAGTCAAGTGATTTTTTGGATTCGTATTAAGTTCGGGCAGTTGCTTGGATTCGGCCAAATCAGAATCCTGCTGAAAAGAGAAATCTTTACCGAATCCTGTACATCCCTAGTTTATACAACAGTTATAGAGTCTATTATCCAGAATGTTTGGGATCCGTAATTGGGATCACCTCACTTACTCAAAAACATTTGAACATTAAATACATTCAGTAGGATTGTTTTGCCACCAATTTGGATTAATTCACCAGTTACCTGCATTGTTTTATTTTTACAAAGAAATATATATATGCCTCTAGTAAACCAAATAAAAAAGCAAAATGCTGTGGAGTGCAAAGTGGAAAAACAGTGGTGCAGACTTTTTTCCTTAAAGGGATTCTGTCATAATTTTTATGGTGTAGTTTTTATTTCTAAATGACACTGTTTACACTGCAAATAATTCACTCTACAATATGAAATTTCATTCCTGAACCAGCAAGTGTTTTTTGAGTTGTAATATTGGTGTGTAGGTGCATCTCAGGTCATTTTGTCTGGTCATGTGCTTTCAGAAAGAGCCAGCACTTTAGGATGGAACTGCTTTCTGACAGGCTATTGGATACCTCCCAACTGTCCTGTTTGGAGCGGGACAGTCCCGCTTTTGACAGCTCAACCCGCAGTCCCAGATTTGTACTGATATGTCCCGAGTTTCTCTTTCATCTCCTTCACTGAACAGCCAGAAAAAATACAAGGTTTGTAACTTAATTGGCTCTTGGCAGAGAGCACAGAATAGACACTTAAGATACTTTTGTAACAGTTTTAGATAAGATAAGAACTAAGACTCATAGCTTAAAGTGCAATTCACCTTCATTAGCAAAACTGTAATAACACATTAAAACCACAGAAATGTGTTCAAGTTTTCATGACTCCAAATTTTGTAAAATGGATATGGTAATTAGGGGGTGTGGTCACAAAATGGGAGTAGCCAAAAAATTTCACCACCCTGCGTGCAGCAAATCTTTTTGCCACTCTCTCTGTTTCCAAAATGTTGGGAGTTATGCTATTGTTTCTTCTACTTGTAATATAACTGTCACAGTGGGACATGGATTTTTACTACTGAGTGCTGCACCAGGCAGCTGTTATCTTGTGTTAGGGAGCTGCTATCTGGTTACCTTCCCATTGTTCTGTTGTTAGGCTGCTGGGGGGGGGTGAAATCACTCCAACTTGCAGTACAGTTGTAAAGAGTGACTGAAGTTTATCAGAGCACAAGTCACATGACTGGGGGCTCCTGGGAAATTGACAATATGTCTAGCCCCATGTCAAATTTCAAAATTTTATATAAACAAAATTAGTTTGCTCTTTTGAAAAATAGATTTCAGTGCATAATTCTGCACTGACCTATTATCCAAAATGCTTTGGACCTGGAGTTTTCCAGATAAGGGATCTTTCTGTAATTTGAATCTTCATACCTTAAGTCTACTAGAAAACCATATAACCATATAATAAACCAAATAGGCTGGTTTTGCTTCCAATAAGGATTAATTATATCTTAGTTGGGATCAAGTACAATGTTCTGTTTTATTATTACAGAGAAAAAGGAAATCATTTTTAAAAATTTCCATTATTTGGATAAAATGGAGTCTATGGGAGATGGCCTTTCCATAATTCAGAGCTTTCTGGATAAAGGGCTTCCGGATAACCTGCCCCATATCTGTACCCACATTACGTTTGATTTGTTCACAGTGTTGTCAGTTATAAATGGTGCTTACTGATAACACCTGTGTCACCGGAACCCTCTGAAACTTGTATCAGGAGAAAAAACATACCCCTTACTTAATATGAGTAGGGATGGGCGAATTTTTTCGCCTTGTTTCGGCGAAAAAATGACGCCCATAGACTTTTATGGCGTTTGTGCCTCAAAATAAAAAGATGCGCGTCAAAAAATTTTCTACGCCCATAGACTTTAATGGGCGTCAGTGACATTTCGCCGGCGGGAATTTTTGGCGAAGCGAAACAGTTAAAATTCGCCCATCCCTATATATGAGGATAACAGACATTTTGTCAATGATCAATATAAAATCACTGGACTTTGGCCTCGTGCCCTTGTTTGGCCATGGAACACCTTTGTGATTCCGATTATTTAAAGTGTAGATTAGCCCTTATAATACTTGAGCGATACAGTTTTATGACTTATAGGCTTTACATTTAACTGTTTATTTATCTGCATACTTACATTCAAGGGGTTATTTATTATTGACTTGAAAAATATGAGTTTTTTTAACCAGAAAACTTAAACTTTTAGGGGAACAAAAACTGGATTTTTTCTAGCTTTATTATTATACCTTGAAGCTGCAAAAGGCCTGAATCTGAAAATCTGCCAGCTCAGCCCTGTCGAGGTCCTGTATAAGTCAACGGCACCTATCCCAATTTGAATTTGCGCTGTGTTTAGCCCGAAAATCCGACTTTTTCCGAGTTTGCCTCGGTTTTATCTAGTTTTTTCATGATTCGATTATATCGAGTTTTTTATTAATAAAAAAGATAAAATCAGACATGGGAGTTTGGTCGATTTTTTAAAATTAATAATATGAGATAAATTCGTGTTTTAGTAATTAACCCCTTAATTGTATAAACGGTTAAACAGAAACAAATGCTCTGTCAAGTCATTCTCATCCAGGATCTGGACAGGTGACCGTGGGCTGTGATCAGGAAAAAAAAGACAACAACAATGTTAAAAAATGCAGTATTTGTTTTCCCAAACTGTCAGGATCATTTTAAACAAAATCCCCAGTACTGAATGTATAAACATAAATAATTTAAAAGTAAATATTTGCACATCCAAATGGCAAGCGGTGGACTAGCTGGCAGGCATGTAAGACCTTTACACAGTTTATTTTCAGCAAGGGTATGGCCTCCAGCTATGACAGGACACACAGAGCAAAGTAAATGAATGAAAAGTGGGCGGAAACACTTCAAAATGTTTTGCTTATTAAAGGGTAAGTATAATCTTAATAAGGGTTCTGAAACTTCTCAGAAGGGCAAATTCACTAAAGTGCAAAGTGACTAACGTTAGCTAACGTGACGTCATTTCTGGACTTTGCCGATTTATTAACGGGCGTAGGCATAACTTCGCTAGAAAAGGAGATATACTCTAGCGCTACTTCGCACTCTTACGCCAGGCAAAGTTTCGCTCTTGCGAAAGAGCGTTACTTTGCAAATTCACTAAGATGCGCCTTTTACTGACGTTACCTGTTCTGCCAGACTTGCCTTTCCCAGCTCAGACCAGGCGAAGCGCAATGGAATGTATAGGGCTTCTTCAATTTTTTGTTGAAACATTTTCCAAAAGTCCCAAAAAACGCTGGCGTCTTTTACTTTTTCAGGGTGTACGCTGCAAATGTCCGTAAATTTTTTTTTGGGTACCCGGCTCCCCCTAAATTTCCTACCATCTGGCACATAAACTATACAGTGGGATCATGTGTAGGGCATGATAACAACTCTATTTTATTTTATTAAGGTTTCCCTGAGCTTGAGTAGTGTAATGTATTTGCTGCAACATATACGTCCATTCAACTTTCACTTCCCGCCGTATGCAAATAAGCCAACGCTAGCACAACTTCGCCAGAGTTTGGCGCCCTGGACGTAACTTCGGATTTTAGTGAATTAGTGTTGTCCTGTCGAATCTACGCCTGGCGAAGTGTTGCGATGTGAGTGAAGCCGGCGCTGGCGAATTTTTGGAGGTTAGTGAATTTGCCCCATAGTATTTGACAGTCGGGGCACTTTATTGCAGCCTATGCAAAATGTACGGTTTCTGACATAAAGATGAGAAATTATACTTCTGGTTACAAAGTTGTCAATACCATAAATTTTGTAATCCCTCTCAAAAATGTTAATCAGTTCTTGGAATGAGTTGGAACATAAATAGAGTAATCTATCATTTACAAACATATAATTAAAGGGTTTGTTCAACTTTAAATTAACTTTGATGTAGAGAGGGATATTCTGAGACAATTTGCAATTGGTTTTCATTTTTTATTATTTGTGGTCTTTGACTTATTTAGCTTTTTATTCAGCAGCTTTGCAATTTCAGCAATTTGGTTGCTTGGGTCCAGATTACCCTAGCAACTATGTGTTGATTTGAATAAAAAACTAGAATATAAATAGGAGAGGCCTGAACAGAAAGATGAGTAATAAAAAGCAATAAAAATATATGTGTAGCCTTACAGAGCATTTGTTTTTAGATGGGGTCAGTGACCTCCGTTTCAAAGCTAGAAAGAGTCAGAAGAAGGCAAATAATTCAAAAACTATAATAAAGAAGAATAAAGACCAATTAAATAGTTGCTTAGAATTAGCCATTCTATTACATACTAAGGGGCTGATTCACTAAGGGTCGAATATCGAGGGTTAATTAACCCTCTATATTCGACTAGGAATTAAAATCCTTCTACTTCGAATATCGAAGTCGAAGGATTTAGCGCAAATACTGCGATCGTACGATCGAAGGATTATTCCTTCAATCGAACGATTAAATCCTTCAAATGGAACGATTCGAAGGATTTTAATCCAAAAAAACTTAGGAAAGCCTATGGGGACCTTCCCCATAGGCTAACATTGACTTTGGTAGCTTTTAGCTGCCGAAGTAGGGGGTCGAAGTTTTTTTTAAAGAGACAGTACTTCGACTATCGAATGGTCGAATAGTCGAACGATTTTTACTTCGAATCCTTCGATTCTAAGTCGTAGTCGAAGGTCGAAATAGCCCTTTCGATGGTCGAAGTAGCCCAAAAAAAAGTTTTTTTACTTCGAATCCTTCACTCGAATTTAGTGAATCGGCCCCTCAAAGTTACAGTGAAGGTGAACCAAGCAATTAATGAAAACCCTAAATTTATTTCACTGTCCCAATAAAAAAGCTCAACCAAACTCCCATTAACTATTTTTCATTATTTATGAATAAATTAACGCGATTTAATTGGATCAGTAAAAAACTCTAAAAAATCGAGTGAAAAACTGAATCGTACGATTTTTTCAGACTTTTCTCCTGAAAAGCTTGATTTTTTCGAGTTTTCTCCCAAAACCCACAATGACTCCAATAACTTCAATTTGGTATAGTTGCCTCTCCCACTGATTTATACAGGAGATTGAGAGGGCAT
The DNA here is from genome assembly GCF_017654675.1 of Xenopus laevis. Lineage (NCBI taxonomy): Eukaryota > Metazoa > Chordata > Amphibia > Anura > Pipidae > Xenopus > Xenopus laevis. The sequence continues at coordinate 8,553,218 of NC_054377.1, forward strand.
AGTTTCAGATTCTGGCTTTTTTGCAGCATTGGGATATAATAAATCTGAAAAAATTGTTTTTTTTTTCTTAACGTTTTGCCCCTGACCAGAAAAATTTGAGGTTTAATAAATAACCCCCTTAATAGCATATTGGTTTTGAGTAATTATTGCATCATCATTGTAAAACAATACGTATATTTGCTGGGATCATAGACATATTCCTTTATTTATGTTTATTATAGTAGCTTAAAATGCATTTTACTTTGTGATGGTGGTCCAGTGAAGCCATGCAGGAGCTGATTTATTATTGATTGAGGGTCAGGAGTGGGTAAAATCTAGAATTTTTATGCCTCGAGAGCTTTTTTTTGAGAGTACAGGTATGGGACCTGTGTGATCCAGAATGCTTGGGACCTGGAATTTTCCAGGTAAGAGGCCTTTCTCTAATTTGGATCTCCATGCCATAATTCTACTAAAAAAGTATTTAAACATTAAATAAACCCAGTAGGTTGCTTTTAATCCACTAAGGATGAATTAAATCTTAGTAAGGATTCAGAAGATTGTACTGTTTTATTATTACAGAGATAAAGGCAATCATTTTTAATAATTAGAATAATTTCATTAGAATTGAGTCTTTTGGGAGACGGCTTTCCCATAATTTGGAGCTTTCTGGATAGCAGGTTTCCGTTTAATGGATCCCATGTTTTAAAAATACAATGCACTGCAGGTTTGAAGTTATTTGTCGGCAATACTGAGCTGCTGGGATCTACTTATCACCAAACCAAGATCTACTGGTAGATTTCCCATATGTATAGACATATCTTCCAACTGTCCCGGTTTTCCCTGGATAGTCCTGATTTTGACAGCTCAACCTGCAGTCCCGGGTTTGTTACTGAAATGTCCCGACTTTCTCTTTGATCTCCTGCACTGAACTAAAGTCCTGCGCGGAACTGATTTCTAAGACCCGAACCCGCAGCCTGTAACCCAAACTGCAACCCACATTTTAACCCACTTTGAACCGCTACCCAACCTGGACCCACAACTGCCTTATCCCCCAACCCGCTAACCACCATGAAACCGGAAGTTGCATCATCAAACGTGGCCAATAGTCGAGAGGGACAGAAGCGTGCCGTGTGATGTAAGAGCTGTGCCGTAAGTTAGATGGGAGGGGGAGATAAGTGGAGGGAAAGAGCTGCAGCAGGAAGAGACCCGCAACCAGACCCGCGACCCCACAGACCAACATCTATACCCACACCTGAAAAGCCTACCCTCATTCTGCAGGGTAACCACTTTTTTTCGGGTAACCCGCGGGTACCCGACCTGCTGCAGGACTCTACACTGAACAGCCAAAAAAGATACAAAGTTTCTAACTTAATTGGCTTTTGGAAGAGAGCCCAGAACTCTCCCCAGGTGCACTTAATTTTTGTAACAATTTAAGATAAGCAAAGAAGCAATTGTAACTATTTAAGATAAGCAGGTCAATTGGGGAAACTGTGACTTGCAGGTTAAAGGGCAGTTCACCTTCATTAGCAAAACTGTAATAACACATAAAAACCGCAGAACTGTGTTAAAATTGTAATAACCTGCCAAATTTTGTAAATAAACATGGTAGTTAGGAGGTGTGGCCACAAAATTAGCGTGGTCTAAAAATTTCACCCTGCTCTGCACACCTCAATTCTTTTTGTCCATTTCTTTCTAATTCCAAAATGTACTGTGCTGCAGTCAGCTTTGTATAATTTACAATGTTTTACAAATGTTACTGTGTTTTTCATGTTTCCTGTTACAGAAGAAACCTATTGATAGTAAAACAAAGTCTGTTTAGTTTGAAGGCAATTGTTTTAGTGGAACACTCTAAATTAAAAAAAAAAAGGGTAAATCTGTGGGGCCAGACGGCCTGTATCCAAGAGTATTTAAGGAGCTTAGGTTTGTGCTTGTGACATTAACTACAAATTGTAACGTCACTGTAGTGTTTTAAATTGACATTGGGAAGACAGAGATTCTTCAGAACAGCTTGTCATCTTATTTTCTTCTCTTCTTATGGCTGGTTTTAATTCCCCCCCCCCCTTCCTGGTCGCCAAGATGGACAGACTTCTTGCTCATGGGAAGCACGGACTGAAAAACCAAGACTAAGGGGGTTATTTATCAAGGTCCGAATTTATCTGAGTATTTCTAAGTTAGAAATCCGAGCAACTCCGATTGCCTGAATGGACTTTATTTATGAAGGAAAAAGCCAGAAAAAATAGGGTCGGGCAAACTTCGGAGCTTTCCCCGAAAACTCCGAATTGTTCGTGGTTTCTGCGCAAAAAACTCCAAAATCTACTAAAGAATCCTTGTTTTCTGAGTTTTTTGCACAGAAACCACAAAGTCATTGGATATCGGTACGGAAATCAGCGCAGACACTGGGACCTTCCCCATTGACTTATACAGGACCTAGTGAACTTTTAGATGCCGGGGTTTGGGATTCAGAGTTTTAAGACCATCGGACTTTAATAAATTACAAAAAAATCTTACTATATTTTTCTCCAAAAACCATTAATTATTCGAGGTTCGGATATTCGGACCTTTATAAATAACTCCCTAAGTGGCCTGTGGGTGCACAAAATCATTTTGAATAAATTTGACTCTTATAATGCCAAAGGCACCTTCAGGGAAAATCAAATTACGCCTAAAGGTAGAACAGCAAAGTTCAATTTGTTGACATGGGCCAGGTGCAAATTTGCCTAAGAAATGGAGTAGATGTTGGTAGTGAATTATACATCATGTTTGTTTGGATGGAGTATACCCCGTGTGTGTGTGTGTGTGTGTGTGTGTGTGTGTGTGTGTGTGTGTGTGTGTGTGTGTGTGTGTGTGTGTGTGTGTGTGTGTGCGCGTGTGTGTGTGCGCGTGTGTGTGTGCGCGTGTGTGCGAGGGGGATTGTTAGATTTACCCAGCTCAGTCTCCAAGGTTCCTAAAGGATTGTATAGCCCTTGTAGATGCAAACATTGACATGCAAATCCGTTTGGAGAGCCGAATTCTTTTTAAAATTCATTTTATCAATTTTAACATTAAAGGAGAACTAAACCCTTAAAATGAATATGGCTAAAAATGCCATATTTTATATAGTGAACTTACCGTATTGCACGGGGCTAAAGTTTCAGCTTGTCAATAGCAGCAATGATTTAGGAGTTATAGGGGCCCTAATTCATGTATAATTTTAATACATGTATAATTTTAATACATATTGGTAAAACAAATCATCCTCTAGACATTTTGGGGGCCTGAAAAATAAGTTGCTGTGGGGCCCAGTAATATCTAGTTACGCCACTGAGTAGAATATTAATAGGATTATGGTAATATGCCCAAAGTCCATGTCTTGGCATGTGCCTTGGGCTTTCCGGCATTTCTATACATTGTTAAATGAGTGCAGAATATTCCTTTCTGCAAGCTTTGGGATAGACATTCTCTGTAGAGAACAATAAAAGAAAGACCTTCTGTTATTTATGGTGGAATGATGGTGATGCTCAGCTGGTTTCTATAGCTTCCTTTTAACACAGGAAACATCTAAAAAATGTATGTTTCCTGCATTAAATGGCCACTAGCACAAGAAAGGGTAATAATGTTCAGTGTAATAATGGTGTTAACTGTGATACCCTTCGAACCTCTGGAATCTTCTAGTTTTTATCAGTTTGAATTTTATTAAAGCTCCTCTTGATTCTGTATCATTTGTAATTAGTGATGAGCCAATTTTTTTCGCCAGCCATGGATTCGCAGCGAAATTCAGAATTTCACCATTTGGAATTTTTTTTCACGAAACTGCAGCAAAAATTCGCTGTGGGAAAATTCACAGAAAAAACAGCCATTGACTAATGCATTAGGACAAAAAAAGTCGCCATAAGAAAAAATGCCTATTGACTTTAATGCATTAGAACAAAAATGTCACCATAAGAAAAAACACCCATTGACTTTAATGCACACTTACTAAGCTAAGGATTCGAAGTAAAAAAATGTTGAATTTCAAAAGTATTTTTTTGGGTACTTCGACCATCGAATAGGCTACTACGACCTTCGACTACGACTTCGATTCGAACTAAAAATCGTTCAACTATTCGACCATTTGATAGTCGAAGTACTGTCTTTATAAAAAAAAACTTTGACTACATACTTCGGCAGTTTAAACCTACCGAGGTACAATGTTAGCTTATGGGGACCTTCCCCATTAGTTTTCTAAGGTTTTTTTGATCGAAGAAAAATCTTTCGATCGATCGATTAAAATCCTTCGAATCGTTCGTAAGAAAAAACGCCCATTGAAAAAAAGTCGCCATATGAAAAAATGCCAAATTGACTAATGCATTAGGACAAAAAAGTCGCCATAAGAAAAAAACAACCTGATTGACTTTAATGCCCTTGGAGAGAGAAAAATTGTCGCTTTTAAAAACGCCCTTCAATGTGGTTTGTGAAATGTAACCGTTTCGCAATTTTTTTCCACAGTTTCGCAATTTTTTTGGCGAAAGAAAACGAGACAGATTCACTCATCACTATTTGTAGTGTATCATCACGAGAATTTATCGATGTCAAAAATTTCATTTCAACAAATGAGGCCTCTTTGCGATTTATTTTGCCTTGAACAGAATTGTCTATTTGTGGATTATTTTCATGTTTGTGGATATAATTTATTATCAGTATTCTCTTCCCCGCCCGAGAGGATGGGAGACAGATGTTTGCTCTTGTTTGTTTGTTTGTTTGGTATACATTTATATCACTGGTGATGGGAACAAATTATATTTAGCTCTATAAGAGACACCTATTCCTATTCTTGCTGGGCTCTTGATTCGGACGTTCTTCACTGGCAGAGCCTTCCTTTCAAAATAAAAAGCTATGCTTCTATTAATGTGACTCATCAAAGGACATCCGAGAAATTAAACACAGATGTTTTTTTCTTTACTTTTTGTTTTGTTTTCCTTTTATAATTTACTTCATCCAGAAAAACATCCACTACGCAATGGGGCTGAAAATAAACTCTTACTCCAGCGCTGAATGAGCTGGCAAAGCGGAACTTCTGGTAATTGGAGAGAAACAGAGACAGTTGGACAAGGGAAAATACACGTACACTAGATGCCATCAGATTTTCGTGGTAAAACTCTCAAGAGGAGCTCCCTGCACTTGCACAGTTGTGTCCCACCACTCTGTTCAGATGATGTTTGATTTTTTAACCATTACAGATATAGAACCTGATATTCCATATGACATTTCTGGGTATTTCCGTAATCTGGATCTTCAATTATGCTTTTAGTATGATGTAGAACAGGGATACCCAACCTTTCGAACCTGTGAGCAACATTCAGAAGAAAAAAGAAGTTGGGGAGCAACACAAGCATGAAAAATGTTCTTGGGGTGCCAAATAAGTGATGTGATTGGCCATTTGGCAGCTCCTTTGTGGATTGTTAACCTACATTGAGACTCCTTTGGTAGTAGAACTGGTTTTATACAACCAAAACTTGCCTCCAAGCCTGGAATTCAAAAATAAGCCCCTGCTTTGAGGCCATTGGGAGCAATATCCAAGGGGTTAGAGAGCAACATGTTACTCACGAGCTACTGGTTGGGGATCACTGATGTAGAGAGTGATATTCTGAGACAATTTGCAATTGGTTTTCATTTTTTATTATTTGTGGTTTTTGAGTTATTTAGTTTTTTAGTCAGCAGCTCTCCAGTTTGCAATTTCAGCAGTCTGGTTGCTAGGGTCTAAATTAACCCTAGCAACCATGCATTGATTTGAATAAGAGACTGGAATATGAATCGGAGAGGCCTGAATACAAAAGATGATTTATACTAGGGATGCACCAAATCCAGGATTTGGTTCAGAATTCGGCCAGAATTTGACCTTTTTCAGCAGGAATCCTTCTGCTTGGCAGAAACGAGACTGAATACTCATTTGCAAATGCAAATGAGGGACGAGGAGGGAAATTGCGTGACTTTTTGTCACAAAACAAGGAAGTAAAAAATGTTTTCCCTTTCCCACCCCTAATTTGCATATGCAAATTCAGATTTGGTTCAGTATTTGCCCGAATCTTTCGTGAAGGATTCGGGGGTTCGACCAAATCCAAAATAGTTGATTCAGTGCATCCCTAATTTATACAAATTAGCAATAACGATAAATGTGTAGCCTTACAGAGCTTTTGGTTTAAGATGGGGTCAGTGGCCCCCATTTGAAAGCTGGAAAGAGTCAGAAGTAGCAGGCAAACAATTCAAAATATATAAAAAAAAAAGAAAACATTGAAGACCAATATAATCGCTTCGGCTTTCCGAAGTCACCCGAAGTTTCCTCATGAGGCAACTTCGGAAAACCAATCCTTCCAAATGCCATCCTGCCTGTGATTTATATTGTAGGCGGGAAGGCAGTTCGGGAGATTAGTCATCTGAAAAGAAGCGATTTGTCACTGGGCAACAATTATTAATAGCCTGCATAATTAGAGCGATTCAATTAATTTGGGTTTTGCAACTCAAAATTGCAGAATTGAGTTTTTTCCATCCGAGTTTTTTTTTTAAATAAGATACCATTCAAGTTGTGAGTTAATTCGAGGTATAAAAAAACTCTATCATCCAGCCGTTGATAAATAACCCCCTATATGACTCCCATTAGATGGAATTAAGATGAATGAAAAAAAAGATTGGCAAAACTGCAAACTGGAGAGATGTTAAATAAAAAGCTAAATAACTCAAAAACCACAAATGATAAAAGACCAGTTGCAAACTGTCTCTGAATATCACTCTCTACATCATACTAACAGTTAATGTAAAGGTGAACAACCCCTTTAAAGGAATTCTGTCATAATTTTTATGGTGTCGTTTTTATTTCTAAATGACACTGTTTACACTGCAAATAATTCACTCTACAATATAAAATGTCATTCCTGAACCAGCAAGTGTATTTAGTTGTAATATTGGTGTGTAGGTGCATCTCAGGTCATTTTGCCTGGTCATGTGCTTTCAGAAAGAGCCAGCACTTTAGGATGGAACCAGGCCCGGACTGGCAATCTGTGGGTTCTGGCAAATGCCAGAGGGGCTGCTATAAGGTGCCATAGAAAGTCAGTATTTAGTGGGCTGTGGGGCCTCTGTTTGGACTGATTGGGCCTCTGTGTACTTTAAATGGCAGGGCCTATATTATTTCTCAGTCCGGACCTGGATGGAACTGCTTTCTGGCAGGCTGTTGTTTCTCCTACTCAATGTAACTGAATGTGTCTTAGTGGGACCTGGATTTTACTATTGAGTGCTGTTCTTAGATCTACCAGGCAGCTGTTATCTTGTGTTAGGGAGCTGCTATCGGGTTACCTTTCCATTGTTCTGTTGTAAGGCTGCTGGGGGGGGGGATGGGAGGGGGTGATATCACTCCAACTTGCAGTACAGCAGTAAAGAGTGACTGAAGTTTATCAAAGCACAAGACACATGACTGGGGGCAGCTGGGAATCTGACAATATGTCTAGCCCCATGTCAGATTTCAAAATTAAATATAAAAAATTCTGTTTGCTCTTTTGAGAAATGGATTTCAGTGCAGAATTCTGCTGAAGTAGCACTATTAACTGATGCGTTTTGAAAAAAACATGTATTTCCATGACACTAGCTCAGCTGTAGGGGTGCAGGTTAAATATCCCTGAGGTAAGGGCAAGCAAATAAGGCTTTTCACATAATGTAATTATATGTCATTTGTAGCCAGGGACATTCTCTGCTTATGGGGTCCCCTTTAAGCATGGGGGGGTGGCGACAGAGTAATGGCTTCCCTCCGCTCTCAGCTTTGCCTTACAGCAGCGGCCCCTGAGCCTCTCATTTATGAACTGTAGCATAAGTCAAGCCGGATGTGTTATCCAACATCTACAGTTCCGATATGTGACCTAGGGAAAGTCTGGTCCCACAGGACATGCTGAGAATGAGTGAATTAGGGGCTGGAGAGAGCAAAGCAGCGACGCATTTACAGGATATGTCAGGAGGCAGATTTAGACTAATCGTGAAGAACAACTTCCTTTGTGTTGACACATGGGAAGCAATTTATCATGACAAAGAGGAGTCTGGAGCTGCTCGTGTTTATCCAAGTCGGGGAAATGAGCACTTCTAATCTTCAATGAGAGCTATGTCATGGGCTTCATTTAGGAAATGATAAATAAAGGAATGGCCTGGGTCTGTATTATACCTGCTTTTTGTCTTCCCATCCCTTTTATACAGTACTGTTTACTGGCGCAATCTCACATCCTTAATTAAAAGCTTCCCATGATTTGCTGCCAAATACACTGCAGCCGGCCTGATCCTCTGCACTACAGGCTGCAAGTGAGTAACACAATGGTCTGCGGATACAACACTACCATCACCTACTCAATCAGCCGTTCCACACAGACCTCTAGAACTAAAACTCCCAGAATCCCTTCTACAGCTGACATATGTGTCGTATAAAGGCACAAAACATTTCCCTATATATAAAAGTATATGTTTGGGTGAGAACCCCCTTATTGTTTACCTTGCACGTTACAATATGATGCATCTCTTGTGGGCACAATTTGTATTTACACATGTAGGGCAGAGCCGCCATATTGCTTTGTTTAGCCACAGCATGAGGGCAGATATGTGTGTGTGTGTTTATATATGGAGACAAACTGCCATGTTGTATTGTTAATGGGGATAATGTAGTGTGTGTGCACAGGACATTCCTTCCATGTTTATACTTTGGCATATAGGCTGGAGCTGCTTTACATTGTCCCTTAGGCAGTACAGTACGAGGAACAATCCTTTCCGGCATAGTTTACATTTTTACATTGACTTAGGGGCTGAGGAATTCTCAGAACATGTTTTTTTTTATTTTTGTGCAAATGCATATATATGGGATTTATACTCACAATCCAACATTACTTTTTTTTAGAATTCCAGCAAAATTTGCTGCAATCAGGCACAGCATTTTGTGCTACATATGGGGAGCACAGTGATTTGCAACAGTTTAGTAAACTGCACACAAATAGAGGCCAAGTTGTGCCTGCTAGAGTACGGGCAGCACATGGGCATAACATAAGTATATACTTATTCCCCGAAAGATCATACTTACAAGTTATTCTAAATTGAGAAAGCCAGTTGTCCTTTAAGTGCAGCAATCAGCCCTGGCCTCATCCACCAATGTTGCTGCAACTGGCTATTCATCTCCAGTATACCACAAGTGGTTTGTTTTATGGCCTTTAAGGGAGAACTAAAGAATTAGGCTAGAAATGTTGTATATGATGTTTTGTGCTTCTGTACCAGCCCAAGGCAACCACAGCCCTTTAGCAGTAGAGATCTGTGTCTCCAAAGATGCCCCAGTAGCTCCCCGTCTTCTTTTCTGCTGATTCACTGCACATGCTCTGTGCTGCTGTCACTTACTGAGCTTAGGGACCCACTCACAATATACAGTACACATATAATAGAAATGTCACAATATAAGTCTGATTAGTAATTAATACAGATAATTACTACATGGCAGCACAGAAACCAGTGCAATTAGCATCAGAATTTAATAATCAGCAAACCTGTAGCATCAGCTTATATTACAGGGGAAGCTCATTTTCTGCTGGATAATTAGTGACGAGCCCTAAGCTTAGCCTCTCAACAGCTGCTCAGAGCCCACTGAGCATGTGAGTGTCACAGACACTTTCCAAGATGGTGACCCCCTGTGACAAGTTTGAAGTCCTGGATCATTGCTGCTATTGACAAGCTGAAACTTTAGCCTTGTGCAATAAGTTCACTATATAAAATATGGCATTTTTAGCCACATTCATTTTTAGGGTTTACTTCTCCTTTAAAGTGTATAATTCTGCACCCATCTCTTGTACCATGCACCTTCTCTAGCAGCAGACATGAATGAGCCCTGAAATTGTATTTAATGTAATAAATGCCCTTATATTTTACTTAGGCAGGTCATTTTCTGCCATTCAGTTGCAGCTATAGAGGCAATACTTGACATCTGTTTGGCCTTAAACCCCAATAAATCCACATTTCAATGAATTCTACAGCTTGCTTAGTGAATATCGGTTATCCCCAATAGTGATGTGCGAGTCGAGAAAACCTCAACCTGACCCAGACCCGCCTGCACTTGCCTCCTCGGCTCTATTTATAAACCCGCGCGGACCTGCCCTGCTGATGACATCACAAAAGGGGCAGGGCAGGTTCAGGTCTATAAAACAGGAAGCCAAAAGTCGGAAGCCAGCAGTCTTGAGACGCGCAAGAGGAGGGCTACCTGAACCCACCTGACCTGTGGGTATCGGGCTGGCTTGCACATCACTAATCTCCAGCCGGTGGCTGATGAACAAAATGTTGCTCACCAACCCCTTGGATATTGCTCCCAGTGGCTTGTTTTTTACTTCCTGGTTAGGAAACAAGTTTTAGTTGCATAAAAACCAGTTGTATATCCAGGGTGAGTTCCCTCTGGTTCCTGGTACCAGTAAGCCCAGATTAATTTCACATTTCTTACATGGACTTTCTACTCTGTCTCCTCTGAAGGGCTGGTTTTAGAGTTGGGGAGACAGACCTTTGGACTGGGTCCCAGCAGTAAAGGGGACACAGACTGACCACAGTGGGAAACATTTAAATAAGAAGCACAAAAACATATTGTGTACTGGTTCCTCTTGGTGCATGTTGCCATGCAAAGAGATGTTTTGTTGTTGATTTTGGCCATGTTTACATCTGGTCATGGCCCATGATCAGTCCCTGCCAAGGGTATAAATACAGAGGACTCCTGAAGACTTCAGGAGGGTATGCATTAATGTCTCAATCTTCAGGAGGCTCTGCATTAATATCTCAATCTTCAGGAGGGTCTGCATTAATCTCAATCTTCAGAAGGGTCTGCATTAATATCTCCATCTTCAGGAGGGTCTGCATTAATCTCTCGATCTTCAGGAGGGTCTGCATTAATCTCTCGATCTTCAGGAGGGTCTGCATTAAGCTCTCAATCTTCAGGATGGTCTGCATTAATTTCTCAATCTTCAGGAGGCTCTGCATTAATATCTCAATCTTCAGGAGGGTCTGCATTAATCTCTCGATCTTCAGGAGGATCTGCATTAAGCTCTCAATCTTCAGGAGGGTCTGCATTTTTTCTCTTATTCTTCAGGAGGGTCTGCATTAAGCTCTCAATCTTCAGGAGGCTCTGCATTAATCTCTCGATCTTCAGGAGGGTCTGCATTAATCTCTCAATCTTCAGGAGGGTCTGCATTAATCTCAATCTTCAGGAGGGTCTGCATTAATCTCTCGATCTTCAGGAGGGTCTGCAGTAAGCTCTCGATCTTCAGGAGGGTCTGCATTAATCTTCAGGAGTATCTGCATTAATCTCTCCTTTATCAGATGGGTCTGCATAAAGCTGGCCACAGATGCAAAGATCCGATCGTACGAATCAATGTACGATCGGACTTTCCCATCTCCCGACCTGCCACTAACCATTCAGATCAAAGTCTTACCATTCCGACCAAATAAAGTAGTTAAAGAACAGAGCAGCCGATGTTCTGCCCCTGACAACAGTCGTATGATAGACAAAGCTGGTGACAGTCTCCCACTGAAAATCGTATGATCGGCAATACACGCAGAGATATTACCCGCAGCCGACAGAAATTTTCTAACCTGTACGATCGACCAAACGACCGATCTCCGCCGGACGAAAAATGTCGGGACTCTCCACACACGTTCCTAAAATCGTACGAATCCTCGATTTGTACGATGAGATCTTTGCATCTATGGCCAGCTTTAAACTCTCAATCTTCAGGAGGATCTGCATTAACCTCTCCCTCTTCAGATGGGTCTGCATTAATCTTCAAGAGGGTCTGCATTAATCTCTCAATCTTCAGGAGGGTCTGCATTAATCTCTCAATCTTCAGGAGGGTCTGCATTAATCTCTCAATCTTCAGGAGGGTCTGCATTAATCTCTCAATCTTCAGGAGGGTCTGCATTAATCTCTCAATCTTCAGGAGGGTCTGCATTAATCTCTCAATCTTCAGGAGGGTCTGCATTAATCTCTCAATCTTCGGGAGGGTCTGCATTAATATCTCAATCTTCAGGAGGCTCTGCATTAATCCCTCGATCTTCAGGAGGCTCTGCATTAATCTCTCAATCTGAGGAAAGTTTTGGAACATTTGGTATAATGGATCAGATAAAATCAGCAATGAGGCACCACCTGCTGGTAATATTTCATCTACAAGGAACAGAATTTTGTACTTTGGAGCCTTACTTTTAAATGTAACAAAGCAGTAGAGTTGTATTATGCCCCCCTCCTAAACTGTGGGGCTACCCTTCCCTCTAAAGCAATGGATGGGGGCTCCAACCTTCTATCTCCAGTGACTTTAACCTTCAATGTAAAATGCTCCTGATAAAAGAACTAGGATAATTTAGCACATACTCTAAATAAACATCATCAAAGTTTTCTATGATTAGTGTAGAAGAAACCACACACTAAGGAAGGAATTTGAAGAAATGTTATAGTGAATATAACGTACAGTATATAAGTGAAAATAACATTATAAGTGAATAGCATTTATTGCTTTTTTCACGTTATAACCTCTATACATTTTTATCTCGTGTGTTACTTTTTAAACTGGGGAAGTTGAACAAATGCTTTGACAGTTCCACTAACGTCAGTGCTTCATAGGTCTCAGCATTTTATATGTAAAGGATATTGATTTTCTACTTAGTGTCCCTCCTAAATTTAGTGTGTACATTCATGTGATGTCCACTAGATGGCAGTAAAGACCTTTGGTAGGCAATAAATCTGCTGGGGATCAAATTACATAAAATTCGATTTTTTTATTTTTGTGCAGGTATGCAGAATGCTAGGGACCTAGGGTTTTATTTCTGTAATTTTGATCTCCCTACCATAAAGGGGTTGTTCACCTTTAAGTGAACTTTTAGTATGATATAGAAAGTGATGTTCTAAGACAATTTTCAATTGTTTTTAATTTTTTATTACTTGTGGTTTTTGAGTTATTTAGCTTTTTATTCAGCAGCTCTTCTGTTTGCAGTTTCAGCAATCTGGTTGCTAGGGTCCAAATTACCCTAGCAACCATGAACTGGTTTGAAGAAGAGACTGGAATATAAATAGGAGAGGCCTGAATAGAATGATGAGTAATAAAAAGTAGCAATAACAAATGTGTAGCCATTCTGTAACATATTAAAGGGGAACCTGCTTAGGAAAGATGTGAGAAAGGTTTCTAATTTTATTCCTAAGCAGAAGAACATCAGCCTCTTTCTTTCTCCTGACAACTTCCTTGACTACTTTCTGGTCAGACTAGTCAGAAACTGACCAGCAGGTGGCGCTGTTGTAACAAAATTCATTCATATTAACAGTACATGTATCCCTTAATATCTTGGAATTAAAATAAATAAATATTGAATGCACATTGCAAAAATGCTTAGAATAGCATTCTCATCAATTTCACATTCACTTGTTTTTAAGGTTTACTTATCCTTTAAGGCCTCTCCTATTCACATTCCAGTCTATTATTCAAATCAGTGCGTGGTTGCTAGGGTAATTTTGACCCTAGCAACCAGATGGCTGAAATGGCAAACTGGAGAGCTGCTGAATAAACAGCTAAATAACTCAAAAACCACAAATAGTAAACAGCCTGCCGGCATGAGCCCCGCCAGTACAGCAGAGGAGTCAACAGAATGTCTGCCTTCACTTTAAAACCCAGAACTAGGTTAAATCAAATAGTTGGAAGGTGATCTGATAAGTAGATTTTTATTTAGATTAAGATTAGATTAAGATATCTGAACGCTACATCTGGGGTTTTGTGCCTGTCACTGACATAGTAATCTAACGTTAATGAATACATTTTATATCTAGAACTGCTGGAATGGTCCCGGGGTTGACACTTACCTTTTACTGTAAGTATTTGCCATCTGTTATTTAACATCACCTAGAATGTTGGCCAGAAATGCAATCATCTGCAAATATGGCTTTTGGCCAGCCCAAGTAACTGGCCCGCTCATTGCTTCATGGCAGGATCAGCCCTGGGTGCTCATTAGTGTAACTGTAGGTCCCTACATGTCTCCGCTCACCCATAGTTTATTCCTTTAATACTTTCTCTGCCCCCACATTACCCCGCCCATGGCATTTGAGTTTAATGCAGACAGGGAACAGGGCCATGGAGTAATGGGGGTGGGATTGTGATGACGTTACATCGATGACGTGGCGATTGGGTGATTGCCAGATCAATCAGGGAATCCTACCCGGTTTTCCTAGTTTGGAAAACCGGGCAGGCAGTTCTGACCTGGGTAAAAAAAAAAAAAAACCCGGACTGTCCTGGTCAAAACTGGACAGGTTAAAGGTGTATTTGGAGACCAAATTAATCTGAATTAGGGATGCACTGAATCCAGGATTTGATTCGGGATTCAGCCTTTTTCAGCAAGATTCGGATTCGGTTGAATCCTTCTGCCTGGCCGAACCAAATCCTAATTTGCATATGCAAATTAGGGTGGGTAAGGAAACTGCATGACTTTGTGTCATAAATCAAGGAAGTATAAAATGTTTTCCCCTTCCACCCCTCATTCAGTTCGGTATTCTGCCAAATCTTCCGCAAAGGATTCGCGGCTTTCGGACGAATCCAAAATAGTGGATTTGGTGCATCCCTAATCTGAATGTATAAAAATGTTATTTCCATTTAAAACCTGGCCGTCCAGAAACCCAACATATAACAATATAAATACAGAAAAGGATTTTACTAAATGATTTAGGTAGGTGGTCACTTAAAATCACATTAATGTTATAGTCTATTTCCAATATTCCAGTATTTCCAATACTCCAGTATTTCCAATACCTTTGAGGCCGCCATAGTCTCTGGTTCATCATCGATAAAAAACTGGTGGCATGTTATTTAGCAATATCACATGAAAAGTCAAATCACTGAAATCCGAGGAAATAAACGTGGGCACCCTCCTGAAATTCATTGCTGTTGCATTTGTTTTCCAATGACATTATTGCACAAGCTTTTAGTCACAAGTGAAAGTGTCAACGCTGAGAGCGATAAACGAAACACTTCCAGGGTTGATGCAATTCTTCTGTTTGATTCATGCCAAGTCCTTTAGACTTTGAGTTCGTCTGTCACTAACACAACAGCGAGGTGCCAAGTGGAGAAGGCGCTTCCCTCCATTCCCGTGTTACTCACGTTAGTTCATTGACCTGTGCAGCCTTTCGGCGTGACCTGAAGCCTGTGTCATGTAACGTTTCCACTGCTTACTAATTACTTCTCAACCTCATCCGTGTGATTATATATACTGTATATACTCGAGTATAAGCCGAATTTTTCAGCCCCCAAAATATGCTGAAAAACTCTACCTCGGCTTATACTCGGGTCAAGCGCAAAAATGGTCGCCGGCGTCCAAGAATAGTCTCCAAGAATATTCACTGGTGTCCAAGATTGGTCACCGGCAACCAAAAACTAGACGCCGGCACCTCAATTTTTTGATTGAAACTTACCAGAAGCTGCTGCATTTCTCACCCTAGGCTTATACTCGAAGCTTTCCAAGTTTTTGGAGGTAAAATTAGGTACCTCGGCTTATACTCGGGACGGCTTATACTCGACTATATATGGTATATGCACGCCACTCCCTGTGTCCCCACTCACCTCCAGTTTTTTTAATGTATTAATTAGGGATGCACCAAATACAGGATTCAGCCTTCTCCAGCAGGATCGGATTCTTCTGCCGATCCGAATCCTAATTTGCATATGCAAATTAGGGACGGGGAGGGAAATCGTGTGACCCCTTCCCACCCCTAATTTGCATATGCAAATTCGGATTCAGTTCAGTATTTGGCCGAATCTTTCACCAAGGATTCGGGGGTTCGCCAAATCCAAATTAGTGGATTTGGTGCATCCCTAGTATTAATTTGACCCTTCTCGGCATCAATATCCCTCTTTTTGATCAAAGTGAGAATGCCAGGAATAACTGGAAGCCTCATTCTTATTTGTAGATGTGCAGATATCTGGTTCCGTCAAGCTCCAAAAAAAGAATAAAAAAACACTACGGCAAATATGTTTTTGAGACAAATATATTACCTTGGTATTTTAAAGAAATGTATTTTCGGAGGCCTGCGTAGGGGGAATGTTTAGGGAAATCCTATATGTGTATAAATGAGCCCACGGCAAAATCTTAATTGGTCTCCTTAACAACTCCTGGCAAAAATATTTTTTTGTATTTTCTGTGTATTTTAGTGTAATGGAACATTGATGTGTAATGGTTTCCTTTTTGTACCGTTTTCCCTTGTTCCTGTGATACCTGTTTGACGCGTGAATAACATTCCATTCCATGTTTGGGACTGCCCAACTGCCTGTCCAACAGATATCTGGCTGAAAATGTTTTGGACCACACCCATTTTGTGGCCACCCCCCCTAATTACCATGTTCATTTTACAAAATTTGGCAGGTTATGAAAGTTTGAATACATTTCTGTGGTTTTTAGGTGTGTATTACAGTTTTGCTAATGAAGGTGAATTGCCCTTTCAGCTGCAAGTCAGTTTCCCCAAGAGACCTGCTTATCTCCAATTGTTACAATTGTTTCTTTGCTTATCTTACATTGTTACAAAAGTGCACCTGCCATGTATTCTGGGCTCTCTGCCAGAAGCCAATTAAATTTTAGAAACTTTTGAATCTTTTCCTGGCTGTTCAGTGCAGGAGATCAAAGAGAAAGTTGGGACATTCCAGTAACAATCCGGGACTGTGGGTTGAGCTGTCAAAATAGGGACTGTCCCGCGAAAAATGGGACAGTTTGGAGGTATGGTTTATGAGTAGAAGTAAAGAAAGCAGAAGATCATTTAGATAGTGTGGTTTCTAATTTTAATGTATTGACTGGCCTCTAGCACCCCCTGCTGCACATAGAACCAAATCTCATGCTTTCGGCTTAGAAGTCTGTTTTTTTAAAGGGGAACTTACGCTGTCCTAACAGCTAAAAAAAAATCGATTAAAGGGATCCTGTCATCGGAAAACATGTTTTTTTCAAAACGCAATCAGTTAATAGTGCTGCTCCAGCAGAATTCTGCACTGAAATCCATTTCTCAAAAGAGCAAACAGATTTTTTTTATATTCAGTTTTGAAATCTGACATGGGGCTAGACATCTTGTCAATTTCCCAGCTGCCCCTGGTCATGTGACTTGTGCCTGCACTTTAGGAGAGAAATGCTTTCTGGCAGGCTGCTGTTTTTCCTTCTCAATGTAACTGAATGTGTCTCAGTGAGACATGGGTTTTTGCTATTGAGTGTTGTTCTTAGATCTACCAGGCAGCTGTTATCTTGTGTTAGGGAGCTGTTATCTGGTTACCTTCCCATTGTTATTTTGTTTGGCTGCTGGGGGGGAAAAGGGAGGGGGTGATATCACTCCAACTTGCAGTACAGCAGTAAAGAGTGATTGAAGTTTATCAGAGCACAAGTCACATGACTGGGGGCAGCTGGGAAATTGACAATATGTCTAGCCCCATGTCAGATTTCAAAATTGAATATAAAAAAATCTGTTTGCTCTTTTGAGAAATGGATTTCAGTGCAGAGTTCTGCTGGAGCAGCACTATTAACTGATTGATTTTGAAAAAAATGTTTTTTCCCATGACAGTATCGCTTTAAACAAATTGCAGTGGGCATGTATTAAATCTGTTTTACAAATTTAATAACAAAATAACAAGTTTATTATAATTTTTCCTGTAATAGATAGCACATTATTAGTGTGCCCTCTCAGGCTAAACACCCTATTATGCTGAAACCTCACCTACTATCCACTAAGTTGGAAGCTGCTTCCCTAGGCACAGATAACATACTTTTGCTCTCACTTATATCTGTCTGGCACCCCAACTCCATAACGTTGTCCGCTTGTTTTTTCCAACATATGTTGTGTTACACAGGTGCACCAGGAAATAGAGGCAGGAATAAAAGTCTCATCCCATACAAAACACATTCGACCGAGTAAATAAGGTTGGTATCACTCTACAGTCGCGGTTCATAAGGGAACGATCCTGAGGTCATTCGGAGGCCCATTTCAAGGCATGTCCCATAAATGTTGGGCTACTGTCTTAATATCAGATCTGATTTTATTATCACAAAGATAAGGGTTTATTTTGTTTCTTGTTGGGCCATAAAGCAATCGCTCACTTCTGCAGTACACCATCTACCCTGGCACAGTCTCCTGCTTGGAATGTTCTTTCACCTCTTGACAATGGTATTAACATCAGTCATTACCCAAATAGTCAAGTGCTCTTATAGTAGAATCAACCTTGCTGGCCACGGACCAGGAGCCATTTATTGTGCTGTGGCTCCTGACACCGCCTCGTGTTACTCACCACACTTATCGGCCATAAACAAGATAAGAGCCGTAAAAGCATAAAATTGTAGCTGGTAGTGGCAGGTAATGTAGAGGTGAGTCGCCGAATTAAGATGAATTGATATTGTCTGTACTATCTTCCAAAATAAAAAAAAAGTAATCTGGTTTAACACAAAGGCCATTGGCTGTGACATGTATTATACAATTATACAATGGTCTCGAAAAATGTGGGATGTTGCATTAGTATGGTAATGATTCTACCCTCTGTGGCCTGCAGGTGGCTCTCTGGAGCTATTCCTATATGGAATAGGTACAGGAACGGTGATACAATAACTAAACTGCTATTGCACTGCTTTCCGGATGCTGATGATAACATTGTTGCATAAAGGGAAGAGAGGGTTTCCCAATGTATGGAATGTCCCACTAGTAAGTCGTAGGAGTCACACTGTTGATTATACAACATTCAGGCTACAACATACTAGCTGAATGAGTTGTTCTGTTTTATTGAATCAGGAAACAGGTTTTGCAATAAACTATTTCTCAGTTACTTCGACCTATAGTAACAGTGGGATAATAGTCTCTGGGAAGGGAGTGTGACTGTGGGATAGCAGGTATAGTAGGGAGAGATGGTGCCTATAGTAACAGTGGGATAATAGTCTCTGGGAAGGGAGTGTGACTGTGGGATAGCAGGTATAGTAGGGAGAGATGGTGCCTATAGTAACAGTGGATAATAGTCTCTGGGAAGGGAGTGTGACTGTGGGATAGCAGGTATAGTAGGGAGAGATGGTGTCTATAGTAACAGTGGGATAATAGTCTCTGGGAAGGGAGTGTGACTGTGGGATAGCAGGTATAGTAGGGAGAGATGGTGCCTATAGTAACAGTGGATAATAGTCTCTGGGAAGGGAGTGTGACTGTGGGATAGCAGGTATAGTAGGGAGAGATGGTGCCTATAGTAACAGTGAGATAATAGTCTCTGGGAAGGGAGTGTGACTGTGGGATAGCAGGTATAGTAGGGAGAGATGGTGCCTATAGTAACAGTGGATAATAGTCTCTGGGAAGGGAGTGTGACTGTGGGATAGCAGGTATAGTAGGGAGAGATGGTGCCTATAGTAACAGTGGATAATAGTCTCTGGGAAGGGAGTGTGACTGTGGGATAGCAGGTATAGTAGGGAGAGATGGTGTCTATAGTAACAGTGGATAATAGTCTCTGGGAAGGGAGTGTGACTGTGGGATAGCAGGTATAGTAGGGAGAGATGGTGCCTATAGTAACAGTGGGATAATAGTCTCTGGGAAGGGAGTGTGACTGTGGGATAGCAGGTATAGTAGGGAGAGATGGTGTCTATAGTAACAGTGAGGATAATAGTCTCTGGGAAGGGAGTGTGACTGTGGGATAGCAGGTATAGTAGGGAGAGATGGTGCCTATAGTAACAGTGGTATAATAGTCTCTGGGAAGGGACTGTGACTGTGGGATAGCAGGTATAGTAGGGAGAGATGGTGTCTATAATAACAGTGGATAATAGTCTCTGGGAAGGGAGTGTGACTGTGGGATAGCAGGTATAGTAGGGAGAGATGGTGTCTATAGTAACAGTGGATAATAGTCTCTGGGAAGGGAGTGTGACTGTGGGATAGCAGGTATAGTAGGGAGAGATGGTGCCTATAGTAACAGTGGATAATAGCCTCTGGGAAGGGAGTGTGACTGTGGGATAGCAGGTATAGTAGGGAGAGATGGTGTCTATAGTAACAGTGGATAATAGTCTCTGGGAAGGGAGTGTGACTGTGGGATAGCAGGTATAGTAGGGAGAGATGGTGTCTATAGTAACAGTGGATAATAGTCTCTGGGAAGGGAGTGTGACTGTGGGATAGCAGGTATAGTAGGGAGAGATGGTGCCTATAGTAACAGTGGATAATAGTCTCTGGGAAGGGAGTGTGACTGTGGGATAGCAGGTATAGTAGGGAGAGATGGTGTCTATAGTAACAGTGGGATAATAGTCTCTGGGAAGGGAGTGTGACTGTGGGATAGCAGGTATAGTAGGGAGAGATGGTGCCTATAGTAACAGTGGGATAACAGTCTCTGGGAAGGGAGTGTGACTGTGGGATAGCAGGTATAGTAGGGAGAGATGGTGTCTATAGTAACAGTGGGATAACAGTCTCTGGGAAGGGAGTGTGACTGTGGGATAGCAGGTATAGTAGGGAGAGATGGTGTCTATAGTAACAGTGGGATAATAGTCTCTGGGAAGGGAGTGTGACTGTGGGATAGCAGGTATAGTAGGGAGAGATGGTGTCTATAGTAACAGTGGATAATAGTCTCTGGGAAGGGAGTGTGACTGTGGGATAGCAGGTATAGTAGGGAGAGATGGTGCCTATAGTAACAGTGGATAATAGTCTCTGGGAAGGGAGTGTGACTGTGGGATAGCAGGTATAGTAGGGAGAGATGGTGTCTATAGTAACAGTGGATAATAGTCTCTGGGAAGGGAGTGTGACTGTGGGATAGCAGGTATAGTAGGGAGAGATGGTGCCTATAGTAACAGTGGGATAATAGTCTCTGCCTATGTAGAGAATGTAGAACTTACATTCTGTAAGATGGTGGCAGGCTGAATAATATACTGGACTGGACGATACCAGAGCACACTGAGCATGTGCAGTGCCACTGACACTTAGAAGATTGGCCTAACAAGATTCAAGTTTGGGAGCTAATCTAGATAGAGAACATTTAGGCCTGGATCATTACTGTTATAGAGCTGCCTAATGTCTCTGCTGGCACAGTAAGTTCAGAGTATACAATACTGTATATATAGCCAGATTGAGCTTTTTAAGGCTTTGAGGGCAAAGTGTCCCTGGAATCTCTTTTTAATGTTGGCAACTATATCTCTGTAACAATGAGACAATACGTTGCTCTCTAAGCATAAATCTAAAAATCATCTTGCTCAAGGTTTAGGGTCAGAAGACTTTAAGAACATTTTAGAGTGGGGATAAGTGACTTCTAGTTCCACACTTACATAAATATGAAAGATTTCCCTGTGACTGCCTCCCTACTCATTCCCTGAATTCCAGCCCTGCCAGGTTACTACAGTTCTTCCCTGATGTTACCAACAGTCACATGAAAAGTCCCTCTCTGACTCCCAGCAGGTAAACAACACATCGTAGAGCCATTCGGGTGGAAAGATTCTTTGTAAATAAATAAACCAGACGCCAGGGGTCACATGGTTGAAGAGGCCTGGTGCCACCTGTGTGTTCCTGACATTTATGGCCAATACCCAGTTTATTGCCCGGCTCTAGAGGGTGAATGACACACCTAAGATAAGCCTGTGTTTCCCTGTAGCAGGGCGCCAGCAACAAGCTCCTTCCTTCAGGGCACCAACATAGTGAAATATGCAAAGTGCAAAATTCAGATCCATATTTTCTACCTGTAATGTAGTGTTTTGTTGTTTTTGTTTTTTAACAGAACTATAATTGTGGGCA
This sequence comes from Xenopus laevis, assembly GCF_017654675.1. NCBI lineage: Eukaryota > Metazoa > Chordata > Amphibia > Anura > Pipidae > Xenopus > Xenopus laevis. The sequence continues at coordinate 8,574,915 of NC_054377.1, forward strand.
GCAGAGTTCCAGGTCGTACATTACTTTTTGCTGTATTTACAGCAGTGGTTGCTACTGCACCCAAACCCCTGGGAAATAACAGGACTCCATAGGTATGTATAAGTATTCTTTACTTTAGAAGAATAGAATGCAGTGAAGGGGCAATTTAATGGATAAGTAAACCTTTAAAATGAATATAAAATTGATGAGGAGGCTATTGTAAGCACTTTTGCAATTTACACTCTTTGTCTATTTTTCTTTAATTCCAAGATATTAAGGGATACATGTACTGTTAATATGAATGAATTTTGTTACAACAGCGCCACCTGCTGGTCAGTTTCACACCAGTCTGACCAGCAAGTAGTCAAGGAAGTTGTCAGGAGAAAGAAAGAGGCTGCTCTGATGTTCTTCTGCTTAGGAAAGATTTGAGAAAGGTCTCTAATTATTTTCCAAAGCAGAAGAACATCGGAGCAGCCTCTTTCTTTCTCCTGACAACTTCCTTGACTACTTGCTGGTCAGACTGGTGGGAAAATGACCAGCAGGTGGCGCTGTTGTAACAAAAATCATTCATATTAACAGTACATGTATCCCTTAATATCTTAAAAATAAATAATGAATGTACATTACAAAAGTGCTTGGAATAGCCCCTCATCAATTTTATATTCACTTATTCACTTACTTTAAAGGTTTACTTTGTACATCAAGGGGTAGAATTAAGCATCTGGTGGTCAATACGGACATGAGTTATTGGGGCAAAAGTATCTTATGTTCAACCATGTTTATTAAACTGAATTTTGCAGCACTTACGTGTAGGGGGGCAGCTTGATGTACACAGCCCCCCATCCTTCAAGTCGGCACCCTAGCTTCCCATTTTGCTTTTCTGCAGGGCTTTATTCTATTAAAGTGGATGTTCACCTTTAAATGAACGATTAGTATGATGTAGAGTGATATTCCGAGACAATTTGCAATTGGTTTTATTTTTTATTATTTGTGGTTTTTTTAGTTATTTAGCTTTTTATTCAGCAGTTTGCAATTTCAGCTATTTGGTTGCTAGGGTCCAAAAAATCCTAGCAGTCGTGCAGTGATTTGAACAAGAGACTGGAATATGAATAGGAGAGGCCTGAATAGAGAGTTGAGTAATAAAAAGTTACGGTAAAAAGATATTTGTAGTCTTACATATCATTTATTGTTTAAATCAGGGGTCCCCAACCACCAGGCCGCTGACCAGAACCAGGACGCGGACAGTCCTGAAGTGGGCCATCGAATTGAACACTGGAGCACTGAATTGGATGCCGACCCCTCCTGACCCCATCCCGACCCCTCCCGAACCCCCTCCGATCCTTACAAAAAAGTTTTGCTTTTCTTTGGTCCCCAGGCCAAAAAAGATTGGGGACCCCTGGTTTAAATGGGGTCCTTTTGAAAGCTGGAGAGAGTCAGAAGAAGAAGCCGAATAACTAAAAAACTATAAGAAAAAATACAATAATGAAGACCAATGGAAAAGTTGCTTAAAATTGGCCATTCTACAACATACTAAAAATGAACTAGAAGATGAACCAGCCCTGGCACTATTAGGGAGCATCTCTTCTCCTTCTCAGTCGCTCTGATGTGGATATGTTCTTGTGTTTCAGAGTGGAAACAAAGCAGCGTCAGTACCAATAGTTTATAAAATACCAAACCACTAAATAAATACACACGTATTGATGTGGCACTTGGAAAGGAATCTACTGCAGGCTGTAGCGACCCCCCCCCCCAAGAATGAATGACCCCGAGCACAGTCATAAATAATGAAGTACAGTAACACTATCGCCTAAGACCAGCTCCCGAGGATATTTTACCCTCACATCTATAATTTACATTTTCCGGCCTCCTGGAACATCCAGTGGAAGAGACACCTGAACCGCCGGCATGACATTTGCCTCCATACACAGCTTGTTCATTGTCAGGGTACAGGTATAGAAACATGCGGTACAAAACTGTAGTAATCCTACAACATGGGGAAATGCAGAGCAGTGAGAGTGAAGGGGTAGAGAAAGAAAAAAATACTGTACCAGCCTTCCTTTACATTTTTTCCCTATTAATAACATTGGCATCAAGCATCGTTTTTACTAGCCAGGCCGATAAAATACTAGCCAGGTGGCAACCCTAGAAGGGGCCCAGGGCTATAGAGGGCCTAGTGGACTGCTTGATAAACACTATAAATATTTGTCCTTATATTTCTCAGGGTTTAGGGAATGGGAGAAACCTGCGTAGAAACTCTGAAGGAGAAAAAGTTTAGGGGTCGCTGACCTATGCCTTAAAGGGGTTGTTCACCTTTGAGTTAACATTTAGTATGATGTAAAGAGTGATATTCTGAGACAATTTGCAATTGGTTTTTATTATTTGTGGTTTTTGATAGGGATGCGCTGAATCCACTATTTTAGATTCGGCCAAATCCTTTGCAAAAGATTCGGCCGAATACCGAACCAAATCTGAATCCTAATTTGCATCTGCAAAATAGTGGTGGGAAGGGGAAAACATTTTTTACTTCCTTGTTTTGTTATAAAAAGTCACTTGATTTCCTTCCTCTCCCTAATTTACATATGCAAATTAGGATTTGGTTCGGCTGGGCAGAAGGATTCGGCAGAATCCTGCTGAAAAGGCAGAATCCAGAACCGAATCATGGATTCGGTGCATCCATAGTTTTTGAGTTAATTAACTTTTTATTCGGCAGCTCTCTTGTTTACAATTTCAGCAATCTGGTTGCTAGGGAACAAATTCCCCTAGCAACCATGCATTGATTTGAATAAGAGACTGGAATAGGAATAGGAGAGGCCTGAATAGAAACAAGAGTAATAAAAAAACAGCAATGACAATACATTTGTAGCCTTACAGAGCGTTTCTTTATTAGATGGGGTCAGTGACCCCTATTTGAAAGCTGAAAATAGTCAAAAAAAGAAGGCAGATCATTAAAAAACGATAAATAATGAAGACCAATTGAGAAGTTGCTTAGCATTGGCCATTCACTTATGAACTTATCGCCCCCTGTAAGTAAGGAGCTAATGGTGTGTGAATGTGGCAATACTGCTAAAATAAATAGTCACCACTATTGTGCCTCAGGTGTAAACTGGGAGTAGTGGTGCTAAAGAGCAGGCGGAACTGGAAGTGAGGAAATGTATGGCCAGTGCCCCCTAGAGCATTCCCAACGTGTAAACGTGCAAGTGAATAATAATAGGAGGGTGTGAGAATGAAGTGTTATGGTAATGATGGCATCTAAATGAAGGGAAGTGATACTACCTGAACGTTACTGAAAGCAATAGCTCTAATATATCTATTTACGAGAATTGCTTTTCACGGTGTTGTGAAATTCCGCAATACACTGTCAAGAAGTCGAGCTTAAATCTGAATCCAGTCAGTATCTCCAGGCAATAAACAGAGGGAACACTCAGCAATAAACAGCAAACATTAGACTTCTCCTATATATATATATATATATATATATATATATATATATATATATATATATATATATATATTATATATATATATATATATATATATATATATATATATATATATATATATATATATATATTATATATATATATATTGCTATTCCACCAGGTGGCGCTGTTTCTCCCTTACAAGACAAGACTAGCTGTCAGGTCTAGGTGTCGGTTAACAGAAATGCTGAAGGGAGAAACCGGAAGTCTCGGCACTCTAAAACATTATAAATATATTATTAATACTAATCATAATTCGGACTGCCATGGTCAGAATTATAATTAGTTATAATGATAAGTATGGGATGACAGGTGGTGACTTTGGATACTGTGTGCAGCATCATTAAGGGTACATATATACCCATTATCCAGAAATCTCCGAATTACACAAAGGCCGTCTCCCGTAGACTCCATTTTATTAATATTAACCAAAATTGTAAAAATTATTTCCTTTTTCTCTGCAATAATAAACAGTAGGTATGCATTTGGATTCGTCCAGGATTCGGCCGAATCCTTGTGCCTGGCTTAACCGAATCCTAAATTGCACATGCAAGGGGCGGGAAGGGAAATCATGTGACTTTTAATGGATTCGGTGCATCCTATTAAATATTAGCTTGTTCTTGATCCCAACTAAGATATCATTAGTTCTTATTGGAAGCAAAACCAGCCTATTGGGTTTATTTAATGTTTATATGATTTTCCTGATAGATGAAGTCTACAACCCCTTTAAGTCTACTAGAAAATCATGTAAACATGAAATAAACCCAATAGGCTGGTTTTGCTTCCAATAAGGATTAATTATATCTTAGTTGGGATCAAGTACAGGCTACTGTTTTATTATTACACAGAAAAAGGAAATCATTTTTAAAAATTTGGATAAAATGGAGTCTATGGGAGACGGCCTTTCTGTCATTTGGAGCTTTATGGATAATGGTTTTCTGGATAACGGGTCCTATACCTGTAGTGAAGAAACCCAAACCCCTCAGCCTGGGAAGCAGTTTAGGGTTCCGCTGCTATCAGCCATTGCTATTTGCTTTTGGTGGGACAATCGCTCCAGGTGGTGCCCATGAATGATGGAGAGCGCAAAATAAAGTCCCGTGGGGCTGCTGCTCCAGCATTCCAGCTTTCTAACCCGTGTATTATAGTCTCACAAAAGGTATCACAAGGGAAAAAGTAGTGGCATTCTCTAGGATCAACACGGGCCATTATCACAATGCACATCCAGCCGAGGGCTTTGTGAAAATCCCTAATAATAGCAAAACTCCTGGGAGGTCACCTCTCTGCACTACGGCCTGCGGAGGAGAAGCCTTCCGATGATTAAACACCAAACTATGGGCAGGAGTAGGGTGGGTCGGCCGCTCTCCCAATGACGCAAGTTCCTTTGTCAAATAAGGTCATTACAGAATAAGATTCCTCTTCTTGATCTTCTCAATAAGGAGAAAGTGGAGTTAATTAACTCCTAGCGCTTTTGCCATTATACTACATTATAACATCAGCACTACCCCCCCCTGTATGAATGGCACAGGCCAGACTGATACTAATCCAATCTAAAACTTCAACATTAATTTAGGATGACCATCTCCAGACATTGTATTAAAAGGGTGATATTCCCGGGGCACCCCTGGAACTATATCAGGGTGACTGTTACCCCAATGTTTCTATATATCTGTAACCTTGTTATGAGCTAAGGGGGCCCAGTCTGAAGGTCAGTTAGGGGGAGATTTGGGGTGAGTGTTTATTTGTACCCTGGGTACCCCTGGAACTATAGCAGGGTGACTGTTACCCCAATGTTTCTATATATCTGTAACCTTGTTATGAGCTAAGGGGGCCCAGTCTGAAGGTCAGTTAGGGGGAGATTTGGGGTGAGTGTTTATTTGTGCCCTGGGTACCCCTGGAACTATATCAGGGTGACTGTTACCCCAATGTTTCTATATATCTGTAACCTTGTTATGAGCTAAGGGGGCCCAGTCTGAAGGTCAGTTAGGGGGAGATTTGGGGTGAGAGCTTATTTGTGCCCTGGGTACCTCTGGAACTATAGCAGGGTGACACCCCAATGTTTCTATATATCTGTAACCTTGTTATGAGCTAAGGGGCCCAGTCTGAAGGTCAGTTAGGGGGAGATTTGGGGTGAGTGTTTATTTGTGCCCTGGGTACCCCTGGAACTATAGCAGGGTGACTGTTACCCCAATGTTTCTATATATCTGTAACCTTGTTATGAGCTAAGGGGGCCCAGCCTGAAGGTCAGTTAGGGGGAGATTTGGGGTGAGTGCATATTTGTGCCCTGGGTATCCCTTGAACCCCACGTGTTTGTGCTATGAGAAAGCATGCAGCATGTTGGAAATAGACTGGAATATATGAATATATTGCATTCCTTAATATATTGTATGTAAAAGGATTGAAGAGGATTACAGTGGCATATTTTCAGGGTAAATGTGAGGCTTATATATGTAACACAGGAGACACATTCAGACTGTCTCTGTGCAACTCAGGTCGGCAGCGTGTGAAGTCCGAAGGCCCAGTTTTCAGCAAACACTTCCCTCATAAAAGAGCGTCAGCTTCCCAGTCTTGTAGCGCCCCTCTTCCACGGACATGCCAAATTCTTGCAACAAAAGAAATGCTAACCTCTCCCTTTGGAACCTGATGTTCACACACTGTTTGAATTTCCCAATGTACATCGGTCTGTAAAGAGCCTCATAAATAGCAAGTGCTAATTATCTGCAATTACCAGGCAGCTGTTTATTGCAAAGGGGGGGAAAAAAGCAGAGGTGTCTTCCATGGCTTCCAAAAAAGAAGAATTTCTCACCAGATTTCCCACAGCCGAATACTTTGACAAGTGTGTGCAACGGGCAAGCAACATTGTGCCTGCTTTCTCATCGTTTTGGGAAGATAAAGCTGAGGGTCCTTCTGTTTGCGAAGCGATGGCTGTAAAACGCGACTTTCTGCTTCAAGAGAAACTTAATGGCCTTCACAAATTGCTATACGACTGCTCTGCGTGGGTTTAGAACCAGCCTACAGGTTGAAATGCAAGATTAAAACGTTTTATAACAGAGAAATTAAAGATCCTAAAAATATAGATAGTTGAGATAAAGCCAAACACCATGGGGCAAATTCACTAAGATGCGAAGTTGCGCCAGGCGCAACTTCGCCGCACTTCGCCAGGCGTAGTTTCGCCAGGGCTCCGCAAATTCACTAAAATCCGAAGTTGCGCACAGGGGTAGCGTAAGGTTGCGGAGTTGCGCTAGCGTTGATTCGCTATATAAAGCGAAGTTACACTAGCGAAGGTTAATTTGCATATGGCGCGAAATTCAAATTTCAATGGAGGAACACGTATCTGCACTACAAATGCCTAGAAAACTTTCAAATCAGCAAATAAACATTTTATTTTGCCCTACACATGTGCCCACTGTCTAGGTAAGTTGCCATGAGTCAGGAAATGTAGGGGGGAGGAAGGGGAGCCCCAAAAAATTTTCGATCTTTTTCAGCCTATCAGCCATCATGTAGAAAACACGCCAGCGTTTTTTGGGACTTAGAAAAAAAATTGACTTTTTTTTAAACAATCCCTATCTACTCTATTGCGCTTCGCCAGGTCTGAGGTGGCGAAGGAAGTCTAACGTAAAAGGTAGCGTTCAGTACACTGCGCAAGTTAGTGAATTTGCGTAGTTTCGTCGCTAGCGAAACTTTGCCTGGCGTAAGGTTGCGAAGTAACACTAGCGAAACTACGCCAGCGTTCGTTAGTGAATTTGCGCAGTAGCGAAAATGCCAAACGCTAGCGAATTAACGCTAGCGTTCGGCGCTTCGCGGCTTAGTGAATTTGCCCCCATAAAGCTTGCAAATCTGATGGATTCTTTTGCTATTCTTGCCCTGTATTGTAAAAGCCACTGGCCTCTGTTTTTATCAATTTACAGAATGGGAAATGATTGGCCTCCGTGTTGGATAAAGTTATATCAAAATGGATATGACTCGGCCTTACGTCTATTTAGGGGGAAATTTGGTGGGGAATGTGAAATGTTCTTCTAGATTCACCTCAAACCCAGCTGATAGGTCAGTAAGGATTAAGATTTGGCACGTAAATGTTTTTGATTTCTTAGATATTGTTGAAATTATGGCTTAAAGGAGAAGGAAAAGTAGAATCACTGGGAGGGATGCACCGTCCTTGATTAGTGGCACGCGCCTACAACTTAAAGGAGAACTAAAATTAAACTAAAGAAGTACATGATGTTTTGTGCTTCTGTACCAGCCCAAGGCAACCACAGCCCTTTAGCAGTAAAGATCTGTGTCTCCAAAGATGCCCCAGTAGCTCCCCATCTTCTTTTCTGCTGATTCACTGCACATGCTCTGTGCTGCTGTCACTTACTGAGCTTAGGGACCCACTCACAATATACAGTACACATAGAATAGAAATGGCACACTATAAGGCTGATTAGTAATTAATACACATAATTACTACATGGCAGCACAGAAACCAGTGCAATTAGCATCAGAATTTAATAATCAGCAAACCTGTAGCATCAGCTTATATTACAGCCAGGGAAGCTCATTTTCTGCTGGATAATTAGTGACGAGCCCTAAGCTTAGCTTCTCAACAGCCAATCAGAGCCCACTGAGCATGTGAGTGTCACAGACACTTTCCAAGATGGTGACCCCCTGTGACAAGTTTGAAGTCCTGGATCATTGCTGCTATTGACAAGCTGAAACTTTAGCCTCGTGCAATAAGTTCACTATATAAAATATGGCGCTTTTAGCCATGTTCATTTTTAGAGTTTAGTTGTCCTTTAAGAACCCTAGGCTGGAGCCTGGTGTAGAATGTAAGCGACTATAATCACCAGGAGATATCCAACAACTTGGCACCTTCCAGCGTTTCTACCTTGCCTTCAAGTACTGATATTCCAATCATATTAAATGAGGGGGGCCCTTAACCAAATAAGTCTGACAACCACTTCCCCAGAATTAGGACAGCAAAAAGGAATACTAATTATGGGTATGGTTGCACCCCACCTTTCATTACCTGAGGATTCCACCTCTCTGGTGATTGTAAATATAAAGTTTTATAACAGCACTTTACAGGTATGGGACCTGTTATCCAGAATGTTCGGGACCTGGGGTTTCCCAAATAATGGATCTTTACATAATTTGGATCTCCATACCTTAAGTCTACTAGAAAAATGTAAACATTAAAGGGGTTGTTCACCTTTAAGTTAACTTTTAGTATATATATAGAAGCTAATTGTAAGCGACTTTTTGATTGGCCTTCATTTTTTATAGATTTTGATTATTTGCCTTCTTCTTCGGACTCTTTCCAGCTTTCAGATGGGGGTCACTGACCCCATCTAAAAAACAAATGCTCTGTACGGCTACACATTTATTGTTATTGCTACTTTTTATTACTCATCTTTTTATTCAGGCCTCTCCTATTGATATCCCATTCTCTCATTCAATTCATTGCATGGTTTCTAGGGTAATTTGAACCAGACTGCTGAGATTGCAAACTAGAGAGCAGCTGAAAAATAGAGAAATAACTCAAAAACCACAAATGATAAAAAATAAAAACCAATTGCAAATTGTCTCGGAATATCACTCTCTACATCATACTTAGGGGCCGATTCACTAACTTCGAGTGAAGGATTCGAAGTAAAAAACTTCGAATTTCTAAGTGTTTTTTGGGCTACTTCGACCATCGAATGGGCTACTTCGACCTTCGACTACGACGTCGAATCGAAGGATTCGAACTAAAAATCGTTCGACTATTCGACCATTCGATAGTCGAAGTACTGTCTCTTTAAGAAAAAACTTCGACCCCCTAGTTCGCCATCTAAAAGCTACCGAACTCAATGTTAGCCTATGGGGAAGGTCCCCATAGGCTTTCCTAAGTTTTTTTGATCGAAGGATATTCCTTCGATCGTTGGATTTAAATCCTTCGAATCGTTCGGTTCGAAGGATTTAATCGTTCGATCGAAGGAATAACCCTTCGATCGTTCGATCGAACTGTTTGCGCTAAAATCCTTCGACTTCGATATTCAAAGTCGAAGGATTTTAATTCCCAGTCGAATATCGAGGGTTAATTAACCCTTAGATATTCGACCCTTGGTGAATCGGCCCCTTAACGTTCATTTAAAGGTGAACAACCCCTTTAAATAAACCCAATAGGCTGGTTTTGCTTCCAATAAGGATTAATTATATCTTAGTTGGGATCAAGTACAAGAAACTGTTTTATTATTACACAGAAAAAGGAAATCATTTTAATAAACATGAATTATATGATTATAATGGAGTTTATGGGAGACGGCCTTACTGGACTAACGGGTTTCCAGATAACGGATCCTATACTTGTACATCATTATTGCTTATGGAGGCCATAGGTCATTATCCAGAGCTACAAGTCACCTTTCTTCCTTACTCCATGCAAGCGATTACTCACCATCCAGTTTGTTGTACATATCATGTGCCCATTGCAATCTCATGAGACCAAGCAGTCTGTTTGCTTATGCCTGCAATATAACTTTATGCCCATGTCTGTAAACAAAATGGGCATCAAAAGGGAGTTTCACGGTACAATCAGTGTTTTATCCGTGTTTGCGACACGGCACAGAAAGTGATAGCAAAACCCAGCGTAAAGTTGCTCCTTGTGCAACTGCTACTACTGCCTTGGCATAGGAAGAAACATCATCGGCCAAAAAGAGAACTCTGTGCAAATTTTCTTAATCTAGGAACCGACAACCAATCAAATATTTGCTTCGGTTACTCAAACTGAGGTGTCGCTGGAGCTGATAATGAATCAGAAGCTGCAGAAACATTATCGACTTATAAATAGCTGCTCCTACTGGTTGAAAAAAAAGAAGGGGACAACATTGCATAAGAAGAGCTGTCTGTTTAAAGGGTCGTTCACCTTTAAATTAAGTTTTAGTAGGATGTAGATAACGATATTCTCAGACAATTTGCAATTGGTTTTCATTTTTTATTATTTGTGTTTTTTGAGTTATTTAGCTTTTTATTCAGCAGCTCTCCAGTTTGCAATTTCCGCCATCTGGTTACTAGGGTCCACACTACCCCACCTTTACCCTTAGCAACCATGCACTGATTTAAATAAGAGACTGGAATATAAATAGAAAGGGCCTGAATAGAAAGATGAGTAATAAAAAGTAGCAATGACAATAAGGGGCAAATTTACTTAAGGTCGAATATCGAGGGTTATTCGATATAGGATATTCGACTGTTGAAGTTAAATCCTTCGAATATCGAAGTCGAAGGATTTAGCGCTATTCGTTCGATCGAACAAACGAAAAATCGTTCGATTCGAAGGATTTTAATCCATCGATCGAGCGATTTTTCTTCGACCTAAAAAAGATTGCTAAGCCTATGGGGACCTTCCCCATAGACTAACATTGACTTCAGTAGCTTTTAGGTGGTGAACTAGGGGGTCGAAGTTTTTTCTTAAAGAGACAGTACTTCAACTATCGAATAGTCCAACGATTTTTAGTTTGAATCGTTCCAATCAAAGTCGTAGTCGAAGTAGCCCATTCAATGGTCGAAGTAGCCAAAAAAAAACATTCGAAATTCGAAGTTTTTTTTCCTCTATTCCTTCACTCGAGCTAAGTAAATGGGCCCCTAAATGTGTAGTCTTACAGAGCATTTGTTTTTAGATGGGGTCAGTGACCCCCGTTTGAAAGCTGAAAAGAGTCAGAAGAAAAAGGCAAGTAATTCAAAAACTATAAAAAAAAAAGAAAAAACAAAGGCCAATTGAAAAGTTGCTTAGATTTAGCCGTTCTATAACATACTAAAAGTTAACACCCTTTAAAGGGGTGGTTCACCTTTAAGTTAACTTTTAGTATGCTATAGAATGGCTAATTCTAAGCAACTTTTCAATTGGCCTTTGTTTTTTCTTTTTTTTTTATAGTTTTTGAATTACTTGCCTTTTTCTTCTGACTCTTTCCAGCTTTCAAATGACCCCATGTTAAAAAAACAAATGCTCTATAAGGCTACAAATGTATTGTTATTGCTACTCATCTTTTTAGTCAGACCTCTCCAGTCTCATTTGGACCCTAGCAACCAGACGGCTGAAATTGCAAACCGGAGAGCTGCTGAATAAGAAGCTAAATAACTCAAAAGCCACAAATAATAAAAAATGAAAACCAATTTAAAGGCAAACAAACCCTTAGGAAGCGTCTGCCATTTTTTTTCATGGACATTTGTCCACTAGAGGGCATTGTTTCCCTGGAGTCTATCAATAACATAGATATATATATATGTGATATAAAGACAGTAAGGACCAATGGAGACCATGTTTTACAAGAAGACATAAAATACTCAGTATATCTGTGAGTAGCTTTACTCCTGTTGAACAGATTCAGTCCCATAGTCATTATGTGCTAGTTTCCCATTAGCAAGTATATACAAAGTTATAAAGTCTATTGGCAGACAGTCTCCCAGCACAGGCGGGTGAGAATCCATGTTTTGCTTGCTTAGATCCATTCACAAACCCATTCCATTCTTTCTCTTCTTTTTTTAGCTTTGTGTGTGAGTGTGTTTGTTTTGGGAACCCTTTTGAGAAGGAAAGAGCTAAAAGACTTGTGAAAAAAGTAAGATAATACGGAATTCTAATTCTCTCGGGGGGGTTTTAATTTTGCACGAGTACAAAGTTCCTTTGTAGTTCATGTAAACATTTGTATGGGTCTGTAGCAGGATCAGAGGTGGGGGGTTATGGTGGGGAAAGTTATGGTCGATGCTTTTGAATGAGCTATGGATAAGTCACAGGTAAGTGTTTTCTCATAGACAAATAGATGAAGTAGGGATGCGCCTTTACACCAAGGCTCATTCACTCATGCTTTGTCATTGTGAAAGGCTGGTGGCATAGCACTGTCAACTGTTTGTCTGATCAAAGACTCAGTATTTACAGCCACCTAATAGCTCCTGGGGACTGGAGTCTCCACTTCTCATTTACTCAATGTGAACGAGCTATAAACTAATTAGTTAGGGAACCACTGGCCAAATTACCCTGAGATGTTTGTGCTGATACTTGAAGTACAATCAGAGCTGGGCTCAAGAAGAACTGAATGTCCAGGGCCCCACACATAGTAGGTCTCCTTAAAACAGCAACTGTAGAAATAAAACGAAAGAAAATGCAAACAAAAATGTTTGCCTGTGTAAGGTGGTGCCTATAGTAACAGAGGGATAATAGTCTCTGGGAAGGGAGTGTGACTGTGGGATAGCAGGTATAGTAGGGAGAGATGGTGTCTATAGTAACAGTGGATAATAGTCTCTGGGAAGGGAGTGTGACTGTGGGATAGCAGGTATAGTAGGGAGAGATGGGTGCCTATAGTAACAGTGGATAATAGTCTCTGGGAAGGGAGTGTGACTGTGGGATAGCAGGTATAGTAGGGAGAGATGGTGTCTATAGTAACAGTGGATAATAGTCTCTGGGAAGGGAGTGTGACTGTGGGATAGAAGGTATAGTAGGGAGAGATGGTGTCTATAGTAACAGTGGATAATAGTCTCTGGGAAGGGAGTGTGACTGTGGGATAGAAGGTATAGTAGGGAGAGATGGTGTCTATAGTAACAGTGGGATAATAGTCTCTGGGAAGGGAGTGTGACTGTGGGATAGCAGGTATAGTAGGGAGAGATGGTGTCTATAGTAACAGTGGATAATAGTCTCTGGGAAGGGAGTGTGACTGTGGGATAGCAGGTATAGTAGGGAGAGATGGTGCCTATAGTAACAGTGGGATAATAGTCTCTGGGAAGGGAGTGTGACTGTGGGATAGCAGGTATAGTAGGGAGAGATGGTGCCTATAGTAACAGTGGATAATAGTCTCTGGGAAGGGAGTGTGACTGTGGGATAGCAGGTATAGTAGGGAGAGATGGTGCCTATAGTAACAGTGGATAATAGTCTCTGGGAAGGGAGTGTGACTGTGGGATAGCAGGTATAGTAGGGAGAGATGGAGCCTATAGTAACAGTGGGATAATAGTCTCTGGGAAGGGAGTGTGACTGTGGGATAACAGGTATAGTAGGGAGAGATGGTGTCTATAGTAACAGTGGATAATAGTCTCTGGGAAGGGAGTGTGACTGTTGGATAGCAGGTATAGTAGGGAGAGATGGTGTCTATAGTAACAGTGGGATAATAGTCTCTGGGAAGGGAGTGTGACTGTGGGATAGCAGGTATAGAAGGGAGAGATGGTGTCTATAGTAACAGTGGATAATAGTCTCTGGGAAAGAGTTGATCCAGACAAAGTCTTGTTTTGCCCCAGTACCAATGATAGTGACCCTGGGACTGGTTTCATTAAAGTTTCATCTCTGGCAGAGAAATGAAATTAGATGGATCCCCCTGTTACTTTAAAGGTATTTGCACATCGTTACAAAGAAAGAATTTGAAGCACCTCTGACGCCTTCACGAATGCAGAATTGCTTTAAAGATAAAAGAATTTTAGCATCTTATTCCCAAACGGCTCAGCTCCTCCTTGGCACCTTCTTCCAAACATTCACAAGCGTTTCCATAAAATTTGATTGCAGACGAGTCTTACAAAAGCCGCTGCTACGGCCATTCACACCAGGGATGGAGGAGTCTGCAGGTGACATATGATAAGAGAGGTGTCGAAGCAGCAAATAGCTGTTGAATGACTCGGTGACACAATGCTGATCAGCTGGTAACACTTTCATTAGCGGAGCAGTCGTTACAGGATACAACAGGGTTAATAACTTTTCCTATAATCGTAATCATTAGTTGCCACTTCTGAAGGTACTTGGAGGTAAGTGTGTGTGAGGCAGCGGATCAGTCAACTGTTTAGAAGACATAAGGTCATTTATGATCTCCTAGGGACTAGTTATTGCCGCAAGTCTCTGTGTTCCGTTTTGTATATTTTCATGATAAGGCGGCTCTTATGGATCCCTGGCCCATGGGCTTATTTTAATGAAGGGTTGGAAAACCAACTCCAATGAATTTCCTACAAAAAGCAGGGTGGAGCTAATGAAAATTGTGTCACTTGACTTGAATATAAAGATAATATATCTCCTGTTGTACAATATGAGTATATTATACATCTCGGAATTTTAAGCCTTGTGCCTTAATATTGTCACAGAACTCAGTGACTTATAATATCCTTATCATTTACAGTAGGGGGTACATTATCCCTTATAATACATGAGTGATACTCAGAGTTCCCTGTATAACTCAGCCTGCAGCCTTGTGCCTTTATATGGTCACAGAACAACCCCTCAGTGACTTCTAATATCCTTATCTTTTACAGTAGGGGGTACATTATCCCTTATAATACATGAGTGATACTCAGAGTTCCCTGTATAACTCAGCCTGCAGCCTTGTGCCTTTATATGGTCACAGAACAACCCTCAGTGACTTCTAATATCCTTATCATTTACAGTAGGGGTACATTATCCTTATAATACATGAGTGATACTCAGAGTTCCCTGTATAACTCAGCCTGCAGCCTTGTGTCTTTATATGGTCACAGAACAACCCTCAGTGACTTCTAATATCCTTATCATTTACAGTAGGGGGTACATTATCCTTATAATACATGAGTGATACTCAGAGTTCCCTGTATAACTCAGCCTGCAGCCTTGTGCCTTTATATGGTCACAGAACAACCCCTCAGTGACTTCTAATATCCTTATCATTTACAGTAGGGAGTACATTATCCCTTATAATACATGAGGGATACTCAGAGTTCCCTGTATAACTCAGCCTGCAGCCGTGTGCCTTTATATGGTCACAGAACAACCTCTCAGTGACTTCTAATATCCTTATCATTTACAGTAGGGGGTACATTATCCCTTATAATACATGAGTGATACTCAGAGTTCCCTGTATAACTCAGTCTGCAGCCTTGTGCCTTTATATGGTCACAGAACAACCCCTCAGTGACTTCTAATATCCTTATCATTTACAGTAGGGGGTACATTATCCCTTATAATACATGAGTGATACTCAGAGTTCCCTGTATAACTCAGCCTGCAGCCTTGTGTCTTTATATGGTCACAGAACTCCTCAGTGACTTCTAATATCCTTATCATTTACAGTAGGGGGTACATTATCCCTTATAATACATGAGGGATACTCAGAGTTCCCTGTATAACTCCGCCTGCAGCCTTGTGCCTTTATATGGTCACAGAACAACCTCTCAGTGACTTCTAATATCCTTATCATTTACAGTAGGGGGTACATTATCCCTTATAATACATGAGTGATACTCAGAGTTCCCTGTATAACTCAGCCTGCAGCCTTGTGCCTTTATATGGTCACAGAACAACCCCTCAGTGACTTCTAATATCCTTATCATTTACAGTAGGGGGGTACATTATTCCTTGTATATAATACACATGCATGTGCTGTAAATTAAAACGGACAGGGTCCTTGGTCAATGCTTTTCTGGCTGGACATGTAGCTGCAGATTTAGTGTTTGTGGCTTTAAAATGTTTCTTGAAGCTCCCAGGCCTAAGCAGCACATGGAGGTTTTTTTTATGTAACATCCTTCTCTGAATCCTGTGCATAGCATGGCACATATATTTATGTGGGAGGGCAACTCTCTTTAATCATGTCTACGTGACACAGAGTCTATAAATGGTCTCCGGTTAATTAATGGCAAACGCTAACGAAGCAGTTTAATGCACCGCAGAGCAGCGGTTAAAAAAGGAACTGGAAGCTCATTTTAGATAGACAAATTAAGGAGTAGCAGTGTTCCAGTTTCCTCCTGCCCACCCACTGCCCGGGCACAGGGGCATCAGTGATTCAGGGTAAGAAAGATGACTCTAATTCTGGTTTATATATATATATAGATATATATATATAAGGATAGACTGGATTCAGTTGTAGTGATTAATAGATTTCAGGTCAGCCATAAGGGCTCTTACTCACGAGCATTTTTACCTGCGCTCCCCCGCGTTCCGTTATTCAGTGTTCAGCCGCAGGGGAGCGCAGGAATAGACGCATTTCATTTTTTCAAATGGGGCTGTACACGCACAGGCGCATGTAGGCGCTGAACGCAGGAAAAATGCAGCATGTTGCGTCTCAACCTGCGTTCAGCGCCTACATGCGCCTGTGTGAGTACAGCCCCATTTGAAAAAATGAAATGCGTCTATTCCTGCGCTCCCCTGCGGCTGAACGCCGAAAAACGGAACGCAGGGGAGCGCAGGTAAAAACGCTCGTGGGTAAGAGCCCTTAGAATACTGTCGCCTTAAGTATGATGGGATTTGTAGTCCAGCAACAATGGCTGAAGTATGGCTGAGTTACAGTGTTTAGATCCCCATTCAGTAAAGCAAATAATTGATGGGATAATGGGGTGAATGGAGGAGAGAGGAAAAGGAAGGGGAGAAGATCCTGGAAGTGGGAAAGAAGAAGGCAGGAAAGGGATGTAATAAAACGGGATATTGGTGGAAGTGTAGAATGTAGAAGAGTGAGAAGAGACAGTAAAGGTGGCCATACACTTCAAGATTTCTTTGGCTAGGTCACTAAACAAGCAAATCTTCACTCCTATAGGCCCACCTTGGGTGGGCAATATCGTGGTAATGTGATCATGTGGCCCAAGGGCCAAACAATCACATTACAATGAAGGGGATACGAAAAGTCAGAACGAGGACCACAACAATGAGCCGAGGCCTGTCAGAGGGACCCATACACGTGCAGATAAGCTGCCAAACCAGCCTAAAGGACCCAAATCAGCAGCTTAAATCTGCCTGTGTACGGCCACCTTAAGAGAGTGGCAGTTGCATTGCTGGCACCTGTGGGAACATACCAGTATTACGTGTGAATGTAAAGCGCAAATGGATCAATCAGGAGCACAGGGTGATCAATCAGAGGCAGAGCAGGATCAATCAGGAGCAAAGGCTGATGAATTAGAAGCACAGGATGATTAATTAGAATTAGACAAAGGCCCAACTAAGCTGTTCAAGGAGAATCCATTGTGCTTTTGGCGGGGGCCAGAGTCAAAGTTTAGAAACCTCAAATTTATTAAGTACTGGCTTGTTCTGCTGAGCCACCTTCACTCTATGCTGCCATGAGGCTAAGGGAGAACCAGTGTGCAACTCTTTTTTTTTTTTTAACTAGAAATTCAGCTCTTTAGAGCAAAACTGAATTCTCTGTACAGGAATGGGATCTGTTATCAGGAAGCCCATTATCCAATACTGAATTACGGAAAGGCCGTCTCCCGTAGACTCCATTTTATCCAAATAATCCAAATTTATAAAAATGATGTCCTTTTTCTCAGTAATAATAAAACAGTAGCTTGTACTTGATCCCAACTAAGATATAATTAATCCTTATTGGGAGCAAAACCAGCCTATTGGGTTTATTTAATGTTTGCATGACTTTTTGTAGATTTAATGTATGAAGAATCAAATTATGGAAAGATATGTTATCCGGAAAACCCCATTCTGGATAACAGGTCCTATACCTGTACTACCCTACCGACTCAGCCAGAGGGAGGCCGCTGACTCAAAAGAGCTAACAGTCTATTTCTATTTCCTAGCTGGTGTGAGTAACGGGAAGCCACCCAAGCGCTGAGCTGATCTCTGCTAACAAGTAATTAGAGGATGACTAATTAAATTAAGAAAAGCATGAGCCCCGGAGGCTAACAGGCATGACTCTGTGCCATGACACATCCAGCCTGGAATATCACATATCGGCTTGGGCTTTGGCGGGTGCTGGCGCTTTAGAAGAAATGCAATGCACCTGTCTCCCTAAGGCCTGAGCAGCTGAGGAAAATCATTATGGGGCAGCCTATTAGGTAGAACATAGGGGCGGCTCATCCATTAGCACATCCAGTAGATGGGGACTGTTCCACTTCCCAGTTTATTTAAGGCTGCAATTTAATCTGCTTATTTGTCATTCAGCCCCGTCCCCTGTTGCTAAAACGAATTTAATTAACCTCTTGAAATATCCTGGTAATTTGCTCCTGTGTAAGAGCTGGATTTGTGCCTGTTCTCATAGTGTTAAATGCACAGCGTTGTGCCACGGGAGACTGGGGTAATCAATACGCACTTACTGGAAGACAATGGGGTAGAACAACTTCTCTGCTGCATTACTGCCTCTAAATGATGGAAACTCACTCTTGCCAGGCCTGGATATTTGTAGTTATTACATAAGGTGGGGCCCGAGATAGAAATGTGGGATTCTCTGGTCACAAAATATGTGGGGCTTGTCAGTAGTTGGTGGGGATTGGGAGAATCATGGGCTGAGGTTTAACATAATTTGGGAATGGATGGGTTGGAAAAGGAACATAGCCATGCATGTGAGGGCCTTTGTTGTTTTTTTTTGTTGGGGCCCCATATTACTTGTTGGTTGGGCCAATTCCATGTTTAATACCCCAGAACACACAGCAGGATAAATACAGGGCCAGTTCCATGTTTAATACCCCAGAACACACAGCAGAATAAATACAGTGCCAATTCCATATATAATACCCCAGAACACACAGCAGGATAAATACAGTGCCAGTTCCATATATAATACCCCAGAACACACAGCAGATAAATACAGTGCCAATTCCATATATAATACCCCAGAACACACAGCAGGATAAATACAGTGCCAATTCCATATATAATACCCCAGAACACAAGGCAGGATAAATACAGTGCCAATTCCATATATAATACCCCAGAACACACAGCAGGATAAATACAGTGCCAATTCCATATATAATACCCCAGAACACACAGCAGGATAAATACAGTGTCAATTCCATATATAATACCCCAGAACACACAGCAGATAAATACAGTGCCAATTCCATATATAATACCCCAGAACACACAGCAGGATAAATACAGTGCCAATTCCATATATAATACCCCAGAACACACAGCAGATAAATACAGTGCCAATTCCATATATAATACCCCAGAACACACAGCAGGATAAATACAGTGCCAATTCCATATATAATACCCCAGAACACACAGCAGATAAATACAGTGCCAATTCCATATATAATACCCCAGAACACATGGCAGGATAAATACAGGGTCAGTTCCATGTTTAATACCCCAGAACACACAGCAGGATAAATACAGTGCCAATTCCATATATAATACCCCAGAACACATGGCAGGATAAATACAGGGCCAGTTCCATATTTAATACCCCAGAACACACAGCAGGATAAATATATAATGTCTCCATCACATTGTAGGGAAATTCATTGGTGTTGGTTTGGAGAAGCTTAGCCATCCCAGCCTTCATTAATATTAATAATATGACTAGCTTATTAGAATCAGGTGCCAACTATATTAAGGTGGCCAAACACGGAGAGATCTGCTCGTTTGGCGATGTCGCCAAACGAGCGGATCTCTTCCCGATATGCCCAATATCGGGCTGATCCGATCGTGGGCCCTAGTTCCCAACGATCGGATCCTAGGGAATGGGCGGTCAGATCGCGGGACCGCATCAACGAACAGATGCGGCCGTGATCCAATGGGATTTTTAGTCCTATCCGATGATCTCGATCGGGGAAGCCCATCGGATGGCC
Source organism: Xenopus laevis (assembly GCF_017654675.1). Lineage (NCBI taxonomy): Eukaryota > Metazoa > Chordata > Amphibia > Anura > Pipidae > Xenopus > Xenopus laevis. Next base: position 8,594,840 of record NC_054377.1, read on the forward strand.
CCATACACCGGGCAATAAGCTGCCGACTCGGTCTGTTAGCAGCTTTTATCGGCCCGTGTATGGCCACCTTTAGAAACAACGGCTCTTTATTAACTATGTCTACTAAATCCCCAATGAAATTCCAGCGGTTGTTTTCTTGACCCCTTGCCATGTATTGATCATCAATGAAGCACAACACATGAAGGCATTTGAAGAAGTGGCCATTGGGTGGAACTGATATCAGCAGAGATGGCCTTGTGATCTGATCCCCTTACTAGAAACCTGATCCTTCCTGGTCCTACACATAATGCTCTTCATATCAGAGGCCTTTAATGAGGTGTCCATCTTTTGTCACCATAGTGAATAAGGGGTGGAATAAGCATGTTTTTTTACTTTGAGGGAATGACAGAACTCATGGGAATGGTGTCCCCCAAGAGCTGTGATGTTCACTCTATACTGCAGTCAAGCATAGACTTCCACAGTCTCTATTCTTTGAACACACGCTACAGACGCCGCCAATAGATTGTCATTACGTGAGCCACAAGTTGCTCCCTATACGGGCTGCCAGCAGTCGACAACATAAAAGGGGAGAGGCGGAAAAGACTACTTATCCCTTTAATGGTGCGTGAAAATGTCAAAATATATTTGGAATTTCCCTACACCATATTAATCCCAATAGGAAACCATCATTAGCTACGTGTAAAGCTACTCACACACATTACAGCACAAGATGTGAAGGAGGCAACAATAGTGAAATGACAAATGATGGCGGATTAAGCTGTAGACTTAACGGTACCCCTTAAAGGAGTGGTTTTAGTATGGCGGCGACATTCACATTCTAAGACTATTTGCAATTGTTTTAATTTTTTTATTTGGTACTAAAATTGTTCCCCAACCAGCTCTCTAGTTTAGAATTTTAGCAGCTATCTGGTTGCTAGGGTGCAGTGTAGCTTAGCAACCAAGTAGCGGTTTAAATGAGAGGCTATGAATAGGAGAGCGTTTAAGTTAACTGTTAGAGAGTCAGAAGAAGAAGGCAAGTGATTTTAAAATTATAGAAAATAAATGATGACAACCAATTGAAAAGTTGCTTAGAATTAAAAGTTAACTGAAAGGTGAACCACCCCTTTAAGGAGGCCATAGACTTTACAATTACGATGTTTCCAAGAAAGCCCATTCATTTCAATACACACATGTAGAGCTGAATCATCAGATATACAGAGAGAAACAATAGAATTCTACCTGTATCTGACCATTCAGCACTAACAATGGCCGATGTTCTGGTGCCTTCAAAGTCGCCCAATCAAAATGTTCCCATGTGCCGACCAATATCCAAGTCTTCTGCCGATATCGGTCGGCTCATCTCCCACAATACATGCACGAAAATTAGTTTTGTACAATATTATTGGTGAGTCTATGACCACCTTTAAAGTATGGAGATCCAAATTACAGAAAGTTTCCTTATCTGGAAAACCACAGGTCCAGAGCATTCTGGATAACAGGTCCCATACCTGTATAGTTCAGCAATGACCTGGCTGGGTGCAGATATATTAGTGATCGTGGCGGGCCGGTTGGGGAGATGGCAGTTTGGGGTTGGACCCAGGTCGACTATTTGTTAAAATGTATAGATATTGCATAGCTGTTATTTACAATCCGCCCTTTCCTTTCAAGTCTATTTATTGCACACACTGGGGCTCATTTATCAACACTGGGCAAGTCTGCCCATGGGCAGTTGCCTATAGCAACCAATCAGCGAATATCTTTTTAAAGCCAGCTGCAAGTAGAACAATGAATGCAGCAATCTGATTGGTTGCCACAGGTTACTGCCCATGGGCAAATTTGCCCAGTGTTGATAAATTGCTCACACTGTATTTTCTTTTAGTCTTTAATTACAGGTTGATGCTTTAAGTAATGAGGAAAAGGGGGCTGTTCGATATTTCATATGCCTTTAACTCTGTAACTTGCTGTGACGTATGATCTCCCAACCGTGCAAAATCAGATGTGAAACGGTTAAAGGGAATGTGCTTGGTATCATGATGTTTATTGATCCTCAAGCCATTTACAGTTGGTGGTGGGGGGATAATAGTCACTAGACTAGAGAGAATAAACAAATGAAGGGTTAAAAAAATGACAATTCATTAGGCCCCCTGTGTTCTGAGCCCATCCCCTTCTGTCTTCTCTGACACCACTGAGATTGATGGCTCCACTGCCTTAATCCCCATAGAATAACAAAGCCCCCTAATGCTGTGCCCATGGGAAAGGGAGATATTTCTTAAATATGTATCAACAATCAGGGCCAGAGAGAAATAAACAGCATTAACCAGTGCCAGGGACAGACAATAGGAGCTGCTCACTTCCGATTATTTGTAACATCACAGTGGAGGGGAGCGGTGATCAATCACGGGGGGTCATTAGATGCGGCGGCTGCTGGGTGAGGAGCTGTCCCATTACTCTGTGTACAAACCATCAAGCTGATGGGCAAGAGGATCTCCCACATTTATTGTCACAGCCTGTTCTGCTGAGATTATGCATCAGTCCAGAGGAGCTTGCAATCTAATGTACACACACACACTACGGGCAGTTTTATCAGGAGCCAATTAATCAATCTGCCTGAATGTTGAAATTGGGGTACCCAGAGGAACCCCATGTAGACATGGCAAGAACTTATAAACTGCTTGCAGATAGTGACCTGGCTGGAATTGAATCTGGGACCCCAGCTCTGAGAGGAAGATAATCTGTTTCCCAAGCATTTAATAAAGCTGTGCAGGGTCTGTGTACTCCCAGCACCTCCAAAATAAAGTTATTAGGACATGTGGAGCACTGGTTGTGTTTCAATGCACCTCATTAACTAAAATGTCCTTGAGTTTAAAAGGAATCAGGTACTCATACCCCAAGCAGCTGTAGCGTCTGCAGTCCCCATAGTTGCACCCCAGGGGTAGTGTTAATAGTAAGGCAAGGGTCTGTAACTATGGGACAGTCTGTATAGTAAGGTGGGAGAGGTTTGTAATTATGGGACTGTGTGTATGATAAAGAGAGATAGTGACAGGGGTTGTACAGTAACTATGGGACTGTGTGTATAGTAAGGAGACATAGGAAGAGGGACTGATTGTATAATAAGGAGGGACAGGGGTTGTAGCTATGGGACTGAGTGTATAATAAGGAGGGACAGGGCTTGTAACTATGGGACGGTGTGTATAATAAGGAGGGACAGGGGTTGTAATTATGGGACTGTGCGTAAAATAAGGAGGGAAAGGGGATGTAACTATGAGACAGGATAGGATAGGGTAGGGACAGGGTTTGTAATTAGGGGTCTGTGTGTATAGTAAGGAGGGATAGGAACAGGGATTGTAACTATGGGACTGTGTGTATAGTAAGGAGGGACGGGTTGTAACTATGGGACTGTGTGTATAGTAAGGAGGGATAGGGACAGGGGTTGTAACTATGAGACTGTGTGTATAATAAGGAGGGACGGGTTGTAACTATGGGACTGTGTGTATAATAAGGAGGGACTGGGGTTGTAACTATGAGACTGTGTGTATAGTAAGGAGGGACAGGGGTTGTATGTATAGTAAGTGTAGTAAAGTAAGGCAAGATACTGTCAGGGGAATTGGTTGTAACTGGGATGTTGTACAGGGATATGTTGCTACATAAAAAACAGTTCTAAGTTTTAAATAAGTGAATAACAACAATGGGTTGGTCGATTTGCAGAGCCATTTACAGTGAGAGGAAAGGAATGACAGCATTTGCCCGAGAATATGAGACACCACTGACATGGAACCTTCCTTAGTCATGTACTGTACATACAATATAGCCTCATGCAACAAATCTACTTTCAGTGCATCACAAAGCAGTGTATATATTCTTTACATATATAATTCAAGGCAGATAAGATTCAGGAGCGGTGACCTTGATGACTACAGAGAAAGGGAAGATCCATTACAGTAGTAGGGAGTCTGTGAAAGCGTCAGTGTGAATTGTAATGTACATGGTAACTTAGTAGCCAAGATGGAAAAAAAGGCCCGTCCATCAAGTTCAGTTTTGTGTTTACATTGGAGTAGATCCAGGGGACCGTGATACATCTGAAGCACTCTCCTCTTTGCCTCAATCCATATTCTGATAAACAGCCAATCACATCTTTGCTTTTTTAGAGGTATATGCAGGGCCGCCATCAGGGGGTACTGATGTACCTAAAGGGGAGCCCGACTGTGCTGCACTTTTCAAAAATGGCCTGGTCCCCCCTTGATATCACCAAAGGTGTGACCTGCTGAAGTTCTGAAGCTGCGAAAATACTCTAAGCCACGAAAGGAGCCAAAGTTGAAGTCCCGAAGCAGCGAAAAGTCCACGATAGAAGCCGAAGTTTAAGTCCCAAAGCCGCGAAAAGACCCAAAGTCACGAAAGAAGCCGAAGTTTAAGTCCCAAAGCTGCAAAAATACCCGAAGTCACAAAAGGAGCCGAAGTTGAAGTCCCAAAGCCACGAAAAGACCAGAATATAAGGATATTATAAGTTACCAAGGAGTCGAAGGTCATGGAACTCCGAGGTACCTTCTAATATCCTCATATTTTACAACTGGGGTTACTTTATTTATTATAATACACACGTTTCAGTGAGTCATGTGACCGAAATGACATCAGAACTCACCGATTATATAGTGAATAAAGTATCCCCCTCTTGTAAAATATAAAGGTTATTATAAGTTACCGAGGAGTTCCATGACCATATAAAAACACGATGTCAGAAATGACCTCAGAACTCACCGTTTATAACTGATGACATCAGAACTTACCGTTTATAAGGATATCATTTACATTGGCTTTTATGTATTATATACGGATATACCTTTTTGTTTTTACTAACCAAATGTTGTAGGTGTCCAACAAGAAACCTAAATATCATTAGTAGGGGTCTACCAGTATAATGTTCCTTTAAAACCCGTTTTGCTGCTGAGTTAAAGCCCCTATCGAGCAGGACGGCCAGCGATTGGGGTTCAGAAATGAGCCCGTCTGGCTGTGAGCGATTCAGTAGCCCTAAAGGTCAAGTCAGGTTTGAGAGCAAAACACGGCAATAAAACAAAATTCAGGAATAGAACCCAGAAGGGTGTGTCGCGACTCCGTAGCCATAAACCGTTCTGCTTCTGTAGAAACAACTCTCAGTTATGACAAAGCCCAAGTCCCGGCAGCTGAAATGAGTCATTAGAACAAAGAACATCCCCGCGTCGTGACCCAGGGGCTTCCAGCATTCCACTAGTCATTCCCAAAATAGGTGTTGTGTTATTGTGATACTCTTCATGTCTCTTCCCACAGCAAAACATCCCTGGAATCTGGGCCCTTCTCAAAGAAATCCTTAAACGTTACGAACAATAGCGGGAAATGAATATTGTGGTACCTGGGCATTCGCTCCATTATGTTCCGTCGCCCAGTTTATTGGTAACGTTCCTGTTTTCTTACTAACCTCACCGTGATGAAATAAGAGGAAATCCTAAAGAAAGAAAAATTTTAAAAATTCATAGAACCGGTATCAGCATAGATCATATTCTCACATATTTACATTTCAGTTATTGTAAAATCATATTACACCCTTAAGTCTTAAACTAACCAAAATGGTAAAACTTACTAAACACAATATTTAATGTTTAGTAATGGGAAAAGGGGACTAAAGGACAAGGAAAGCCTAATTCACTGGGGATTTCAATATGTTAGACTCCCCCCACACACACACTGAAAACTCAATTCACCCCCAAGCTGGTATCCCCATTGTAAGCAACATTCCTGCCCTGCTTTATGGCAGCTGAGATTCTAGCTATCTGTATAACAGAACATTCTGTCCCAGTGGCTGTACAGATCCTATCTGATCCCCATTGTAAGCAGCAGTCCTGTCCTGCTTTATGGCAGCTGAGATTCTAGCTATCTGTATAACAGAACATTCTGTCCCAGTGGCTGCACAGATCCTATCTGATCCCCATTGTAAGCAGCAGTCCTGCCCTGCTTTATGGCAGCTGAGATTCTAGCTATCTGTATAACAGAGCATTCTGTCCCAGTGGCTGCACAGATCCTATCTGATCCCCATTGTAAGCAGCAGTCCTGTCCTGCTTTATGGCAGCTGAGATTCTAGCTATCTGTATAACAGAGCATTCTGTCCCAGTGGCTGCACAGATCCTATCTGATCCCCATTGTAAGCAGCAGTCCTGCCCTGCTTTATGGCAGCTGAGATTCTAGCTATCTGTATAACAGAACATTCTGTCCCAGTGGCTGCACAGATCCTATCTGATCCCCATTGTAAGCAGCAGTCCTGTCCTGCTTTATGGCAGCTGAGATTCTAGCTATCTGTATAACAGAACATTCTGTCCCAGTGGCTGCACAGATCCTATCTGATCCCCATTGTAAGCAGCAGTCCTGCCCTGCTTTATGGCTGAGATTCTAGATATCTGTATGAACGTGCCTATAATTCGACAGGTATTTTCATTGCTCAAATGTCCCCGTGTTACTGCAAGTCACTTCCTAGTGATAACAATAGAAGTTGCTGCAAGTTGCCCAGGAGAGTCACAACTTAACAAAAGAAAGGTGATCCCTTGACAGTAAAATAAAACTTCCGACACCGATTAGAAGTTCAATCGTTGTGGTAATGTTTCTCAAAGGGAAATGATGGGATGATGGCGTGTCTAAAAAAAAAGCTGAATGTTAAGGGATGTTATAATAGTGCGGGTGTCCCAGAGATATAAAAGAGTTGCTGATTATTTAAACTGAGAGAGGCCGTCTTAGAGCAAGTAGTCAGACATATAGTACCCCTGGAACTATAGCAGGGTGACTGTTACCCCAATGTTTCTATATATCTGTAACCTTGTTATGAGCTAAGGGGGCCCAGTCTGAAGGTCAGTTAGGGGGAGATTTGGGGTGAGTGTTTATTTGTACCCTGGGTACCCCTGGAACTATAGCAGGGTGACTGTTACCCCAATGTTTCTATATATCTGTAACCTTGTTATGAGCTAAGGGGCCCAGTCTGAAGGTCAGTTAGGGGGAGATTTGGGGTGAGTGCTTATTTGTACCCTGGGTACCCCTGGAACTATAGCAGGGTGACTGTTACCCCAATGTTTCTATATATCTGTAACCTTGTTATGAGCTAAGGGGCCCAGTCTGAAGGTCAGTTAGGGGGAGATTTGGGGTGAGTGTTTATTTGTACCCTGGGTACCCCTGGAACTATAGCAGGGTGACACCCCAATGTTTCTATATATCTGTAACCTTGTTATGAGCTAAGGGGGCCCAGCCTGAAGGTCAGTTAGGGGGAGATTTGGGGTGAGTGCTTATTTGTACCCTGGGTACCCTGGAACTATAGCAGGGTGACTGTTACCCCAATGTTTCTATATATCTGTAACCTTGTTATGAGCTAAGGGGGCCCAGTCTGAAGGCCAATTAGGGAAAGATTTGGGGTGAGTGATTATTTGTGCCCTGGGTACCCCTGGAACTATAGCAGGTTGACACCCCAATGTTTCTATATATCTGTAACCTTGTTATGAGCTAAGGGGGCCCAGTCTGAAGGTCAGTTAGGGGGAGATTTGGGGTGAGTGCTTATTTGTACACTGGGTACCCCTGGAACTATAGCAGGGTGACACCCCAATGTTTCTATATATCTGTAACCTTGTTATGAGCTAAGGGGGTCCAGTCTGAAGGTCAGTTAGGGGGAGATTTGGGGTGAGTGTTTATTTGTGTCCTGGGTACCCCTGGAACTATAGCAGGGTGACACCCCAATGTTTCTATATATCTGTAACCTTGTTATGAGCTAAGGGGGTCCAGTCTGAAGGTCAGTTAGGGGGAGATTTGGGGTGAGTGTTTATTTGTACCCTGGGTACCCCTGGAATTATAGCAGGGTGACACCCCAATGTTTCTATAAATCTGTAACCTTGTTATGAGCTAAGGGGGCCCAGTCTGAAGGCTAGTTAGCGGGAGATTTGGGGTGAGTGCTTATTTGTGCCCTTGGTACCCCTGGAACTATAGCAGATCAGCATAAACCCTGATAGATATAACATTATTGTAAATAAACAAATCATTTGGATACTACACTGTGGCACAGCAATAATCTGTGTCACCAATTCCGGGTCCGTTTTGCTTCATAATAATGAAGGTGACACAGCACTGCAGCAGTTTTGCATAATGTCCCTCGTTAATAAATGAATGCCAGTGTGCCAGTGCAAGGACACCCGCAACATAATGGAGCAATTACAGAAGAAGCTGAAGTACCAAAATGTTCTCATGGGGTAAATAAAAAGAGGAGCCACATCAAAAGAACGGTATTGTTTTAAGTTTTAAGAGGCAATTTCGGAAAACAAAAAAGACTACTAAACATTAGAGGATCAGTGTTCATAGGGGCAGCCTAAATGTCAAGTTAAAGGGGTCAGGACCACTTGGATAAACATGTTCAGAGAGCGTTGGTTTATCTGAGCAGGTGGCACTTGTAACACATGATTAGTGATAAAAGAACTACCTGCCTTTTAACCCAAAGTGACTCAAATTAGAAAAGGTATCAGGCACAACAGCCCTTTAATGTTCTCGCTCTGTGTACAACTGAAGCCATGAACATGACACACACACGCGCAGGTGGAGCATCGGGATCACACAACGCCAGGCTCTTTCATGAGTGAGATCTAAGAAACTTGGGATCTATTCGCGTGCCTCTTATTATTCAAGATTACACCTGCGTGAAAATCCCTGCGTCGCTTCATCCCAGCCACTCGCTGCAAAAACAACCATTATACGGGTTCCCGTTTGTAGCATCCGCACGTCAACTTCAATGGCAGACGTGAGAAGGGATTAAAAGCAGTAGCCGGGTTATTGTCACACGGAGTGGCTTGTGACGTGTTTAATGACCTACCTGCTTCGTGGGGAACTCGGAATAGGAACTTGGAATTTCCTTGCTGCTTGTTGTACGGAGTATAATTCATTGTCGGTTATCCGCTGACCGTTCCCATATACAAATGGGCCATTGAGAAATGTTTAGATTGGTCCGTATAAAGGCAGATTTTGTATCTTTTTGGTTGACTCAAGACCAACAAGTTACATTGTCCTTATTTAGTGATACAACAGGTTCGATCAGATTTATACACCGTGGTAGGTCTGGACTGCGGTTCAAAATACACCATGGCTTTTCAGATTCAAGTGGCCACGCCCAGGCCCGGACTGGCAATCTGTGGGTTCTGGCAAATGCCAGAGGGGCTGCTATAAGGTCCCATAGAAAGTCAGTATTTAGTGGGCTGGTGGGGACTGTTTGGGCCTCTATGTGGGCTGATTGGGCCTCTCTGTACCTAAAATGCCAGGGCCTATTTTAATTCTCAGTCCGGACCTGGCCACGCCTCAATTTGCTTCCTAGTTCCGGCTAGGGTTGCCATCTGGCTGGTATTTTACCGGCCTGGCCGGTAAAAGTGATGGTTGACCCCAATGTTATTAATAGGGAAAAAAGGTAAATATATAGGAAGGCCGGCAACCCTAGTTCTGGCCCCTCTTATTAATAATAGGGCTCATGTTAGAATCCTTCACAGAACCAATTTATTAAACCCGGCCCGGACCGAAACCCGCATACTTACCCCCTCTGACCCGCAAACCTGCATACTTACCCGCTCCGCTACCCGACACACAAGTACCTTATCTGCAACCCGATCTGCGACCTGCTGACCATCAAGAAACAGGAAGTGCTGTCATTGTAAACCGGAAGTGACATCATTAGAAGTAGGCGTGATAAGAAAAAAGGGAGTAAACAGGAAGTGCTGTCATTGTAAACCGGAAGTGACATCATTAGAATTAGGCATTATCAGGAAAAAGGGAGTAAAACTCGTTATTGAGAAGACCCGCGACCCGACCTGTGACCTGCAAACAAGGAGAATCGCCGACACCCGCCTATACCCGCTCCCAAAACTTCTACCTGCAACCCGCAGGTTATTACGCGAAACCCGCGGGTACCCGACCCGCTGCAGGACTCTAGCTCATGTACGTCCGCACAGTCAGTTGCGTATAACACTACTTTTATTAAAGGTACAAGCACGTCTGTAGAGCTGCGCTAGTCAGTCCTGCCCTGTTCCAAATTGAGCTTTGCTTCGAACCCTGGAGCTTTCACCACCTCTGGACCAGGCGGTATAGGGTTCCCGCAGTGCCTGGTCTAAATTGCCACAGTTCAGTTGCCCCAAAAGAAAAGGGTGCGCACTGTAGTCACTGGGGGTCATTTATTAACTGGGCAAATATGCCCATGGGCAGTTACCCATCAACTTGCTGCATTCAATGTTCTACCTGCAACTGGCGTTAAAAGCCAATCACTGATTGGTTGCTATGGGTAGCTGCACATGGGCAAATAAGCCCAGAATCGATAAATAAGCCCCACTGTGTCTTTAAGAACCTCTTATATTTTTTATAAATATTTTTTCTAACCGGTTTTTGATTGGCTGAAATGTTCTTTATTTGTTTTCATTTCCTGAGCTGTGATTTGAGCCCATGACTAAGTGCCTGTTGGGCAGGAAACGGGTAGGGCCCATGGAGATATGTAAATTTTAAATTCTACAAATAAATCTTGTTTTTACTTTATTTTGTGATGAGTGCCAGATAACCCCATTTGTTTTGTTTGCCGTGCGGATTGCCGTTCCCTGATGGAAGAGTCTTGGGCCGGTGCACCTGGACCACTTGTTATATTCGGTCAGTTATTGACAATCACACAATGAACACCGCAAATTATGCCATTGAACACCGGAAATGACACTAGGCAGACTTTGAAAATAATTTTAGTAAATCAGATGCAATTGCATCAAGGACATCGTCCCTTTGCGGCCGCAGTGACGTCGGTAATCTGGGGGGGGAAAACGCTGCATTGTGGGAACATAACATGGTTGAATTCATGCGAAATTGCACTTTGCTTGCTGCACTTGCAGATAGATTCTAGGGATGCACCACTTCCATCATTATTGGAATAAACCGAATAATGAAAATTCCCCAAATCTGAACCGCAGACAAACCTTCATTTGCGTATTCAAATTTATAGAAAAATCAAAAAATGTCATCAATTGTGAACAAAAACTGGTCATGTTCTGTTGTTCGAAGCTTTAAAGTCGCAGAATTGTGCGCATTAGGATTTGGTACGACTGAACCCCTAGAGCAGTGGTCCCCAACCAGTAGCTCGCGAGCAACATGTTGCTCTCCAACCCCTTGGATGTTGCTCTCAGGGTCCTTTAAGCAGGTGCTTATTTTTGAATTCCAAGCTTGAAAGCAAGTTTTGGTTGCATAAAAACTGAATATAGTGCCAAGTAGAGACTCCTGTAGGCTACCAGTCCACATAGGGGCTACCAAATAGCCAATCATAGCCCTTATTTTGCACCCCAAGGGACTTTTTTATGCTTGTGTTGCTCCCCAACTCTTTTTACATTTGAATGTGGCTCACAGGTAAAAAAGGTTGGGGACCCCTGCCCTAGAGGCAGACCAAATCCTGGATTCAGTGAATTCCTAATGGATTCTACATCAGACACATGGCGGGCAAATTAATGGAAACACCTGTATGGGGCAGATACAGTGTATATTAACATCTGAAAAAATTAGAGATGCACTGATCCAAGATTCGATTTTGGATTCTGCCTTTTTCAGCAGGATTCGGATTTGGCCGAATCCTTCTGCCCAGCTGAAGCGAATTTGCATATGCAAGAAGTAAAAAATGTTTACGATTCGGTTCGGTATTTGGCCGAATCCTTCGTGAAGGATTCGGCCGAATCCTTCACGAACGATTCAAAAGGTTCGGCCGAATCGAAAATAGTGGATTCGGTGCATCCCTAGAAAAAATGATGACTTGGTTGCATCCAGTGGCACAAAAACCATTTGATCACCAGGACAGGGCTATCATGTGGCATATACAGCCAGCTTGAAGTTCCATATAGTACAATAATGCAGCTTTGGGACAGTAATACCATTTTTGCCCCTGGAGGCTCTGGGCTGCTCCTGCACAGATGCAATATGTGATGCCAGACAGCGGCTGCACTTACATAGTTGCGTCTGCTGCCTTGATAAATACAGTCCCCCCTTTACTTGCCTTGTGCCAGCAGACGGCATCACATTTAGTTGTGGAACTTTCTCCTCTCGCTGATCGTCGCTTTGGCTACATCTCATTTTTGCATCAATAATATTCTACTCAAGTTCTGACAATATTCAGGGCTAAGGGATTTTTTTTCAGCATACAATATATTTACAAATCCCATTTTTCCGGCTCTGTCCACCATTAAAACAGCATCTCGAGGAGGCCTCCCTGCAGCTGAGCTCTGCGGCTTACAACCGAGCTGGGCGTTTTTTCCATCAACTTCTGAAGCTGCAACTAGTGAGATTCCCACCGTAGAGGCATCAAAAGACCTTTCAGCAAGCGGCTCCCTGAAGCTGAATTAAAGAAAGGGAAATTCTATGTTCAGTTGTTAATTTCCCCTTTTCATCCAGGCCTCATGCTGCTCCAGAATATTCTACAGTAGGTCCCTATTAATAAAACAAAATTGCTACAACTACAGATGTCCGAGGATTAGTTTCCCACTTGGTTCCGCCCGCTGCGGGGCTTTAGGCGGCACGTTTCTTTATACAACTGACCCCATACTCCCTCAATAAGGGGTTTAACGATGCTGATAATTACTTTTTAGTGTTTGTAACTTTTGGTTCAGCATTCTGATGTTACTCTGCCAAACTGATTCAACATGGACCTGGGGAAACCACTGAGAAGAAAATGATGTGATGCCCAAGGTCCTACTCATCTGATTGGCTGAACTCCGCTCTGCTGCTCCTACTTACTGTACCTGTCCCTTATACATAGAGTGCAGCCAATCATAGACAGCACTCTATTCAAGCAGTTAGCAGCAGGTCCAAAATGCAGCACAGTGACCCGGGGCTATTATCTCCATTTTATGCACTTTGAGCTGTGCCCAAAAGATGACGCTTAGGCAACCATATAGAGAAATGATTTATAGAAACACAAATACAATGGATCAGTACGTTACAAATGGGGTTCACTCGCTGACCAGGTGTAAAGAGACTGTCACATCTCAGCCGGGTCTTGGGTAACAGGTGCCAACTCACATATTATTGTGTCTGAGACGAACCGATTCCATGGCAATAGTAGGTGAATAATTTAGTGATTTCTCAGCTGACACCGGCTAAAGGAACAAAAGATGCTGAGTGCCCCAGTGAGGGAACACTTTGCCCTGTGAGAGTCAATGGATACAGCTTAGAAATCAGATTTATCCTTATGTTCATTAACCTGCAGAAAGTCATCATGATATGAATTGTTGCACCAGATATGAATTGTTGCACCAGATATGAATTGTTGCACCAGATATGAATTGTTGCACCACATATGAATTGTTGCACCACATATGAATTGTTGCACCACATATGAATTGTTGCACCACATATGAATTTTTGCACCCAGCAGCCACACTGGGATCCATCTGTGCTCTTTGCACTTGCACACGCCTGTCCCTTGTCTTTTTTATCCACTAGCGCTGCTCTTATAATGTCATTTTATTGAAATGTAACTAGTGTTGCGCCTCATCTGGGAAAGGGAAAAGAATGAAAACTATAGAGGGAGAGGCACAGAACCAATATATTAATATAAAAGTAAAGATCCATGAATAACCTGTAATATATATGGCTATTATAAGGCACAAGGCTGCAGACTGAGTTATACAGAATCACTCATGTATTATAAGGGATAATGTACCCCCTACTGTAAATGATAAGGATATTAGAAGTCACTGAGGGGTTGTTCTGTGACCATATAAAGGCACAAGGCTGCAGGCTGAGTTATACAGGGAACTCTGAGTATCACTCATGTATTATAAGGGATAATGTACCCCCTACTGTAAATGATAAGGATATTAGAAGTCACTGAGGGGTTGTTCTGTGACCATATAAAGGCACAAGGCTGCAGGCTGAGTTATACAGGGAACTCTGAGTATCACTCATGTATTATAAGGGATAATGTACCCCCTACTGTAAATGATAAGGATATTAGAAGTCACTGAGGGGTTGTTCTGTGACCATATAAAGGCACAAGGCTGCAGGCTGAGTTATACAGGGAACTCTGAGTATCACTCATGTATTATAAGGGATTATGTACCCCCTACTGTAAATGATAAGGATATTAGAAGTCATTGAGGGGTTGTTCTGTGACCATATAAAGGCACAAGGCTGCAGGCTGAGTTATACAGGGAACTCTGAGTATCACTCATGTATTATAAGGGATAATGTACCCCCTACTGTTAATGATAAGGATATTAGAAGGCACTGAGGGGTTGTTCTGTGACCATATAAAGACACAAGGCTGCAGGCTGAGTTATACAGGGAACTCTGAGTATTACTCATGTATTATTCGGGATAATCTACCCCCTACTGTAAATGATAAGGATATTAGAAGTCACTGAGGGGTTCTGTGACCATATAAAGGCACAAGGCTGCAGGCTGAGTTATACAGGGAACTCTGAGTTATACAGGGAACTCTGAGTATTGCTCATGTATAACTCAGCCTTCAGCCCTGTGCCTTTATATGGTCACAGAACCAATCAGTGACTTCTAATATCCTTATCATTTACAGTAGGGGGTACATTATCCCTTATAATACTCAGAGTTCTCTGTATAACCCAGCCTGCTTGTATTTGGGGTAAGACATTGGTATTATACCATGGCTGTTGGTGAGTATGGACCACATGTAGTTGGTTTGCATCTCAGTTGAGTTCAGTGACAGTGGATAAGTCTGTATTATGTCCGGGGGATATTGTCCGGTGGGTACCAGTATTTCGGGGGAGCACAGTTATCTAGAAGCTTTAGATGAACAAAGCTGTCACGGCCACAAACACCTGCTTTGCCTGTGACTGACGCTCCGCTGTGACACATTCTCATCAATCAGTCGGCCCGTCCGTCTGTCATTCACAGTGACCTGCCCGAGCCAGGCCCCCAATTCACATCACTTTGTTTGTCCCATTGTCTCTCAGTGTGCGGTGCAGTTCTTTGGCTCCCCAGGAGTTAACTGCTATGTCACACCCGAATGTAAAATGTTGTCATCATATATCACACAACCTATCAGCAATTAGAGGGTAATGATGGGCTTCCTAGTAATTACGTCTTTTTTTTTAAAAATTTTAAGCAATTCCCTTCTGCTATATTGTTTACAACCAGCAGTGCAGAGATGTATAACATTTACAACCAGCAGTGCAGAGAATAGATATGGACAGACACTGCTTCCAATACCAATTACATTTACAAACACCTTTAATGTGTAAAGATTGTATATTATTCTTTCTCAGCAGGTCTACAATATTGATATATACCCCCAAAATAACTTGAGGTCCTGAGTGGGGAGTATGTATATTTTCATCTATGTGCAGGATGGAAAGTACAAAGATTTTTTCTGCCTTGCACATATTAAAGGGGTTATTCACCCTTAAAGGAGAAGTAAACCCTAAAAATGAATGTGGCTAAAAATTCCATATTTTATATAGTGATATATAGATATATATATAATATATATATATATATATATATATATATATATATAATATATATATATTTTATATATTTTATTGCACAAGGCTAAAGTTTGAGCTTGTCAATAGCAGCAATGATCCAGGACTTCAAACTTGTCACAGGGGGTCACCATCTTGGAAAGTGTCTGTGACACTCACATGCTCAGTGGGCTCTGATTGGCTGTTGAGAAGCTAAGCTTAGGGCTCGTCACTAATTATCCAGCAGAAAATGAGCTTCCCTGGCTGTAATATAAGCTGATGCTACAGGTTTGCTGATTATTAAATTCTGATGCTAATTGCACTGGTTTCTGTGCTGCCATGTAGTAATTATGTGTATTAATTACTAATCAGCCTTATATTGTGACATTTCTATTCTATGTGTACTGTATATTGTGAGTGGCTCCCTAAGCTCAGTAAGTGACAGCAGCACAGAGCATGAGCAGTGAATCAGCAGAAAAGAAGATGGGGAGCTACTGGGGCATCTTTGGAGACACAGATCTTTACTGCTAAAGGGCTGTGGTTGCCTTGGGCTGGTACAGAAGCACAAACCTTAATGTACAACATTTCTAGCTACTTTTTTAGTTACACTTTAGTTCTCCTTTAAATTAACTTTTAGGGGCCCATTTACTTAGTTCGAGTGAAGGAATAGAGGAAAAATAGTTTGAATTTCGAATGGTCGAATATGGCTACTTCGACCATCGAATGGGCTACTTCGACCATCGAATGGGCTACTTTGACCTTCGACTACGACCTTCGACTTCGAATCGAACGATCCGAACTAAAAATCGTTCGACTATTCGACCATTCGATAGTCGAAGTACTGTCTCTTTAAAAATTTCTTCTACCCCCTAGGTCGCCACCTAAAACCTACCGAGGCCAATGTTAGCCCCATAGGCTTCCTAACAATTTCCTGATCGAAGGAATATCCTTTGATCAATGGATTAAAAGCCTTCGAATCCTTTCGACTTCGATATTCGAAGTCGAAGGATTTTACTTAGACGGTCGAATATTGAGGGTTAATTAACCCTCGATAT
Organism: Xenopus laevis; assembly: GCF_017654675.1. Classification (NCBI taxonomy): domain Eukaryota; kingdom Metazoa; phylum Chordata; class Amphibia; order Anura; family Pipidae; genus Xenopus; species Xenopus laevis. The sequence continues at coordinate 8,611,359 of NC_054377.1, forward strand.
TCAACCCTAGGTAAATGTGCCCCCTAGTATGATGTAGAGAGTAATATTCTAAGACAATTTGCAAGTGGTGTTTATTTTTTATTATTTGTGGTTTTTCGGTTATTTAGCTTTGTATTCAGCATTAGCAACTCTCCAGTTGGCAATTTCAGCCATCTGGTTGCTAGGGTCCGAATTTCCCCAGCAACCAGGCATTGATTTGAACGAGAGACTGGGAAATGATTAGGAGATGGGTCTAAATAGAAAGACGAGTAATAAAAAGTAGCAATAACAATACATTTGTAGCCTTACAGAGAGTTTGTTTTTAAGATGGGGTCAGTGACCTCCGTTTGAAAGCTGAAAAGAGTCGGAAGTAGAAGGCAAATAATTGTAAAACTATAAAAAATAAATAATAAAGACCAATTGAAAAGTTGGCCATTTTATAACATACTAAAAGTTAATTGAAGGCAAAGCAACCCTTTAAGACTGAAATTGTGCCCTATGTGTGAATTGTGCCTATTAAGCTTTGATGCTGTGTCTACAAACAAAGAATCATGTTTGAGCGCTTGGGTTGGAGCTGCTATGCTGCTTGCCTGAGCACGACTTTAAGGACGACCATGGAACTGGGGAATCTATTAATAACTACTGGGATTTCTGTTGTTTGGATGAACTCCTTGCCCAGTATTGACAGCTTGCCTGTTCTCATTCATAAGTATATAGAGGAGGAATGCTGTATATATACACTGGCTCTGCCCTCCTACGTCTCTCACCACGGGAATAGGAAGATACAGTAAATCGTATTTATTAAAAAGACTATATTACCCACTGAATAGCGCTGAGCCCAAAAATTGGAAACAGTACTTGAAATACTGCTGTCACTCAGAGAGATCCCTCTATAAGAAGAACACGGGGGGATCTGTGATGAAAAGACGCTCTTCAGGCATCATCCTAATTGGTATCATGAGTCCCTGACCCTTTTTGTAAGTTAAAGACAAACATTTTTCTAACCGCTGCACTGCAGGGAGGTCCCGGACCCCCAGGAGTGTTGCATTCACCAGCAAAGCTGCCAGGGTCAGGTTAATTAGCACAGGAGAGCCCCGTATTGTTTGATGTGGTGCCTCTCACTGGATTAGACTGGAAGCTCTCGAGCCATGTTTTACATAAAACGTCCAAGGGCCACTGCTGAAATATTGTTTCACACGGCAACACGAACATAATGCTTGTCCACTCCTGCAGAGCACGTGTTCATCTGGGAAATTACAGGAAACTGCCCCATCGAGGAATTCCTATTGATTTATTTGTCCTCCAAATAAAATGTCCCCTTTTTATACCAGCACAAAGCTCTATTGGGTGTTTAATGTCTCTTGATGTGAGGAGCAAGACAAATAATTCTAGTTCTAATTACAGCCTGGAAAAAATCTGGGGTTGCACAATTGCCCTTGTATCCCTATATCTAGGGGAGAAAGGTAAATGACTGTATTACTAATTAAGGCCTGGAAGAATACTGGGGTTCAACAATTGGCCTAGTATCCCTATATCTAGGGGAGTAAGACAAATACTTGTATTTCTAATTACAGCCTGGAAGAATACTGGGGTTCCACAATTGCCTTAATATCCCTATATCTAGGGGAGTAAGACAAATACTTGTATTTCTAATTACGGCCTCAAAGAATACTGGGGTTCCACAATTGCCCTAGAATTCCTATATCTATGGGAGAATGGCAAATAACTGTATTACTAATTACGGCCTGGAAGAATACTGGGGTTCCACAATTGCTCTATTATCCCTATATTTAGGAGAGCAAGACTCCACAATTTCCCTAGTATCCCTATATCTATAGGAGAAGGCAAATAACTGTATTACTAATTACAGCCTGGAAGATAACTGGGGTTCCACAGTTGCCCTAGTATCCCTATATCTAGGGGAGCAAGACAAATAACTGTATTACTATTTACAGCCTGGAAGATTACTGGGGTTCCACAATTGTGCCGTGCCCACTTGGAGTGCCTGGTATAACATCTTTTGCCCGGTGGGATTTTAATGCTATAGAGGAAACTAACACTGTGGTCCGGGTTCTCCTGTTACCAAACCCACCCCTGGACCCAGGGTCTGCTTTCTCTATATTTACACCACTCTATCGCAAGACAAATAATATCACTGTTCTAGAGCACATGTTTTGCGTTGATAACCGATGTCAGGGTTGTGGCGTGAAATGCCACCTTATCACTTGCTTCCGAGACGATTAAAAATTTATCTGAGCTTACAATTAATTAAAGGCTGATGTCACTCCGTCTGGAACTTAAGGACTTCAAATAAATACTTCTTGTTGCCGTATTCCAGCATCTCCAAAGAATGGAAGGCCTAAATGAATGGAAGGCCTGAAACCAAGAGGTGTCCATAAATCATAAGACCCATGAATAAACTATATCTAGAAGAAACCCAAGAATAGTCTTGAGACCATCGAAATGATTCTGTTCTGATTCAGATCGCTCAGCCTATTCTTATGGGCGTGACCATAAAAAACTTTACAAGAAGGTATCCTGCTCTGGAAATGTATTCTGTTCACCTCCATGATGTACCAATCGAGCTATGGGTTGACCCAACCCTGCCAGGCAACTTGTATTCCAAGTGAGGATCTTAATAAGTAGTATTTTGGTGACACCAACAAAAGTACTGGGATCAATTAAAGTCATAACTACCATAAAATCATAGATAATCCCATATTATCTGAAGGTATCATTTTGGTCAGTTGAAGTCCTTAACCATCTTCTTCATTGGAAAATAAGTGGCCATTGAAAATAAAAAGGTCCCGAAGATAATTCTCTCCCCACCGCAAAACAATAGTAGAAACAGTAAATGACATTGAGCTGATATTGTTGGGCCTCTTGAGTGGATCTGAAGCTGATGGTGGTCCAGTCTTCATCCTCTGATCCTCAATGAAATCACCTGTAGATTTAGCTTCGCATAAAAAATGCTCTAAACCTCACCCCGAAATGTACCCTGAGATCTTCTGCTTTAGGGTACAGTGGGGCTCCTGTCCCAGTTATGTCACACACCTGCATTATCATCACCAAGAATATGAGAAATCAAAACATTGCACAGACAAAAGACAGGACACATTTTTGGGAAGTGATTTTGTTGAAGTTCTCAAATGGAAGTGTAAGGAAAAAAAATATAGAACCTGATCCGTAGCAAGAAGCTGGGGATTTCCTTCATTTAGTTTACAAGGGTCATACTGAGGTGAGTAGCAGTTGATCCCCCCTGGGGAAACCAAGCCCTGTCAATCATGGTATTAAAAGAAGGTGCATGATTTCAGTCAATGGATGTTGTATAGCGGGTTCTCCTTCTGTACTGGGGTGTGGGGTACATTGAACCTTGAGCAGCCAGCTGGATCATGGCACAGTATCATTTCATACAGTACAAATCCACTTTTTAAAATTCATTGAGATTTAAAGCTTGGTGGAAACTACAGGTTGTCCATCAGCCATGATCACATATTAAGTATATCCATCAGATATTTATTGTTGCCAAAGTTCCAGCCAATTCCACTCATCACGCTGCACCAAATTTCACTCATTAATGTACTCTTTCCCATCAGTACAGATGCAGAGCCCTCAGTTTCCATGACGTACAGGTGCACATGTCCATATCATTTTTGTAAGAAACTTACCCTGGTGGTCTAGTGGGCAGCGGGGTCCACGCCGCGTCCTTGGCGTGGACGCCCGCTGCGCCGCTCTTGTCCTGCCCTTGCAGGCGCCATCTTGGATCCCTAGGGTGCGCCTGCACGTCTCTTAAAGGCGCAGGCGTGATTGCACCAGCGCGCAACGGTGCGAAATTTCGGACGTTTTGGCGCTAATTGGATCCCTATTTAAGGCCCATTCAGACCTGTAGCCAGTGCCCGTTATAGGATCATATCCTGTGGTTTCCTGAGCTTTGTGCTACCTGTTCCTGAATTTGCTATCCTGACTGATTATCTGTGTTTGACCCTGCCTGTTCCTGACTACTCTGCATTCTGTATCCTGACCCTTGCCTGCCTACGACAACTCTTCCTGCTTAACTCCTTGATTGACAACCCGGTTCGACCCTTGCCTGCCTGACAATTCTGATATCCGCCTGCCTCGACCCAGCCTGTCTGACCATCCTTCTGCCTTATCCAGTCTGTCTGATTACCTGGTTTTGACCCCTTGCCTGCCTGACGATTCTGTTATCTGCCTGTCCTGATCCGGTCTGTTCCGTTTCCACCAGACGCCTTGTGCTTGACCTTCTGCCCAAAGACCCTTGCTATCCGGTCGTGCCCCTTTGCCAGCCAGAACACCTTGTCTTGTACCCCTCGTTAAGTCCAGGTGGCACCCAATTAAGCTGAGGGCTCCTCCCGAAGCCCAAAGGTGGTCACACTACTGGTGAAGCCGAGCCGAGACCAGGGTCCTTGGCATTTGTTCTGGTATTGGGTGCTGGCAGTGACATTTTTGTTCCAGTTCTTCTGAACATCACTCGTCTATTCTCAACTTGTTATCCATTGCCTCTTCTTTGCCCACTTAATTATTAGATTATTAAAATTAATTCTCTATTCAAAGGGTTTTCCTGCTTTTTCATGCATTTTTTCTGGCTTCGTAGAACCTGCATGATACATACACCCTCCTGCCATCTTTTGCCCCTTCTTACTGCCATCCCAATTAATGTAATTTCATTACACTCTAAACCACTCACCCAAGCCCTCCTACCTCTATTCCTCTGCTTTTTTTCACCAAGTCTATCTTACATTTTCACCTTAAGTAACTAATGGTGGCCATACACATCTAAAGGCTGCTGACAGACCAAGTCAGCAGCTTATTGGTAAGTGTATGGGGCCCTCCGACGGGCTTCCCCGACAAAAAATCGTCCAGATGTCGATCGGAAACTGCATCAGTTCCTTCAAGTGGTCCTCACTCCTACCACATGCATTCCCGGCATTGTGATCCAATCATTTCACCCACCTCGAGGTGGGCTTATCGAGGTGAGAGATCCGCTCATTTGGCAATCTCACCGAATAAGTGGATCTTTGCGTATATGGCCACCATGTTTGGTTGAAGATCATTTGGCAATCTCACCGAATAAGTGGATCTTTGCGTGTATGGCCACCATGTTTGGTTGAAGATCATGTTATTAAGACTATAAGGTAGGGTCACCTATAAGTGTACAGAGGATCGACATTGCTGCAATGCCCGAATGCATGGACCCATAGCAATACATAGCTGGATTTTTCTCCCGTAGAGGAGGCTGAATTACTTTTCAAGATTTAGCTGTCAAACTCATAAACGTTTAAGTTATTGTTGGTCAGCATAGAGGGCAAAGAAGTGAAATATTCCTATTGTATTGTATTATGTGTTTATACTGCTCAACTGTTTAACTTGTGAACAAAAACAGGGCTGCAATTATAATAAATGAAACAACACAAGAGCCACGAGTTGTGCCTTAACATCTATTTGGGGGGAGCTAAGACGATTCAGTCGGGAACAAGAAGAGCCCACTCAGAGTATTGGCAACATGTGCATTAACTTCTGAGCAAATTAGCATCTGGTCGGCTCTACTCTGTGTTCTTTCTGTGGTTTCGTTGTGCTTCCATTTCGGCCACAGAAGCCTATGATGTTCATGCATGAGCCAGCGAGTTGTTCAGTGACCAGATGCAACCTGCGCCTGTATTACTCAGTAAGATCGGCACTCGGCTGATAATATTACAGCAAGCACAAAGATGTGACTGTAGGCACCGCTCGCTTATTCTTGTGCCTCCTAAAAGGTATTTGAAATAGAAGTTGAAAATCAAAGAGAGCCGAATGTGTAAGAACACCTATCCAGTTTCATTCGCCAGAGAAGTCTTCTTTTCACAGAGGAATTTAAAAGGGAACATTTCTAACCAGCCATTTCGTAGACAAGTTCAATCACAAAGACAGTCGGAACATTGGTCTGTTACACTTAATGCGGGATATTCCATTCTAGTAAATTCCTTCGCTGCTCTTAGAGATCATTGCAAGATAAAAGTTAGACACCGGAATAAACGGATGAGCCAAACCTCCCATCTCTTTAGGAGTCAGACTTTGTAGCTCAGGACTCAAAGCCCCTGGGGGACATTTTTAAATCTGGCTAATTACTTGTTTAGCTATGGGAGAAGTCCCAGCCAGAAGTGAAAGATGACCTGTAATTCTTGACCTTATTTTCACATATGCCTTCCTAAGAGGAGTTGTATTTATCTCTCCTGTGAGACTATTCCTTGCACCTGCAGACTATTCAGGCAGCAACATTTCGTGTGAGATTATGAGGATGAATATAAAGAAAAAATGTGGGTGCTGGTAATTCATAATTCATCAGTGGGACAAAGACTTTATTTTGCTGTCACTCCCCCCAAAGGGTCTTGGTAAAAGTCTCATGTACCAATAGTGTTTCCATGAAAGACCATCGAAGGTAGCATGAAAGGCTTCAGGAGCTTCTCTGCAAAACCCTATTCAATTTTTGGTGTTACCGCCCTTAACTGTGTCTTTAAAAATGTTCACATCATTGGGAATTTTTGTAAATCTGGGGCTATGATCCTTCCATGGACACCACCATGCCATCTGGTTTACTGCCGTAACACACCCTCTAACCCACAGTCACTGCCCATTCCACTGACACCATCTTGCCTTACACATTACCCCATGTTTGCAGCATCTTACCGTGCCTCATCTTATTACAGGAACTATAGAGGATCAAAGCGATGGGGCCAGGGAGTGGGTATGTTTTGGTGTGGTCATCTGATTAATAATTGGGGGTAAAAATTCTGGAGCAGCCATAGCCGCATGCCCCTGGGGTCGGACTAGGCTGTCTGGACACTGGGAAAAAACCCAGTACGCCCCAGACCTCATGGGCCCTGCCAGCCCAGACCTGCTCCCCAGATCAGCAGTTGCACCGTGATGTCTTTCGCGCATGCGCACGGCAGGAGGTTGGGCGGGGGCCCTTGGTGACTGCCAGGAGGACCCTTCATTTTGCAGCCCGGTGGGCCCCCAATGCTCCAGTCCGATCCTGGATGCCCCTAAGACCATCTTGCTGTACTGTAGACATTATACCACCATTACAACCCCTTCTTAGGAAAGAGGTAACTCTATGGGGCTCAGTAGGGTTTCTTTAAGTTCATGCCCCTGTTGTTGCATCCCCTTTTGTAAAAATCCCTATGGGCCCCGGACCTCATGGGCCCTGCCAGCCCAGACCTGCTCCCCCGATCTACAGTTACACCGTGGTGTCTTTCGCGCATGCGCACGGTAGGAGTTTGGAGGTCGGGAGGGGACTGCCCTGGTGACTGCCAGGAGGGCCCTTCGTTTTGCAGCCCAGTGGGCCCCCAATGCTCCAGTCCAATCCTAGATGCCCCTATGACCATCTTGCTGTACTGTAGACATTATACTGCAGTTACAACCCCTTCTTAGGAAAGAGGTGACTCTATGGGGCTCAGCAGGGTTTCTTTAAGTTCTTGGAGTGCAACATGGGTCGTGCCTCCGTTGTTGCATCCCCTTTTGTAAAAAGCTGCCAATGGGTTAATTACATCAGTGTTCTCTAATACAAGGGGCATAGTCAACTTGGTGAATATATCTTCAACCCTGTGTAGTGCAGAGCAGGCACGTTCGCCCCTTCTCCAGCCTCCCCCTGTACAAAAAAAGCCGCTCTGTTGGCAATTTGTTTGCAGTGCTTTCTGCCTGCACCGGAGCTCTTGTTTTCCCCATGACAAGCAGGTGAGATCAAAGCTACGCAGGACAAAGGGGGCTCCACAGTGATTTGTCAGGGGACGAAAGGCAGCGCTGTCTGGGAAATCAACTGCAGCCTAGAACGGGCCTTCACTTCAGCAGTACTAAAGAAATCGCGGCATGAGAAAATGTACAGCAGAAAAGGTTCAAAGGTCAGGGTTGATTTGGTTCGGATTATAGGAGCCTTCTTTTAAACCTGAGAATGAACAGGATAATAACCTTTGTTAATGTCCGGGGGAGGGAATAAAAAAAAAAAGAAGCTTTTATATACAATTGCGTGGGGGATTGCCTGCAATTAAAATGTTGTTGGTTGGGCCAATTCTTCCTTTAAAAAAAAAAATCTCCCTTTACTAAAGACTCATTTCTTAAATCTTTTGTTTAATATGCTGCCGCATAAGAATGTTATTGGCCTCGAAGGAGTGAGAATAAACAAATGGTTTAATACATGGTGCAAAGTCCGATGAGAACAAAAGCTCCTTAGAAAAGGCACCTAGACCCAAAGCCAAAGGTAAGTACTGTGCACCTGTTTCACATACAGTTGACATAACCATTGTGTACTCTACACTGAATAGAATCTTGGTTTATGAGCTTACTGTCACTTTCCCACTTCCCATCCCATAAGATGATTGCAATCTGGACATTTGCCTGCTACCATATTGACCAGATTCTAAGTGTTTGGTCTGCACCTGGAGGACTCCAAGGAATGGAAGCATTTTCCTCTCCTGGGATTCATGGGACATTATAAGCTCACTATCATAGGTCACCAGAGAATGAAGTGGCTGGCCAATGAGGTTCAAACTACCGTTTTTAGATGCAGGACCGTTTTAAATCATGGGCAACGGGGGCATTTACAGCCCATCATAACAAGTGGGCGCACCATCAAACCTACTATCTGCTATTTTAATTTCTTTGCTTTTTCTACTTAAACTTTTTATTGGAACAAATGTTCCTAAGGGATCTTCCTAATATAAAAACTGCATAACAACATAGTTACCGGTTTACTGCTTGGGGTTGCAGGGGGCCCATCAGTGAGATCCTTGCCACAGGCAGATTCGCGGAGATTAGTCGCCCGGCGCCAAATTTCCTCTTCTTCGGACGACTAATTTCCCAGAACTGCTTTCCGCTGCCTTCCACCGGCTATAATGAAAATCGCCGACGGGAAGGCACTCGGAGCAATTCGTTTTCCAAAGTCACCCAAAGTTTCCTCGTAAGGCAACTTCGGGTGACTTTGGAAAAACGAATCGCTCCGAGTGCCTTCCCACTGGCGATTGTCAATATAGCCGGCGGAAGGCAGTTTGGAGATTATTCGCCCTGAAGAAGAATCTGCCTGTTTGCCCTGACCCTAAAGCTGTCCTGTCTAGATGAGGCAGATCCTCTGGGTCAGCTCCTTTCTCTGAAAATATGCAACCCAAAGATCTGGAGAATGAGGTAGGGGATGCAAGTGAGGGGGGGGCAACAAAGCCAGGATAGGTCAGAGGAGAAAAAAACATACCAATGAGTGGCGTGTTTGTACCAATAAATAAATTTCAACCAGTTGAACTAAGAATATCTAAACACCCTTCCCTACTGGCAGCTATGTCCTTTTTTTCTTCAGTGGTGAATATAGTGCCCTATGACTATGAAGATTTTCATTCATCCAGGTCATGGTATATCTAGTATAAGTAATTCTAGAGCAACTGGACTTGCTGAGTAGTCATTGAAGACATTTCACTACTCATCCGAGCAGATTCTTCAGTTCAATTGACTGGTATGGGAAGTCCCTGGCATAGTCCAGTTCCTCTAGAATTACTAGATTCTTATAACTATATCTATAGTGCCACTACCCGAGGAATCTGGGAATGTAGAATTCAGGTTTCGGTCAACAGTGCAACAAGTTCCCCATTCACTGGAATAAAAAGTGGCCACTGGCTTGATCTTGATCATTATTCTTTTCCCAAAGAGAATGGTAGGAGTGTATCCAGCATTCAGATGCAGTACAAATGGTAGAATGCTTAGCTAAATTGTGGTGGGATGTTTCTTTAATTCATTGGTGAGGTTCGGCACTGATGTTCTGGACACAGTCAGGGTTCCAAAATTATCGCACAGGGGTTCAGTTGGGTTGAGGCCAGAGCTCTGAAGTCAGATTCTTCCATTCCTGTCCCAGCAAACCCATTGCACATGGGTAGCTACAAAATGTGGCCATAGAGAATAAAAGTCACATTTGCTGGAGCCAGGGAACCTGGCCCAATCCATGAAAAGGAAACCAACACCAGTATTCCTCCTCCTAAAGTTGGCATTATGGATTGAGGCTGGTAGCATTCCCTTGACATACAGCAACTGATCCATGAGCCATTACAAAGGCAGCTTTACACCACTCCAGGAGATGCATGGCATGCTGATGTGGGGGCTTAAGATTCCGATGAATAGCTCTTGAGCTGATGTTTCCTCCAGGCAGTCTGAAGCTTAGTAGTAAGTTCTGAGGACATGAGAGTATTTTTTTCAACTGAAGTATTGTTGCACCAAGGCATTCTCGATGTTACTTGACTTTTACCTGGGATATTTCTAGCAGGGCAGAAAATTGGCAAACTCTGGTGGCATCCTATGGTGGTGTCACGTTGAAGGTCTACTACAACCCATTCTGCTGTCGTGTTTGTTACTGGAGATCACCTGGCTGAGCATTTGACACCTGTGTTAGCAATGGATGCGCCTTCACAAAACAATTCCATTCATTAGAAGGGGCGTCTGGATACTTTTGGCTATGAAGTGTATGTTCACCGATATTCTGACTTCTGTAGATATTTATGCCCAAGTAGAAGGCTACTTGTGGTGATTGGTAACATTTGAGCTACAATATACTGAATTATTGTATTTAGAAGATTCTTATTAATGCATTTTCATTTGTGATATTTTTTTCCCCCACAGGTATTCATGGCATGTATTTGTCGACCCTACAGCCCACCATTCAGTTCAAAGGGAAAAGGGGAATATTGTCTGTGCCAGATGCAGCTCTAAGATCTGTTCCATTATTCTATTATTATCACTGCTTTCAGCTGCTTTGGAAATTAATGAATATTGCGACACAGAGATGGGCTGCACTTGAACTCCTGGGATGTCACAACTGACATCTTTGTAGCTCTGAGCGACTGTCTGAATGAGCAAGGCTGAATCCCAAGCAGCTGGGCACTCATTTCAAGGTATTTGGGTATGTCCATCCTGAGTTCCTGAGCATGATCCTGTTTTTCTTTTACAGACATCCGAAATGCCTGACCCATGTAGGGCAGAATTATGCACAAGGCTTCTTGGAGAGCGAGCCACAGCTGGATCAAGTATATTCTTGAGAAAGACACTGAATTGGTGCTACGAGAGAAAGTACCAATCACAACCTTGCTTAGGGCTTTGTCTGGGCTTAATCTTCGTTCCTCCTAATTTTTTGACTTGCACACACAAATATGTACTTTTGTGCACCCTTTTAAATGTACCTGCACCTTCGTAGCATTCAAGCAATGTAGACGTGTCCCTTGGTTTGAATCAATTTCAATGGAGAAAATCGACAATCATCTAAAAACCTCGACCAGATTTTTCATCAGGATCAAAGAAGATATTTTTCATCTCAGCCTTTGAGAAATAGTCCCGACGGCAGTCCTGTGAGTTTCACACGGGAATCTGGCTGCTTAATCACCACCGTTTTTAGGGGCAGTTTTCCTTCTGGCAGCTTGAAAGGTTTCAATCAGTAGTAGTTAGCTGCCACTTAAGAACATTCTTGTTGGTGGGTCTTGCTCCATTAGATAATTGTAGGTGAGCTTGCCACAAATGTGTTTCCGGTTGTCTCAGTACATCTGGGCCAAAATACACAAGCATTAGTGGATACAAAGCCAATATTAGAGATGACAGGGCCCCGTACTACTTAATTAGCAGGGCCCTCCCTTCATGAGGCTCAGGTTATTAACCCACTGAGCTGTCAAATCCTCCGATTTTATCGGGAGTTACCAGATTTCCGGCTCGGTCCCACAGTCTCCCGTCACTCTGATGCATTCCTCCAATTTAGGACGATTTCTGACAATTTGAAGGCAAAAATCCAGTGTGCGTATGCGCAGAACATTTCCGTGACATTAGCAAAGCACAGTGCAGTTTTCTGTGGCTTTGCGAGAAGTTCTGCGCATTTATGTGACGGAACTTCCTGCTAACATCGGTTCCGGTGATATCACAAATTTTTTTTGGCATATCTGACTAATTATCCAGGTCTACTGGTTGGTGGTCCCTGACAACTAGGGTTGCCACCTGGCCGGTATCTTACCAAATGATGGTTGATCCCAATGTTATTAATAGGGAAACAAGATAAATATATAGGAAGGCCGGTATTTTTTTCCAGAAAAGGTGGCAACCCTACTGACAACTAAGAAAATGGGGAACCAATTAAAAATATTGCTCATCTAAACAGATTATGCTGACAATGTTCCAACTCACCCTGGTCAGGCCTACTTACACAGTCTCCACACACCCTGACTGACTTGGGTACCCATAGTGCCAAACCCCTAACAGGACTCCCCATCTAACCCCCCTCCACATACCTGCTGGCTGCTCTAAATGGACACCTAAATCAATATTAGCTACAAACAAACATAACATTTTTTCTCTCAACGTGTCCACTGGAGGAATTGCTCTTAAAGAAATGTTAGGATGATTCAAGTGCCTTGGTCAACAGCTTTTAGGGCAGTCGCCAATGGGGAGATTTGTCGAAAATGCATCTCCATTAGAAATAAATGAAATCGCTAGTGGTAAGACAACATATCGCGAAGTTGCCCGAAGTTTACTCCTCAGACAATTGTGGAAGAAAGTATTGATGCATTGGTTGTAACGCCATTGATTTCAATTTCCAATAGAGAGGCATTTTCGGGAGATTTGTTGCCCATAGTTTTTTTTTTTTGTGGGCGACAAATCTCTCCATCGGCCACTACGCTTAGGGGATGACCCTTGGGTGCTGATATATTAAAAAAGGAAACACAAAAAATATTTTTTGTAAAATCCTCCGTGTCTGGCTAATCACAGGGAAATCTGTAAGTAGAGATGGAAAAGGGGGATCAGATCTGTGCACGAGCAATAACTTTCATACTCCTGTGCCAAACGGGTAGGGTAGAGGGCAGTGCCAGGTGTAAATCTGCCACTGGATGAGTCTTGTCATACATTCCCCTTGTCAAACATCAGAAAAAGAAATACAGCAAATGTAGGGCTACAGAGAATCCAATAGGGCTCACACACAGCTCATTTTTATAGGTGTGCCTCTTCAAAGGTTAAGGTTGAAGGGTATGTGACAAGTTCTGCCCGAAAAGGCTGTGTTCACTGATCCTTGTAATGCCTGTTAGGATAATGAGTTCACAGACGGCTGTTAGTTAATAAAAAGGATGTAAAATCCCTATAGCTGTGTAGAGCGTGGTTAGATACCCAGAACATGAAACATCATTATATTGAGTTTAATAGAAACGTATCGAAGAAGTTCATAAATCCTGTGCTGCAGCAAAGCCTGATGGATCCTCTAGTTCGGTCTCAGCAGATGGGCATAAAGGAGAACACAGTGTTTTAACCAGTAGGCATCATATTTGTGCTTTTTGATTCCTCTCTTCCTACCTAAATCTTACCAAGATTCACCTGTTGATCTCTGCTTTGACACTCACCTTAACACTGTTTGATGGTGGAGACCTGCTACCCTAGAGCCAAGTCCTTTATATGTGGCTCTTACTGGGTGATCAGTGATTGACAACTGTAATTGAATACACAAGCACAGCACATCCGAAAACAAAAACGCCGAATCAGACCACATCAAAGAGGCCCCCTTTTTTTTTTCCAAACTTTTTTTTTCTGAAATGGTCACAGACAGTATACAATTCACCAGAGTGGACTCACAACTTATTGTATGAATGTCTGGCTTGCAAAATGACTCGAGGTTCCCATTCAGTGTTTCACGAAATAAGCTGAAGACTGGGGGGTCCTTTGATATTTCGAAGGAGGTCACGTGCTTGATTTTAAAAAGGGACAATTAATGCTCCGGTTAAATGCCCCGGCCTGCCTCTTTAGGCTGAGAAACACATCGCTTTGAAGAAGGAATGCTTACAGCCAAAGGCACAGGGGCTTTGAAATGATGGCGCTAATTATGAAAATGGCAAGCAGTAATGTTACCAACATGGAAGCAATTTGGGCAGAAGTCATTTGCCTTGTTTTGTACCAGTAGGAGAGTACAAATGGTTAGTTTAACCTCTCGACTTCCAGCCGGATAATATATGTTTCAGGATGACAGAGAATTATCTTAAACTCTTTGTTGTCAAAGTCACTGGCTCACTCACAATTTCGTGTTTTTGGGACGGCTTTTGGCAACTGGTGGTCTCACCACGGATCCTTGTTTCCTTAATGACTGAGGCAGGAAACTTATCAGCTCTTCGTCACATATAACACGACCCACATGCACTGGATGTGGAGTATTACAGTATGCCACTATATTAAGGGGCATAACAAGAGGGGAAGACAACTCTGCAAATGCTAGGGACCCCAGAAGTGAAGAGGGCCAAGTGGAGCCCTGAATTAAGTCAAAAGGTAATATTGCTCACATCTTGGGGGGCCCGTGATATTTCTGTGGGGATCAGAAACGTATAGTCGCAAGAATAACTATATTACTTATCACCATGGCATTTTACCTTGCAACAAAATACAGCAGAACACCATGCAGGATAAATACAGTGCCAATTCCATGTATAATACCCCTAAAACATGTCAGGACAAATATAGTGCCAGTTTCAAATATAGATATAATACCCCAGAATACATGGCAGGATACATACAGTGTCAATTCAGTATGTAATATCCCCAGAACACATGGTATAAATATAGTGCCAATTTATTGTATAATAACCCCAGAACACATGGCAGGATAAATACAGTGCCAATTCCGTGTATAATACCCCACAACACGATATGATGCAGATTCTATATATAATATGGTCAGGATAAATATAAAAAGTCAGGATAAATACAGTGCAGATTCCATATATAATACCCCAGAACACACGGCAGAATAAATACAGTGCCAATTCCATATATAATACCCCAGAACACATGGCAGGATAAATACAGAGCCAATTCCATGTATAATACCCCAGAACACACATCAGGATAAATACAGTGCCAATTCCATGTATATTAACCCACAACACATGGCAGGATAAATACAGTGCCAATTCCATATATAATACCCCAGAACACACGGCAGATAAATACAGTGCCAATTCCATGTTTAATACTCCAGAACACACAGCAGGATAAATACAGTGCCAATTCCATGTATAATACCCCTGAACACAAGGCAGGATAAATACAGTGCCAATTCCATGTATAATACCCCAGAACACATGGCAGGATAAATACAGTGTCAATTCCATGTATAATACCCCAGAACACATGGCAGGATAAATACAGAGCCAATTCCATGGATAATACCCCAGAACACATGGCAGGATAAATACAGAGCCAATTCCATGTATAATACCCCTGAACACAAGGCAGGATAAATACAGAGCCAATTCCATGTATAATACCCCTGAACACAAGGCAGGATAAATACAGTGCCAATTCCATATATAATACCCCAGAACACACATCAGGATAAATACAGTGCCAATTCCATGTATAATACCCCACAACACATGGCAGGATAAATACAGTGCCAATTCCATATATAATACCCCAGAACACACGGCAGGATAAATACAGAGCCAATTCCATGTATAATACCCCAGAACACACAGCAGGATAAATACAGTGCCAATTCCATGTATAATACCCCAGAACACATGGCAGGATAAATACAGTGTCAATTCCATGTATAATACCCCAGAACACATGGCAGAATAAATACAGAGCCAATTCCATGTATAATACCCCAGAACACATGGCAGGATAAATACAGAGCCAATTCCATGTATAATACCCCTGAACACAAGGCAGGATAAATACAGAGCCAATTCCATGTATAATACCCCTGAACACAAGGTAGGATAAATACAGTGCCAATTCCATATATAATACCCCAGAACACACATCAGGATAAATACAGTGCCAATTCCATGTATATTACCCCACAACACATGGCAGGATAAATACAGTGCCAATTCCATATATAATACCCCAGAACACACGGCAGGATAAATACAGAGCCAATTCCATGTATAATACCCCAGAACACATGGCAGGATAAATACAGTACCAATTCCATATATAATACCCCTGAACACAAGGCAGGATAAATACAGAGCCAAATTGATAAATAATGCCCCAGAACATATGGTAGTATATATATATATTTCCAATAGCATGAATAATAGCCACAGAACATACCAAAGTATAAATGTAGTGTAATGTTTATGTATAAAACCTCCATTCTGTTTGTTGGCGGAAGTTCATTAAAGTTGGTTTTGAAAAGCTTAGCCTAAAATTGAGAAAATAAAGTGTGCTAGTGGGTAAAAGCACAATGGCAGTATGTCCTGTGTCTCATTTAGAAGGATATTTATATGCTCCACCACCCTTCAGACTGGACAGTTATCTTATGCATCAATGGTTTGTCACCGGCATCCGCACTTTCATTAACTGACTGGTCTACTTAAGAACATACACAGGACATAGATAGAAACACAGTCGATACTCACATTCACTATTCCCAATTACATCCTTACATCAAATTGTCACATGGTGATAAAAACTGATGTTTTTTTAGAAGGATTCTTGTGCTGAATGCTTACATGTTATCTTACTGGGCTGACAGCAACACTGACATACACACATCCATATATTTCATATCCGGGTCCCCCCAGAGCCGACTGGGATCCCCTGGTAGGTCAGAAGGCAAAAGGGTGGTGGTGGGGGTCCCATAGGAACAGTCAGGGCTCTGCTTCCCCTATAGTTGTTAAGAGGGCATCATATATATCCAAATTGCTGATGCTTCAATAATACTTGACTTAACTGTGAGTTATCCAAGAAGTCTTAAATTCCAAAAGATACCGACCTGTAGTGGTTTCACAATGGCATAATATCACATTGCCCATCTGCAGCCTGAGGGATTTAGGCTTTCTAAGACCTAGCGGACACAACCTCTGGGGATTTTGGCTTTGCTAATTAAAAGACTGAGGGATAATAAAATCCATGTTTAAAGGAAAGATATACCCCTTTTTTACACGTGCATATTCAGTGCAGCATTTTTGCATATGCCCAACTGAATGAGATCATGTATCTAATCTTCTGATTGACAAGCTGCAAGTTGGACTTCCAATCAAATGTGTGAGGCCGCTATTTGGACTTCCAATCGGATGTTTGAGGCCACTAGTTGGATTTCCACTCAGATATGTATGGCCGCTAATTGGACTTCCAATCAGATGTGTGAGGCCACTAGTTGGACTTCCACTCAGATATGTATGGCCGCTAATTGGACTACCAATCAGATGTTTGAGGACCCTAGTTCAAATTCTGATCAGATGTGTTAGACCGCTAGTTGAACTTCCAATCAGATGTGTGGGGCCACTAGTTGGACTTCCACTCGGATATGTACGGCCACTAATTGGACTTCCAATCAGATGTATGACACCGCTAGTTGAACTTCCAATCAGACGTGTGAGGCCACTAGTTGGACTTCCAATCAGATGTGTGAGACATCTAGTTGGCCTTCCAATTGGATGTGTGAGACCGCTAGTTGGACTTCCAGTCAGATGTGTGAAACCGCTAGTTGGACTTCCAATCTGATGTGTGAGACATCTAGTTGGACTTCCAATCGGATTTGTGAGACATCTAGTTTGACTTCCAATCGGATGTGTGAGACATCTAGTGGGCCTTCCAATCGGATGTGTGAGACCGCTAGTTGGACTTCCAGTCAGATGTGTGAAACCGCTAGTTGGACTTCCAATCTGATGTGTGAGACATCTAGTTGGACTTCCAATCAGATGTGTGAGACATCTAGTTGGACTTCCAATCAAATGTGTAAGACCTCTAGTTGGACCTCCAATCGGATGTGTGAGGCTGCTAGTTGGACTCCCAATCACGTGCATGGCTGCTAATTGGACATACGTCATACGTATAAAGTCATTTACCAAAATAATGGTTACATTTAAAAGCTTCTCATTGGACCAATCAGCAGAATGAGGTCACTCACTGGACTCATAGATCTTCGTCTGGTCAGTCTTACAGTCAATCTTGTTTATCTCATTTGACAGCTGTGACCACATGCAGCATATATATATATATATTTTAACCAGATTAGAATCATTTAAAGAAATGCACACCACTTTAATCCAATGTAAACTGGGAACACTGCACATGGCTGCTGTACAATCGTTCATATACAGCAGCCCTGGGTGTGTTTTTGACTGGGGAAGGAAGTGTTCATATCACGGCTAGGGTTGCCACCTGGCCAGGATAAAAAATTATGGTTGAACCCAATATTATTAATAGGGAAAAATGATAAATATATAGAAAAGCCGGTATTTTTTCCGGAAAAGGTGGACTTGGGGACACATTTTTCCGGGCGAGAAAGTCACCAGTGTAGTTGAAGCATGTAATAAGCAATGTACATGACAGATATCCCTGTTTGAACAGGGCCGTTTCAGGCTGTTATCAGGGCCGGAACTAGAGGTAGGCAAAGTACGTACCTGCTCTGTCACCTACCCCATGTCCGGTCCCATCTCTCCCCGGCTGATGCCGGAATCTCAGTGCGTAAATGCGCTTCTGCGCAGTTTCCGTCTCTCCCTTGCCGCTGCTGAAATTTCTGTGCGGAAATGCGCTTCTGCACATGCACGCACGATTGCAGTTGCGCGCATGCGTGCTATGAGTGTAGTTTCGCACATGCCCAACCGAGCGCACTATCATCCGGCACCCTGGCCAGCCGGGTTGGCCCGGCTTTGGCTGAGGCAGCGTCCGAAATGCTGCCCCTCCCCCCGCCCGTTGCACTTACCTTACATCGCTAGCGCAGAGAGCGAAATTGCTCTCTCTGCACTAGAAAAGCCGAATTTCCGGTTTAATAACTGGAAATGTGCCTCTTAAAGCTACCAGGATCGGTTTTTTCCCTCATGGTAGAAACGCCCCTGGGTTTGAATATATAATATGCAGAAAAATATATTTGTTATTGGGTTTTTAAGACATTTTAGATATAAACCCTAGTTTCTAGACTTGTTTTTTTGGGAGCAGCCCTCCTGTCTGTTTCTTTGGGACCAGGCAAAGTATCCTGGATTTACGATCCATTTAAAGTGTAAAGGTGGCCATACACGGACAGATAAAGCTGCAGATATCAGTCCTTTAGTCCAATACGACATTTTATCTGCCCGTGTATGGGGGCTTCTGACTGGTCTTCCTGATCGATGTCTGGCCACGATATCAATCAGGAAGGTTTCATTTTTCCACCAACCGACCCGTCGGAGTCCATTGGAGCCTCTAGGGCCGGATGTTCGGATTACCCCGATATAGCCCTGTCGTTGGTGGGTATCGGTGAAAGATCCGTTTGTTTGGCGATGTCGCCAGATGAGCGGATCTCTTCATGTATGGCCAGCTTCAGAGAATCTTTCAGGCTGTCGTGTCCTATAGAAACGACTCTTTTCAGAGAAGTGACAGCTCCCCCGGTTGTTCAAGGTGAATGACCTTATTTTGGACCCAGTTCATTAAAATCAATCTTTATTTGTCACCGGGCAGCACAACAAAATCCCTCCCGTGTTACATAAACGTGGGTTTTAAATTAGTGCCTCTTTCATAGGCAAACTTTTCCGAAGCGCGGCTTTTATAGGTGGGGGGGTTGGTTTGGAGCGCGAGGGGTTAATCAAATCCCTAGATTCCGCCTGATTAAGTGATACACAAGCTGATGTGGAAAGCGGAGGGGAATGTAGATTGTCTGCAGGGGGACCGCCACTCCAGCTGATTGATAATATACATTTGTTTTAAAAAAAAAAAGCAGTTTCCTTTTTAAACGATAACGAATAAACATTAAAGGGAAAGCTCATTACGTCTCGGCGATAGAAACAAATTGGCAAAGTTTCTTTAGAATTCAAACCCATCTCCTTTCGGTCGCCCTTAAGGAAAAGGAGCACAGCTTCTCCCTTTTTATATGCGCCTTTTGAAATGTGCATTTATATAAGAGTCACTTCCCCGAGTTGTTTCATTCCAACATCAGTCATCCCTCCGCTTGTCACGTATTGTGACTGGCGATTGATAGGGGAGGAAAAAGTGGTGCAAATGTAGCTTTTTTTTAACATTTTTTTTTTTTTTTTGGATTTTTCCAGAAGAGCAGGGCAATGACTCTGATAGGCTGTCGATTCTTTGTGATGTGGTTTTTCCTTTTTTTTTTTTTTTTTTTTGTTGCACTGAGCCACTGTAAGTAGTGCTGTGTAATTTTATCCTGCTTGGATTTCTGGTTCACACAAGACTGATACCTTGCCTGCCTCCTTTGTATCAATTGGTTGGAGATCTGTCTATTGTTGCAGGAAGCTTTTATTTCAATGCTGTCGAACAACACCATTCCTCTCCAACTCATAAAATGCACTAGGGCTCTCGGTGCCTTCTTTTTTTTCTTCTCTCTCTCTTCTTCTTCCAACCCCCCCCCCCCTTCTCTTCTGTCCTCCCCTCCTTCGGTCTTGCAAGTCGAGAGAGAGATGGTTAAACTCTGATTACTGCCACTAATTCAAGGAGCTGTGGCCTTCGCTGGGTGTCTATTTATTTAGAAGATCAAGACAAGAGGGAGATAAAAGGTCAGATTGAGTCAGATAAAGCTGCCAATGTTTCATGCATCACGGCAGTGGAATTTGCCACTTGGAGAGCTTCTAACAAGACGTCTTTAATGGGACCCCTTAAGTCATTTGTTTCCAGACTTCATCTACTTAAGAGACTTTGTGTTTCGGCCATGCCACAATGGTTATAATTTGGATTCTGTTGCTGAGTTTTATCAGTTGCGGTCCGCAGGTATCCTGGGCGAAGAGGCTGGAGAGAGAACCTAAGTATCCTTGTTCCCGAGGAGGCAAACTGTGCGACCCCAGGCAGAGACGAGATGCTGGGGGACGTGGAGGGGTTTACGAACATCTTGGAGGCGCCCCTCGAAACAGAAAACTTTACTGCGCTACTAAGTACCACCTACAGATACACCTCAACGGCAAGATTAACGGGACTCTGGAGAAAAACAGCGTATTTAGTAAGTGAAGCGACCATCATTCAATGTGTTATGCTTTTTTTTCCTACAATGAACCAACCACCCCCCCAAATATTTTCTATTTCATGATAATAATGGGTATCTTTATTCTAATATATATATATATATTTATTACTGTTAATGCATTAATATGAATAAGAGACGCTAATGAATGCCGTGGGAGAGCCCAAAGCCTACTGCATTTAAAATGAACAATATATATATATATATATCGAACCCTGGGAAATAGTTAAAGCGAATGATGCTTTCGATTACCCACTTAACACTTCAGTGCCGTGACACAGCAATATTTTCTTTAACAAATTCTTTACGCCCAGATGATTTTTTTTTTTTTCTCCATACTCATTTTGGTCTTATGAATGAAAGAGACGACAGTCGGAGCTGGCGGAGCATAATCTCCTTTTCCCTGCACTTTTCTCTCAATAGACCTGCAGGGTAGGGATGTCCCTTCATCTCTCCGCTGTCAGTTGTTTTAAACAGTATTTAAAAACCCTGGTAAGGGGATAAGGAGGCTACGGACAATAGCTGACTGCGGCTTGCTGTTACTACATATGTAGAGTCTTATCCTTATGCTTCGGTTCCCTTGAATGACTCTTGTCATAGAGCTCAGACGCAGTGCAAATGTTATGCTTCCAGACTCAATTGTCACATCCTATTACTGTGGATACTGTGAACCCTTTTCACAACACTTGTGCCCTTTTGCACATGGCTTGTGATGATTATAAACAAGGGGGTGGCTTCGGGTTAAGAAATAGCCTATTTGTGTTCTAAGGAGGCACCGAAATAACAGAGGAGACGGGAGAAGCTAAGTGAGCCCTGGGGGTATGAGGTTGTTGCCTGAGGCATGTGCTCGGAGGTGGCTAACACTAAATAAAACGGTGATTAGATTAGAAGCCCAGTACTTTCTAATGTCACGCAGAGCTTTCAGACTTTATGGATTATATTGATGGCCAAGGGGAGACATTTCCGTAGCCTCTTAATAGAATCATTTGGGATTCCTAGAGACAGGCTGGAAGTACAGTGCTACTTAGCCTCAAGGACAGACCTTGCAATGAAACGGATACTTTGCTTTTTTTAACTCCTACCCCCAATAAAAAAAAGATGGCCGGGGTCAAATGGTTTAGCACAAGGTTGTCAAACGGTTGGGGACGCAAGCTCCATCTGGCTACGGACGCAGGGAAGCCACATTGACTTCCCTGGGTGAAACTAAACAAAACATAAGAAGCATTGCTACTAATATTTTATGATTGTTGAGGTCCACCGATGCGTGTACTGCAGAAGGTATAGATTCCTTAACTCCCTTGAACTGTAGGGGAACATTTGGCATGACAGTAATACATGGGTGGAGGGTCATTTTTGTGTTTGGGGAGGCTATTTAAAGACTTTTCATTTTTAACATGGATACCCCAGAACACACGGCAGGATAAATACAGTGCAAATTCCATATATAATACCCCAGAACACATGGCAGGATGAATACAGTGCAAATTCCAAGTATAATACCCCAGAACACACGTAAGGATAAACGTAAGGATAAATACAGTTCCAAATCCATGTATAATACCCCAGAATACATGACAGATTCTACACATAATGCCCCTAGAACGTATTCGTATAAATGCAGTGTCAGTTTCATGTATAATAAACCCAGAATACACGGCAGGATAAATACAGTGCCAATTCCATATATACAACCCCCAGAACACATGACAGGATAACTACAGTGCCAATTCAATGTATAATACCCCAGAACAAATGGCAGGATAAATACAGTGCCAATTTCATATATAATACCCCAAAACGCATGGCAGAATAAATACAGTGCCAATTTCATATATAATACCCCAGAACACACGGCAGGATAAATACAGGGCCAATTCCATATATAATACCCCAGAACACATGAAAGGATAATTTCAGTGCCAATTCCATATATAATACCCCAGAACACATGGCAGGATAAATACAGTGCCAATTCCATATATAATACCCCAGAACACACGGCAGGATAAATACAGGGCCAATTCCATATATAATACCCCAGAACACATGAAAGGATAATTTCAGTGCCAATTCCATATATAATACCCCAGAACACATGGCAGGATAAATACAGTGCCAATTCCATATATAATACCCCAGAACACACAGCAGGATAAATACAGTGCCAATTCCATGTATAATACCCCAGAACACATGGCAGGATAAATACAGTATTGTTGTGTTTCCACTGCACACCCGGAACTTTACTCACTTTTGCTTCTCTAGTGGTGCTGGTTATCCGCCGACCCGACAAGGCCCCTCAGCAACAGCAATTCAACAATTATGGATCCGCACACACCAGTTTTTCTGCAGTGGGGAAACCCCCTTTCTTTTATTTTTATACACCACCAATATCGATATTGGTGGTGTATAAAAATAAAAGAAAGGGGGTTTCCCCACTGCAGAAAAACTGGTGTGTGCGGATCCATAATTGTTGAATTGCTGTTGCTGAGGATAAATACAGTGCCAGTTCCATATATAATACCCCAGAACACACAGCAGGATAAATACAGTGCCAGTTCCATGTATAATACCCCAGAACACACAGCAGGATAAATACAGTGCCAGTTCCATATATAATACCCCAGAACACACAGCAGGATAAATACAGTGCCAATTCCATGTATAATACCCCAGAACACACAGCAGGATAAATACAGTGCCAGTTCCATATATAATACCCCAGAACACACAGCAGGATAAATACAGTGCCAATTCCATGTATAATACCCCAGAACACACAGCAGGATAAATACAGTGCCAATTCCATGTATAATACCCCAGAACACACAGCAGGATAAATACAGTGCCAATTCCATGTATAATACCCCAGAACACATGGCAGGATAAATACAGAGCCAATTCCATATATAATACCCCAGAACACATGGCAGGATAAATACAGAGCCAATTCCATGTATAATACCCCAGAACACACAGCAGGATAAATACAGTGCCAATTCCATATATAATACCCCAGAACACACGGCAGGATAAATACAGTGCCAATTCCATGTATAATACCCCAGAACACATGGCAGGATAAATACAGTGCCAATTCCATGTATAATACCCCAGAACACACAGCAGGATAAATACAGTGCCAATTCCATGTATAATACCCCAGAACACACAGCAGGATAAATACAGTGCCAATTCCATGTATAATACCCCAGAACACATGGCAGGATAAATACAGAGCCAATTCCATATATAATACCCCAGAACACACAGCAGGATAAATACAGTGCCAGTTTCCATGTATAATAACATATGGCAGGATAAATAAAGTGCCAATGTCATATATTCTCCTATGCCATGAATCTTAATAGCATCTCAGAATGACAGATATGGAAATGTACCTTGTAACATAGAGAGAGAGAAACCCCTAGGGGAGGAGTTGTGTTGACACATTAAATTCGCCAGCATAAAACATTCACGTGAGGCATCTGACGGCCAACTTATGACATAACTGCTAAATGTACTGTTAAGCCACGATGATTACATCCGCCGATGACACTTCACTTGTGAACAAGGCTTTGTAACATTACACTGGAAACCAGCAGGGTGGGGTCCATAAAGTCAGGACAAGGTCAATTCGGCTTCCTTTTTTGGGGGGGGGATACGGTTTGATTTTGCTGCGAAATCGAGGGTTAATAGCCAATGCAATGGAGACCGATGCGGGCAGTGAACGAGTTAAAAATGTCAGTTGTCAACGTTGTCCCAGGAATAAGTAACAATGCTACAACCCCACCAGGAGGTCCAGCGACAATGCACGAGACCCTCTGGCAGCGATTGTGTTCGACATTGGCTAAAGCCTCTTATGCTCAATAAAACAAATTAACTACTGGGCTGCTTATTTGTTGTAATGCATTATCCTAACGTTTGGGATTTCCAAGATTAAACCTGGTTCTTTTGGAAGCCCATGCAAGTGTGCCACTGATTTACTGGGGCGGGAAAAACTGTTGTGTTTGTTTTCTTAATCCCCAAATATTTGTAAAACATTTAGACTTTTGGTAGCCAACGCAAACTGGACAAATCCTGAAAAAGAAGACTTAAAGGCAGTGAGAAAAAAAAAACAGTAATTTCTAAAAGGAGGCATTTAGAGCCCATCTGTTGTTGCAAAACTGCCATGAACATGAATAATGAAGGCCAGTGGCTGACCCATTAGAACCTAATGTCGAAATCTCTTGTTGGAGTAGTCAAGAACATGGGGGTAATTTACTGAGACCAAGTGCAAGAGTGCTAAAGGGTGCAAAAACAGCACAAGGTGCAAAGTGTTGCTCTCCTGGGCACATGACAGCCATGTCCTTAACACCTTGCATTGGGCAGGCCTTATGTATGTTGGACTGGTAAGAACTGACCCTTAATGGAAAACCCAATACAAAGCAGTTTCCAATTCAAGATCCCTAATGGTTTTGTTTGTTCATTCTAGTAAATCACCTTCTTTTTTAAATTGCCCCTCTTTATGGGGGATAGGACTTGGGAGTTGGACCAATTTAAAGGAGACTACAAGTAGAATGGATGTCCCATTGTTCCCCTAAAACAAACGATAAACAATGGCAGTAGTTATTCCACGTCACTGAAGACTGTACAAGAAAAGCAATATGGCCGACCCCAACCTTCTGCAAACACAATAAACTAGACCTTGTTCTTGTTATAGGAAAACATAAATGGCACTAATAGCTGTAGAGTAATTGCCTTCTAAAGGGGTAGCTCATTTTACATTGAACTTTTAAGGTGGCCATACATAGACAGGTCTCCTCGTTTGGAGAGGTCGTGAAACGAGCGGATCTCGCACCGATATACCCACCTTGAATGGGCGATATTGGGCTGATCTGATCGTGGGCCCTAGGGTCCAATGATTGGATCACAAGGCCAGGAATGCAGGTGGTGGGATTGAAGGCCACATTAAAAATCCGTTGTAGGCCTCGATCCAACGCAAATTTTAAGCCTGCCCGATCGAAATCTGGCCTATAAGCCTCGTCGGAGGGCCCGTAAACTGGCCAATAAGCTGCCAGCTTTGTATGGCCACCTTTAGTATGACGAACACAGTGATAAGGTAACAGTTGAGTTATCTGAAGACGAATATAATAATAAAAAAGGAAATAAGGCAGATAATTAAAAAACCCATAGAAAATGAACACCAGTTGAAATGTTGCTAACAATAGGCCCCACTTTATTTAAAGATGATTTTCCCCTTAAGATGATGGTAATGGCACAGGGTATCGTTCCTTCTCGTCCAGATACCTACAGGAGGCTTTCTACATTGCGGCACTTTGATTCTCAAGGAAAGAAACAGGCAAAGCTGGATCCAGCCCTTCTTCTTCTTCTTCAAAAGCCTGAATTTTTGGAACACAGTATATTCAAATGTGCTGCTAGGAAACAAACTGGAGGAAATCCTTTAATGACTTCTTGGCGCTGCCCAACATGAATCATATTTAGGAGGCAGTTATTTGATATCGTACATTGTGCAGGGAGCTAATTATATTAAAATGATGTCATACGATGAGGCCCCGCTGTATTGAGTGACATAACGTCAGGGGCCTTCCCATGATGCTGCTGCCCACAAGCAACTATCTTGCCCATCCTAGCTGAATATTTGCTGTCCATATTCCATATATCCTTGTTTTTGTTTTTATATAAAAAGGGAGTGTTGTATAAGTGACTAAAGGCCAGTGTTTAAATTGCAATATAAATACAGGTATGGGATCCAGAAAGCTCTGAGTTACAGAATGTACAGAATAGATTCCATATTATCCAAATAATCCAAATTTTAAAAAATAATATCCCTTTTCTGTGTAATAATAAAACAGTCGCTTGTACTTTATCCCAACTAAGATATAATTAATCCTTATTGGAAGCAAAACCAGCCTATTGGGTTTATTCAATGTTTATATGATTTTCTAGTTGACTTAAAGTATGAAGATCCAAATTCTGGATAACAGGTCCCATACCTGTACAATGTATATATGAAGTGAGATCACAGAGTGCTATGCATGGGGAGAAAGGATTAAGCAATTTGTCTCCTTTATTTCCAGGTATTTTAGAAATAACCGCCGTGGATGTGGGAATTGTTGCCATCAAAGGGCTGTTTTCTGGGAGATATCTGGCCATGAACCAAAGAGGGAGACTTTACGCCTCGGTGAGTCGCCTGAAATGCGCAAACACCTTTCTTTCCCTCCTCTGCTGAAAGCTAAATCCCAAGGAGCTTTACTTTTGCAACAGTAACCGTACCTGCATTGGCTTGTGCTTGTTTTACTTTGCAAAGCCGAGGAGCTCAGGCTCCTACCGACTGACAATGGCCACTTTAACCTGGAAATCCACACACACACCTATAGATTACACATGAGAAAAACTTCCTAGAAGGGCATTGTGTGATCTATGTGCTTGTCACTGCAGCCTACAACAAAAATCTTTTGTACGTAAAGAATTCGCCTTTATTTTAACATTCAACTGAAAGGCTGACGTCACGCGAAGAGAGATTTGTCATATAAACAACCTGCCTAATGGGGCAAATGAAACCCACAAATAACTAGAAGCTAAAGTCATAATAATAAATAGAAGGCAGGGTGTCCTCTAATGACATGGTAGTATGGGAGAATCCTGGTGCTACACTAGGCTAGTCGCGTGCTGGTGCAAGATTTTGCATTTTGCGACGAAATCCACAACATATGTCTGTACCTTAGCAGAGGCAATGTTTTCGGGTGTAGGTATTCCAATCAGCAGAGGGCTGGATTCTCCACCTATATTTCGTTCCAGGCCAAGATCCACCTTGTCTGGCTGTAGCAATAACATGGCCATACACACAAAGATCTGCTCGTTTGGTGAGGTTGCCAAGTGAGGGGATCTCTCCTCGTTATGCACATCTTGAGGTTGGCAATATAGGGCCCAATGATCGGATCTTGATGACAGGAGGTCAGAGTGAGGACCACATCAACTCTCTCTCCAATATTCCCACCTTGAGGTGGGCGATATTGGGCTGATCCGATTCTGGGCTCTAGGGCCCAACTAATGGATCTCAATGACAGGAGGTGGGTGATATAAGCCTGATCCGATTGTGGGCTCTAGGACCCAACTAATGGATCTCAACGACAGGAGGTGGGCGATATTGGGCTGATCCGATTGTGGGCTCTAGGGCCCAACTAATGATCTCAATTGCAGGAGGTGGCGATATTGGGCTGATCTGATTGTGGGCTCTAGGGCCCAACTAATCGATCTCAATGACAGGAGGTAGACAATATTGGGCTGATCCGATTGTGGGCTCTAAGGCCCAAATAATGGATCTCAATGACAGGAGGTGGGCGATATTGGGCTGATCCGATTGTGGGCTCTAGGGCTCAACTAATGGATTCTCAATGACCGGATTGGCGATATTGGGCTGATCCGATTGTGGGCTCTAGGGCCCAACTAATGGATCTCAATGACAGGAATACAAGAAGTCAGAACGAGGACCTCATCAACGAACCACTGCGGATTTTTAAACCTGTCAGATATCGATCGGAGGGCCCAGTACACGGTCTGTGTATGGCCACCTTTAGTAACATCGGGGCAATCTCATAACCTTGATAAATGATAATTGGCCAGCGATCACCCATTTATCTGTCAGGCAGGTTTGAAAATTCTGATGGGTGAAGACCATATCAGATCGTTGATGAGGTCTTCTCCTGGCAAATTTCCACCTATTATGATAACATCAGTTTTATGGTCTACATGCAACTCAATGTGAAATCACCACATGTGCCATTATCCTAAGGGAAACTAAAGGGAAGATAAACTCCCACAGATAGCCCTGCCCGATTTGTTTTTCTTCTCATGGAGTGAGGCCTTAAGCCTGTGAAAGGAGGACACCTTTTTTGTGATATCATTGTGTTGATGAGCAGGAGCTTCAAGATGAAGGAGAATCCATTGTAAAATGTAGCGATTACTCACACAGTGACAGGATGGTTTGTTTAGTCACCCTATCTGTTTACTTGGAATAAAGAAACACGATCTGTTGTTAAAATAAGGGTTCTGTATCTTATCTCATTCCTATGTCTTTAGGATGTGCATGCACAGGATTGCCTCTGCCCTCTTTATCCATGGGAGAATGCATTAGTCTGTGTATAGTCAAGAAATAAAATGTCTCCAATATCCTCATTCATCACGTGGCGAGAGAGAATTTGCACACATTGTGTCTCTCCCTGGCAATAACCACCTCGTGGGCCACCGAGCAGAAAAACAGAAGCACATCCTACATTCCGTTGTTTCATTTAACTGGCGCAGGGGGTGCATATTATCATTTGCATGTGGGGCAGATTTATTAAGGTTCGAGATTCGTGTTTTCCACAAAATTTGAGTTTTCGAGATTTATTATACCCCAAAACCTGTCAAGGTCATGTAGGAGTTAATGGCAGAGGTCCCTTGAACCATTTGAAGATGTTAACAGCCTGCATGATGTTCAAATTTTTTCCGGACAATTTTGCCCGAAAACTCAAATGATTTGAGAGATGAGGTTTTTTTTCATTGAAAACTCAATCCATTCAAGGTTTTGGGTTTTGGGTTACTAATAGAAAAAAAACCTTTAATACCCGACCTCTGATAGAGCTACGTAGTCCATTCTGTCCAATAGTGCCCCATCTTCTAAATTACTCATTTGAAAGCTTATCAATAAAACAAATAACACAGATGTAAAGACTGTATTCCAGTTGGCCCATGGTGGAAGATATTGTCTACTTTGGCCATCCATTGCATTGGTCCTCTTCTGAACAGAAGTATAATTTCCCCTGTCTGTCCTTTATGTGCATGTCAAGTTATTGATAGGAAGTATTTTTCACAACGGATGATTTCTCTGTTCAAACTGCCTCCAAAGTGGCTCATAGATGTACCAATGGTTGAGGGGGGTGAAATAAACATGGCCGAAATACCCAGCTATATTGGTGGGTGTAAGGCTAGTTTTAAAACTTGATTTCCTGCGGAAACTTTTTTTGAATTGCTAATAAAGCAAATGTTTATAGGGTCAGACTGGGGTCCAGGGCCCACTGGGGCTGCAACTTCAAGGCTCCCCCAGGCAGTTCCCGATGCTGCAACTCTCCCTCTTCTTCGCCCCTCCTGCATATCTTTAACGTCTGTCCTTAAAGGGCAATTAAAGTCTAAAATAGAATACGGCTAGAAATGCTGTATTGTGTATACTAAACATGAACTTACCGCACCACAAGCCTAATCAAACAAATAATTTATGCTTTCAAAGTTGGCCACAGGGGGTCACCATCTTGTAACTTTGTTATACATCTTTGCAAGACCAAGACTGTGCACATGCTCAGTGTGGTCTGGGCTGCTTAGGGATCATCATAAATGATCAAAACAGCACAAGTCAAATAATATCTGCCAGAAGCGGATACAGCAAGACTGATTAATAATCAGAATATACAGACTGCACTGGGTCCTGTGTTGTCATGTAATCTAATGTGGATTTTATAGTTTTTGTATTGTTTAATACAAACTTTCTCCAACTCTGCAGAACCAGTGGCTGCAGCAAAATAATCATCCAAATAGAATCCCAGTTTATCTGTTTAAATCTGGCTCCATGATCTTTGTCCCTGCAGCTGGAGTTGGAAACAGTAAAGGGGATGTAAAGGCAAAATAAAATCCAATACAACTGTCTACACAGTCGCCGACTGCTCTACAGGGAAACAAACAAAGCTGCTTGAGTTCTGCATGGTTGGGAAGTAAGGCTCCCCCTGCTGTTCATAAGTATGATTGTTTCCCTGCAGAGCAGTTAGGGACCATCTGACAATTCCTTTCCACAGCAGTAAATGAAGGGAGAATTTCACTGCATACAGTCAGGTTTCTTATAAAAACACATTTTTTAATTAAAGTATATTGGAGATAGGTTTCTTTTTCGTTATAGTAAAAATGGGATTTTATTTTTTTGCCTTTAATGGCCAGGATCAGCATACACTTCAGCGGGGTGCAAGTCTGGGTTGGCAGGGCCCACCAGGTTTTTTCCCGGTGTTCCGCCAGCCTAGTTCAACCCTGAATGTTTATCGAAAAATAACCTCTATATGAAAGTTCACCTGATCTTGTCTTTTGTTCCAGGAAACATACAACCCTGAATGTGAGTTCGTGGAAAGAATTCATGAGCTCGGATACAATACTTATGCTTCGCGCCTTTATCGGACAGTTCCAAGCGGGGCAGGCACCAAGCGCAAGGCTAGCGCAGAAAGACTGTGGTATGTGTCTATCAATGGCAAAGGACGACCCAGAAGAGGCTTCAAAACCAGACGGACGCAGAAGTCTTCCCTTTTTTTACCCAGGGTGTTGGACAACAAAGACCATGACGCTGTGAGGTTATTTCATACGAACGCTGTATATAGAGAAAGTATTCTGAAACCCTCAAAACCGAGCGGAAGACAAAGACGAGGACAGTGAGGGGTGCAAACTATGAAGCAGGATCGCCCCTACGAAGCCACGAACATGAAATGACATTGTTCACTTAGACAAAAGTGATCTTGTTGAACTTATTTTTATGAACTGCGTAAGGCTGAAAAATACTGCCGCTAGAATTCATATTTTGACTCTCTGGGTATCTGAATCCTCAGTGTTCTTTTTTAAGACCCTCTGGTAGGGAGTTCTCATATTTCCATTGCTCGCCCGCACTTTTCTTGGGAGCGCAATCCAAGGTGCACTGAGAAGTAACGGTCATTCAGTTATTTGGTCTTCAATTTGCTCTTTGATCCACAGATCGGTTCTTCAAACATTGGCTTGACTCTGCCTTCAGGTCTACCTCAGATTCTGATATAATATTCCGTCCTAAAGAAAATGACAGTCCATTTAATGTGCCTACTTTAGGGGGGCAAGTTCTTAAAAGCTATTTATTACCCTTCATGAAGTACTGTATGACCATTGAAAATGTGTGTACGTTGTCTCTTCTCTTTCAATTATATAAAATTTGGAGAAAACGAGAAGTCTCTGCAGAAGATGCTTGCTTACATTTCAGACTGTGAACATTTGGTGCCCACTTAATCTTGTATACTGAAACGTTCTACACAGCAAGATTTCTCGTATACGATGCATAGGCATTCCTTTGTGAGCACTTTACACATAATTTAGTTTGAATGCATTCCGGAGATGTATCCTGGACGTATCTTCTTAGAGACTTGGCATTCGACTCATTGGCTGTGGTAGCATTGGCTATATGAATAAGATATATATGGTAGAAACGTCCCAAAACTTAAGGTTCACCTCGAAAGTATTACTATACTTGTTTTGCTGGCCTTGGAACAACAGAACTATAATAAATGTTACATTT
This sequence comes from Xenopus laevis, assembly GCF_017654675.1. NCBI lineage: Eukaryota > Metazoa > Chordata > Amphibia > Anura > Pipidae > Xenopus > Xenopus laevis. The sequence goes on from NC_054377.1 coordinate 8,643,602, forward strand.
TATTACAGTCGTCAACACTAATACCCTTTTGTGTAAAGCTGTTTCTTAAATTGGTCTTGGTGAGTAGATCATTGGCCAGTTGCATCACTGATGAGTTGGGCATGGACTTGTCTGACCCAATATCATTCAGGAAAATTGACATTTTAGCACTGAACAAAGACCAGTGGACTGCCAAGTCAGATGAGAAAGGACAAATGAGCTTTAAGGTGGCCATAGACGCACAGATAATTTCGTGCAAAACAAATTTTCGTACGATCTTCAGTGCGTTTATGGTGAGAAAAGAGCCGACCGATATCGGCGGAAGACTTGGATATCGGTCGGCTTGTTTGTATAAAGGTACAGATAAGATGATCAATGTGTATATGGGGGCCAATTCCCTATAGTTCGAGCAGAGATGACAGTTGCATCTGCCAATGCACCGTGATGGCCAGTGCATGATGTATGGGCAGATGAAGAAGTGAAGAGGAGCCATATACTGTGTGTGGCCCCTAGACTAAATGTGGCCATAGACGCACCGATAATATCATACGAAACAAAATTTTCGTACGATATCCGGTGCGTTTATGGTGGGAGACGAGCTGACTGATATCGGCAGAAGACTTGGATAACGGTCGGCTCGGAAAATTTTGATTGGGTTCCTTTGAAGGCATCAGAACATTGGCCATTGTTAGTGCTGAATCTTCAGTTACAGGTCGAATTCTATTGTTTCTCTCTGTATATCTGACGATTCAGCTCTACATGTGTGTATTGAAACAAACGATCTTTCCTAGAAACATCTTTTCCAGGAAAGATCGTAATTGTAACGTCTATGGCCATAAGGCCCGTGAGCCTCTCAGTTGAAAGCAAACCAGTTAGCCTGTGTATCGCTGCCTTAAACCTAATCTTTTATCTACCTTATCTTGTAATTTAAGAGTAAAAGGATTAGGGATGCACCGAATCTGATATTTTGGATTCGGCCGAACCCCCGAATCCTTCACGAAAGATTCAGCCGAATTTTACTTCCTTGTTTTGTGGCAAAAAGTCAAGCAATTTCCCTCTCTGCCCCTAATTTGCATATGCAAATTAGGATTAGGTTTGGCTGGGCAGAAGGATTCTGCCCAGCCGAAGGATTCCTGTTGAAAAAGGCCAAAATCCTGGCCGAATCCCGAACCGAATCCTGGATCTTAAAAAGGATTGGGCCAGACGATGAGGATCTCAGCAGAGAATCCAGTCCTCCACTGCTTCCTTGATGCTCGTTGGGCCTGCACCCAAATACATTGACTCAGCTCTGGTGGTGGATTTCCGTGTCTGCACCTGAGCCGAGTCGATGTATCGTGGTTGCAGCGGAGGAGCGGATTCTCGGCCTGCGGAGAAATCATCGTCATCATCGTCTGGCCCTAGCCAAAGGCTGTGTCCACATTTCATTATGCTCCTTAGTTTTTTTTTTTTATGGCCATGTATTTTTGTCTTCTATTCTATATTTTCTATGAAAAGCATAATACGAAGAAAAAAAAAACGTTTTACCCACTTCCAAACAGGTGTAACATTATTAACAAAAATAGGACATTTAGAAACTGAAATGCGGCCATGTGGCCCCCACAATGTATGTATTTTTTCTATTGGTTGAGTTTTCTAGGAATGCACCGAATCTACTATTTTAGGATTTGGCTGAATCCCGTGTGAAAGATTCAACCGAATACTGAACCCTAATTAGCGTATGTAAATTAGGAAACTAATTTGACTTCCTTGTTTATTGTGATGAAAAGTCACGTGATTTTTTTTGGATTCAGGTTTGGCCAATCACTTGAAAAAGGTTGAATCCCGGATTCCGTGTATCCCGAGAATTAACCTCTGTGAGGTTTTCATAATTCAGTGATTGCTAGAAAGATTAGATCCTGTTGTATTGGCTTCCTTCACTCTCTTTAAACTCTGAGACAGAATTCCAACGGTTAACAGAAACAGATGACAGGGGGCATGGGAACGTTGCCAAAGTCACTTTGTCCTGTTTCATGGAATGTTAATAAATACTTCCAGCAAGCTGCAATTTGCCCTCTAATTCCCTATAACTACTTCCTGCTTGTCTCCAGCCTTCCCATTGGTCCTACCCTTCATTATAGGATATCCTTTCTTATAGTCTATTGACAGTGTGCAAGTTCAAGGGTTTCCTTAGAGAAAGGACAGCGGGATGTGGAGAGATGATACTAACGGTTCAAATACAACAGATGGCACATTTTATAGATGACGACATTGTATGAGGAACAAGTATGAGACCCAGTCGGGCACCTCGTAACTGGCATATTCATAATGATTTGAACATATGAAACATTTCAGGAGAACATTAATGGTCAATGAATTAAAGCGAATGAGGTCTTCCTATCAGTAGTAAGTTGTCTCAAGGCCTATCTGAGGTTAAATCTGGAGTAGGTCAGCATCCTCCAGCAGACAGCATCCCACCCCCGTCTTTATGACAGTTTCAGTCTCTTTGAGCAGGACTTCCCAGTTGGAGATGAGGAGGCCAAATGAAGACCTCCAGTATTTTGAAGGCTTTCAGAACTCTGTAGGTGCATTGACGACATAACCATTTGAATATAATCCAAGTGTATATATCCAATCCAAGACTACATGGTCTATTTATTAAAAGTAAAAAAAATTTAGAGAAGAAAAAAAAATCCAATTTTTTGAGATACATTATGCAAAAAATCCGAAAATACTCCAGCTAAAACCTGTCAAATTCATGTAAAAATCAAAGGCAGAGATCCCTAACAATTTGAAGATGTTTTTTGCCTTGACGATTTTCGGGTGCTTTGGGATGTTTGACTCTGGTTTTCCCTCGAAAACTTAATAAATTCGAGGTATTCAAGTTTTTAGCCTATAAACTTGAAGAGGGTTATTTTCTAAACCTCAAATTTTTCTGATCGAGCATCTTTTGGCAGCGCGCGGACCGGCCTGATACTTTCGGGACCCGTGCGCGACCTTCCAAATGCCGGCTTCCGACTTCTGGGTTGAGCTTTTATAGAGCTGTGCCTCTTTTGTGACGGCAGCGGCTGGCGAGTCGGTGCGGGTCTATAAAAGAAACCCGGAAGTTGGAATCGGGCGGGTGAGGGTCGGGAAAAGCCTGACCCTCACATCACTACTGTATTATTAGAGCTTTCAATCAATAGTCAATTTGCTCATGCTCCCGCAAGTTCTGGTGGTCTGCTCTGGGTTTAGCCAAAAAAATCAGACTTTTTCTGGGTTTTCGTGCAAAAACTCAAAAAAAAAATCTAGCTTTTCGGGAGAAACGCCGGAAAAAAACGTACGATTTGGGTTTTTGCTTGTTTTTTTCGCCCGTTTTTTACAGATCCAATTAAATCAAGTTAAATTATTAACAAATAAGGCAAAATCAGGCATGGGAGTTTGGTTGTGCTTTTTTTATTGGGACAATAAGATAAATTCAGATTTTAGTAAATAACCTGTGAAAAATTGAGATATTTGTAAATAAATATTTTTTTTCTGTCCCATTTCTTCGAGTTGAATTATTAGTAAATTAGCCAAATTCGTTTTATAGCCCCGCGCCTCTCGCCCCGCCCGTTTTGTGACGTCATCGGTGGGCGGGTCGGTGCGGGAAAAGCCTGACCCACACATCACTACTGTAATGTTACAGCTTTCTATGATTGGAACAATTTGGCACCGGGAGATACGCCAGGGAACACGCCCAGGTTCTGAGTATATTTCATGTTCTAGAGCAGAGCACAACCTAATGTCATTATTTCAATTGTAGGAAATATCTGCAAATATTTGAGGGATTTCTGGAGTTTTCGTTGCCCATATGTGAACACCTGGCATTGGCAAACACCCGGGTACCTGATCTTCCCGTATGTACTTAGTAAAGGGGAAATACACAGTGAGTTGATTGACCAACCATAGTTTTGAGTGTTCCATCCATCACATGACCTATCAGCTGATCTCTCCAGGCAATATCTATGGTATGAAGGTTCTTCAATGTGAGGGGTATTTAGTTATAAGCAGGGGCTATTCCCAAATTATACAAAAGGGTTGAATAAGGGCCCACATTAAGGACATTCCTACAGTCTTCCTTACCCACAATCCACCCCTTTTCTTCTTATGATTGTGGGGGTTGTTTATGAAAGGTCACATTTTTTTATACCTCGAATAAACTCACAAATCAAATTCACAACCTGAAAACTCGGATCAATAGAGTTTTCGGCGGAAAAAAACCCCATGAATCTCTTGAATTGTTTGAGTTTTCGGGAAAACTCTCCGAAAAAAAAAAAAGATCACTAAGGCTATTAACATTTACAAATGGTTTAAGGGACTAGTGATGTGCGGGTCTGGTTTTTCCCGACCCACATCCAACCCTAACCCGCCTTCCCTCCATCCGCACCTGTCTGAGCCCGACTTCCCTTTATAGACTCGTGCCGCCCCACCGATGATGCCACGAAAGAGGCGGTTGAGCAGGAGCGCGGCTATAAAGCCAGAAGCCGGCAGTCGAAGGTGGCAGGAGGATGAGCTCGACCTCCACCCGCCACTCACACAAGGGGGTGTGAGGTTGGCCGGGAACCCGAACGTCCCGCGGGTATTGGGACGACCCGCACTTCACCACTACTAGGGACCTCTGCCATTGGCTCCTACATGACAGGTTTTACGTTGTGTATTTTTGGATTCAAGCTATTTCCAGGGTCGGGTATATTAAATTGTGAAAAATTTCTTAAAAAAAGAAAAAAAACTTTTAAATCCGAAATGTAGAAAACACTACTTGTCCTTAATAAATAACCCCCTGTATGTCCAAAAACTGTCCGATCATTGCTTAGAAAAGTGGCAGTGAGCCACAAGTAAATGGTGGCAATTTCAGCAATCTGGTTGCTATTGTCCAAATTCCCCTAGCAACCATGCCCTGATTTAGATACGAGACTGGAATATGAATAGGAAAGGCCTGAATAGAAAGATGAGAAATAAAAAGTAGCAATGACAATAAGGGGCAGATTTATCAAAGGTCGAGGTGAATTTTCAAATGAAAAAAATTCGAACTTTTTTTGTGTACTTCGACTAGGGAATAGTCCAAATTCGATTCGAATTTGAAAAAAATTTAAAAACTCGAATCTCGAATCTCTTTAAAAATTTGACTTTGACCATTCACCATCTAAAACCTGCCGGATTGCTGTTTAAGCCTATGGGGGACCTCCTTGAACCTATTTGGAGTCAATTGGTGGACTTTGAAAAATCAAAGGTTTTTTTTGGGAAAAACTTTGAATCAAATGCGCCATTCCTTCGATATGTACGATTCGAATTCGGCCGAATACGGACCTATTCGATTGAAAACGGACCAGTTCGACTAAAAAAAACTTTGACTTGATTTAGGTTGGTCTTTTTGAATTCGAATTTCAAAGTTTTTTTCAATTTGACAAATAAATCTGCCCCTAAATGTGTAGTCTTAAAGAGCATGTGTTTTTTATATGGGGTCAGTGACCCCCATTTGAAAGCTGGAAAGTATCAAAAGGAGAAAGCAAATAAGTCAAAAATGATTGAAAGAAAAAATGAAGACCAATTGAAAAGTTGCTTAGAATTAGCCATTCTATAACATACTAAACAAACAGGCATTATGTACAATTTACTACCTGTTGTAGTTCAAACTGAACAGTCACTGCTATTGGAAGAGAAAACTGTAGATATGAAGAAGGTGTGAATTATTAGATATATTTAGGTGAACCTCACGTGCCGTGAATTAACTGTTAAAAGCTACAGGAACGCACGGATAGCGCCACCGACTACTCCCACGTGAAAGTGCCGTATCTTTAAAATAAAAAACCCCAATAGCAGCTGACATCACAATGAGATTTGCAGCGATCCCTGGTGCCGTCTGCACAAATGATACGGAGAGGATTACGGAAATGTTTCTATTTCGGAGCGCGAGGAGTTTGACACTAATAAAAAGGAATCGCGACTTCCACTTACATATCCCCAAGCCTCTGGGCAACCCAACAGGTGGCTGCTCTTTTTAAAAAGTGGAAATCCTTTAAGCTGGATGTGGATATTATTTTCCATAAACCCACTGAAACCGCACAGCACACACTTCCAGCCTCACAGCGGAGCCGTCCCCGACCCTGTGCCGATCAGATGGAAGGGTTAATGCAATGGCCGTGATCCATAAGGAAGCATTGCAGCCACTGAGGGGCAGATTTATCCAGGGTCGAATTTTGAAGTAATGGGAGTTTTTTTTTTTAAGTCCCATAACTTCGAAATTCGAATAAAAAAAGACCAACCGAAATTTATTTTAAAAAAACCAAGTTTTTTTTGCGGGTGAATTCGATCGTTCGAATCGAAGTTAGAATGTATTCGATCGAATTTGATTCAAGTTTTTCCCAAAAAAAATTCGATTTTTCAAAGTCCACCGATTGACTCCAGGAGGAGTTCTAGCAGGTCCCCCATAGGCTAAAACAGCAATTCGGCAGGTTTTAGATGGCGAATGGTCGAAGTCGAATTTGTAAAGAGACGGTACATGATAAATTTCAATATTCGAATCGAATTTGGACTATTCCTAGTCGAAGTGCACAAAAATAGCTCGAAAATTCAAATTATTTTATTTCGAATTTTCAATTCAACCCTTGATAAATCTGCCCCTAGGTTTACCTTAATGTTTAGCATCTTATAGAATGGCCAATTCTAAGCAACTTTTGAATTGCCCTTCATTTTGTCTTTAGTTTAATTTTTGAATTATTTTTCTTCTTCTTCAGACTCTTTCCAGCTTTCAAATGAGGGTCACTGACCCCATCTAAAAACAAATGCTCTGTAAGACTACAGATTTTTCGTTATTGCTCATTTTTATTACTCCTCTTTCTATTCCGGCCTCTCCTATTCATATTCCAGTCTCTTATTTAAGTCAGTGCATGGTTGCTAGGGTCATTTGGACCTTAGCAACCAGATTGCTGAAATTTCAAACTGGAGAGCTGCTGAATAAAAAGCCTTATTTCTAGAAAAAAACACAAATTATAAAAAATGAAAAACCCTTTAAGACGGAGACACATGGGAGGATTCCGGGAGATTTAGTCACCCAGTGACTAATCGCTACTCATTGGGGTGACTAATGTCCCCCAAAAAGCCTTCCCGCCGGCTAGAATCAAAATTGCCGATGGGATGGCACTCGGATTGCTTCGTTTTCCGAAATCAGCCAAAGTTGCCTGACGAGGAAACTTCGGGCGATTTTGGAAACTGAAGTGCTCTGAGTGCCATCCCGCCTGCGATTTAGGTTCTAGCCGATGGAAAGGCTTTTCGGGGGAGATAAGTCGCCCCAAGGAGAATCGATTAGTCACTGGGCGACTAAATCTCCCTGAATCTTCTCATCTGTCTCTGCCCTTAAGGTATGGAGATCCAAATTACGGACCCCTTCTCTGGAAAACCCCAGGTACTGAGCATTCTAGATAGCAGTCTCATATCTATTATAAAATATCCTATTCTGTTTTGTTAGTTTAATTAAAGGGGAACTATCGTGAAAATTTAAATTTAATATAAGCTTCATCATACTGAAATAAAAACAATCAATTAAATATTCTACATCATTTCTGAAATAATCAAGTTCATCTTCACGATTCCTCTCTCAGCATCGGTTTCTCTTCATTCTGTCTTCTTGCAGCAGTTGGGTGTCAGATATTCATTGACAGTTAGAGCCAATATATCTTATAGGGGGGCTCCTTTCCTAGCAGATGTATTAGAGCTCACTCAAATAATTGATTCCAGTACAAACAAAATCTAACAAAATAACTGCCTTTTGCACAAATCCTGCATGTAGAGAGACATGATGTCTGGTGAGTTTAATAGAGTGAGCTCTAATACATCTTCTAGGCAAAAGGAGCCCCCCTATAAGATATATTGGATCTAACTGTCAATGAATATCTGACACCCAACTCCTGCATGGATCCAGTACAAACAAAATCTAACAAAATAACTACCTTTTGCACAAATTCTGCATGTAGAGAGACATGATGTCTGTGAGTTTAATAGAGTGACCTCTAATACATCTTCTAGGCTAAACAAGCCCTCCTATAAGATTCATTGACAGTTAGATCCAATATATCTTATAGGAGGGCTTGTTTAGCCTAGAAGATGTATTAGAGTTCACTCTATTAAACTCACCAGACATCATGTCTCTCTACATGCAGAATTTGTGAAAAAGGTAGTTATTTTGTTTGTACTGGATCCATGCAGGAGTTGGGTGTCAGATATTCATTGACAGTTAGATCCAATATGACACCCAACTCCTGCATGAATCCAGTACAAACAAAATCTAACAAAATAACTGCCTTTTGCACAAATCCTGCATGTAGAGAGACATGATGTCTGGGGATTTTAATAGAGTGATCTCTAATACATCTTCTAGGCAAAAGGAAGCCCCCCTATAAGATATATTGGATCTAATTGTCAATGAATATCTGACACCCAACTGCTGCATGAAGACAGAATGTAGAGAAACAGATGCTGAGAGAGGAATAGTGAAGATAAACTTGAATATTTCAGAAACAATGCAGAATATTTAATTGATTATATTTAGAAAACTTCTTATTTCAGTATGATGAAGCTTATATTAAATTTCCATTTTTTGCAATTGATCCCCTTTAAGCTTCCCGGCTGCTCCAAAAATGAATTGGCTGACAGTAATATATATATAATAATTAATAATATTAATGAATGAATATCAGGAACAAAACAAAGTGGTGCCCGGGTTACATGGAGGCTGAGGCTCGATTATTTCCCATTTACTCGTATCTCCAGCAGCAGAACATTTTCATACTGAACCGTCAGTAGAGCTTCATGGCCTGTGCGAGTCTATTCACTGACCCGCGGGTATTTGAGGAAGGCTCTGTATGTGGATATACGTTTCACGAAACTCAATCTCCTGCCACAAAAACAATCTGTTTATAACTGGATCTCGTGTCGCCGCTCGGGTATCTTTATACTTCATTGCATATGTCGCCCGTAGCTTTTATATCTGCCTTCTGGAAAGTCATGTCTCGGGCAATGAAACGAAATAATATTGGACCAAAGATTAGAATCGAAAATGTGATCAGGCTACTAAAGTCCTTAAACGTTCGGAAATGATAGGGTGTAATGTAATGGGGAGCCAATAATAAGTGGCATTTAACATATTGACTGTAACAACTGTCATTTACTTGCCTATGTAACAGCCAAAATGGCAATCTCACACCTCCCAACATTTTGGAAATAGAAAGAGGGACAAAAAAGATGCCACACCCATTTTGTGGCCACACCCCCTAATTACCATGTTAATTTTACAAAATTTGGCAGGTTATGAAAGTTTGAACATATTTCTGCGGTTTTTATTAGGGATACACCGAATCCAGGATTCGGTTCGGAATTCGGCCTTTTTCAGCAGGATTCGGCCGGGGCGGGTAGGGACATTACATGACTTTTCGTCACAAAAGAAGAGTTTTTTCCATTTTTTTCCTTTCCTGACCCTAATTTGCATATGCAAATTAGGATTCGGTTCGGTATTCGGCCAAATCTTTCACCAAGGTTTCGGTGATTCGGCCGAATCCCAAATAGTGGATTCGGTGCATCCCTAGTTTTTATATGTTATTACAGTTTTGCTAATAAAGGTGAATTATCCTTTAAGCTGCAAGTCACAATTTCCCCAAGAGACCGGCTTATCTTCAATTGTTACAATTGTTTCTTTGCTTATCTTCAATTGTTACAATTGTTTCTTTGCTTATCTTCAGTTGTTACAACCGTTTCTTTGCTTATCTTAAATTGTTACAATTGTTTCTTTGCTTATCTTAAATTGTTACAATTGTTTCTTTGCTTATCTTAAATTGTTACAATTGTTTCTTTGCTTATCTTAAATTGTTACAAAAGTATCCAAGTGCACCTGCCATGTGTTCTGGGCTCTCTGCCAAATGCCAATTAAGTTTTAAAAACTTTGTATCTTTTTCTGGCTGGTCAGTGCAGGAGATCAAAGAGAAAGTCGGGACGTTCCAGGAACAATCCAGGACTGCGGGTCAAAATCAGGACTGTCTGGGGAAAAAACGGCACAGTTGGGAGGTATGGAATCTGAACAATGCTGGTAAAATAGCAGCAAATGCTGGGGCTGGTACTACATATTTACTGGCAGTATAGTAGCTACTACTAAACCTGCCACCCCTCGGCCCACCTCTAATCCACCTATTTCTGCCCTCCCTAGCTCTTACACTTACTAACTCTGCTGCCCATCCACCTTTCACGATACGAGTGTGCCCACTGGATGCCACAATCCCACCCCCTGTGACATCATAGTCCTGCCCACTGACATCACAGCACATTAGTGATGTGGGGGTCAAGAGAACTTCGACCTGCACCAGATTTGCCCGACCAGCACCTCGCTTTCCCCCTCCATTTATAGACCTGTCGGGGCTGCTTTTGCCTAGAAGATGTATTAGAGCTCACTCTATTAAAATCAACAGACATCATGTCTCTCTACATGCAGAATTTGTGTAAAAGGCAGTTATTTTGTTAGATTTTGTTTGTACTGGAATCAGTTATTTGAGTGAGCTCTAATACATCTTCTAGGCAAAAGGAGCCCCCTATAAGATATATTGGATCTAACTGTCAATGAATATCTGACACCCAACTGCTGAATGAAGAGAGAATGAAGAGAAACAGATGCTGAGAGAGGAATAGTGAAGATAAACTTGATTATTTCATAAATGGTACAACATTTTTAATTGATTGTATTTAGAAACTTTCTTACTTCAGTATGAGGAAGCTTATATTAAATTTTCATTTTCGCAATAGTTCCCCTTTAAGTAAAAGCAAAAACTGCTGACCCTTTTCAGCGTAATTTCAAGAGAATCTAATCCCTCCCATGACGTATTTCTTGGCGTAATGAGGAAGAGATGCCAGTTAGGAGTTAAAGTTTTTTCCCTATACATTTTTTCTTCTCCGAGTAACAAAAAAATAAAAAGAGAGAGAAAAAAGGGGAGCGTGGAAATGAGTCTTAGAGAAGCGTGTAATTAGTACATGGCAGATAATGGTATAGGAGGGATTCCGCTTGTCAGACATCGTTAATTGTCTTCTCATCCCTGACAACCACAAGGAACAAGAAAAAACTCCATTGCTGCACATGTGGATTCCTGCAGTGAAGGAAGGGGCCACTCAATGAACACGGTGCCCCAATTAACTGGTTTAGCCAAGAACAAGTGACTGACACGTCCAGCTGAACATTAGATGCTGCTCACGACTATATCAATGAGAGGGAACGGAGGAAATATTTAAGTGGAGCTATACTGGGCAGACATAGAAATTGGACATGGAAACTGTGCCGCAAACCTGTTTTGAAAAGCAACTCGGACACTTTTTTAGATTTCCGCACTATATTATTGATAAATGCGTTGAATTCATGGATGGGCGTTGGGTCGACTTTGTCGAGTTTTAGTAAATAACCCCCTTGGAGTGAATATGTGTTTTCTTGTATCTGTTCTCATTTCATGAGCTAAGGGAGCCCTGACCAAAGGCTGAACCTTCGAGGGAAATGCTTGACAAAGATTAGACATTTAAGGGGGGCCTTGGCCAAAAGTTGGTCATTGGGGCTTGAACTAGAAAAGTCTGACAACCACTAACATGGATGGAAGATAGATTGATGATAGATAATAGATAGATGATAGATAATAGATAGATGATAGATAGATAGATAGATAGATAGATAGATAGATAGATAGATAGATAATAGATAGACAGATAGATAGATAGATAGATAGATAGATAGATAGATAGATGGATAGATAGATAGATAGATAGATAGATAGATAGATAGATAGATGGATAGATAGATAGATAGATAGATAGATAGATAGATAGATAGATAGATAGATGATAGATAGATAGATAGATAGATAGATAGACAGATAGATAGATGATAGATAGATAGATAATAGATAGATAGATAGATAGATAGATAGATAGATAGATAGATAGATAGATAGATGGATGGATGGATGGATGGATGGATAGAGAGAGAGAGAGAGAGAGAGAGAGAGAGAGAGAGAGAGAGATGGATGGATGGATAGAGAGAGAGAGAGAGAGAGAGAGAGAGAGGGAGAGAGAGAGAGAGAGAGAGAGAGAGAGAGAGAGAGATAGATGATAGATAGATAGATAGCCCTAGGCAAGCCGGCCAGTCGCGGTTAGAGTTCTTGAACATGCACATAAGCGCAAAAATGTTAAAACACCACAGATAGTCGGGCAGAGAAGGGAACCGGACTAGAGGTAGGTGACAGAGGCAGTACGTGCCTGGTGCCCCCCCAGCTGTGCCCCCTTGGCACGTGCCTACATAGCGGGAGCCCCTAGGCCCACTGCAATTTGTCGCCCCTGTCCCCTCCCCTTTATTCGTGCAAATTTTCATGGAGATTGTATCTCCTGTGCATCCCTAGGGTTTTTGAACCAATGTGGTTGTGGTTGGGCAGCATGCCGCCCCCCTAAAATCCTGCCACCCTAGGCCCATGCCTAGGTGGCCTTCCCACAAACCCGGGCCTGCCTACTCTGCCTACCCCTAGTTCCGGCCCTGGATGGGTGGGTGGGTGATTGGATGGAAAGCATTTTAATAGCTGTGGTTTTTAAACAGAGCTCATGTGCCATAAAGCCTAAAGCCAGAGGCTTCTGTACCTCCAGGTAAGTAGATGGTCAGTCTTGTTGTGCCGGGGTACAGCCATCTTCTTGCAGGTTTGTGACTGGGTGTATGACAAAGGGAAGGGATGGAGGAGGAGGACGAGAGAGAGAGGAGTTGCCGTCCGAAGTGGTGAGATAATGATTTGCCTTGGGAGCACATTAGTGTTGGCCCAGCTCTCTCCTGGTGGATCATTATCAGTCCTGCAGGAAAAAGTCCAATGTCCAAATGAAGAGAATTCATGTCTCCCCTTCATTTCCTTCTGTCCCGATCCTTCAGGTGGTCGTCCCAGGTTAGGCCTTTTATACAGTAGAACCTGGATTTTACAGTTTCCCGTAATTGATGCAGATTTTTCACAGTCCCACACGGGCACAGCATTTTTTTATTCCCATATTTTATGTTTTCCTGGAATCTGTGCCATTTCCCCCCAGTCCACAGGCAAAATCGGGGTTTTACTGTACACAATTGCTTTGACTTTGAACAATATATCGGTGTAATTACGAGGTGCATTTTCACCAGTGATATTTTAACACATAGCGGCCCATTTATGGAACCACAAAATTATTTTCATGGAAAAAAAACCACGAATATTTAGAGATTTATTATACCCTAAAAAATCTGAATCTGAAAATACTCCATCTCAAACCAATCTTTGTCATGGAGAATTCAATGGCAGACGTCCCTGAAGGTCTGCGCTGGATAATCTGAAAAAAAGTTGGTGTTTTCGGCCAATCATCCAAAATTGTCCAAATTTCGCAGCGAGAATTCGGCGAAGCTGAGTTTTTGGAGCTTCATTGGTACGATATGAATTGACACTCGATTTTGTACGTTTTTTCGCTCAGACTTTTTTGAGAAGAATTTTTTACAATGGGAAAAAAATTTTTTCAAAATGAATCAGTTAATAGTGCTGCTTCAGTGCAGAATTAATAGAATTCTGCACTGAAATCCATTTCTCAAAAGAGCAAACAGATTTTTTTTATATTCAATTTTGAAATCTGACATGGGGCTAGACATATTGTCAGTTTCCCAGCTGCCCCCAGTCATGTGACTTGTGCTCTGATAAACTTCAATCACTCTTTACTGCTGTACTGCAAGTTGGAGTGATATCACCCCCTCCCTTTTTCCCCCCAGCAGCCTCACAACAGAACAATGGGAAGGTAACCAGATAGCAGCTCCCTAACACAAGATAGCTGCCTGGTAGATCTAAGAACAACACTCAATAGTAAAAACCCATGTCTCACTGAGACACATTCAGTTACATTGAGAAGGAAAAACAGCAGCCTGCCAGAAAAGCATTTCTCTCCTGAAGTGCAGGCACAAGTCACATGACCAGGGGTAGCTGGAAATTGACAATATGTCTAGCCCCATGTCAGATTTCAAAATTGAATAAAAAAATTCTGTTTGCTCTTTTGAGAAATGGATTTCAGTGCAGAATTCTGCTGGAGTAGCACTATTAACTGATGTGTTTTGAAAAAAACATGTTTTCCGATGACAGGATCCCTTTTAAATTGGCCATTCTATAACACACCAAGGGGGTTATTTAACTAAATCCAAATTTTTTGATTATTTTGTTAAAAAAAAAGTCAGACCAAGCTAGAATCCATGATCTGACCTTATTTATTATTAAAAAGCACTATTTAATTGGATCGGGGAAAAAACAATTAAATTGACAAAAATCCATTTCTTCTGATTTTTTCCCCAAATCGCTAGATTTTTTTCCGGAAAAGTCAGTTTTTTTTTATTTTTGGCACAAAAAGCTCAAATTAGTCGGATCTTCGGGCCAATTCCAGCCCAGACCACCGAAACTTCCGAATAGGATAGGGACCCCTCCCATTGACTTATATACAACCTGGCAGGTCTGAGATGGTGAATTTTCGAATTCTGACTTTTTCCATCCTCCTGGTATAATAAATCTCGAACAAATTTGAATTTCTTTTCCAATCAAAATTCGGATTCTATCGTAAAAATAGTTTTTTGCATTCGGACTTAAATAAATAACCCCTTAGGGTCAGGGCACACGGGCAGATTCAGGGATATTAGTCGCCCGGTGACAAATCTCTTCTTTGGGGCGACTAATCTCCCCGAACTGCCTCCCCTGCCTTCGCGTTGGCTAAAATGAAAATCGCCAGCGGGATGGCACTTGGAGAAACTCGTTTTCCGATTTCGCCTGAAGTTTCCTCGTGAGGCAATTACAGAAAACGAATCGCTCCGAGTGCCATCCCACCGACGATTTTCATTTTAGCCAACGGGAAGGTAGGGGAAGGCAGTTCGGGGAGATTAGTTGCCCCAAAGAAGAGGAGATTTGTCGCTGGGCGACTAATCTCCCTGAATCTGCCCGTGTGCTCTGACCCTAAAGGTTAACTTAAAGGTGAACCACCCCTTTAATAGAGAAGACGTCTCCCTAATATCACACCGATGAAGATTATACTTCGATGCTTCATAGACGCCGCAGGTAATATTTTGTGAGCAGAAGCCTGAGACTTTATGGCCACTGCATTATATACATAAGGGATAAGATATCTGCGGTGAAAGGATTTGAAACGGCCATAGGTGAAATATTTTGGATGCTACTTACGTAAGTGCATTTCGGAAAGATTTACAGTCTCTGAATCTGCTTCTCTTTTAATCCCATGGATCTCGCCAAAGATATCCCTATTCCTCACAAGACCCTCGCGCTGCCAGAAAACAGAAACTGGAGTCGTTTGACCTGGCACACCCCAAATGATGTTATATGTCGGCTCCCAGTGGGAATGCCTAACTCTCCCTTCAAAGGCCGCACATGCCAGGTCCCGGCTCTCTGCAGCTACAAAAATGTATAAAAAGTGTCTCTAATCGGACAAGACAGAAATAAACCGCGGGCTCGGGAGGGTTACGCCGTTATACCCATCTCACGAAGAACAAATGGATATAGATATACATTACCGATATATAAATACATCGAATGCGATACAACCAGGGCATTTCTTTTCAAAGGTTTGTTTTTGGGATTTTTTTTTTCCGTTCTAATTTTGTTTTGTGCCCAGAGATTCTGAAGATTGTTCCCATGAGTATATTTCTTTCTGCGTTGTTTGCATTAAACGAACTGAGCAAAGTAACACGGTTAAGGCGGTAAGGAGTAAAACAAGCCAAAAGTAGGCAAGTAGGGTTGCCATCTGCCCGGTATTTTACCGGCCTGGCCGGTAAAAATGAAGCTTAATTCCAATGTTATTGATAGGGGAAATGCATAAAAATATAGGAAGGCCGGTATTTTTTCGAAGAAAAGGTGGCAACCCTAAGCGCAAGTGGAGTTTTGGTAAGTTAATTCTTAATAAAGACTTTGCGATTTTAAAGTTTCATTTGTCTTAGTGTTTTTTGCAATGTATACTAATGAATTTTTTAAAAAAATTTGATGTTACTTTTAAGGTGGCGAGGTCGACAAATAAGAGGATCTCTCTCCGATATGCCCACTTAGTGTTGTACTGGCCCACCGGGATACCAGGAAAAGTCCCGGTGGGCCCAGGTGTCAGTGGGACCTGGTGCTGCTAAACATTTGGCCTATTTCATGGACATTCCCTATTTCTATGAGAACAAAGAGGCTAAATAGATGGAATAATAGATTATAATATGGAAAGAAAAGACACTAGGAGAATAGAGGTTGAATGAGGAGAGGAAGAATAATAGTACTGAGAGTGGCCCCTGGTCTAAGTTTTTTGGGTGGGCCCCTGTTGTCCCAGTGCCCACCTTGATGTGGTTGATATCGGGCTGATCCGATCGTGGGCACTAGGGTGGTCGGATCCTCGATCCGATGGGATTTTTAAGCTCAGCCAATCAATATCTGGCTGACTTCTGGCCAGATATTGATCAGGGAAGCCCGTCGGAGGGCCCCATACACTGGGCTTTAAACTGCCAACTTAATCTGTCAGAAGCCTTTAGTCTGCCCCAATATGTGACATATCTGTGCATCTGACATTTGAAGAAAAGACTTGGGATGAGAACATCTCAAATAAAAACCTAGAATCAAAGGTTCTGCGCCCTAAAATAAAACAGCCGCCCAGTGACAATGTATTGTACAATAATGGCTTTGTGATATTGTGTCTAGAGTTGAAGAATGTCAAACAGCTGCTGAAGAAGCCTCCATGTGCATTTACCTCCTTTGATATTCCTTTCTTTTGGGTCTTTAAAGGAATTCTGTTATTAGTGTCTAGTTTAATAGAAGCCAAACACTATTGTTCTCATGGCCGGATATACTCCACTGCCTCCAACATGTCTCATCACTACACGGAGGGAGATAATAAGGTTTTTTTTATATCAGGGCAACTGCAAATGAACAAGGGCCCATGAGGGCACACGGAGATCAAATAGAGCGGCCAGAGAAAGCCCTGGTTTGTGTGCACTTGGGAAAGCAACGGACCTAACAGAGAAGCCCTGCTTGGTCACACTAAGAGTTCTTTGGGGGTTCAGCCCCCCAGTGCTCACTGCATTCCTGACCAGCCCCTTCTCCTGGGTTCTGAGCCTTCTCTTAATAGAGAATCAACCAAACGTGAACGTGAGAAAGTCTAGTCTGCCCTTAGTGGGCTCCTGGAAAACAAAATAAAGAGGGGGGGGAGGCTTTCTTGTTTGCTTTGACGAGGATAAATTAAAACATAAAAAAAAGACTCAAGTGATACTTTTTAAATGGCCAAGTAATTGATCTCCCCCCCTTCCTTAGCAATCAATTGAAGATCAAAGGTACATTCCTATCTCTAATTTAGCCTGGTTACTGGGCCCACAGCGTCATGAGCTGGAGGCAAAAGTGTCGGATACATAATATCAACGTCCTATCAGAGGCTCTCACTATAGATTGTCTCAGTAGTTGCCAGGGGCTGGGCAAGAGGGAAAGGTTTGGGCCATTTAAAGGTAGTAAATTACAACATTTAGGGATGGCCAAACTACCAGTCTCTGCATCTCTACCAGGCTTTGACTGTCGGTGGGATGTTGGCAGTAGAGTGGCTGAAGGTTGGACTTTATAGACGCAACCTGTACTTAAGGACTAGAGACATCAATTTATTTTTTAATTCGTTAGTATAGAACGAAAAAAAAAACCCACAAAGACTAATTAAACTTTTAAGTCTTTATTAAGAAATAACTTATAGAAACTCCGCTTGCGCTCCTCTTCAGAAAAGGCGACAGGGCGACGATCCATCGTGCGGCGCTCGATTTCTCCTCCCTGGCTATCTCCTATAAGAAGGCAGGAAAGACAAATCGAGGGCCGCACTATGGATCGCAAGCGGAGTTTGGGTAAGTTATTTCTTATTAAAGACTTAGCGATTTAAAAGTTTAATTTGTCTTTGTGGGGTTTTTTTTCGTTCTATACTGATAAATTTTAAAAAAAAATTGATGTCACTGGTCCTTTAAAGAGGTTGTTCACTTTTTACTTAACTGTAAATATGATGTAGAGAGGGATATGCTGAGACAATATGCAATTGGTTTTATTTTTTTATTATTTGTGGTTTTTGAGTTATTTTGTTTCCTATTCAGCAGCTCTCCAGTTGGCAGTTTCAGCCATCTGATTGCTAGGGTCCAAATGCCCCTAGCAACCATGCATTGATTTGAATAAGAGACTGGAATATCGACAGGAGAGGCCTGAAAAGAAAGATGAGTAATAAAAAGTAGCAATAACAATACATTTGTAGCCTTACAGAGCATTTGTTTTTAGATGGGGTCAGTGACCCTTATTTGAAAGCTACTGTGTATCCTGTGCTTGAATGGCTGCCCCCATAGCTACACAGCAGCTTATTTACACAACAGTTTTACCAGTGCAGGGCAACACTACATTGTATTTTCATTACTTTAAAACATTTTACTCTTTTGATGTTACTGTTCCTTTAAGGGCAACATGGGAGGCCAAACTGTGATGAGGAGCCAGTTACTTTATAGCCGAGTTCAGCAGTGAATAAACAGCTGGGAGAGAACTACTAGTGTTCTGCTGGGACATGAGCCCTAGGGATGCCACAGATATCATTCCATCTAGGATTCCTGTAATAAGCTGCAAGTGTATTACACAGTCTGACCAATATCCAGTACTTACATGTCCTGCTCATCTCTAACCTCCTTACAATCATTTGTACATATAAAGCTAAACAATGAGCTTCTGTTGGTTATTGGCCCGTAACGAACACAAGCGTTTTGTTGTCTAAGTGGTTTGTAGCATCTCGATTGTGTAACTAAAAAACGTGTTAATATTACAAAATTCATCAGGAGAGTTTTGGATCTAAATACTATAGACTTTCTCCTAATACTCCTGCTATTCCACATTCACACTCCCTTCCCACTGTTACTATAGGCACCATCTCTGCCTACTATACCTGCTATCCCACAGTCACACTCCCTTCCCAGAGACTATTATCCACTGTTACTATAGACACCATCTCTCCCTACTATACCTGCTATCCCACAGTCACACTCCCTTCCCAGAGACTATTATCCCACTGTTACTATAGGCACCATCTCTCCCTACTATACCTGCTATCCCACAGTCACACTCCCTTCCCAGAGACTATTATCCACTGTTACTATAGGCACCATCTCTCCCTACTATACCTGCTATCCCACAGTCACACTCCCTTCCCAGAGACTATTATCCACTGTTACTATAGCACCATCTCTCCCTATTATACCTGCTATCCCACAGTCACACTCCCTTCCCAGAGACTATTATCCACTGTTACTATAGGCACCATCTCTCCCTACTATACCTGCTATCCCACAGTCACACTCCCTTCCCAGAGACTATTATCCACTGTTACTATAGACACCATCTCTCCCTACTATACCTGCTATCCCACAGTCACACTCCCTTCCCAGAGACTATTATCCCACTGTTACTATAGACACCATCTCTCCCTACTATACCTGCTATCCCACAGTCACACTCCCTTCCCAGAGACTATTATCCACTGTTACTATAGGCACCATCTCTGCCTACTATACCTGCTATCCCACAGTCACACTCCCTTCCCAGAGACTATTATCCACTGTTACTATAGACACCATCTCTCCCTACTATACCTGCTATCCCACAGTCACACTCCCTTCCCAGAGACTATTATCCCTCTGTTACTATAGGCACCATCTCTCCCTACTATACCTGCTATCCCACAGTCACACTCCCTTCCAGAGACTATTATCCACTGTTACTATAGGCACCATCTCTCCCTACTATACCTGCTATCCCACAGTCACACTCCCTTCCCAGAGACTATTATCCCACTGTTACTATAGACACCATCTCTCCCTACTATACCTGCTATCCCACAGTCACACTCCCTTCCCAGAGACTATTATCCACTGTTACTATAGGCACCATCTCTGCCTACTATACCTGCTATCCCACAGTCACACTCCCTTCCCAGAGACTATTATCCACTGTTACTATAGGCACCATCTCTCCCTACTATACCTGCTATCCCACAGTCACACTCCCTTCCCAGAGACTATTATCCACTGTTACTATAGACACCATCTCTCCCTACTATACCTGCTATCCCGCAGTCACACTCCCTTCCCAGAGACTATTATCCCTCTGTTACTATAGGCACCATCTCTCCCTACTATACCTGCTATCCCACAGTCACACTCCCTTCCCAGAGACTATTATCCACTGTTACTATAGACACCATCTCTCCCTACTATACCTGCTATCCCACAGTCACACTCCCTTCCCAGAGACTATTATCCACTGTTACTATAGGCACCATCTCTCCCTACTATACCTGCTATCCCACAGTCACACTCCCTTCCCAGAGACTATTATCCACTGTTACTATAGACACCATCTCTCCCTACTATACCTGCTATCCCACAGTCACACTCCCTTCCCAGAGACTATTATCCCACTGTTACTATAGACACCATCTCTCCCTACTATACCTGCCTATTCCACAGTCACACTCCCTTCCCAGAGACTATTATCCCACTGTTACTATAGACACCATCTCTCCCTACTATACCTGCTATCCCACAGTCACACTCCCTTCCCAGAGACTATTATCCCACTGTTACTATAGACACCATCTCTCCCTACTATACCTGCTATCCACAGTCACACTCCCTTCCCAGAGACTATTATCCACTGTTACTATAGACACCATCTCTCCCTACTATACCTGTTATCCCACAGTCACACTCCCTTCCCAGAGACTATTATCCCACTGTTACTATAGCACCATCTCTCCCTACTATACCTGCTATCCCACAGTCACACTCCCTTCCAGAGACTATTATCCCACTGTTACTATAGACACCATCTCTCCCTACTATACCTGCTTCCCACAGTCACACTCCCTTCCCAGAGACTATTATCCCACTGTTACTATAGACACCATCTCTCCCTACTATACCTGCTATCCCACAGTCACACTCCCTTCCAGAGACTATTATCCACTGTTACTATAGGCACCATCTCTGCCTACTATACCTGCTATCCCACAGTCACACTCCCTTCCCAGAGACTATTATCCACTGTTACTATAGGCACCATCTCTGCCTACTATACCTGCTATCCCACAGTCACACTCCCTTCCCAGAGACTATTATCCACTGTTACTATAGGCACCATCTCTCCCTACTATACCTGCTATCCCACAGTCACACTCCCTTTCCAGAGACTATTATCCACTGTTACTATAGACACCATCTCTCCCTACTATACCTGCTATCCCACAGTCACACTCCCTTCCCAGAGACTATTATCCACTGTTACTATAGACACCATCTCTCCCTACTATACCTGCTATCCCACAGTCACACTCCCTTCCCAGAGACTATTATCCACTGTTACTATAGGCACCATCTCTCCCTACTATACCTGCTATCCCACAGTCACACTCCCTTTCCAGAGACTATTATCCACTGTTACTATAGACACCATCTCTCCCTACTATACCTGCTATCCCACAGTCACACTCCCTTCCCAGAGACTATTATCCACTGTTACTATAGGCACCATCTCTGCCTACTATACCTGCTATCCCACAGTCACACTCCCTTCCCAGAGACTATTATCCACTGTTACTATAGGCACCATCTCTGCCTACTATACCTGCTATCCCACAGTCACACTCCCTTCCCAGAGACTATTATCCACTGTTACTATAGACACCATCTCTCCCTACTATACCTGCTATCCCACAGTCACACTCCCTTCCCAGAGACTATTATCCACTGTTACTATAGGCACCATCTCTCCCTACTATACCTGCTATCCCACAGTCACACTCCCTTCCCAGAGACTATTATCCACTGTTACTATAGACACCATCTCTCCCTACTATACCTGTTATCCCACAGTCACACTCCCTTCCCAGAGACTATTATCCCACTGTTACTATAGGCACCATCTCTCCCTACTATACCTGCTATCCCACAGTCACACTCCCTTCCCAGAGACTATTATCCCACTGTTACTATAGACACCATCTCTCCCTACTATACCTGCTATCCCACAGTCACACTCCCTTCCCAGAGACTATTATCCCACTGTTACTATAGACACCATCTCTCCCTACTATACCTGCTATCCCACAGTCACACTCCCTTCCCAGAGACTATTATCCACTGTTACTATAGGCACCATCTCTGCCTACTATACCTGCTATCCCACAGTCACACTCCCTTCCCAGAGACTATTATCCACTGTTACTATAGGCACCATCTCTGCCTACTATACCTGCTATCCCACAGTCACACTCCCTTCCCAGAGACTATTATCCACTGTTACTATAGGCACCATCTCTCCCTACTTTACCTGCTATCCCACAGTCACACTCCCTTCCCAGAGACTATTATCCCACTGTTACTATAGACACCATCTCTCCCTACTATACCTGCTATCCCACAGTCACACTCCCTTCCCAGAGACTATTATCCCACTGTTACTATAGACACCATCTTTCCCTACTATACCTGCTATCCCACAGTCACACTCCCTTCCCAGAGACTATTATCCCACTGTTACTATAGACACCATCTCTCCCTACTATACCTGCTATCCCACAGTCACACTCCCTTCCCAGAGACTATTATCCACTGTTACTATAGACACCATCTCTCCCTACTATACCTGTTATCCCACAGTCACACTCCCTTCCCAGAGACTATTATCCCACTGTTACTATAGGTACCATCTCTCCCTACTATACCTGCTATCCCACAGTCACACTCCCTTCCCAGAGACTATTATCCCACTGTTACTATAGACACCATCTCTCCCTACTATACCTGCTATCCCACAGTCACACTCCCTTCCCAGAGACTATTATCCCACTGTTACTATAGACACCATCTCTCCCTACTATACCTGCTATCCCACAGTCACACTCCCTTCCCAGAGACTATTATCCACTGTTACTATAGGCACCATCTCTGCCTACTATACCTGCTATCCCACAGTCACACTCCCTTCCCAGAGACTATTATCCACTGTTACTATAGGCACCATCTCTCCCTACTATACCTGCTATCCCACAGTCACACTCCCTTCCCAGAGACTATTATCCACTGTTACTATAGACACCATCTCTCCCTACTATACCTGCTATCCCGCAGTCACACTCCCTTCCCAGAGACTATTATCCCTCTGTTACTATAGGCACCATCTCTCCCTACTATACCTGCTATCCCACAGTCACACTCCCTTCCCAGAGACTATTATCCACTGTTACTATAGACACCATCTCTCCCTACTATACCTGCTATCCCACAGTCACACTCCCTTCCCAGAGACTATTATCCACTGTTACTATAGGCACCATCTCTCCCTACTATACCTGCTATCCCACAGTCACACTCCCTTCCCAGAGACTATTATCCACTGTTACTATAGACACCATCTCTCCCTACTATACCTGCTATCCCACAGTCACACTCCCTTCCCAGAGACTATTATCCCACTGTTACTATAGACACCATCTCTCCCTACTATACCTGCTATTCCACAGTCACACTCCCTTCCCAGAGACTATTATCCCACTGTTACTATAGACACCATCTCTCCCTACTATACCTGCTATCCCACAGTCACACTCCCTTCCCAGAGACTATTATCCCACTGTTACTATAGACACCATCTCTCCCTACTATACCTGCTATCCCACAGTCACACTCCCTTCCCAGAGACTATTATCCACTGTTACTATAGACACCATCTCTCCCTACTATACCTGTTATCCCACAGTCACACTCCCTTCCCAGAGACTATTATCCCACTGTTACTATAGGCACCATCTCTCCCTACTATACCTGCTATCCCACAGTCACACTCCCTTCCCAGAGACTATTATCCCACTGTTACTATAGACACCATCTCTCCCTACTATACCTGCTTTCCCACAGTCACACTCCCTTCCCAGAGACTATTATCCCACTGTTACTATAGACACCATCTCTCCCTACTATACCTGCTATCCCACAGTCACACTCCCTTCCCAGAGACTATTATCCACTGTTACTATAGGCACCATCTCTGCCTACTATACCTGCTATCCCACAGTCACACTCCCTTCCCAGAGACTATTATCCACTGTTACTATAGGCACCATCTCTGCCTACTATACCTGCTATCCCACAGTCACACTCCCTTCCCAGAGACTATTATCCACTGTTACTATAGGCACCATCTCTCCCTACTATACCTGCTATCCCACAGTCACACTCCCTTTCCAGAGACTATTATCCACTGTTACTATAGACACCATCTCTCCCTACTATACCTGCTATCCCACAGTCACACTCCCTTCCCAGAGACTATTATCCACTGTTACTATAGACACCATCTCTCCCTACTATACCTGCTATCCCACAGTCACACTCCCTTCCCAGAGACTATTATCCACTGTTACTATAGGCACCATCTCTCCCTACTATACCTGCTATCCCACAGTCACACTCCCTTTCCAGAGACTATTATCCACTGTTACTATAGACACCATCTCTCCCTACTATACCTGCTATCCCACAGTCACACTCCCTTCCCAGAGACTATTATCCACTGTTACTATAGGCACCATCTCTGCCTACTATACCTGCTATCCCACAGTCACACTCCCTTCCCAGAGACTATTATCCACTGTTACTATAGGCACCATCTCTGCCTACTATACCTGCTATCCCACAGTCACACTCCCTTCCCAGAGACTATTATCCACTGTTACTATAGACACCATCTCTCCCTACTATACCTGCTATCCCACAGTCACACTCCCTTCCCAGAGACTATTATCCACTGTTACTATAGGCACCATCTCTCCCTACTATACCTGCTATCCCACAGTCACACTCCCTTCCCAGAGACTATTATCCACTGTTACTATAGACACCATCTCTCCCTACTATACCTGCTATCCCACAGTCACACTCCCTTCCCAGAGACTATTATCCCACTGTTACTATAGACACCATCTCTCCCTACTATACCTGCTATCCCACAGTCACACTCCCTTCCCAGAGACTATTATCCCACTGTTACTATAGACACCATCTCTCCCTACTATACCTGCTATCCCACAGTCACACTCCCTTCCCAGAGACTATTATCCACTGTTACTATAGACACCATCTCTCCCTACTATACCTGTAATCCCACAGTCACACTCCCTTCCCAGAGACTATTATCCCACTGTTACTATAGGCACCATCTGTCCCTACTATACCTGCTATCCCACAGTCACACTCCCTTCCCAGAGACTATTATCCACTGTTACTATAGGCACCATCTCTCCCTACTATACCTGCTATCCCACAGTCACACTCCCTTCCCAGAGACTATTATCCTACTGTTACTATAGGCACCATCTCTCCCTACTATACCTGCTATCCCACAGTCACACTCCCTTCCCAGAGACTATTATCCACTGTTACTATAGGCACCATCTCTCCCTACTATACCTGCTATCCCACAGTCACACTCCCTTCCCAGAGACTATTATCCCACTGTTACTATAGGCACCATCTGTCCCTACTATACCTGCTATCCCACAGTCACACTCCCTTCCCAGAGACTATTATCCCACTGTTACTATAGGCACCATCTCTCCCTACTATACCTGCTATCCCACAGTCACACTCCCTTCCCAGAGACTATTATCCTACTGTTACTATAGGCACCATCTCTCCCTACTATACCTGCTATCCCACAGTCACACTCCCTTCCCAGAGACTATTATCCACTGTTACTATAGGCACCATCTCTCCCTACTATACCTGCTATCCCACAGTCACAGTCCCTTCCCAGAGACTATTATCCACTGTTACTATAGGCACCATCTCTCCCTACTATACCTGCTATCCCACAGTCACACTCCCTTCCCAGAGAATATTATCCCACTGTTACTATAGACACCATCTCTCCCTACTATACCTGCTATCCCACAGTCACACTCCCTTCCCAGAGACTATTATCCCACTGTTACTATAGGAACCATCTCTCCCTACTATACCTGCTATCCCACAGTCACACTCCCTTCCCATTCCCAGAGACTATTATCTCCACCATTATCCTCACTCACAGGTTACAACACTGTTTATCCCACTAGTACTGGAAGAATATCTCCTATACCTGCTATGCCACAGTCTCTTACTTGATGAGCCCCTATGTTGTCTGCACAGTCAAAATGTGAGTTTGTGATACATTATTGAGATTTAATAAACTCTTCCTACCTAAAAAAGCTGATTTAATTAGACTAGCCCTATAGACACATCATTTAATATAAGGGCCTGTTTACAGTGACAGTGAACAGACAAAGGCATTTGTACTCTATGGTGTTGCAAGGAAATCACACAAAAATCAAAGTAGAAACTATACAGTTTTATTGGTCTCCTTGCAAGACAAGAAGTAGTAAAATGAAGTCTCATGTGACTGACCAGACCAAGTATATTAGTCCAACAGTAGTCACATTAATGTCTGCAGAGCGAGTGTGTGAATGTGCCTTTAAACTTACACTTTTTACAGCAGCATTAGAATGACAATACAAGATATGGGTTTCTGTTTCATGTCTTTGTGATGAAATGTCTTCATTCTCGGCTGTAGATTCTATTTCCCTCTGTATTTCTCACTTTGGCCAACTCAATTGTTACG
The DNA here is from genome assembly GCF_017654675.1 of Xenopus laevis. Lineage (NCBI taxonomy): Eukaryota > Metazoa > Chordata > Amphibia > Anura > Pipidae > Xenopus > Xenopus laevis. The sequence goes on from NC_054377.1 coordinate 8,670,313, forward strand.
CTGTTAATTACACACCGTACAGAGCTGGGACACCCGCACTAAAATGTGTAAATCAAATTAATTATTGTAATGATACCTCTCATGTGCGGACATGCATTTGTATTCCTACTTTTATATTCCCATTCCCATAGAAATGCAAGTTGGGACAATTACCAAACAAACAGGTGACAGGTATAAAATCCTACTGTCATCCTATACAGAGAGAGATAAAGTAGATGTTAAATAGATAGATAGATAGATAGATAGATAGATAGATAGATAGATAGATAGAGATGATAGAGATAGATAGATACATAGATAGATAGATAGATAGATAGATAGAGATAGAAATAGATAGATAGATAGATAGATAGATAGATAGATAGATAGATAGATAGATAGATAGATAGATAGATAGATAGATAGATGATAGATGATAGATAGATAGATAGATAGATAGATAGATAGATAGATAGATAGATAATAGATAGATAGATAGATAGATAGATAGTTAGATAGATAGTTAGATAGATAGATAGATAGATGAGAGAGAGAGAGAAAGAGAGAGAGATGGATGGATAGATAGACAGACAGACAGACACAGACAGACAGACAGACAGACAGACAGACAGATAGAGAGAGAGAGAGATAGAGAGATGAGAGAGAGAGAGAGAGAGAGAGAGAGAGAGAGAGAGAGAGAGAGATGGATAGATAGACAGACAGACAGACAGATAGATAGATAGATAGATAGATAGATAGATAGATAGATAGATAGATAGATAGATAGATAGATAGATAGATAGATAGATAGATAGATAGATGAGAAAGAGAGAGAAAGAGAGAGAGAGAGAGAGAGAAAGAGAGAGAGATGGATGGATAGATAGACAGACAGACAGACAGACAGACAGACAGATAGATAGAGAGATAGAGAGATGATAGAGAGAGAAATAGAGACAGAGAGAGAGAGAGAGAGAGAGAGAGAGAGAGAGAGAGAGATGGATAGATAGACAGACAGACAAACAGATAGATAGATAGATAGACAGACAGACAGACAGACAGACAGACAGACAGACAGACAGACAGACAGACAGACAGATAGATAGATAGATAATAGAGAGAGAGAGATGATAGATAATAGAGAGAGAGAGATGATAGATAATAGAGAGAGAGAGATGATAGATAGATAGATAGATAGATAGATAGTAAATGATCTAAAAGACAGAGCACACATGATATATATTTGGGGTATGTAACTAACAATTTCTGCACTAAAGCACTAGGATAAAACACTTCTGCGGATCTTTCATTTCATTATATCTTGATGCAAATATCATATAAAATATTTGCTACAATTAACTCTGAATTTTAAAAAAAAGGGAAGGCATTTATCCATTTGCCCCTTGGGGTGAAGACACAGATAAAAGCAGAAGGGGCACATTAAAATATGAAATGTTATAAAGTGCACATGCATTTTTTTCTGGCTCAAATTAAAATGTGTGTGGGGGGCTGCTGTGGTTAAGGCACCAGGTTTTAGGGGTGCTAAAAAAGGTGGCACTTAAAAGTACTTTAAGGGTTAGCATGCTAACAGAAATTTTAACGTTAAGTTTCATTGATTGAAAGCCCCAGTATATAATAAAGCTTTATTTACCACTAACAATATATAGTAAACTATTAGGCCATCTAAACTGTCTTTCTCTCTGTTTATGGTCAACCGGAGTACAGGAGAATCCCCTAGTGGGCCCAAGCTCTAGTTGGCCTCTCCAAACTAACAACAATGAATTTCAAACACTAAGCAAGATGGACACATTATACATGGAATTGGCACTGTATTTATTCTGCTGTGTGTTCTGGGGTATTATATATGGAATTGGCACTGTATTTATTCTGCTGTGTGTTCTGGGGTATTATATATGGAATTGGCACTGTATTTATTCTGCTGTGTGTTCTGGGGTATTATATATGGAATTGGCACTGTATTTATATGGATATGTGTTCTGGGGTATTATATATGGAATTGACACTGTATTTATCCTGCTGTGTGTTCTGGGGTATTATATATGGAATTGGCTCTGTATTTATCCTGCCATGTGTTCTGGGGTATTATACATGGAATTGGCACTGTATTTCTATGGATATGTGTTCTGGGGTATTATATATGGAATTGGCTCTGTATTTATCCTGCCATGTGTTCTGGGGTATTATATATGGAATTGGCACTGTATTTATCCTGCCATGTGTTCTGGGGTATTATACATGGAATTGGCACTGTATTTATATGGATATGTGTTCTGGGGTATTATACATGGAATTGCCGCTGTATTTATCCTGCCGTGTGTTCTGGGGTATTATATATGGAATTGGCACTGTATTTATCCTGCCATGTGTTCTGGGGTATTATATATGGAATTGGCACTGTATTTATCCTGTCATGTGTTCTGGGGTATTATACATGGAATTGGCACTGTATTTATATGGATATGTGTTCTGGGGTATTATATATGGAATTGGCTCTGTATTTATCCTGCCATGTGTTCTGGGGTATTATACATGGAATTGGCACTGTATTTATCCTGCCATGTGTTCTGGGGTATTATACATGGAATTGGCACTGTATTTATCCTGCCATGTGTTCTGGGGTATTATATATGGAATTGGCACTGTATTTATCCTGCCATGTGTTCTGGGGTATTATACATGGAATTGGCACTGTATTTATCCTGCCATGTGTTCTGGGGTATTATATATGGAATTGGCACTGTATTTATCCTGCTGTGTGTTCTGGGGTATTATACATTGAATTGGCACTGTATTTATCCTGCTGTGTGTTCTGGGGTATTATATATGGAATTGGCACTGTATTTATTCTGCTGTGTGTTCTGGGGTATTATATATGGAATTGGCACTGTATTTATATGGATATGTGTTCTGGGGTATTATATATGGAATTGACACTGTATTTATCCTGCTGTGTGTTCTGGGGTATTATATATGGAATTGGCACTGTATTTATCCTGCTGTGTGTTCTGGGGTATTATACATGGAATTGGCACTGTATTTATCCTGCCATGTGTTCTGGGGTATTATATATGGAATTGGCACTGTATTTATATGGATATGTGTTCTGGGGTATTATATATGGAATTGGCTCTGTATTTATCCTGCCATGTGTTCTGGGGTATTATACATGGAATTGGCACTGTATTTCTATGGATATGTGTTCTGGGGTATTATATATGGAATTGGCTCTGTATTTATCCTGCCATGTGTTCTGGGGTATTATATATGGAATTGGCACTGTATTTATCCTGCCATGTGTTCTGGGGTATTATACATGGAATTGGCACTGTATTTATATGGATATGTGTTCTGGGGTATTATACATGGAATTGCCGCTGTATTTATCCTGCCGTGTGTTCTGGGGTATTATATATGGAATTGGCACTGTATTTATCCTGCCATGTGTTCTGGGGTATTATATATGGAATTGGCACTGTATTTATCCTGTCATGTGTTCTGGGGTATTATACATGGAATTGGCACTGTATTTATATGGATATGTGTTCTGGGGTATTATATATGGAATTGGCTCTGTATTTATCTGCCATGTGTTCTGGGGTATTATACATGGAATTGGCACTGTATTTATCCTGCCATGTGTTCTGGGGTATTATACATGGAATTGGCACTGTATTTAGTCCTGCCATGTGTTCTGGGGTATTATACATGGAATGGCACTGTATTATTCCTGCCATGTGTTCTGGGGTATTATCACTATGCGAATTGGCCACTGTATTTATCCTGCTAGTGGTGTTCATGGGGTATTATACATTGAATTGGCACTGTATTTATCCTGCTGTGTGTTCTGGGTATTATATATGGAATTGGCACTGTATTTATTCTGCCTGTGTGTTCTCGGGTATTATATATGGAATTGGCACTGTATTATATGGATATGTGTTCTGGGTATTATATATGGAATTGACACTGTATTTATCCTGCGTGTGTTTCTGGGGTATTATATATGGAATTGGCACTGTATTTATCCTGCCATGTGTTCTGGGGTATTATATATGGAATTGGCCACTGTATTATATGGATATGTGTTTCTGGGTATTATATATGGAATTGGCACTGTATTTATCCTGCTGTGTGTTCTGGGGTATTATATATGGAATTGGCACTGTATTTATCCTGCCATGGTTCTGGGTATTATATATGGAATTGGCACTGTATTATATTGGATATGTGTTCTGGGGTATTATATATGGAATTGGCACTGTATTTATCCTGTGTGGTTCTGGGTATTATACATGGAATTGGCCCTGTATTTATCTGCCATGTTCTGGGGTATTATATATGGAATTGCACTGTATTTATATGGATATGTGTTCTGGGGTATTATATATGGAATTGGCTCTGTATTTATCCTGCCATGTGTTCTGGGTATTATACATGGAATTGGCACTGTATTTATATGGTATGTGTTCTGGGTATTATATATGGAATATTATCATGTGTTCTGGGTATTATATATGGAATTGCACTGTATTATCCTGCCATGTGTTCTGGGTATTATACATGGAACTGTATTTATATGCTGGGTATGGAATGTGTATTTATCCTGCCGTGTGTTTTGGGGTATTATATATGGAATTGGCACTGTATTTATCTGCATGTGTTCTGGGGTATTATTATTGGAATTGGCACTGTATTTATATGGATATGTGTTCTGGGATATATATGGAATTGGCTCTGTATTTATCCTGCCATGTGTTCTGGGGTATTATACATGGGATTGGCACTGTATTTATCCTGCCATGTTGTTTCTGCGGGGGTATTATACATGGAATTGGCACTGTATTTATCCTGCCATGTGTTCTGGGGTATTATATATGGAATTGGCACTGTATTTATCCTGCCATGTGTTCTGGGGTATTATATATGGAATTGGCACTGTATTTATCCTGCTGTGTGTTCTGGGGTATTATATATGGAATTGGCTCTGTATTTATCCTGCTGTGTGTTCTGGGGTATTATACATTGAATTGGCACTGTATTTATCCTGCTGTGTGTTCTGGGGTATTATATATGGAATTGGCACTGTATTTATCCTGCCATGTGTTCTGGGGTATTATACATGGAATTGGCACTGTATTTATCCTGCCATGTGTTCTGGGGTATTATACATGGAATTGGCACTGTATTTATCCTGCCATGTGTTCTGGGGTATTATACATGGAATTGGCACTGTATTTATCCTGCCATGTGTTCTGGGGTATCATATATGGAATTGGCACTGTATTTATCCTGCCATGTGTTCTGGGGTATTATACATGGAATTGGCACTGTATTTATCCTGCCATGTGTTCTGGGGTATTATATATGGAATTGGCACTGTATTTATCCTGCTGTGTGTTCTGGGGTATTATATATGGAATTGGCTCTGTATTTATCCTGCTGTGTGTTCTGGGGTATTATATATGGAATTGGCACTGTATTTATTCTGCCATGAGTTCTGGGGTATTATATATGGAATTGGCACTGTATTTATTCTGCCATGAGTTCTGGGGTATTATATATGAAACCGGCACTACTGTTATCTTGCAACAGAGTCTGGCAGATATTATACATGGAACTGACACTTTATTCATTGTGCCATGTGTTCTGGGGTATTATATATAAAACTGCCAATACAAATTATCCTGCAAGGTGTTCTGGAAGGTATTTTATATGGATTTGGCACTGTAGCCGAGAAGTCGCTCCAGGTTCAGTCAGGAGGGAAAGACTGATACCAGCAGAGGGGTGATTCTCGGTATGCGTTTAGCCCCGTGTGGCAGTAGTCTAAACAAATGGTGAAAGATATTCTTTTTTGCCTTAGCCAAGACAAGGAATACGGCCTCTACTCATGTAGGTGATAATGATTAAAGTTGATCATTACAAGATCTAAGCGAAGTATTTAGCCATTATATCTGCATTGGGTCAATAATTGGTAATTGTTTATTAATTTTCCGAGATCTGCTGCCTATCTCACTCCAAGGGATATTTATCTACTTGGGTGATATGTGATTAGAGCTGCTGATTAGAAGAGCTATTTGTCACCTCGCTAACGTATTGGTTTATCACTGTGACACCAGATCACACCTCACCTTGCACAGTAGCTGAATATTTACTAGTGTCGCTTCTGGACACTTATCAGCAGGAGGGACATTGCCACAGAGAAATAGTCGAAAAACAAATGACGCTTAATCACATTTGCAGTACTTACTCCTGCTTACAGAGTCCGACTGGGGTACCAAAGTACTGGTGGATCTCCAGGTGGACCCAGCTTAAGGGTCAGGCCACACAGGGCGTTTTGGGGAGATTTGGTCGACCAATCTCCCCAAACGCCTTCCCTGACTCTGCGCCGGCTAAAATGAAAAAACGCCGGCGCTAATCACACGCGGCGGTTCGTTTTCCGAAGTTGCCTGAAGTTGCACTTTGCGCGACTTCGGAAAACTAATCGATGCGTGTGATTAGTGCCGGCGTTTTTTCATTTTAGCCGGAGCAGATTCAGGAAAGGCGTTTGGGGAGATCCGCAAAAACGAGGCGATTAGTCGCCAGGCGACCAAATCTCCCCAAAACGCCCGGTGTGGCCTGACCCTAAAAAGAATTTCTACAAGTCCATACTTTTTCCCCACCACTGGCCTATATAACAATCTATACCATTTGTCATTATCTATATCTAATTGCAGTGAGAGGGGGCCCAGGATTTCAGGTTCTCTGGTGGGACCTAGCAGACCCAGTCTGACACTAATTGCTTATAAGAACACAGGAAGAATTTGAACTCTCAATCCTAACATACCACCACTGCCCAACAAATACATACGTAGATGGACTTAGCTCTACTGAACAGCTATTTACAGTATATTGCTTCTTCTAATAGTAATAGCAAGGAGTCCCAACTTGAAGGACAGTTAGGGTGGAATTTGGAGACAATTGCTATTTACTCCTGGAAGCCCAGCTTGAAGGCCATTATAATATTTGAGGAGTAACCCTATCTGATGTTTTAAATATACTAACGGGGACCCTGCCTAAAGGTTGGACCTCCAAGCTTCATTGAGCAATACTCATCAGGGGTCATTTATGAATGCAAATGCAAAGTGCAATTTTGGATGCAAATTACCCATAATGCAGCTTTTTCCTATATAACTGCAGAGTAATTACTGGAGATGCACTAAATTCAGAATTCGGTTCAGGATTCAGTTCGGGATTCGACCAGGATTCTGCCTTTTTCAGCAGGATTCAGACGAATATTTGTGTCTGGCCGAAATCCTAATTTGCATATGTAAATTAGGAGTGGGAAGGGAAAACAGGTGACTTTTTGTCACAAAACAAGGAAGTAAAATATTTCCCCCCCACTTTTTCCTTTCTGTCTCGAATTTCGGATTCATTTTGGTATTTAGCCATATCTTTCATGAACGATTCAGGAAATTAAGCGGAATGCCAAATAGTGGATTCGGTGCATCCCTAGTAATTGGATACACACTGCAACTGCTCCAATTTGAACACAAGTACCTTAATGAATTGCGCCAATTTGCACTCTCCGTTGCATCCATTTTTAGAGAACCTGAATATGTGGGTAAAATTACATAAATGATCCCTTATGTTTAGCTGGAACAGACCCAGTGGGGAACCCGAGCCCACGGCTGCAGGATCTGTTGTAGTTCCACAGCCCTTTATGCAACTTAAACTTTGCAACAGGGGGGACTGACTGAGTCTGAGGTTCTACATTGCCAAACCCCGAAGTTATTTTCGCAGGGGGGGGGGAACCCCAGCATTTTGAGTTATGCCACTGCACAGATCTATAGGGGTGAAAACATAATTCTGATATTTGCATGTCATTCGCTATTCCTATGAGCATATTAGGATCATGTGTTCTTTAGCTTTCTGAAAAAAATGCTGTTCAGAAAATAAATACAATGGAAAAAAGGGGATTTACCCTCGCACACCCTGGCCGTCCGAATAACTGCGAGTCCCAGGTGCTCGGCGATATTGGCAGCCTCAAATTCAGCGTAAAAGAAGGAAACACCGGCACATCATGGGTAATGCTAGCAGGCAGGGTCGGACTGGGGGGCCCGGGGCCCACCGGGACTGGTGTCCAGGGCCCCCCTCTGGCCCCCACTACCTACTTGTTAGGCAAATCGCCGCTCGGCATAATTGCCCAGGCGGCGCATCACGCATGCGCAAACGGAAACGGCGCTCGGCGCGCATGCGCAAACGGCGCTGCGATGCGCTGAAATTTTTTTTATTTTTTTAAAAACTGTTTGGGAGAGGGGGACTGGCCCGGCGGGGGCCCACTAGGGTCGGGGCCCACCGGGTATTTTCCCGGTATCCCGCCGGGCCAGTCCGACACTGCTAGCAGGAAGACCCTTGCTCGTTTATTTCAGATGCAACGTTTCGGGCGTAACCCCTTTGTCAAGACAAAGGGGTTACGCCCCAGAAACGTTGCATCCGCAATAAACGAGCAAGGTTCTTCCTGCTAGCATTACCCATGATGTGCCCGTGTTTCCTTCTTTTACAAAAAATAAATACATATATATAAAACAAAAAAAGGATCAGTACTCACAGGTCTTAGAAAAATAAATAATAATATACATATCTAGGAGAGAGAAGTATTTTACAAAATGGACAAAAACTAAAATATTCTATCTGTTTTGAAAGCCGTTCCATAATTATTTTAGGTCCCTTTTAACAGTAAGTTGGGTGGCACAAGGTAAAAAGGTGCAGAATTTACCATTTACCATAAACCTGGTGGTGAGGGAATGAAAAGTGGAGGCAGAAGTATCACAGCAGTAAAAAAAAGAAGAGGCTGTCGCACGGGGCATTGTGGATTGCACAGCTAGAAATCTGAATGTTGTGTTTGCTAAGGATGGGGGTAGATCCTCGGTTTTCACACCTATAGACAAGCAGTAGTTATCCTCAGGGCAGGTCAGTTTGTTCCAGCAGAAAGTGGCTCCTTGTGGATTCAGTCTGAGCTTTGTTTTTTGTTCAAATTAAAAGAAAGTTTTAGATAGTTTCTCCTTCTTGTATTAAAGTGAAATTGTTTCTTAGACACTTTTAAAGGTTTCCTGATCTGCTCTGACGGAGCCCATTGTGCATCCAAGTTCTACATATTACATTATATTTAGGAAGGGGATAGTCAATTTAATATTCATTTAAGATGCCTATTTTTCTGGGATAAGAACTTTAAGACGGTCCTTGTTTTCAGTTTCAGTCGGCTTCTGTTTAAAACTTTTATTTATCAAGATAGAGATCTCAGAAAAAAGTGTTTATTAACATGAGCCTTTCAGCCCATTGTGCATCCAAGTTCTACATATTACATTATATTTAGGAAGGGGATAGTCAATTTAATATTCATTTAAGATGCGTTTTTTTCTGGGATGAGAACTTTAGGATGCTCCTTGTTTTCAGTTTCATTCGGCTTCTGTTTAGAACTTTTATTAATCAAGATAGAGATCTCCGAAAAAAGTGTTTATTAACATGAGCCTTTCAGCCCATTGTGCATCGTAGAACTTTAGGAGGGTCCTTGTTTTCAGTTTCATTCGGCTTCAGTTTAAAACTTTAATTGATTGAGATAGAAATCTCAGAGAGTGTGCACGTGGGTGACCTGCAAGGAGGGCTATATCTGTAGCAGGCTGAAAAGACTGTTGTGCGACTAGTGATCCCCAAACACTCCTCTTCATTCTTTCAGTGTGCACAGTGTGGTGTCTGAGCTGACAGTTTGTGTTTGGAGATGAGCAGGAGCTGGTGATGTAATAGGTAGGAAGCAGATGGATATAAATATCGTGGACAGGGGTAAAGTGCTATGGCTGAGCTGTTGGGGAAGATCAACACTTCAGACAAGTCCACGGCAAGTTAACGACAAGTTGAGATCAAGTTCGAATAAACTTTCCTTGAGTCAAGCCCCTTTTAGAGAAGCCTCCATGCAAGCTAAGAGAGCAAACCACACCTCCTCTGGGAGCTAAGCAGTTGCTTACTTTGATCTAAGTATAAGTGGAGTTGGAGTTGGAGGTATTTTTAGAGCAATTGACTCCTTAAACCACGTGTGCCCACGTTGATCGGGATGACTGTTCCATCGGCCCTGGTGCCAATCCTGCTCCTGGGAACGGCTGCCGTCATGGTGCAGTGCCTGCCGCTTTCTTTCCAGAGAAACGACACCGTGGAACGGCGATGGGAGACCCTCTTTTCCAGGTCCATGGGGGAAAAAAAGGATACGAGTCGGGACAGTGACTATTTGCTGGGCATCAAGAGACAGCGGCGTCTTTACTGCAATGTGGGCATCGGGTTTCATATCCAGGTTTTACCGGACGGAAGGATAAATGGCATGCACAGTGAAAATCGATACAGTAAGTATTGATTTCTATTTTTTTTCCCCCAGTTACATTATTTTGCTCGCACGCTCATACTCGTACGTCATATTAATGGAGAAATAGTGACATTGCCTGCAACGGGAAGGTCAGCTTACCCCGGCAATTTCCTAATGAGCTGCTCATTTTAATACGCCCTTCATTTTCACGTAACGATCAATCTATAGAGCTCGGAAATCTTAGCCCAATAGTATATGTCATTTCACACGTGGCTGCCTTGGCATGTCCTTTCATTAATAGCCACGATGTTTTTAACCGCTTCTCTGCTGACCGTCGTTGCCCCCAAAATGAATCTAAAAAGCCGCATTTTAACGCGGGGGGAGATAAATAAAGTTGTGACAGGGACGTGACCCTTAATGCGGAGCTAGTTCTGCTTGGCAAGCCAAGGGCAGGAGCTGCATCTGGATTAGTGTCAGGGAAGCTGCAGTCTTTTCTTGTCTGTACAATAATGCTTTATTTTAAATAGTGGGATCTCGCTGCTTCTGGGTTCACTGTATTTATTTGGATAACTCAGTGGGAGCTAATGACCGATTAAAAAGCTGTGATTAACACCCTGGGTTTAATACCCTATACAGATTTTTATCTCTGTTCCCTTTACCCAAAATATTCCCATTTAGGATGAATTTGTCCCAGCTTTGAAATAAAACATAGTGCATATATGTGATCTATTATCCACAAACATGTTTAACATGTGTAGTATAGGAATGTCATTTTTTACTTGTATCTGGTACTAACTAAGATGCCTATATACTTGCTGGTGGGGGTTTTAAATGTTTTATAGTTATGCGTTGGTAGAGGGTGATTTTTGTGTTTAGAAAGGCTATTTAAACATTTTCTACACAGATTCATTAATAGTATCCCAGGGCAAGATTCATGTATAACCCCCCGGATTTAATGGCAGGATAAATACAGTGCCAATTCCATGTATAATACCCCAGAACACACAGCAGATAAATACAGTGCCAATTCCATATATAATACCCCAGAACACACAGCAGGATAAATACAGTGCCAATTCCATATATAATACCCCAGAACACACAGCAGATAAATACAGTGCCAATTCCATATATAATACCCCAGAACACACAGCAGGATAAATACAGTGCCAATTCCATATATAATACCCCAGAACACACAGCAGGATAAATACAGTGCCAATTCCATATATAATACCCCAGAACACACAGCAGATAAATACAGTGCCAATTCCATGTATAATACCCCAGAACACATGGCAGGATAAATACAGTGCCAATTCCATATATAATACCCCAGAACACACAGCAGGATAAATACAGGGCCAATTCCATATATAATACCCCAGAACACGTGGCAGGATAAATACAGTGCCAATTCCATGTATAATACCCCAGAACACACAGCAGGATAAATACAGTGCCAATTCCATATATAATACCCCAGAACACACAGCAGGATAAATACAGTGCCAATTCCATGTATAATACCCCAGAACACACAGCAGGATAAATACAGTGCCAATTCCATGTATAATACCCCAGAACACACAGCAGGATAAATACAGTGCCAATTCCATATATAATACCCCAGAACACACAGCAGGATAAATACAGTGCCAATTCCATGTATAATACCCCAGAACACACAGCAGGATAAATACAGTGCCAATTCCATGTATAATACCCCAGAACACACAGCAGGATAAATACAGTGCCAATTCCATGTATAATACCTCTATCCTGCTTGCTGTGCAAAATTCACTGGTGTTTTGTGTGGTTTTATGGCGGTATGGTGATCCACATTATAGAAAGGTCTCTTATTCAGAAAACCCCATGCCCCAAGCATTCCAGATAATAGATCCGTAACCAGGGACTATTTCTTTTATTTTATACAAAAGGGCCATTTTTGTGCATCCCTAGTTTACTTCTTATGAAAAAAAAAAGCAGCAAAAGTAAAGCGTTAATTTGATAAAGCAATACCAAAGCAAGAGCAGGTGCTGCAGAAATACCTACCCGTATATATATCCCCTCAGATATAAGGGTAAGCAAGTCTGATTGTACCAACAGGTTCAGAAAAGATAACTGACAGTAGTGTCCAAAAATGTGGCATTCCTCCTGCACGAAAAAGATTTCATACTGTATGCCCAGCAGGAAAAGCATCTGCTTGTGTCTTAACCCCATGCAATTTAGCACCTACTGTATATTAGTAAATAAACCCTACTGTGTAAAGCAGAGATCCCCAACCTTTTTTACCCGTGAGCCACATTCAAATATAAACAGAATTGGGGCGCAACACAAGCATGAAAAAGTCCCTTGGGGTACCAAATAAGGGCTGTGATTGGCTATTTTGTAGCCCCATTGTGGACATGCAGCCTACAGGTGACTCTACTTGGCACTATACTTAGTTTTTATGCAATTTAAACTTGCTTCCAAGCCAGGAATTCAAAAATAAGCCCCTGCTTTGAGGCCACTGAGAGCAACATCCAAGAGGTTGGAGAGCAACATGTTGTTCACGAGCTACTGGTTGGGGATCACTGGTGTAAAGTAAGGAAAAATGGCACCAGGGAAAGGGACTTCAGCTATGGAAGTAGGTGTTTTGTAAGGCACGAGTAAGATTGAATATCAACTCTGTCCAACCTTCAGTTATAACTCCAACTCCCAACATTGCCTTGCAGACTTTGGATGCTAAGAGTAGTTACAGCTACTCAGTCGCACACATGGGACCACAACTAAGGACAGCCCTGATGCTCATCATATTTCCAGCTGCTTAATGTAGCCAGGAGTAGCTCTCATTAATAACCCCAGCGCTGTAATGTCCTGCAGTAACCGGGTTAAGATGCAATACAATTGTCCATACTCCCACTTTTACGTATAAAAAGAAAAGCATCAAACAAAAACAAGGCATGGGGCTGGCCTTCAGCGGAGCACGGGGAGTCCTTTTATCAGACAACATGAAAGATTATATAGATGCCTGTTGATGCATGAACTGCCATAGTGTCTAGATCAGTTCAAAAATTCACCCTTCAGATGTAGTTAAACAACAATTTTCTCACCCCCAACAACAGTCTTTGGCTGCCAAGCGGGATGTTGTAAATTATAGTACAGTATTTATCCTGCCATGTGTTCTGGGGTATTATATATGGAATTGGCACTGTATTTACCCTGCTGTGTGTTCTGGGGTATTATATATGGAATTAGCACTGTATTTATCCTGCTGTGTGTTCTGGGGTATTATACATGGAATTGTCACTGTATTTATCCTGCTGTGTGTTCTGGGGTATTATACATGGAATTGACACTGTATTTATCCTGCTGTGTGTTCTGGGGTATTATATATGGAATTGGCACTGTATTTATCCTGCTGTGTGTTCTGGGGTATTATATATGGAATTGACACTGTATTTATCTGCTGTGTGTTCTGGGGTATTATACATGGAATTGGCACTGTATTTATCTGCCACGTGTTTTGGGGTTTTAAACATGGAATTGGCACTGTATTTATCCTGCCATGTGTTTTGGGGTATTATACATGGAATTGGCACTGTATTTATCCTGCCGTGTATTCTGGGGTATTATATATGGAATTAGCACTTTTTCTACACAGGGCTAGTTCCATGTGTAAAACCTCAAAACACATGGCGGATAAATACAGTGTCAATTCCATATATAATACCCCAGAACACATGGCAGGATAAATACAGTGCCAATTCCATGTATAATACCCCAGAACACATGGCAGGATAAATACAGTGCCAATTCCATATATAATACCCCAGAACACATGGCAGATAAATACAGTGCCAATTCCATGTATAATACCTGCTAGAGAACATATAGTAGGATAAAAGTAGTGCCAGATTAATAAATAATACCCCAGAACCCATGGCAGGATATATACAGTGTAATTTGTTTGTTTTAGGTTATTCAGTGGTGTTGCTTTTAAACTTTGGCCATGACAACAAGAGCCAATGATACCCATGTCTACCCTTTATATACCTACCTGTATATATATTTTTTCTAGGTTTACTGGAGCTTTCCCCAGTGGAAGTTGGAGTCGTGAGTTTATACGGCGTTAAAAGTGGCATGTTTGTTGCTATGAATGCAAAGGGGAAGCTGTATGGATCAGTGAGTATTAAATATATAAATATACCAAAAAAAAATATATATATATACACACACTTGTACTACTCTGTACAGACATGCACATTGCTGAGTGTAATTGGCCTTATGCGAGTCAATGTACAGTGGAAGCCTGAAAGCTATGGATAGCAGCATTCACATGTATGTCATTCTCTGCATTGCTTGCAAGGACATTTAATTAATTCCTTCTCCTGTACAGAGTTACACGAGTCCTAGTGAAGACCCCCCATGCTGCTAAGTTAATGTGAACTCTACCAGTGTTTTCTGCTCTCTTTAACAAATATGTGCAGGTACCGGATGTACAGCTGGAAACCCATTATCTAGAAAGCTCCGAAATACGGCAATGTGATTTCCCATAGAGTTCTGTATATCCTATTTAATAGAATATCATTGTAAATGAATATACCTGCTGTTGAATTTTGATTATCTATCTATCTATCTATCTATCTATCTATCAATCATCTTTTTCTCTATCTATTTATCTATTTATCATCTATCTATCTATTTCTCTTGCGTTCTCTATTGTCTCTTTATCTATCTATCTATCTATCTATCTATCTATCTATCTATCATTTATCTATCTATCTATCTATCTATCTATCTATCTATCATTCTATCTATCGATCTATCTATCTATCTATCATCTATCTATCATTTATCTATCAATCTATCTATCATCTATCTATCTATCTATCTATCTATCTATCTATCTATCTATCTATCTATCTATCTATCATTTATCTATCTATCATCTATCTATCATTTATCTATCAATCTATCTATCATCTATCTATCTATCTATCTATCTATCTATCTATCTGTATCTATCTATCTATCTATCTATCTATCTATCTATCTATCTATCTATTTATCATCTATCTATCTATACACACACACACATATCTATATCTATATATATATATATATATATATGTGTGTGTGTGTGTGTGTACAGGAAACGAATGCTTTGCTGTTCTCATTTACCTTGATTCTGTTATTCCTCCTGTGTAACTGGGATTTCGGTAGAATAATAGAACTGAATACGTCTTTCTTCCAAACCACTTCAAGCACTAGAAGTTGGAAATTTGCCTTTGAACCTAAGGGCGCATACTGGTGTATGTTGACAGCGTTTAAAGCAGCAGTGTTAGACCTGCAATTATTGTTGTGTTGTGAACATGAGCAAATAACCGGCAACATCCGCAGTTGTCACAAATGCTACGGTATTTGTGAATCTGAGGTTCGAGCTACATTGACTCCTGATAGAAATACTGGCTGAAGGTTTTGTATCTAGATCCTATAGTGCAGACAACATTTTACCCCCCGACATTTTCAGGCTTAATGATTGGCAGTTAACATCCCAGGGCAGCAGGGTCAGCTAATGTCTACAGAATGTGCATCACATCCCAGGGGCCAATTCCATGTATATCCCATCCAGGAGTTGCACCCCAGAACACGTTGGATAAATGCAGTGGCATCATGCAATATACTTCCCAGAACACCTTGCAGGATAAATATAATATAATTATATAAATATAATACCCCAGAAGGCATGGCAGGATAAATAAAGATCCAATTCCTGGCATAAAACCTCAGAATACACACCGGCAATTTCATGTACAATATTTGTAATATCCTGTTTGTTGTAAAACATTCATTGGTGTTGAGAGTCTATGGGCAGTAGCCGATGGGGAGATTAAAATGCACCACTGCAGGCGACAAATCTCACAAAAATGAGTCTCCATTGGAAATAACTGAATTTGCCGGAGGTGAAAACCTCCACATCGCAAAATTGCTTGAAGTTTCCTCCTGAACCAACTTCGGGCACCTTTGGAAGAAAGAAGAGATGCGTTGGTTTTACAGCCAGTGATTACAGTTATTTCCAATGGAAACACATTTTCGGGAGATTTGTCACCCGCAGTCATGCATTTTTATAGTGGGTGGCAAATATACCCGTTGGCTACTGCCCTTTAGCCTCTTCAAGCCTTCATTAAAAATCTGCTGATAAGAATTGTCCTTGGTTGGGGTCTGTTATTCGGAAACCCGTTATTCAGAAAGCTCAGAATTACAGGAAGGCCGTCCCCCATAGACTCATTTTTATCCAAATAATCCACATTTTAAAGAATTATTTTCCTTTTTCTCTGTAATAATAAAACAGTCGCTTATACTTGATCCCAACTAAGATATAATTAACCCTTATTGGAAGCAAAACCAGCCTATTGGGTTTATTTAATGTTTATATGATTTTCCAATAGACTTAAGGTAGGGAGATCCAAAGTATGGAAAGATCCATTATCCGGAATTGCCCAGGTCCCAAGAATTCTGAATAACCCATACCTGTACTTGATCCCAACTAAGATATAATTAATCTTTACTGGAAACAAAACCAGCCTATTGGGTTTATTTAATGTTTACATGATTTTCTAGTAGACTTAAAGGGATCCGGTCATCGGAAAACATGTTTTTTTCAAAACGCATCAGTTAATAGTGCTGCTCCAGCAGAATTCTGTACTGAAATCCATTTCTCAAAAGAGCAAACAGATTTTTTTATATTCAATTTTGAAATCTGACATGGGGCTAGACATATTGTCAATTTCCCAGCTGCCCCAGTCATGTGACTTGTGCCTGCACTTTTGGAGAGAAATGCTTTCTGGCAGGCTGCTGTTTTTCCTTCTCAATGTAACTGAATGTGTCTCAGTGGGACATGGGTTTTATTATTGAGTGTTGTTCTTAGATCTACCAGGCAGCTGTTATCTTGTGTTAGGGAGCTGCTATCTGGTTACCTTCCCATTGTTCTGTTGTTTGGATGCTGGGGGGAAAGGGAGGGGTTGATATCACTCTAACTTGCAGTACAGCAGTAAAGAGTGATTGAAGTTTATCAGAACACAAGTCACATGACTTGGGGCATCTGGGAAATTGACAATATGTCCAGCCCCATGTCAGATTTCAAAATTGAATATAAACAAATCTGTTTGCTCTTTTGAGAAATGGATTTCAGTGCAGAATTCTGCTGGAGCAGCACTATTAACTGATTCATTTTGAACTTTTTTTTTTCCCATGACAGTATCCCTTTAAGGTAGGGAGATCCAAATTATCGAAAGATCCGTTATGCAGGATTGCCCAAGTCCCAAAGCATTCTGGATAACAGGTCCCTTTACTTGATCACAACTAAGATATAATTAATCCTTTTTGGAAGCAAAACCAGCCTATTGGGTTTATTTAATGTTTACATGATTTTCTAGTAGATTTAAGGTATGAAGATCCAAAATACTGAAAGAACCATTATCTGGAAACCCCCAGGTCCCAAGCATTATGGATAACAGGTCCCATACCTTGTACATATAAATTCCATTCACCCGACTAATAAATAATACACCTTGTTTTTCCAGAGATATTTCAATGAAGAATGCAAATTCAAAGAGACGCTTCTGCCCAACAACTATAACGCTTACGAATCGAGGAAATACCCCGGCATGTACATCGCTCTGGGCAAAAATGGAAGGACAAAAAAAGGCAACCGGGTTTCTCCGACAATGACGCTGACCCATTTCTTGCCACGGATATGACCCGCCGCTCTGGTGATGCCGGGGGTACAAACTGCTGCACTTTCATGACAGTCTAAATGCAAGAGCTGATGTAACATATTTAAATTATTTAAATTTTGTATATATGGATCCGGAAAAAGGTTTATTTATAGGCAACTCTTTCTTTTTTTTTTACGTTTTTTTCTTTTTCCTTATATTTTATTCCTTTTTTTTTTTTTGGGGAAAGCAACACTTGATGAGTTTGAGTTTTGATAAATGTATATTCATTTTTTAGTTGCTGGAAAAGCCTACAATGTGTTGCTATGCAATGTGCTGTGAGCTACTACAGCAAACTTCATTGTACCACTGTTGAGCTGCTAGTCAATCTTAGTGTCAGCCTGTGGCCCAGTATATATATATATATATATATATATATATATATATATATATATATATATATATATATATATATATATATATATATATACTGCACAGCTCTATGGTAAGAATAAGAGCTGATGGGCCCACCAGGAGATTCCCCAGTCTCCCGACTGTTATACTGTTACACAGTGTTTACAATTGTGCACACAGAATCGCCAGCATTTTTGATTCTTAAGTAAAGAAGCACAAATTTGCTAACAAATAGCATGTTGTCACAACCTATTATATACATATACAGGAGAGGCAGTGATTTATTTGCACACAGCACAATGCTTTTATTTATACTTTTATTATAAAACAGTGAAATTGCTGATTGTGCTGGGTTGTTCTCCATAGACTGCTAGAGTGATGAGCCCTTTTGCTGCTGTTGTGGCCATACAGCTGAAGCTGCGGATTTCAGCCCTTTAGACCAATTCGGCAGCTTAAGGTGGCCATACACTGGCCGATAAAAGCTGCCGACAGACCGTGTCTGCAGCTTATTGGCCCGTGTATGGGGCCCCCCGTCGGATCGCGGCCGCATCTATTCGTTATGCAGTCCCGCGATCCGACTGTCCGTTTGGGCATCGTTAGGATCCGATCGTTGGGCCCTAGGGCCCACGATCGGATCAGCCGATATTGCCCACCTCAAGGTGGGCATATCGGAGGGAGATCCGCTCGTTTGGCGAAACGAGCGGATCTCTCCATGTTTGGCCACCTTTATGGGACGTTCCGAGGGGTCTCCTCGATCTATATCAGGCCAAAAATCGACCACATATCGATCGGGCAGTTAATGTGATCCTCGGCACCCATTTCCTTTGTTGTAATCCAATCATTTGGCCCTAGGGCTGAACGATCACATTAACCCGATATCACCCGGCCTTTCATGGGCATATTGGGTTAAAGAATAACTCCACCCCCATTAATAAAAACCCCTGCTCAGAACCCTACATAGTCGCCCCTCGCTGCTCCCTCCGCATAGGTGATAACACCTATAAGTGCCCCTAATACTTTATTCGCCTAAAGGTGCAGAGTAGATGCAGCGGATCTCACGTGCGACATCCATAATTTCCATACATTTTGGCGCATTCATAGTTGCTACGAACTGGAAGACTGCTCCAACTGCACATGCTCCAATACAGCGTTCTCTTTCCAAAGAAATCCGAAGAGCCGGAAGATGGCGCCCGTGAGCTCCGCTGCGCTTACTCTGCACATATAAGCGATTAAAGGATTAGTGGCGCTTAAAGGTGTTATCACCTATGCAGGGGGAGAGCAGGGACTATGTAGGGTACTGGGTTGAGTTCTCCTTTAAGATCCGTTCGTTTGGCGACCTTATTGGCAGATTTTATCATTTATGGCCAATTTTAGAAGAATACACACCCTGGCCTTCTGTAATTCTCGCCTGGTGCCAGTGATGGAGGGATCAGCACCCTTCCAGCAGAGCAGTTCCAAAAATTCACTGGCACTCAAGGATGATTCAAGCAGTTTGTGCAATGTTTCGGGGTTGGACCCCTTTGTTAAGCATTTTAGAAGAATGCCTCAGTGGAGGCAAGAAACATGGCTGCTCCTACTACTCGGATACAAATGCAGCTTTACAGAGAAGGAACATTCTGTCCATGGAATATGATATGCCTCTATACTGTGCTAACAGAAAACATATCTAAGTATATTTTACTTGGTGAACAACAGGGTATATTTCCCCTAATATTTCGACCCATTTCGATATGCATATAAGATTGTGACAACATGCTTTGTTCTATAGGGTTTTCTTTTTTTAAAGGTCGCTTTAGTTTTCCCTTAAATGAGAAGGGAATAAACAAGTGCTACCAATAGACGCCTGCCCTTACCGTTCTGTTTTACTGCTAAGTGTCAGTTTTCCTTCGGTGCCAGGGGAGGACTCCGCAAATCTGTTTTTAGATCTGTCACTGCTGAACTATGAACTTCTTCACAGTCGGTCTCCAAGGAGTAACCCCTTCCACGCTGGCAGCCCCCTTGCCTTAAACACCGGCGTCTAAACGTCTCCGCTTGCTGCAGCCAAAAGCTGGAGGAATCCCTACAAATACCTATGATGCCAAAAACCAACCTTTGGAAATGAGGATGAAAATCAGAGACAGAAAACAGCAGATTCGGGGCAAAGAAGAGCAGATTGTCTGTGTATTCAGGACTCATGTGTTCTATACAAGTACCTCCATGCTTTATCCTGCAGTTCTCAGTTGTGCCATAGATAGTACTGGGCCTTTCAGTTGCTGGGTAGGATGCACTTGGCATAAAGCAGAGATGTCAAAACTACTGACCTCTAATAGTTGTGAACTACAGCTCCCAGAAGCCTCTGCCAAACCTTGAGAGCTGTGAGTTAGCACTTTAAAGGAGAAGCAAACCCTAAAGTTAAAAAAAACCTTCCCCCCTACCCAACATTGACTCCACTCCTTCCCCCAGTCTAAGTGTTACCCCTAAGTGTTAAGTCTTTATTTACCGCTCCGTGCAGATTCTGCTCAGTCGAGTTCATGGGCGCCATCTTCAGCCGCTTCGTTAATCTACGGGATGAGACCAGCGTTTCAGCAATTTTCCTGAGTTTCGGCGCATGCGCAGTTGTCGAGAAACAGGAAATTGCAAAAAGAAGAAGATGGCGCCCATGAACTCCGATGGACAGAATCTGCACGGAGGGGTAAGTAAAGACTTAGGGGCATTTGCCTGGGGTAACACTTAGGCTGGGGGGAGGAGGGAGGGGGGTCTATGCAGGGTAGGGGTTTTTTAACTTTAGGGTTTGCTTCTCCTTTAAGGAACACTTATTTTGATGCTTATGTATACCAAAGGCTTTAACGCAATATTCGGATATTCAGGCCTCATTTACATTTGCAATTCCAATCCGAGACAGTCCGATGCAGCTTCAAAGCCAATAACTGAAATTATAATGATGTCACTTAGTAATATTTTAGGACGGTTGCACAGCCGGATTGAAGCTCATGCATAACAGTCCAGTTGTGTGAATGCGTGGAGCATTATTAAAGGGGTTGTTCACCTTTAAATTAACTTTTAGCATGATGTAGAGAGGGAAATTCTGAGACAATTTGCAATTGGTTTTCATTTTTTATTTGTGTTTTTTTTTTTTTTTAGATATTTAGCTTTTTATTCAACAGCTCTCCAGTTTTCAGTTTCAGCAATCTGGTTGCCATGGTCCAAATTCCCCTAGCAACCATGCATTGATTTGAATAAGCGACTGGAATATGAATAGGAGAGGCCTGATTATAATGATGAGTAATAAAAAGTAGCAATAACAATACATTTGTAGCCTTACAGAGCATTTGTTTTTAGATGGGGTCACTGACCCTCATTTGAAAGCTGGAAAGAGTCAGAAGAAGGAAGCAAATAATTCAAAAACTATATATAAAATAAATAATGCAGACCAATTGAAAAGTTGTTTATTCTATAACATACTAAAAGTTAACTTAAAGGTGAACCACCCTTTAAAGGAGATATAAGCTTGTAAATAGAATTTTGCCTGGAATGGAAACTTTTCAATATACAGCCATTGAAATGCGACAAAGGTTTTACAAATGTAATTGCCATTGAGAACAGTCTGTTCTTTTTAGAACTTCTCGTTCTTGTCTGTTGAAACGATGCAGCAAAAGTCGGCTTTTTTTTTGCCCGGTTAATCAGCTGCCGTCTGCTACATTGTTCCAAAAGTCAAAACCACCGGAAAAGGTGAAGACAAAGACTGTAATTCTATTTACAATGTATTGGAAAGTTGCTTATAATCACAATTTAGGCAAATTTATTTATTTTGGGTTGAAACTCCATTTTACCTCTTGTGCGTTCAGGGAGTCCAAGAGAGAGAGAGAGAGAGAGACGGCTGCTTTCCTTTTGGTGCTCATTCCCGTTTAAATAACAAAATCTACCTCACCAATCTAAGAGCTTTATCTCCCTTAGGGTCAGGACACACAGGCAGATTTGGGAAGATAAGTCGCCCATCGACAAATCTCCTCTTCTTCGGGCGACTAATCTCCCCTGAACTGGCTCCTGCCGGCTAAAATGAAAATTGCCGGCAGGGTGGCACTTGGAGTGTTTCGTTTTCCGAAGTTGCCCGAAAATTGCCTCACGAGGAAACTTCGGACGACTTCGGAAAACTATTCGCTCCGAGTGCCATCGTGCCGGCGATTTTCAATTTAGCCGACGGGGAGGCAGTTCAGGGAGATTAGTCACCCGATGAAGAGGAGATTTCTCGCCAGGCGACTAATCTCCCCGAAATCTGCCTGTGTGCCCTGACCCTTAAGGCCTGTACTGTTTTATCTATATTATTATCTATATTATTATCTATACTATTATCTATATTATTATCTATATTATGTGCTGTTTCCCCAATGTAAGGTGAAGGCACTGCCTATTTGAGCCTGCTCACGACTGAGCTATCTTTACCCAGTGACTTACTCATAGCAAGAAGAATCCTGGTAAAACTATTCAGGAAGCAGCTGTTGGCCTCAGCTATACAGCTCGTAACCCTATATATTTCAGTATATACTTTGTGAAGGAAAGGACATGGTATTGGGGACTCTGTGCTCCATGAAGCTTTCTCACCGTTATGAAAATACTTTCATAATCCCTTTCAATCGATATCTCGCTTCCTCTCCTTCTTCAGGACTTTGTGTCTCTCCAGCTGTTGCTGAACTACAACTCCCTGCATCCTCAGGCACCCAAAACCTGTCTGGAGATGCTGATAGTTCTAATTCGCCAACGGATGGACAGACACACATTTCCGAAACCCGTGAACAGACGTTCAAGCTTGCAGCATAATCACTGAATTGTAATTTACATTCCGCACTAAGGCTTTCTTTGATTCTGTACCCGTGGTGCTGTTTCATTTGCTATTTGGTGCAATCC
The DNA here is from genome assembly GCF_017654675.1 of Xenopus laevis. Lineage (NCBI taxonomy): Eukaryota > Metazoa > Chordata > Amphibia > Anura > Pipidae > Xenopus > Xenopus laevis. Next base: position 8,693,632 of record NC_054377.1, read on the forward strand.
GCGGCCTTAAAGTATAATAACATTTTCCGTTTGTTTTCCGTACAAGGATAGAGAAATGGTTGCCGCGTTCTTAACAATTGTGTTCTCAGGTGGCCCCTGGGAACACAGATCAATTGTCCAGTTGCTAGAAGGATATTCTAACTGCTCTTCTTTGTTTGGAATATAAAATGCTGTTTGGTTGCTAAGGTACCAAATAGCAAAATATTACTGTCAGGATTTGGAAATTTCTGGATGCCGTATATCTGAAACGGCACTTCTTCCCCCCAAAAAGTCATGTTTTCAGGGATATAGCACCTAAGGCAGTATTGTTAGACCTTCCTCTCTATGGGAACCTTCCCACCCAGTTGCTCATCCCCAACCCCAAGCAACACTTTATCACTAGCTCCCTGCCAGTCCCTTACTGCCTACTCCAACTGCCAGCCCTACTGTGGGAGCACACAGCAACCCAACTGCCTTGGAACAATCAGGTCACTATTTTCAGGCAGCTGTAAACCCCCCCCCCCAAATACTACAAAATTATTTTAAAAATATAAAGTGCTTGAAATGGCATTCAGAATTTTCAAAATCCTACCAGCCTGAATTTTTAAAGGGGAACTCCACAAAAACATAACTTAAGCCTTTTTCAAGCAACTTTGCAATATACATCAATTAAAAAAGATGCAGACTTTTCATGATTTTTTATGGTTTCTGACAGTTCCCTAAGCCTAGTCCCCTGCTCTCCTGCTGATCTGTCTGACTACTTTGCTGAGCTGTCTGACTACTTTGCTGAGCTGACTACTTTGCTGATCTGTCTGACTACTTCGCTGAGCTGACTGACTACTTTGCTGATCTGTCTGACTACTTTGCTGAGCTGACTGACTACTTTGCTGATCCGTCTGACTACTTTGCTGATCTGTCTGACTACTGTTACTTTGTATCAACAGCCATCTGTCCTCAGCCTGCATCTTCCAAACCCCACAATTCCCTGCACCCGTGATTTCAATAAGGAACATCCCAGTGCAATGCATTGTGGGTGATGTAGTTCCTGCAAGCTGTGGATACATTTTTACAATTTTTAACATCAGTCCCTCCTTCCCTGCCAGGATTTCAAATGATGCAGAAATCAAAGTACTGTTAAGCAGCTGGATTTCAGCATAGAAAATGGCATTTATTCCTACTTTTTGAAGAAATAATAACTGTAAAGGGTATACTAGGGGTTTCTGTGTTATGTGGGGCCTCTTTATCAAATTTTGGTTTGGAAGCCGGAGTTCCCCTTTAAGGCGAATTTCCATGAATCAATGAATCTTTCACGCTGCCTTTTTTTTTTTAGCTGGCGACCGATCTGCTCTTCTAGCCGGAACTCCACCCAAAGAGGTTATTTTTTTTGCCTAGTGAGAGATGTTTTTATACAACTGGACTTGAGTAAAGAATGTATTGAGGTGTCAGTGTTATTTAAACAAATTCAAAACGGAGTCAGCGCTGCACTTAGACACTGCGGGTATTGGATTGACCCTTCAAGCGAAGCAGTCGATGGTGTTCCACAACGTCTGTAGTTTTATACAGGTGCCCTAATATTGTAATGTATGTGCTATGCACAGTCAAATGCCTAATAAACAATATCTGTTTACAATGTATTCTAGTGCTTATTCTTGGGAGGATTAAATTATTCTTTACAATGACCCTTCTCTCCCAATAAAGTGACTTTGCACTAGGGTCTCCGATGCTGTCAGGACCTTACAAAGAGTGTGTAAACTACACGTGTGCATGTGAACTACACAACATCCTGTCCTTTGTCTACATAGTAAGTGTTAAACAGTCAAGTCAAGGTGTCACTACACATTTAATACAAGTTCTGGGCACTACTTCAATTGTAGGACCGGCATAACACGACTATTCCTGTCTGAAAGGAACGGGGTGTTTTTTTGTTTTGGATTCCTTAAAGGACAGTTACACTAAAGAAGCAGGTAGAATTGTTGTACATGATGTTTTGCGCTTCTGTACCAGCCCAAGGCAACCACAGCCCTTTAGCAGTAAAGATCTGTGTCTCCAAAGATGCCCCAGTAGCTCCCCATCTTCTTTTCTGCTGATTCACTGCACATGCTCTGTGCTGCTGTCACTTACTGAGCTTAGGGAGCCACTCACAATATACAGTACACATAGAATAGAAATGTCACAATATAAGGCTGATTAGTAATTAATACACATAATTACTACATGGCAGCACAGAAACCAGTGCAATTAGCATCAGAATTTAATAATCAGCAAACCTGTAGCATCAGCTTATATTACAGCCAGGGAAGCTCATTTTCTGCTGGATAATTAGTGACGAGCCCTAAGCTTAGCTTCTCAACAGCCAATCAGAGCCCACTGAGCATGTGAGTGTCACAGACACTTTCCAAGATGGTGACCCCCTGTGACAAGTTTGAAGTCCTGGATCATTGCTGCTATTGACAAGCTGAAACGTTAGCCTCGTGCAATAAGTTCACTATATAAAATATGGCATTTTAAGCCACATTCATTTTTAGGGTTTAGTTCTCCTTTTAAATGGAGTAATAATCAATACAATTATGATATATATATATATATATATATATATATATATATATATATATATATTATAAAAGAAAAGGTAAGAAGAAGAATTTCGTTTTAGTTGCTTTACAATGTATCAAGGAAAATTACATCTTTAAAGGGACATTGTTCAGGTAACTTTTCGTATGTTATAGAATGGCCAATTCTAAGCAACTTTTCTTACATTTGTTATAGTTTTCTGACTCTTTCCAGCTTTCAAATGGGGGTCACTGACCCCATATAATAACACATGCTCTGTAAAGCTACATATCTATTGTTATTGCTACTTTTTATTGCTCGTCTTTCTATTAAGGCCTCTTCTATTTCCGTATTCCAGTCTATTATCTAAATCACTGCATGGTTGTTAGGGTATTTTGAACCCAAGCAACCAGATGGCAGACATTGAGAACTGGAGAGCTGCTGAATCAAAAGCTCAAGCTCCCGGTACGAGTGTCCTAGTGCTGGCGGGGGAAATATAAAAAAAAACAAAAACAACTACTGTTACCCCCAACTGGACTGCAGGCTCTATTAGCCCACATCTTTGGTTGGGGAAAGTATTTTCACCCAACAGGTGCCCTTTAAGGGCCCTTACACATGGGCGTTTTTACCTGCGTTCCCCTGCGTTGCGCTTTCTTCCATTCAGTCGCAGGGGATCGCAGAAGTAGACGCACTCAATTATCACACAGACTCATATGTGTGTCCCGAACGCAGGTGAAATGCAACATGCTGCGTGCCAACCTGCGTTTGGCGCTTACATTCGTCTGTGTAAGTAATAGGGATGCACCAAATCCAGGATTCGGTTCGGGATTCGGCCTTTTTCAGCAGGATTTGGATTCGGCTGAATCCTTCTGCCAGGCAGAACCGAATCCTATTTTGCGTATGCAAATTAGGGACTGGAGGGAAATCGCGTGACTTTCTGTCACAAAACCAAGAAGTAAAAAATGTTTCCCCTTCCCACCCCTAATTTGCATATGCAAATTCGGATTCGGTATTCGGCTGAATCTTTCACAATATAGTGGATTCGGTGCATCCCTAGTGAGTACAGCCCCCTTCACAATAATTGAATCCGTCTACTCCTGCGCTCCCCTGCGGCTGAACGGAAGAAAACGCAACGCAGGGTATCGCAGGTAAAACCGCCCGTGTGTAAGGGCCCTAACAGGGATCGCTCTCAGCAACATACCCATTAAATGAATACATTTTTACCAGACCCCTGCAATGTCTTTCAGTAAGTTACACAGAAATGCAGATCGATTCTGCTGGGAGGGTCCTGACACTTGCAGGGCACTTGGAGTTCAGTTTGTACTTCAGAGATAATGCGATTAGTGGCTCGTTTATAAGGTACATATGTTAATTACTGCAAACGTTACTAAAGCGCATTCTTTAAGCAGCGGAGACTGTGAAGTGGGAAGTTACAGAGGTCGGTTGCTGCATAAATACCCCCGGGTGCAGCAAAAGCTGTGTAAGGGCAGAGACACACGTGGAGATTTGGGGAGATTTAGTCGCCAGCGACAAATCGACACTTCTTCGGGCGACTAATCTCTTCCCACTGCCTAGAATCAATATCGCCAGCGGGATGGCAGTCGGAGTGCCTGTTTTACGAAGTTTCTTTGTGAGGCAACTTAGGGAGACTTCGAAAAACGAAGCACTCCTCCGTCCCGTCGGAGATTTAGATTTTAGCCAGCGGGAAGGCAGTTCGGGGAGATTAGTCGTTCGAAGAAGAGGCGATTTGTCGCCGGGCAACTAATCTCCCCCAATCTCCACGTGTGTCTCTGCCCTGAAGGGGGAAATGATCTTTAAGTGCAGTCTGTTACAGAAAGTCCTATTTTAGTCAGTGTTTAATTGGTCTTTGTTTTTGATTTCCAGCTTTCAAATGGGGGTCACTGACCCTAGCAGCCAAATAACTATTGTTCTATAAGGCTTCAGTTTTATGGTTATTTTTACTTTTTATTAAAAATCTTTCTATTCAGGCCTCTCCTCCAGTCTCTCCTCCAAGCTAGTTGGTTGCTAGGTTACATCTGTTACTTTTTTTTGCACAACTTTTAATTATTAGTGTTGCTCAGGGAAGTGGTGACAAAATGAAAATGGACTAAAATGGGAATTATCTCCCCAAAACCTCTTCTTCCAGTCGTGCTCAGCATGAACCATGGGATACTGGATGACAATTGTGTCAAAAACCAAAAGTGATTTGTTGTGGCTGAACCCAGTGTGCGTCTGTTCATGTACACAAAACCCATAACACATGATATAAGTGTCAGACACACACTAAACACTCTGCTTTGCTCGCACAGCTTTAAAAAAGTATGACAAAGGCCCTTATACAAGGGTATTTATTCCTGTGTCCCCCTGCAGTTCCACCTGCATTCAGGCACCCCAATGTGCACAGCCCAATCAGAAATCATGAGTTGAGTTTGTTCCTGATGGTCGAGTCCTGCACTGAACCAATTTTTGAGACCAGGACCCGACCTGAACCCGCAGCCCGTGACACAAACAGCAACCCGCATATTTACTCACTTGGATCCGCTACCTGACCCTGATCCGCAACTGCCTGATCCGCAACCCGCTGACCGCCATTAAACAGGAAGTGCGGTTGCTGCAAACTGGAAGTGCCAGAATTAAAAGTGTAAAATCTAGACAATATAACATAAGATAAGAAATATAGATGAGATTCGCAACCCGCATCTATACCCGCACCCAGTGTCGGTCTTGCCTGGTGGGACACAGGGAAGGCCAGACTCCTTTTCCCGATATTCGGGATTCTGCGACCAAAAAATGATGGCTCCACGCAGCGCTGTCTGTGCATGCTCACCAACGGGCACAGTTCACGCATGCGCGTGGCATTCAAGAATGTGCCCAGGGCCCTGGAAAGCAGTCCCAGTGGGCCCCGGGCCCCACCCCTGCCCACACCCAAAAATCCTACCCTCATCCACATTTTTTGCGGGTAACCTGCGAGTACCCGACCCCATGTAGGACTCTACCTGATGGATTAACAGCCGAGGGGGAGCACAGGAACAAACGCCCTTGTGTTAGGGCCCCTATCAGTCAACTGATAGCTAAGTAGAGGAGAATTGGCTGCGGCCATGTTACACCTGCATTCTGACCACCTTTTGTGGCCAAAGACAAGCAGTGGACTTTGGGCCAGAAATGTGTCCTCGTAGTATTTGGAGTAAGTGTTAATGATCTTCTTTAAGTAGGGATGCACCAAATCCAGGATTCAGCCTTTGTCAGCAGGATTCAAATTTGGCTGATCCTTGTGCCTGGCCGAGTCGAATCTGAATCCTAATTTGCATTTGCAAATTAGGGGCGGGAAGGAAATCACACAATCATGTTTTGCCTCAAAACAAGAAAGTAAAAAATCGTTTTTTCCACTTATTCCCTTCCCGTCCCTAATTTGCATATGCAAATTAGTATTCAAATTTGGTTCAATATTTGGCAGAATCATTCATGAAGGATTCAGGGATTCCCAAATAGTGGATTTGGTGCATCCTTATCTTTAATATGGTTACTTTATTCTGACAATAGAAAATTCTAATTAAATGAGCTTCGGTTGAAAAACTAACTCCCAAGGTCCCCTGGGTCCCCCCAAAAAAGGTTAAGAAAAATCAGGCCAGACAGATGATATTGAATCATCCTTCCGAGTCCTACCCGAAGGCATGGGCTCCGTTGCCCAAGCTGTTCCCAGCTACCGCCAGCGAACAGCTCGAACGGGTGGGTCCCCCTTCGCCGAAGCTAGGGAGGGCCCACCACCCCACCCCCCCACCCCCCCAAAGGGGTTTGGGGACGTTTGGACTCCCCTTCGCCAAAGCTAGGGGGAGTCCCATCTACCCTGGGTTCTGCCGAAGCTTCCCCCAGGGCGTGTCATGGCCTGCGAGTCCAGCCAAAAGACCATGACCCCATCCAGGGTGCTCAAACCAGACACAAAAAAGGTGCTGGAGTGGGCAGTGCAAGGCCATTGGTTGCCTTTTGCAAGGCTCTGGTTGGCAGCCAGAAAAAGAAAAGACTTCCCGCCCACCGAATGGTAAGAGCAAAGGAAGTGAAGCTTGATTAAGCATGGGTGCATGTGCATCTCCCCTGACTCAAAATGCAAGTCAGGGGCCACCCTCATGGGAGCACAGCGGCCCAGCTTTCATCAAGCTTCTGCTTGTCAGCCTAGTCCAGAGGACCAATGGTTTCTCCGTTCTTCAGATAGGATCATTAGAACAGATACTCCTCTTTGGTCTTGCCAGCCAGAGGACCAAGTGGTTCCAAAGGTACTACACTTGATCTTAGCCAAAAGGCTGAGAAGCGATCAGGCCAGACAGATTATTGATGACACCCTTATAAATGACAGTTAGGGCAGAGACACACGCTTAGATTTGGGAAGATTTGTCGCCCAGCAACAAATCTTCTCTTCATTGGGGCGATTAATCTCCCTGAACTGCTTCCTGCCGAGTGTTTCCTTTTCCGAACTCGCCTCACGAGAAAACTTCAGAAAATGAAGTGCTCTGAGTGCCATGCTGCCGACAATTTCAATTGTATCCGGTGGGAGGCAGGTCGGGTAAATTAGTTGGAGTTTTCCACCTTTTCCCTTCATGTCTCTATTTTTGCATATTCAAATTAGGATTCAAATTTGGCCGACTCGTTTATGAAGGATTCTGGGATTCGCTGAATCCCAAATAGTGGATTCGAATTAAGTGAGCTTCGGTTGAAAAACTGACTCCCAAGGTCCCCCCAAAAAAGATTAAGAAAAATCAGGCCAGACAGATGATTGATGACACCCTTATAAATGACAGTTAGGGCAGAGACACACGCTCAGATTAGTCGCCCTCTTCTTCGGGGCAACTATCTAGAATCAAAATCACTGGCGGGCTGGCAATCGGAGCGTCATTGCCTTCGGAAAATGAAGCGCTCAGTGTGCCATCCTGCCGGCGATTTAGTCGCCCCGAAGAAGAGGTGATTTATCGCCGGGCAATGAAATCTCCCCGAATCTGATCGCGTGTCTCTGCCCTAAGGGTGAATGTTAGCAGTGATTCCTGTAACAAGCAGCTGGTTGCTATGGCACAATGGGCATTTTGCCTGCTGCTGCCAAAGCAATTTTTGGCACCGACTTCCACCTGTCGCTGCTTCACGTGAATTCAATTTGGGACTTTGCAGCCGCAATCAAAATGACAGCGTGCAATAGCCCTAATGTACGTAGCGCAAATACTGTATGAACCAGGCCAGCGGTGGACAATTCAGTAAAGCAGCTTCTAATGTCTGACAAGATCAGTTTATCTCTTCTATTAAGATAAATCGCTCTCTCGTTAGGGATAATGATCTTTAGCTGTGTAGCAATCTTTGCATTCAGATCATTTTGTAGATAAGCTCAGCGCCACTTGGGGCCTCGTATAGTTACAGAGAGGCAGGTAACGTATGTTGTTCTACGCAGGTTGCACGTTGGATCTAATTAGTGGCAGTTAATGGGCTTAATTGTAAAATTGTATTGTGAGTTATGTGAATGATAAACAATGTACGTAAAAGAACAAACAAAGTGCTGCAAAAAACGTGGGTGCTATAAATAAAGGATACCTACATTTACCAGGTATTATTGAAATAACATATAAATATAAATCTGCGCATTGTGATGATAACTGGCGACGTAAATGTCCGTTAGGCCTCATTTCAGCTCTGTAGAGTAGCGTGCACGGCGCCTACAATTAAATAACTATTAATAGAACAATGTCGAATGGTCGCAGGATACTTTTTATTCTTGGCTTTCCCGAGCAAAATCAAAGCACATTTATCAAAGAGCCGGATCAGTCTGCTAAGCCTCAGTACACAATGAATTAAACGGCTTGAGATGTAAAGAGCCGCACTAGGCAAATGGATGAGACTGGGTGATAATGAAGTGTGACTGCGGGTTAACATCTGCGACACCGCAATGTTGATCTCGATGGATATTACGCACACCAGTACGGGATCTGTTATTCAGAATGCTCAGGACCTGGCGTCTTTCCATGATTTGGATCTTCATACTTTTAAGGGGGTTATTTACTAAACCTCTAATTTATCGGGTTGGGCTTTTTTGGAGCAAAAACTGTGCCAAGGGGCATATTTACTAAATGGCGAATAGTCGGTAGTGACCGCTTTGCACAAATCGCACCACTTCACCAGGCGAAAATTCGCTACCACTACGCTAATTCACTAATATGCGAAATTGGGTCCTGGGCGCCGAACACTGGTGACTTTTGCTAGCGTTAGTGCGAGGATTTCATAGCGAAGATCCGCTAGCGTTCATTTGTGCCTAGCGAAAATTCGCTAGTGGTCTTGCGCTTAGGTCAATTTGCATACGGCAGATAATTTAACGTTGTATGGACGTCTTTATTATTAAAGGGATACTGTCATGGGAAAAAAAACATTTTTTCAAAATGAATCAGTTAATAGTGCTGCTCCAGCAGAATTCTGCACTGAAATCCATTTCTTAAAAGAGCAAACAGATTTTTTTATATTCAATTTTGAAATCTGACATGGGGCTAGACATATTGTCAATTTCCCAGCTGCCCCAAGTCATGTGACTTGTGCTCTGATAAACTTCAATCACTCTTTACTGCTGTACTGCAAGTTGGAGTGATATCACCCCCTCCCTTTTTCCCTCCAGCAGCCTAATAAAAGAACAATGGGAAGGTAACCAGATAGCAGCTCCCTAACACAAGATAACAGCTGCCTGGTAGATCTAAGAACAACACTCAATAGTAAAAACCCATGTCCCACTGGGACACATTCAGTTACATTGAGAAGGAAAAACAGCAGCCTGCCAGAAAGCATTTCTCTCCTGAAGTGCAGGCACAAGTCACATGACATGGGGCAGCTGGGAAATTGACAAAATGTCTAGCCCCATGTCAGATTTCAAAATTGAATATAAAATAATCTATTTGCTCTTTTGAGAAATGGATTTCAGTGCAGAATTCTGCTGGAGCAGCACTATTAACTGATTCATTTTGAAAAAAATGTTTTTTCCCATGACAGTATCCCTTTAATGTTGGTGGAAATGCTTGAAGTTACCACTTTTTATTACACATGTCCATAATAATATAGAATTATAGAATTATATAGAATTAATATAATGGCCATCACGTGAGCCCACTGTAAAATGAAAGCTCCGTATGTTATGAAATGTCTGGAGAAAACGGTTACCCGAAAAAAAAAGCAATTCTGCTTCAGAAAAGGAAAAATCGCCAGATTTTGGATGCATTTTCGGCACACATGAAGATGTTGCTTCTCTTTAGCACTTTGCCTGGTCTGAGGTGGCAAAGTCGAAAGAGGTAACGTTCAGTAAAATCCTCACTTTACTGAATTTGCGGAGAAGCGGCCGTTCGCCGGGGCGAAAATACGCCTGGCGATAGGGTCCAAAACTGCTCTAGCGATGGTCTGGCCTGCTAGAAAATTGGCGATGTCCCTGTGGGTGGTAACGCTAGCGAATTGTTGCTAGCGTTCGCCACTTTGCTTTTTAGTAAATCTGACCCCAAATGTGAAAATCTGACATCTCAGACATGTTGAAGTCTGAAGTCTTTTTAACTTGTAAGGGGGGCCCAGGTGCAAATGTTTTTATTTTAAAGAAAAACTTTTATGGGAGGGTCCTAGCGCCAACATTTTTTTATCTTATAGGGGGCCACTAATTTTTTTTTTTTTTTTTAAAACTTTTATAAGTTTAACTTATGAGTAGTGATGGGTGAATTTCTCCCGTTTCAGCCAAAAATTTGCGAATTTCCCGAAAAAATCTTGAAATTCGAACGTTTTCATGAAAAAAAATGGTGAAATTCGAACGTTTTCACACAAAAAATCAGGAAGTTTGAACGGTTTCACAAAAAAATCGTGAAATTTGAACGTTTTCACAAAAAATCGTGTAATTCGAACATTTTCAGGAAAAATTGTGAAAATCTGAGATTCGCAAATTTATTATTTAAACGCAGAAATCGTGGCAGGCTACTTATAAGGGGGCCCTGACTATCAATGGCTTTTTATAACTTGTGTGTGGGGGTTTACTGTTTTTAGCGCTGATGTCTGTGTAGTTTTTAACTTCGGGGTGGGAGGGGCCCAGACAATTTTGTTGTATGGGGCCCCGTGATTTCTAATGGTCGGCCCTGTGTGTTTAGGCTCTAGACCTGCCAATGGACCCCATCCACTCTGAAGTGTGTCATCAGCCAACTGAATATTTCTAAACTGGTGCCAGTCTTTACTCCAATCCCTTCTTATGTAATCACAAAGCAATGAGGTCTTTCCAATAAAATAATCAGAATTTTATCCCAAAACGACCTGTATAAAATGTGGAATTCAGACTGAGCTTGAGGCCAGTGACGGTAACCACCTCATCCCAGGCTTGTGCACATGAAGCAGGAGGAAGTCCAGGTCTTTTCATTTGTAAAATGAGTGAATCCCTCAGTAATTGAATTACTGGCATCCTCTGCATAAACAAACACCGCTCCCAGTGGGGACAGCCGCTGAGTTTCACACATCATTTGTTTTCGGCTCATCGAGTGGCCTTACAGTAAGCGGAGAACAAACAGGACCTCCTCTTTCCCAGGCAAACAGTTAAAAAATCAATTAGGTGTAGCTGCTGTGTGCCTCAGAGTGCACCACTTCCAGACTAGAGTCCTGCCACCTGAATTTATATCCCCTCATTTACAGCACAATCTTTTGGACTGCCGATGGATTATTACTGGACACTACTGCTAATGTGTCACATAAACTGCATAAATAATGTAATAAAAAGTGTGTTGCTCTTGGGGTGGTGTAGCAGCAGCAATGCCTGGAACATTTATGGATGCCTGGAAAGTGCCAAAAATGCCTCCTGCCATCCCCCTTAGGGGCAGATTTATTAAGGGCGGAGTAACGCTGGCGACGATTCGCCAGGGTTACCGCTTTCAGGCACTTCGGCCGCAGGCGTAACTTCACTATCGAAAGAGACAGACGCTAGCGGTCTTTCGCAATCTGTCACCAGGCAAATTTTCGCTCTGGCGAATGGACATTACTCCACAGATTCACTAAGATGCGGATTTTACTGAACGTTATCTCTTTCGCCAGACTTGCCTTCGCCAGATCAGACCATGCGAAGTGCATTGGAGTGAATAGATCTTCCTCAATCTTCTGTTACTTACATCATATTTATAGTGGAAAAAGTCCAAAAAACGCTGGCGTCTTTTCCTTATATCAGAGTGATAGGCTGCAAAAGTCCTTACATTTTTTTTTGAGGTTCCCGGGTTCCCCCATAACATATGGAACATAAACTATACAGTGGGCTCATGTGTAGGGCAATATAACAACTCTATTGTCTTTATTAAGGTTCCCTGGACTCGTGTAATATACAGTAATGTATTTGCTGCAACATATACGTCCATTCAACTTTATAATTTCCTGGCGTAACGAAGTTGCGCTAGGCACAATTGAACGCTAGCGCATCTTCGCTTTGTTTGAGAATGCGTAGTTTCAAGCGGCCGGGAGCGGGTCTGGGCAGGGAGGAGGGCCCATCTGTTTTTTAACCTGTGTCTCGCTGGCCCAGTCCAACTCTGTGTGTGATCTCTGATAATATCAGGTGGAGATTCGGCCAGGATTCTGCCTTTTTCAGCAGGATTCGGATTCAACCGAATCCTTCCGCCCGGCCAAACCGAATCCTAAATTGCATATGCAGATTAGGGGCGGGGAGGTAAATCGCATGACTTTTTGTCACAAAACAAGGAAGTAACAAAATGTTTTCCCCATTTGCATATGCAAATTAGGATTCGGTTCAGTATTCGTCTGAATCTTTCACAATGGATTCGGCGGTTGAGCCGAATCCAAGATAATGCATCCCTAATCAGGTCATTAAATATTCCAGCACCCTAAGACTGCACCTGTCCAGTGCCGGATCCGCTGGGTGGGCGCCCCTAGGCCGTGCGCTCCACTTGGTCCTAGCGTGCGCCCGCACTACCACATGCTGGTGCAAAAGCGCCAGCGTGCGAGCGCCGGAGCACTGGGGAGCACAGGCGGCTGGGCGGCATGCCGCCCCCAAAAATGCACCGCCCTAGGCCCGGGCCTGCACAAAATCTGGGCCTGCACCTGTCCCGCTAAAGATTCAGCACCTTACTCTTCCAGCTCTAAAAAAGTTTTTACTTTACCAAAGAGACAGAACTCCTAAAGACATTTATAGATATAAGTCACAAGGAACAGTATTTATAGGAGAACTAAACCCTAAAGTTAAAAAACCCTAGCCCCTACCCTACATAGACCCCCCTTCCTCCTCCCCCTAGCCTAAATGTTACCCCGGGCAAATGCCCCTATCATTTTACTTACCCCTCGTGCAGATTCAGGCATCGGAGTTCACGGCGCCATCTTCAGGCGCTTCGGTAATCTTTGGAATTATACCGGCAATTCAGCCATTTTTTCATGCGTGGTTGTTGCAAAACAGAAAATTGCTCCAACTGCACATGCAACGCCACGCCGGTCTCATTCCGAAGATTTCCAAAGAGAAGAAGATGCCGCCCGTGAACTCCGATGCCTGAAACTGCACCGAGGGGTAAGTAAAACATTAGGGGCATTTGCCTGGGGTATGTGGGGGGGGGGAGGAGGATCTATGTAGGGTAGGGAGGTAGGGTTTTTTTAATTTTAGGGTTGAATTCTCCTTTAAAGCTTGCCAATGAAAAGTCTTATTTACACTGCAGAGCTCTTAATACTTTGCACCCTATATTATCATAACAAACAGTAGAAAGGTCACAGTGTTACTTTCAGAAGAGCTGGCTCATTATTAAGTCAGGATGACACCGAAAGTTTGAAATTAGCCTCACCTCAAGCAATCACTTCTGTGCCGGAAATGCACCCGACAGTTATAGAACCTTTCTTGTTACAAATGTGCTCCCACGTCTGGCTGCCGTTCACTCTGCAACCCCCTCCGGCATCCACTCAATGCCTACATTCTTCTGCTCTTGCCACTCGCTTTTTTATGTTGGTTCCACTTACATAATCAGGGCATCTTATAGAAATGATAAATCTCCATTATTTGCTATAGTTGTTGGCAGAATGTAAGCACTAAAAATTAAAGGAGAAGCAAAAACCAGGCTAGAATTGTGACCCTTTATGTTTTGTGCTTCTGTACTCAAGCTGAGTCTTTAATTAGGGAAGATCTGAAGCAACAGACTTGCACCCAGTAAATTGGATCCAAATAGAATGCTACAAAGATCCCCTCGTTTAAAATACTAGACGCCAATTGCACCTCACTTGCCAGGTCAGGGCAGTAATTAGTGGGCTACATACAGCTAGGGGCAAATTTACTTATGGTCGAATATCGAGGGTTAATTAACCCTCGATATTCGACTGCCGAATGGAAATCCTTCGACTTCGAATATCGAAGTTGAAGGATTTACCGCAATTCGTTCGATCGAACGATTTTAATCCATCGATCGAACGATTTTTCTTCGACCCAAAAAAGATTGCAAAGCCTATGGGGACCTTCCCCATAGGCTAACATTGACTTCGGTAGGTTTTAGGTGGCGAACTAGGGGGTGGAAGTTTTTTTTTAAAGAGACAGTACTTCGACTATCGAATGGTCGAATAGTCGAACGATTTTTCGTTTGAATCGTTCGATTCGAAGTCGAAGGTCGAAGTAGCCCATTCGATGGTCGAAGTAGCCAAAAAAATCGAATCGAAATTTGAAGTTTTTTTTATTCTATTCCTTTACTCGAGCTAAGTAAATGGGCCCCCTAGTGTACCACCCCTCACAAGGGTCAGGAACAGAATTTTGTTATTCTCGGTATTTGCACAATTTACAGATGTTCCATTTATTTATAAAATTCTGTCCTGGGAACATCTACAGATCCCTGCCCTGCACTTCTTAGCATGCATAAGTGGGAAGAGCTTATCATTGGCTTGTAAAGGCATAATAAATGGAAGATAAGCACTATCTTTTATTATTTCCATATATATATTCTGTATGTCCCTCTTGGGTGGAGCTCCTCCTCGTTACAACAAAAACATCAGTTGAACTGGATTGTCACTGGTGTGCGGCACTGCTACTCATGTTGCAAAGTCGTGGGCTGCTTTAGAAGTACCACATCAATGCTAAACAACACAGGGCATTATTAGTCTTATTACTCTACTGTTCTTCTGAAAGCAACTCATCTTATGATAGTCACCATTAATTAAAGGACAATTATGTACTCCAATTATGGATATTAAAAACAATGTTTTGTCTCGTGTGTGTGTGTATTTTTGTGATTAAAACAAGCCAAGTATTTTCTCAACCGAGCAATAAACCAATCACTGCTAGATGGTATTGCTGCCCAGTAGAAATACCTGTTAGACCCCGGCTCTCGTGGACCCTGCTCCCTGCCTGAATCCGTCACCGTTGCTCCGACCTCCTTCTCCTGCCCCAGTCACCTCAAGAAAAGGGTAAGCATTCAGGTGGAAGGGGGTTGCAGCAGGGTCCCCAAGTCTGACCCTGAATATATATATTGATATTTTATCATTGCTGATCAAATCCATCATAAAAAAAACAATGCATTTCGAAGGCTTTTTAAAGGGCATGTAAAGGCATAAAAATCCCATTTTTACTTTCTTTAATGAAAAAGAAACCTATCTCCAATATACTTTAATTAAAAAATATGTACCGTTTTTTATAAGAAACCTGACTGTATGCAGTGAATTTCTCCCTTCATTTACTGCTGTGGATAGGAATTGTCAGACGGTCCCTAACTGCTGTGCAGGGAAACAATCATACTTATGAACAGCAGGGGGAGCCCCCGCCTTACTTCCCAGCCATGCAGAACTCAAGCAGCTTTGTTTGTTTCCCTGTAGAGCAGTCGGCGACTGTGTAGAGATTTATATTGGATTTTATTTTGCCTTTACATCCCCTTTACTGTTTCCAACTCCGGCTGCAGGGACAAAGATCATGGAGCCAGATTTAAACAGATAAACTGGGATTCTATTTGGAGGATTATTTTGCTGCAGCCACTGGTTCTGCAGAGTTGGAGAAAGTTTGTATTAAACAATACAAAAACTATAAAATCCACATTAGATTACATGACAACACAGGACCCAGTGCAGTCTGTATATTCTGATTATTAATCAGTCTTGCTGTATCGGCTTCTGGCAGATATTATTTGACTTGTGCTGTTTTGATCATTTATGACGATCCCTAAGCAGCCCAGATCACACTGAGCATGTGCACAGTCTTGGTCTTGCAAAGATGTATAACAAAGTTACAAGATAGTGACTCCCTGTAGCCAACTTTCAAAGCATAAATCATTAGTTTGATTAGGCTTGTGGTGCAGTAAGTTCATGTTTATGTTTAGTATACAAGATACAGCATTTCTAGCCTTATTCTATTTTACACTTCATTACCCCTTTAAATATCGATAAGAAATCAAGAGGAAATTTGACTGATCTGATGGAAATTCATTCCAAGTTGGAATATATAGAAATCAGGCAAAACAATCTGCCCCGTCATGCAGGACATCCTCGACAGCTGCAATACAGAATGCTACAGATATGCGGAAGGCTGTTTAAATGATGAAAACATCGGTGGGAACTCCTGCACTTTATCTTTACTGCAGCTTTGCTCTTATCTCATGGAAAATGAGCAGGTAGAGTCACATGTGGTACCATCAGTAATAAAGACAGATTGGGAATAATATTCATCATCTGAAAGCTGAAAGCTACCGAGTGGTGCCAGAGTCCAGTCTGTAAAAAGGAAACTATTAGCGGAAATCAATGAATCCTTCGGAAAAAAAACACCCTTTTCAAAGATCTCATGGGACAATAATGCACTGAGTAATATTAACTCTGGAAAACTGACCCCTGCAGCAGACTTGGAAAACACATCAGGGTTATTTGCAACGTTTTTAATACATTGTGGGAAGGAGGATTTTTCAATATTCAAATTTATGAAATTTATTCAAAATTCAATCTCATTTTTTTGTGTTCTGTACTTAAATA
This sequence comes from Xenopus laevis, assembly GCF_017654675.1. Classification (NCBI taxonomy): domain Eukaryota; kingdom Metazoa; phylum Chordata; class Amphibia; order Anura; family Pipidae; genus Xenopus; species Xenopus laevis. Next base: position 8,710,099 of record NC_054377.1, read on the forward strand.
GGGAAACCTTGGTGATGTTAATTTGCAATAAAAACCTTCAGTCACCGCAAAACTCATTGTTTCATTCATTTTTACAAATGTGACTGTACATAAAAACTATACACGGTTTAAGTTGCTGAATTGGTTTAGTTGAATTCTTAAGATTTTTGCAATCACATAAGGGCAGATTTATCAAAGGCTAACTTGTGTTTTCCTGAAAAATCCAAAGAGTAGTTTTCAGTCAAAAGCTTGAATTTTCAGGTATACGTTTTTGTTTTTAATTTTTCAGGGTTTTATAAAAAAAAATCGTTTTTGTTAAAAAAAAAATTGAATTTTTTGAAATTTATTATACCCCAAAGCCAGAAATTGCTTGAATCCAATGAAAGAGATCCATTGAAACATTTGAAGATGTTGATAGCCTTCATGATGTTTGGGTTTATTTCAGTGGGTATCACTCGAAAGCTTATTTGAGCAATTCGAGTTTTTTCCCACGGATTAATTTTAGTTTTCGGGTTTTTAACCCGATTCGAGTTTTTTCATTCAACTTTTTTGTTGAATGAAAGTTGTGAGTTTATTCGAGGTATTAAAAAAACCCTCACAAACCTCTAGAACTCGACCTTTGATAAATAACCCCCAAAATCTTGAAAATTCAAGTTTGGAAAACTCGAATTCAAAAAATATTTGAATTTGCAAGTGTTTGCAGTAACTTTTTAGAACCGCAGCAAATGCCAAGACATTTTGCCCCTCAGAGGCCAATTTCCATTTCATCTAAAGATTAAAAAAACAGGCTCCAAGATCTTTTTTTTCATTTATTTTTGATCTCTAGAATATTTACAAATAAACTCAAACTGGAAAAACATGATCTTGTTAAATTGTGGGGGGGAACTCGATCACAAGGTAAAACCACATTTTGTCATTCATTTTAAATGAGTTAATAATATAAAAAATTAGGGATGCACCGAATCCACTATTTTGGATTCGGCCAAACCCCCCAATCCTTTGTGACAGATTCGGCCGAATACCAAACCCTAATTTGCATATGCAAATTAGGGATGGGAAGGGAAAAAAATTTACTTCCTTGTTTTGTGAAAAGTCCTGCGATTTCCATGTGCAAATTAGGATTTGGATTTGGTTCGGCCGGGCAGAAGGATGCGGCCGAATCCCAATCCTGCTGAAAAAGGCCGAATCCTGAACTGAATCCTGGATTTGGTGCATCCCTAAAAAAAATAAAAGCTTTAATTTTAAAGGTTACACTTCCCATTGACTTTTACAGAAGCTGGAAGGTTTATAGCTGCATATTCCTTAATCTCAACTGTCAAGATTTTTCCAATAGGTAAATCTTGAAATTTCAAGATGGAAACTTTGAATTTATTTTCTTGAGTGGTGCTCAGTGAGACCATAAAATGCCCATATCTTTTATTTAAAAAGGATGCATGACATACTTGGGAGCAAATCTTTTGAAAGTTTGAGAAAATTGTGGCAAAAAAGCATGATTGCAATTTCTGAGTTTTCTGAACTTAAAGTTTTATGATTTTTCAATATAAAAAAAATCTTTATGAAAAAAAACGTGGCAACTAAAACCTGGGGAGCATCTATAGAAGCCAACGGTAGGCATAGTTTCAACATTTATGTTGAGTTTTTTTTAAACAGTTGAAATGTTTGCTGCAATCAAATTTTCAGATGCCAGTTATTTTTCATACATACGCTAGCAATTGAGGAAGAAAAAAAGTTTTAAGAAAATTTAAATTAAAAATGGATAAGTTGGCTTAATAGCATTGTGCAATTTGGTGACTAAAGCTCCCCATAGACGCGACGATTCTTCTTGCCGAACGACCGATTTTAGGGAAGTCCGAACAATCCTTCGAAATTATTGTGCGGTTAGTGGGATTCGAACGATCGTACATCTTACGATTTTTCGGCCGACATCTGTCAGGAAATTGATCGGCCAAGTTAAACAATCTTTGTCGGTCCCAGTGCAATGTATCTATGTTTGTAGGGCCAAGCAGGCAGCTCCCCTTTGTTTTCCTGCCAAATTGGTCTTTTTAGTTGATGGTCAATTCGTACGATCGTTCCGAGAAAATTGTGGTCTCACGATCAGGATCTGATCTTTTAAAAATCTCAACATCTATGGCCAGCTTAAGGCAATGGGGGTATAAATGCTTAAAGGGATACTGTCATGGGAAAAAAATTTTTTTCAAAATGAACCAGTTAATAGTGCTGCTCCAGCAGAATTCTGCACTGAAATCCATTTCTCAAAAGAGACAACAGATTTTTTTATATTTAATTTTGAAATCTGACATGGGGCTAGACATTTTGTCAGTTTCCCAGCTGCCCCATGTCATGTGACTTGTGCCTGCACTTTAGGAGAGAAATGCTTTCTGACAGGCTGCTGTTTTTCCTTCTCAATGTAACTGAATGTGTCTCAGTGAGACATGGGTTTTTACTATTGAGTGTTGTTCTTAGATCTACCAGGCAGCTGTTATCTTGTGTTAGGGAGCTGTTATCTGGTTATCTTCCCATTGTTCTTTTGTTTGGCTGATGGGGGGAAAAAGGGAGGGGGTGATATCACTCCAACTTGCAGTACAGCAGTAAAGAGTGATTGAAGTTTATCAGAGCACAAGTCACATGACTTGGGGCAGCTGGGAAATTGACAATATGTCTAGCCCCATGTCAGATTTCAAAATTGAATATAAAAAAATCTGTTTGCTCTTTTGAGAAATGGATTTCAGTGCAGAATTCTGCTGGAGCAGCACTATTAACTGATTCATTTTGAAAAAAAATTTTTTCCCATGACAGTATCCCTTTAAATATGCTTCTAAGATTCTAAATAGCAATAGATGAAAGTTTTTGGCGTTTGATTAATATTCCGCTTTCACCAAAGATAGAGAACCCAATGAAAGGCCGGCTGTCCATGTGGGTGAAAAAAACTGGCAAACCTTATTTATGGCTCATGAAATGAAGGTGTAATAAAAGTATGAGTAAGTGCCCCAATAGGCACGAAACGCGTTAGGTCTTATGTCCTAATAGATTTTTCTACTTTTTATATTTGTTTCTTTATTATTGGAGATCCTCACATTCTTTTTGGTCCTTGCACCTTGGGGCTGAGGTGAACTGTGAGTGTTTTCTCCTTTATTCTTTACTACAATTTTGTATTTTTGATTCAATATTTATTTGTTGAGCGGTACCATAGATACTTGTTACAATGTGGCAGTAGCAAACCCTGTTTCTAATGTAATAAAAGTATCTCTATTTTAGGACTTATATAACCCAGTAACACTTGCACCCGGCTGCTCAATCTGACGGACTCTTTGATGGCTCTCGTTTTCAACTTCTAAAAAAGGAACGAAGCCTTCGAACCCAACTAACGCTGAATTTGGCATCCATCCACTAATGTGCTAATGAATGGCGTCATAAAGATTATTCCTCCACATCTGTATTGCCCAGAGCTTTGGGCTGGTGTGAATATATGACGGCTCGTTGGTAAAGCTATTGAAATGAAGATGGACCTTACAGGGAAGTGCTAAGTGTCAGCTCACACGTATTCTCTTGTCTTCAGGTGATGGAATGTCTCTTGTAAATGACTTTATATTAAATGACCTTCCTCTTGGATCGGACGTGCATCTTTTACTATCAGGAAGTTGCATTTTATCATCCGGTGAACAATTAGGGGCAAATTCATCATGGGTCGAATATCGAGGGTTAATTAACCCTCGATATTCGACTTGGAATTAAAATCCTTCGACTTTGAATATCGAAGTCGAAGGATTTTAGCGCAAATAGTTCTATCGAACTATTATAATCCTTCGATCAAACGATTAAATCCTTCGATCAAACGATTAAATCCTTCGAATCGAACGATTCGAAGGATTTTAATCCAACGATCGAAGGATTATCCTTCGACCAAAAAAACTTAGCCAAGCCTATGGGGACATTGAGCTTTTAGATGGTGAACTAGGTGGTCAAAGTTTTTTCTTAAAGAGACAGTACTTCGACTATCGAATGGTTGAATAGTCGAACGTTTTTTAGTTCGAATCCTTCTATTCGAAGTTGAAGGTCGAAGTAGCCCATTCGATGGTCGAAGAAGCCCAAAAAACACTTCGAAATTCGAAGTTTTTTTACTTCGAATCCTTCACTCGAGCTTGGTGAATTGGCCCCTATTAATATCTATTTCAAAGCAACGTGTGCACATTTAGGGGCCGATTCACTTAATTAACCCTCGATATTCGACTAGGAATTAAAATCCTTCGACTTCGAAGTCGAAGGATTTAGCGCAGATAGTTCGATCGAACAATTGAAGGATAATTCCTTCGATCGAACGATAAAATCCTTTGAATCGAAAGATTCGAAGGATTTTAATCCAACGATCGAAGGAATATCCTTCGATCAAAAAAAGTTAGCCAAGCCTATGGGGACCTTCCATTGAGTTCGGTAGCTTTTAGATGGCGAACTAGGGGGTCGAAGTTTTTTTTAAAGAGACAGTACTTCGACTATCGAATGGTCAATTAGTCGTATGATTCCTTCGATTCAAAGTCGTAGTCGAAGGTCGAAGTAGCCCATTCAATGGTTGAAGTAGCCCAAAAAAAACTTCGAAATTCAAAGTTTTTTTTTCTTCGAATCCTTCACTCGAAGTTAGTGAATCGGCCCCTTACTGTTTATAAAGGAAGGAATGTGTTACTATTTGATTTTGCTTTAAGATTAACACAAATTCCAGTTAAACTCTGTAATTACAAATAAGTGACATTGTTGGGCAGGGATTATTGCTACACTCCTTTTATTCTAATATGGTTTTAAAATGTTGCCACTGTTCCCTGGATAACCAACAAAGAATGGGGTTTCCCGAAATCCATGGCTACATAAAAGAGCTAATTAGTATTGGACTGTACATCTTTGGTCCCATCAGAGAACCTGAAACATAGGGTCACGACGGTGATTAGGTTGCTCATTATGGCTTTATTCATTGTGGGAGTCATTTATTTTTCCCTGGAGCAAAAGTACCCGCCCAATGACAGATCTTCTCTACTGCGGCTAATCTACCCAAATGCCTTCCCGCTGGCAAGAATGTGTATCGCCAGCAGAATGGCATATGTATCACTTCGTTTTCCGAGTTTCTTGGAGGGAGCCTATGAGGCGAAATGCGTCAGCGGTAGCGGAACATTGCGGAAGTGCACAAACATGGAGTAGGTACTTGCGCAGTGAGGTCCAGAAGACGCAGAGAGACTTACATTGCTGCCGCGGAGATCCTCAGTGTTTTTTTTAAAAAAGGCGCTTATATGGAGAATCGTTTGTGAGTGTGTTTTTTAATAATTAAATACGTATCGCTTCATTTTCTGAGCTTTTGGAGGAAGCCTATGAGGCAAAACGCGTCAGCGATAATGGAACATTGCAGAAGTGCACCAATACGGAGCAGGGACTTGCGCAGTGAGGTCCCGAAGACGCCGAGAGACTTACATTGCTGCCGCGGAGATCCTCCGTGTTTTTTTTTTTAAAAAGGCACTTATATGGAGAATCGTTTGTGAGTGTGTTTTTAATTATTTATTTAAATAAAATCATTTTAGCACTTCTGCACATGCCGCTCTTTATTGCCCACAAGGAAAAAAGAATACTGGAAGCTGGGTCGACTTGCTTCGAATTTTGAGACACGCTGAAATAACTCTTGGGTCTGTGAGTATAATATACCACCACCGAAATAGATACTTACTTTTCACTCTCTTATGAGTGGATACTAAAAGGTGGTGAGTTTTCTCGTTAATTTTTAAAAATGCCTTTCAGGCACTTAAATTGGAGAACGCTGCACTATATTTGTTTCTGTTTTTTCCCCAAAAATCCTCTTTTGGACGAATACAGAAATTCCTCCTTTTGGAATTGGATGTTGAAGGTGGAAGAGAAACTAACGGATTGTCTGGATTGGGGTACACTAGGTTTGGGATTTATTTGTATTTAATTTGGGGAGATTAGTCGTCTGCAGTAGAAAAGATTTGTCGCTGGGTGACTAATCTCCCCGTGTGCCACCACCCTAAGGGGTGTAAAATTGCCTATTTGCCTCCCCCTCCTGCCCTTGTAGCACTGGCTAAATCAGTCAGCTCGATATTTTTCAGGGGATCCGACAACCTCTGTGCTCCAAAATGGTAATTCTTTAAGGAAGAAAGGCAGAGAGAAAAGTAACAAAAAAAGAGGTGAAATGCAAAAATGACCCCCTGTATAGTGGCGTCAGGGGCGATCCGAGGGCTGTGTAGCTGCCGATAAATTTGTAATACGATCAAAAGGAGCCCTCGGCCTGCCCCCAATCCCCTGAAACGTACCTTTTTTTTTGCCTCTTCTAGCAGCCGCGGGTCTCCGTTGCGTGGCCCCGTCCCTTTTGACGTCACACCACGCCCATTTGAGGCGCCGCCCCCAGCAGCCGGTAAAATTTTTTATAAAAGGTGGCAACCCTATGTGTACTGTATATTGTGAGTGGGTCCCTAAGCTCAGTAAGTGACAGCAGCACAGAGCATGTGCAGTGAATCAGCAGAAAAGAAGATGGGGAGCTACTGGGGCATCTTTGGAGACACAGATCTTTACTGCTAAAGGGCTGTGGTTGCCTTGGGCTGGTACAGAAGCACAAAACATAATGCACAACATTTCTAGCTACTTCTTTAGTTTAACTTTGTTTGTCCTTTAATTCTCCATCCTGTCATTTTGACATATATTGGTGCAATTAGTTCTTATCTCTTGGCACAAAGTGCACAGAATAGCAGAAATATGAGGTCAGGATTCTCATACTTACAAGGTTTTCCATTCTGACGTGAGCGTCAGACACTTGGTACCAGGTACAGTACCTACCTGTAGGAGTGTTTAGGTGACCTGCTATTTCAGGGGGTGTTTGTTTATGCTTTGCCTTGAAGAAGTCGGTACAAATGCCTCTCAAATTGGTCATTGTTTATTTTTGGACGATTCACGATGCTGAGCCCTCGAGCGTTGCAAAAGGAGGAAGAGGGTGAACTGGTTAAGTGAAGAGTCATGCAATTAGTTATTTCCTAACCCTGCTGAGAACAAAAAAACAGTATTAATACAGTCACAGGCAGATAGATAAAAAGGTGGCAATACTTGCATTGGTGAGGTCAGGCCTGGGTATAAAGGTAATGATAAGTATAAGGGTCAGTCCACACAATCGGGTAGATTAGTTGCCCCATCGACAAATCGCCTCTTCTTTGGGGCGACAATCTCCCCGTACTGCCTTCCCCCTGCCCTCCGTCAGCTAAAATGAAAATCGGCTGCGGCAATTCACACGCAGCAACTTCGGGCGACTTTGGAAAACGAAGCGCCGCGTGTGAATTGCCGCAGGCGATGTTCATTATAGCGGCAGAGGGCAGAGATTGTCGCCCTGAAGAAGAGGCGATTTGTCGCTGGGGCCACTAATCTGCTTGTGTGGACTGACCCTTAGTGAGAGCAGTGATGGGCGAATAAATTCAGCAAGCGTATATTTGCAGTTAATTTCCACATTTCACCGCCGGCGAATACATTGGTGAAACTGCAGTGAAAATCGGAATAATCGCTCACATCAAAACAGTCGCGCGTCAACATTATTCGAATGACCATTGACTTTATGCCGGTGGCAAAACTGACGCAAATTGACGTGGGTGTTACAGTTGACAAGGGCATCAAAATTCGTGTTTTGCACATTTTTCGATTAACCCATAAGGGCAAAAAAGTCAGAATACGAAAAATCCTCCATCTCAAACCGGTCAAGGTCATGTAGAAGTCAATGACAGATGTCCCTTTTACAATTTAAAGATATTGCGCTGAGAACGTTCCTCTTCCAACCACTTACCCCTATATATATATATATAAATGTTCCCTGGTCTACTGCCACTTGTGGCTAAATCTGGCAGTGGGGCTGAGGGGAAGGGTTGGATCAGGTTCAGATTGGAGCATTGGGGGCCCAATTTTTGGGCACATTGGTGCCCAAGCCCCACCCCATATTCTGCCCACTCCACATCACAGTTAAAAGACCACACAGACATCAGCGCTAAAAAAGTAACCCCCCCCCACACACACACAAGTTATAAAAAGCTAGTGATGGTCAGGGCCCCCTTATAAGTTAAAAAAAAAACATTGGTGCCAGGGCCCCCCTTACAAGTTAAAAAAATAGGGGCCCCAAAAAATATTTTTTAAAAAAACATTGGTGGCAGGGACCTATAGAATATTAAAATAATACATTGGTGGCCAGGGGATTAAAAAAAAACAGAAAAAACACACATTGGTGTTCAGTAGAATTGAACTTGTAGCTTCAGGACTTCAACTTTGCCTCATTTCATGACTTCTGGTCTTTTTGCCGCTTCGGGAGTTCGGCTTCGGCTGTTTTCGTGGCTTTGGTTCCTTCGGCTGTTCAACTTTTCGGCACATCCACATTTCAGCTGTTCGAGACTTCAAAAATGGCCTAACGGCTTCAGCACTCTTAAGGGGGGCCCGGATCTTTGAAAAGTGCCGCACTACTGGGCCCCCCTTCATGGCCGGGACACTTGTGCCCCCCCCCTGATGGCGGCCCTGCTTATAGGGCAGAGACACACGGTTGGATTCAAAGAGATTAGTTGCCCAGATCCAATCCCCCCGAACTGCCTTCCCCTGCCTTCTTACCGGCTAGACTGAAAATCGCTGGTGGGATGGCACTCGAAACAATTTGTTTTCCGAAGTTGCCTCACGAGGAAACTTCAGGCGACTTCAGAAAACGAAGCGCTCCGAGTGCCATCCCACCAGCGATTTCCATTCTAGCCGATAAGAAGGCAGGGGAAGGAAGTTCGGGGAGAAGAAGAGGAGATTTGTCGCCGGCGACTACTCTTCCCGAATGTGAGCGTTTGTCTCTGCCCATAGGGAGGAAGTGAACTCAGAAGCAGTTCCTTTTTGTGAAGATAAAATGCAACCAGCAGCCTTTTGGTAACTAAACTTAATATACAGACAAGTTTCCTGTAGATATACACACACATCTGATATCACAGCAGAGGAGGAGGAGAGGTTTGCTGATATAGGAAAATCCAGGTCAGTCACTTGTTCTTATGTGAACTCATTGACACTGTGCCGGTTACTTTCACTTTCCAGACACATTAGTCGTGTTCTGCTCAGTATTTAATCTGAGAGGTTCATGTGTTCACCCAAGGCAATGGAAAGACACTATGCGGCTCATTTATCAACACTGGGCAAATTTGCCCATGGGCAGTTACCTATAGCGACCAATCAGGGATTAGCTTTTTAAAGCCAGCTGCAAGTAGAACAATAAATGCAACAATCTGATTGGTTGCCATGGGTTACTGCCCATGGGCAAATTTGCCCAGTGTTAATAAATGACCCCCAATGAGTTCTGTTGGTTTCATGGCAACACTAAGGGGGTTATTTACTAAAATCCAAATTTATCTCATATTTTATTTAAAAAAACACAATCAAACTTTATAAATAAAGAAACTCCATTTAATCGGATTGCAGAAAAACTCGATAAAAAAAAAAAACCCGAATCACTTGAATCTTTCTGGCTTTTTTCCCGAATTGCTCTCATTTTTTGAGGTTTTTGCCGAATACCCTGAAAACATCGGATTTTTAGGCTCAACCCAGCGCACCCCACAAAAACGTCAAATTGAGATAGGTGCCTCTCCCATTGACTTATACAGGACCTCGACAGGTCTGACTAGGTGGATTTCCGGATTCAGGCTTTTTGCAGCAACGGAGCATAAGAAATCTTGAAAAATTCAAGTTTTTTTTCCTCTAAAAATGTGAGTTTTCTTGTGAAAATTTTAAGATTCAGATCTTAATAAATAACCCCCTATGTGGCAGATTTATTAAAGATCGAGTTGTGTTTTCCATGAAAATTCGCGTTTTTGAGTTTATTTTTTTCTTCAAAAAAACTCACATTTTTCAATTTTTTTTCTTCAAAATAAAAAATCTACTTTTTTCGAGATTTATTATACCCCGACCCTGGAAATAGCTTGAATCCGAAATTACATCTAAAACCTGTCAAGATCATGTAGGAGTCAATGGCACATTTCCCTTGAACAAATTGAAGATGTTAACAGCCTTCATGACGTTCAGGTTTTTTTCCAGAGGGTTTTGCCCAAAAGCACAATCAATTTGAGCGATTCGAGGTTTTTCCTGCTGAAAACTCAATCAGTTTCAGGTTGCTAACCCTGAACTCGCGGATTCCCGTTTTTCGGGGTCGGGGTCAGGACTGTATTTAGGTCTGACGCTGCCGTAAGTACCAGACATAAATACGCCCCTATGTGACTCGCGTGACAGCATCGCGTTGTGCAAGTGACGCCATGTGTCGCGCTTGTGACATCACTTTCCAATGGAAATCCGTGGAAGAGGCTGGGTGATTTTTTTTTTATTTAAAAAATAAATTTATCAGCACTGAGGTCCCCCTCAAATTTGACGTTTTTAAATAAATCTCAAATTCCTGAAAATTGGATTTTTTTAACCAAAAAAACCCTTGAAAACTCAAATTTTAATGGAAAACACAACTCGAATCTTAATAAATAACTAGGGATGCCCCGAATCCAGGATTCGGTTTGCGATCCGACCATGATTTGGTCTTTTTCAGCAGGATTTGGATTCGGCCGAATCCTTCTGCCTGGCCAAACCAAATCCAAACCCTAATTTGCGTGTCACAAAACAAGGAAGTAAAAATAGTTTTCTCCTTCCCATCCCTAATTTGCATATTGCAAAGGATTCGGGGGTTCAGTTGAATCCAAAATAGTGGATTTTACTTCGACTTCAAAAAACGTGGAAAAATTCTGTCGAAGGTCCCCCATAGGCTAACATAGCACTTCGTCAGGTTTAATTTGGCGAAGTATTGAAGTCGAAGTTTTTTTAAAGAGACAGTACTTCGATTATCGAATATTCAAACTATTTTACTTCGAATCAAATTCGAAGTAAATTCAAAGTCGTAGTATCCTATTCGATGGTCGAAGTATCCAAAAAATGACTTTGAATTTCGAATATTTTTACTTCGAAAATTCCCTCTAATTCACTTCGACCCTTGATAAATCTGCCCCTTAGTGTTCTTGCACTTCTGTTTGGGATCATAGTAAATAACGATAACATTTACGTGAAGAAAGGTGTGTATGTTTTTCTTGTGAAACTAACTCAACAGAATTAGAAAAACTTGTTTTGGCTGAATCCGGCACTTTTTCGCAGGATTCTCATTTGTCCAAACCCTTAAGATTTAACCAAACCAAAACCAATTTATTTATTTTTGAATTTGAGTTTTTTCTAAGCTTGGTCAAATTTGTTTCTCAATAACTACCATATTTACAGAAAACGTGAGGGCTTTGAGCAACAAAACTCACATTGTTTCCAATCATTTTTTCAAATTTGACTATCCAGAAAAAAATGAAATACCAGAATGACTTGAATGTTGATGCACCTAACATGGACTTTTTTGGAAAAACTTGAATTCAAAAAAATGTGAAATGCTAATAAATCTGTACTCGGATTAAAAAAAAAGAAAAAAAAAAAGATCTCAAATTCGAATAAATTTGTACCCATAGTACCGTAATGTCATTCGAAAGATCTGGACAACTGAAAATGAGAATTGTTTGTTCATTGTAATGAAATGTTTACATTTTCTCCGATGTTAATATGCAAATTAGGGTTTGGATTCAGTTTGGTATTTGACGACATTTTTTGGTGCAGAATTTAGTACAGGTATAGGATCCATTACCCAGAAACCCGTTATCCAGAAAGCTCAGAATTACGGTATGTCTGTCTCACATAGACTCCATTTTATCCATATAATTCACTTTTTTTATCCATACAAATTCCCTTTTTCTCTGTAATAATTAAACAGTCGCTTGTATTTGATCCTAACTAAGATATAATTAATCCTTATTGGAGGCAAAACCAGCCTATTGGGTTTAATCAATGTTTGAAAGATTTTTAAGAAGACTAAGGGAGTTATTTAGCAAAGTCCGAATTATTTTCTGCTACAAACTCCAATCAAATCTGCTCAAAAAAATTTGAATTTCAAGCTATATTTTGCGACTAGGCAATAGCGTCCAAATTCGATTCGAATTTGAAAAAAATTTGAATATCGAAATTTATAATATACTGCCTCTTTAAAAATTCGACTTCGACCATTCACCCTCTAAAACCTGGTGAATTGCTGTTTTAGCCTATGGGGGACCTCCTAGAACCCACTTGGAGTCAATTGGTGGACTTTGAAAAATCAAAAGAAAAATTTTGGGAAAAACGATTCAAATTCGATCGAAAGCGCTATTACTTCGATTCGTACTATTCGAAATTGGCTGAATATGGATCTATTCGATCAAAAACTGACCTATTCAGCCGAAAGATATCTTCGACTTAATTTTGGTTGGTCTTTCTGAATTCGAATTTCTAAGTTTTTTCAAATTCGAAATTCGATCCTTGATAAATATGCCCCTTAAAATGAAATAGCTCTATAAATATGGGTGTTATTATACAGCACCCCTTTATAGATATGCCCCGTTTGTTTTAATACCAATTTCTTTTTACAGGCGGAAGAATGCTTGTGGTGTTTTAACAAAGAATTTGTACTTTAACGACAATAGTCCAAAATTATTTGTGAGTATTAATATGATTGAAAAAAAAACATTTCATCTTCCCCTAACTGATTAAATGCCAGTTGGCTCGGACTGAGCTGACAATTTAATCACATTGTACTAGTTTGTTACGTCTAATTGCTGTTAATAAGGTCACTTGCTCTGTCCGGAGAGACTGTTTTAGTTCACCTCTGCCCCTGGTTAACCCCGGCTGCTCAGAGGAGTGAGGCCCAGCAGCAGAAAACAGAATAATGATGGATGGCACTTTAAAGGAGAACTAAAGCCTAACTAAAGAAGTAGCCAGAAATTTTTTACATTATGTTTTGTGCTTCTGTACCAGCCCAAGGCAACCACAGCCCTTTAGCAGTAAAGATCTGTGTCTCCAAAGATGCCCCAGTAGCTCCCCATCTTCTTTTCTGCTGATTCACTGCACATGCTGCTGTCACTTACTGAGCTTAGGGACCCACTCACAATATACAGTACACATAGAATAGAAATGTCACAATATAAGGCTGATTAGTAATTAATACACATAATTACTACATGGCAGCACAGAAACCAGTGCAATTAGCATCAGCATTTAATAATCAGCAAACCTGTAGCATCAGCTTATATTACAGCCAGGGAAGCTCATTTTCTGCTGGATAATTAGTGACGAGCCCTAAGCTTAGCTTCTCAACAGCCAATCAGAGCCCACTGAGCATGTGAGTGTCACAGACACTTTCCAAGATGGTGACCCCCTGTGACAAGTTTGAAGTCCTGGATCATTGCTGCTATTGACAAGCTGAAGCTTTAGCCTCGTGCAATAAGTTCATTATATAAAATATGTCATTTTTAGCCACATTCATTTTTAGGTTTTAGTTCTCCTTTAAGGGGTTGTTTACCTTTCAAACATGTTTTCCAGTTGTTGTTGTTTTTCAGATTGTTTACCAGATTATAAATACTATTTATTTTTTTTACCATATTTTACCATTTTTCCAAAATTGAAGATGAAGAGGCACATTTATCAAAGGTCGAATTTCGAGTTCATGTGAGCTTTTAAAAGCTCCCCTCAACTCCCGTAAATTCTAAATTTGACCAATCAAAATTTATTTAAAAAAATCAAATCTTTAAAACTCGGATGATTTAAATCAACCCCCGAAAACTCGAATCGAATTTGAATCACATTTGATTTGAATTTTAAATACTCGAATGTCAGGAAGGCTGCAAACAACTCCAAATTGTTCCCTGGACCTCTCCCATTGACTCAAACAGCAATTCGGCAGATTTTAGATGGTGAATAGTCTAATTCGAATTCTTAAAGGGCCAATGTATAATAAATCCCGAAAATTGAATTATATTTTTTTTAAAAACTCAAACTTGAATAACTCCCTACTCGAATTTGACAGTTTTGACAACAATAAAAAAAAAAACGAAAATTTGAAATTTTCAATTCGACCCTTGATAAATGTGCCCCTAAATGTAATGTTCCTGTCTCTGGTGTTTCAGCCCGGCAAGCCCAGTAATCCAGGTGCAGAATTGTTACATTAGTTGATACATTTCTCAGCAGTGTATTTGGAATATTAGCAACTATTGTATCAGTATCAGTTGCCTTCAGGGCCGCCATCAGGGGGGACAGGGGGGACAAGTGTCCCGGGCCCGGGCATGAAGGGGGGCCCGGCAGTGCTGCATTTTTGAAAGAGCCGGGCCCCCCTTACGAGCGCCTGAGCCGTGCGGCCGTTTCGCAGGTTGCCGAATGCAGAAGTGCCGAACAGCCGAAGCCGAAGTCCCGAAGAGGCGAAAAGACCCGAAGTCACAAAAACAGCCAAAATTAAAGTCCTGAAGCGGAGAAAAGACCCGAAGTCACGAAAGGAGGCGAAGTTGAATCCTGAAGCCTTGAGTTCAATTCTACTGAACACCAGTTAGTGTTTTTTTTAATCCCCTAGCCACCAATAATATTCTATAGGCCCTTGCCACCATTTTTAAAAAAAAAAAAAAAATTTTCTTTTAACCTTGCCACCAAGGTTTTTTGTTTTTTTTAATTTTAAAATTAAGTATCATGTACTGTCTCTTTAAAAATTCGACTTCGACCATTCGCCCATCAAAAACCTGACAAATTGCTGTTTTAACCTCCTAGAACCCATTTGAAATCAATTGGCGGACTTCGAAAAATCAGAGGTTTTTTTGGGAAAAACTTTGATTCGAATTCAATTGAATGCGATATTACTTTGATTTGTAATTCGGCCGAATACAGACCTATTTGAATGAAAACAGACCTATTCGGCCAAAATAAACCTTTGACTTAATTTCGGTTGGTCTTTTTGAATTTGAAGTTTTTCAAACTCGAAATTCGACCCTTGATAAATACGCCCCTACATGTGTAGCGGTACAGATCATTTGATTTTAGATGGGGTCAGTGACCCCCCATTTGAAAGCTGGAAAGAGTCATAAATTCAAAAACTATGCAAAATAAACAATGAAGACCAATGAAGACACTGCTGGCTATAGGCAGCACATTTCTAATTCAAGCGAATGGGAAGCAGCTTCCAAGTTCAAGTTTTGAACTGTGCAGTAATCAACAATGCCCATGCGTTTATCATTTTTTAAAAATAATTGAATATTGCAATTTGTTTGCTAATTTGCCTTTTTTTTACATGGCGACTCTTTACAGGAACTTGCCGTTTTAAATAAACATATCCCCCTTTAACCTATGACCCATTAGCAAGAGGCAGGTTTGTACCATTTAGTGCCGGATCATATCAATGTTTCTGGTGTCGGCCTTTTGCCGCTGCAGAGATATGTCCGTCAGGAATGCCGACTGTGGGCCAGAATATTCCTGGCCACTTGGGGAATGAATGATGAAATGTTAAATAACATTCTGTACAGCAACCAAACATTTATTACACTATAACAGAGAAAAAATGTTTAAAGGAATTTATAACTATTTTTGGAGTGGTTTATACACAGTACTTGCTAAATCAACCACTTTATTTAAAAGGGCCGATACAGTTCGCAGATAAAGTCGCCCGTTAAACCTGCATGTGCAAAACATTTTGGGACCTGATTTCTAGTCTGTGATATTGAATATGCATGTTGCCCTTGAATATTTAAAGTAGGGATGCACCGAATCCAGGATTCGGTTTGGGATTTGGCCTTTTTCAGCAGAATTCGGCCGAATCCTTCTGGCAGGCCGAACCGAATCCGAATTTGCATTTGCAAATTAGGGGCGGGGTAGGAAATTTAGTTACTTTTTGTCACAAAACAAGGAAGTAAAAAATGTTTTCCCCTTCCCACCCCTAATTTGCATATGCAAATTAGGATTCGGTTCTGTATTCAGCCGAATCTTTTTTTATGGCACACACTGTAACTTCATAGAGCCGAGGAGTAGATGGAGAAAGTCAGTAGTACGGCAACAAAGAAACTAAAATATATAAATGGCAAGGGGATATTATATGTCCAAATCAATATGCAGATCTCCCAAGACCTTCTTTTCTTTACACTATAAGATCCACTCGTTTGGCAAGGTCTCCAAATGAGTGGATCTTTGCCCGATATGCCCACCAAAGGCAGGGTGATATCTGGCTAATCTGATCATTCGGCCCTAGCCGACGCTGTCCTCGATCTCGGGCAATGCAAAGAAAACGAATCCTAAAAAGTGGATTTGGTGCATCCCTAATTTAAAGGAGAAGGAAAGCTACCGAACTAGTTTAATGTCAATATAATAGCCACAATAGTGCAGCCTATAACACTATATTTACTTTGTAGAATTTAGGATAGCAGCTGCCATATTAGCTTGGTGTGACATCACTTCCTGTCTGAGTCTCTCCCTGCTCACTCATAACTCTGGGCTCAGATTACAGCAGTGAGGGGGAGAGAGGAGCAAACTGAGCATGCTCAAGCCCAAGCCCTGGAGGTTTAAGCTGAAAACAGGAAGTCTGATACAGAAGCCCATGAGTACACAATAGAAGGAAAGAAATCTGCTGTTTCTTTTGACAGAGGACTCAGAGCAGCATTACTTTGAGGGTTTACTGGTGTATTTATAAAGACCTTTCTGATAAAACTTACTTAATTTTAGCCTTTCCTTCTCCTTTAACACTGGAAATATTGCATGCCTGAAATTAAACTGGCCCTTTCCCTCTTGTGTAATATTTAATGGATGTAATAGAGAACAAAACATCCATCAGTGCCTTTACTGTCGATTAGGGATGCAGCGAATCCAGGATTTGGCCAGGATTCGGCCTTTTACAGCAGGATTCGATCCAAATCCGAATTTGCATATGCAATTTAGGGTCGGGCAGGGAAATCACGTGACCTTTTGTCACAAAACAAGGAAGTAAAAAATGTTTCCCCTTCCCACCCCTAATTTGCATATGCAAATTAGGATTCAGTTCGGTATTCGGCCGAATCTTTCGGCAAGGATTCGGGGGTTCAGTCGAATCCAAAATAGTGAATTCAATGCATCCCTACTGTAGATTATATAGTGACCACTGGGATTATAAAACATTGGAAATCTTGTGGCCAATTTCAATCATTCATGGAGATGGTTCACTAGAAACATCATTCCACTACAAATATTTTATTTTCCCAATAGTTCCCCTTTAAATAACCTCCCATTTGAATTGTGAGTACATCAAAATTATTACAGCACAAAAAATCACATAAATTCGAAATTCGACCTTTGATAATTATGCCTATAAGTAACACGGTTGAATCCTTTTCCTTGTGAGGCAACTTCGGAAAAGCGACAGTGTGTGCCATAAAACAATACAATATTGTCACATGCAAGGAGGCAGGAGATATGTGTGGACTTTATTCGCTCATGGACTCCAGATCTTATAACCTGAGCGATGCTCAGTGAATAAAATTCTTTCTGCCTCCTTTAGGCTGCTGCTTTAGCAATGAAAAGCGGCTATTTATTTTGACGTGTTGTAACTAGGGATGCACCGAATACACTATTTTGGATTCGGCCGAACACCCGAATCCTTCACAAAAGATTTGACCGAATACTGAAGCCTAATATGCATATGCAAATTAGGGGTGGGAAGGGTAAAAATCTTTTACTTCCTTGTTTTGTGACAAAAAGCCACACAATTTCCCTCCCCGCCCCTAATTTGCATATGCAAAGTAGGATTCGGTTTCGGTTCAGCCGGGCAGAAGGATCCTGCTGAGAAAGGCCGAATCCCGAACAAAATCCTGGATTCGGTGCATCCCTAGTTGTAACTACCACACGTTGCAACCCAGGTGTAGACTGAATTTAATTAATAAAATTGTTTATTATTATTATAATATATAATTTGATTATTTCCCTCTTTTTAGTATGTAACAATTTTGAGTGCAATGTCCCGACAGGCCTCCCCAACTGATATCTGGCCAAAAATCAGCCAGATATTGATCGGGCAGGTTTGATTTTCCCCCGAGATCGAAGACAGCGTCGGCTAGGGCTGAACGATCAGATAGAGGAAGCAGATCCTGCGGCTGCAGGGGGGCCCAGGAGGTATAGGGGCCCCATGAGGCCCTAATTCATATACAATTTCAATAAATATTGGAGAAACAAGTCATCCTCTAAACATTTTGGGGGCCTGAAAAATAATTTGCTGTGGGGCCCAGTAATATCTAGTTACGCCACTGGCCAGATATCACCCTGCCTTTGGTGGGCATATCGGGCAAAGAACCACTCGTTTGGAGACCTTGCCAAACGAGTGGATCTTATAGTGTAAGGAAAAGGAGATCTGCATATCGATTTGGACATATAATATCCCCTTGCCATTTATATACTTTTTGTTTGTTTGTTGTCGTACTATTGACTTTCTCCATCTACTCCTCGCCTCTATGAAGTTACAGTGTGTGCCATAAAACAATACAATATTGTCACATGCAAGGAGGCAGGAGATAGGAGATATATGTGGCATGTGATAAAAGGACTTTATTCGCTCATGGACTCCGGATTTTATAACCGCAGCCTTACCTAAGCGAAGCTCCGTGAATAAAATCCTTTCCGCCTCCTTTAAGCTGCTGCTTTAGCAATGAAAAGCGGCTTTTTTCGGTGTTGTAACTACCACATGTTGCAACCCAGGTGTAAACTGAATTTCATTAATAAAATTGTTTATTATGGTTAAATAATTCGATTTGTTTCCTCTTTTTCGTATGTAAGAATTTTGAGTGCAATGCCCCCATCTAGTGGTAATAAACAATCTGACAACTAGGAAAACCGTATCATTTGGTGCATCCCGTCCCATAACAACCTATTCAGCATGTGAAATTTACCAGTCTGCTGCTTTATAATGATGGCTTGCTTTGGCTTACTAGATGTGGTGCAAATTTTGCAACTGTTATATTCCATGCAATGTCAAATTTGGGTTCATGAGCAAAAATAAATGACAGGAAAAATGACATCATTGTAGATATCGGCTGCTTAACTGCCTGTTATACATAGGTGATAATTACTGTGTGTCATACAGGGAGAGGATTAATGGGAGAATGTAGCCTTTACATCATTACTCATTTCCCGTGCTGATATTTGTACAATAAAGATTTCCTAAAGGGCTTAACTGTGACCCCACGTTTACTTAAATAGATTAAAGTTCAAAACTATTGCTTGTAGGTGCAGCATGTTCTGTTCCGGGTCTCATTCTGGGAAGGGGCCACAACCAGGGGCGGATTAATGCATGGGCTTCCAGTGTGATCAGGGGCCCGTCCAGCTTTCCAAATCTTTTAATATTTATTTTATTTGTGCTGGGTCAAGTGCACGTGGGAGAAGAAAGCAAGCAAGATCCGTGTAGCCTAAGTGTCTCAAATCTCATTAATTCAGTTTATCTGATGATTTATGGGGTATTCCAACAGGCCTTCCCAACTGATATTTGTCCAAAAATCAGGCAGATATTGATCGGGCAGGTTTGATCTTCCCCATGATCAAGGAGCGCATCAGCTAGTTTGTGGTACATCTGCGCCTATTCCCATTGCTGTAATCCAATTGGTAGGCCCTAGGGTGGAACGATTGGATTAGCCTGATATCGCCCTGCCTTTGGTGGGCATCTCAGGCAAAGATCCGATCGTTTGGAGACCTTGCCAAACAAGCGGATCTTATAGTGTATGACCACCCTAAGGAAAGACGGTCTTGGAAGAGTGGTGCTAACTGTATGAGAATTTGAATAGAGTGTGAATAGAAAGGCAAGATGAAGTTATAGGATCCATTACCTGGAAACTTGTTATCCAGAAAGCTACAAATTACGGGAAGGCCGTCTCCCATAGACTCATTTTATCCAAATCATCTAAATTTTTAAAAATGATTTCCTTTTCTCTTTAATAATAAAACAGTAGCTTGTACTTGATCCCAACTAAGATATAACTAATCCTTATTGGAAGCAAAACCAGCCTATTGGGTTTATTTTATGTTTATATGATTTTCTAGTAGATTTAAGGTATGGAGATTAAATTACAGAAAGATCGGTTCTGGAAAATCCCGGGTGTGGATAATAGGTACCAGATACCTGTATTATATTGAATGGTCACAAATTAGTTGTGCACTAGTTATGGCGGGTCGGGTTTTCCCGACCCCCACCTGACCTCCCTCCACTCGCGCCGACTTCCCTTTATAGACCCTGACCGCCCCGCCGATGATGTCAAAAAAGGGGCGGAGCAAGCAGGCACGCGGCCACAAAGCCGGCAGTTGAAGATGGTGGACAGGGAGAGCAGGGGGAACAGCTTGTGACAGACCCGCCCACCACCGGCAAACGGGGGTGAGAGGTCGTCCTGAACCCAACCGACCCGGGGGTATCGAGCCAACCCCCACTATTGTGCACATCCTTGATTATGGCATGTGTATAGTTTGTTTCTCACGGTTTACTACACTATATATTTTATATGTTAAATGATTCCTTGTAGTTCAGCTACCTCTACTTTCTTATTAGATGTAAACTGCTGGGTAGCAGTGGTGTGAAATATAGAGGCCTGGGGGACAGGGGTTTCGGTCCATTGGGTCTGCTTCAAATATAGTTATTAGAAATCTCCCCAGCTATCCTGAAACCTATTATCCTGAACGGTCCAAATTACATAAAGGCCGTCTCTCATAGACTCCATTTCATCCAAATAATTCAAATTTTTAAAATTGATTCCCTTTTTCTGTGTAATATAAAACAGTAGCTTGTACTTGATCCCAACTAAGATATAATTAATCCTTATTGGAAGCAAAACCAGCCTATTTAGGTTTAGTCAATGTTTACATGATTTTCTAGTAGACGATCCAAATTACAGAAAGATCCCTTACCCAGGTCCTGAGCATTCTGGATGACAGGCCCCATACTTGTACTGTGTATAGTACAGAAAGATGGTTTTGGGGTCGGGGCTGTAACTATAGGACAATGTGTAGGCTAGGGCAACGTTGTGTCAAGGGAAGGGGCTGTCAATAGGATTTTTATCAGGGCTGTTTAACATGCAGCCTTCTATCACTGCTGAACTACAACAGACAATGGCTGTTGGGGGATACGGGGAGTTGTAGTTCAAAACCAGTTAAAAGCTGCTCTGTGTTTGTATGTTCTCCCCATCTCTGTGTTGGGTTTCCTCCAGCACTCCCAAAACATACGACGGACATATATGACTCCTTCTACAGTAAAGGGACTTTATATTACAAGCTCCTCTAGGGCAGGGACTGGTGTGAATGAGGATAGTCTCTGTAAATTGTCACTGCTATGTAAATAAAGGATAATATAAAGATAATAATTACTTAAAAGGATGGCAGTGTGTCAGCAATATATTAATGCAGGAGATAGAGGCTAACCAAGTAGACACTATACAGGGGACGTTTCCACTGAGATCAATGTACTACATTACACAAATACCTGCTGTGTGAGACACATCAGGTCAAGCACCGAGAGAGGCTCAAGCACTAGGGACGCGGTTTTACTGCAGTCAATACAAACAAACAGGATACGTGTTACACAACCGAACCTCACAAAGGTCAATATACAGGAACAACACTAAAGGTACTTGACCATGTGTCAGTGCAAATGAATTCTCAATTCGAGTTCGATACAATTTTGCTGCTGCCGTGTCGTCGCATTATGTTCTGCATACACAGTTGATCATTTATGGGGGTGGTTGGGGTCAGGTTTATACTTGGATTTTTGTGAATAGTTTATAGCATATATATATTGATGATCAATTAAAGAAAAATCTCCAAAACATTTGTAGGGTTAGAGGAATCTGTATGTCTAATGGGCAGTCGAGTACTGGGATCTTGCCTCAATCCCCAATAAACAAATTATTAATAAAGATATCCCGTATCTCAAAGTTCATAAAAATCAAAATTTATTAAACACTCATATTAAAAGGGTTAACATACTGACCCCCAGGGCACACATGCAAATTCGGGGGGATTAGTCACCCGGCGACAAATCTCCTCTTCTTCGGGGCGACTAATCTCCCCAAACTGCCTCCCCTGCGGCTAAAATGTAAATCGCCAGCAGGATGGCACTCGGAACGTTTCTTTTTCCTAAGTCGCCTGAAGTTGCCTTACGAGGAAACTTCGGAAAAGGAATCACTCAGAGTGCCATCCCGCCGGCAATTTACATTTTAGCAGTTCGGGGAGATTAGTTGCCCGAAGAAGAGGAGATTTGTCGCCAGACGACTAATCTCTCCGAATCTGCCTGTGTGCCTTGACCCTAAGGGCTGGGATACACTGGGGGATTTGGGGAGATTTAGTCGCCTGGCGACTAATCGCCACGACTTTTCTCCCCGAATGCCTCCCCTTGCTCTGCGCCTGGCTATAATTAAAAGTCGCCGGTGCTAATCACACACGGCTATTTGTTTTCAAAAAGTCGCCCGAAGTTGCCTCACGGGGAAACTTTGGGCGACTTTGGAAAACGAATTGCCGCGTGTGATTAGCTCAGGCGATTTTTCATTTTAGCCAGGCGCAGAGCGAGGGAAGGCATTCGGGGAAGATAGGTCGCGGAAAATCGCCGCTATTAGTCGCCAGGCGACTAAATCTCCCCAAATCGCCCAGTGTGTCCCAGCCCTAAATATGAGTGTTTAATAAATTTAGATTTTTATGGACTTTGAGATAAGGGATCTCTTTGATAATGACTAATCAATTAACGAAAAGAATGGAATCACAGGCTACACGCTCCCTTTTTTAAGATGCTGATAAAAATTTAAATTTCTTAGTTTTAAATTCCTTTGATCAACAACTCTATCCCCCGCCCCACAAGGATGATGGGAATTGTAGTCCAACTCCATCTGCTGGCTAATTGAAAAGTGGATCAGATTTCCTTCCAGTGAGACAAAGAAAAGCCTAGTACAAAGAAGAGTCTATGTACTAATACCAAGCATGGTGGCCCTTAAAAGGACAGGCAGGGGTATGTTCTATTGTTAAAAAAAATAGTCTCAGTTGCTCAGTAATTGTCCTTGTAAAAAAAAGGACAATTATCCATCCCCCCAGTACAAGGTATTCATTCTTGGACTTGAAAACATTTTTTCCAACACAGATTCGATGTAAAACAAAAAAGACACAATTGCACATTGAATATCTCATTATACCGAACACCTTTTTAATAGTAACAAAAAAAAAAAGGGAATTTAAAACCTGCTAGGCACCAGAGTATGTAACCTGTGAGGATGATGTAATGATAATAGAAAGGGGAGGTCTGTGACTACTATGAAAGGTCTACTTATTGGAAATAGTATGACCTTATCTATGGAGCTGATAAGAGTCCTATAAAAGGCTGGGGATTGGCTTGTATTTACTACAGCCCCGAGGTAATTAGGCAAAAAAAAGAAGCATTGGCTGACAGTCTGTCTCAAGCAACTTTAGTGTTACTGACTCTTTGTGTGTGAGCTCTCAAATTGCAATTTCCAACCCTGGGAAGATGTCGAATACCCTGTCTTGGATTTTGGTTCCCACGATGGTGGCTGTGCTGTATCTCCTGAGAGGGGCGGAAAGTCTGCCGCTTTTTGATGCCGGACCACACGTGCAAAACGGCTGGGGGGAGTCTATCAGAATTCGGCACCTGTATACGGCCAGAAGGTTTGGACACGACAGCTACTACCTCCGCATACACGAGGATGGGAGAGTCGATGGTGACAGACAGCAAAGCATGCACAGTAAGTGTAACATAGATCAAAACTACATTTAACAATAAATCACATCATTTTCTGCTACGGGATCAAATTGATATATTTCTGATTAGGTTCTAGTTACCCTATGTCCTGAGAAACTCTATTATTATTATAGCACTGACATATTCCACCGATTGTAGACCAGTCCTTAATCCACTCTTATTAGGAGAACTTGTTTTTGGTCTGTGAAAGTAAACTGGACACAGACACACTTCTTGCAGACAGTGGAATTGAACCTAAGCCACATCCTAAACCATTTTTTTTTTTTTTATAAATGCAGGTTTACTGGAAATCAGAGCGACTGCAGTTGGAATCGTTGCCATTAAAGGTTATCGCAGCTCTCTGTACTTGTGCATGGGGTCCGAGGGAAAGCTCTACGGAATGGTAAGTGCTGGTGAGCGCTGATGCTTCTGTATAGATGGATAAAAGTAGGACAAAGTATGTAGGAATAATATATATATATATATATGGATTATATATCCTGTATGCAGAATGGATCATGCATGAATGACATTTTATTCTGTGTCAAGACACTGTCGCTTTAAAATAAAAGAGTTTTCAGCGAATATATACAGTATGTAGCTTTGCATAACATTACTGGGTTCTTCTACATGAGCAGACTGCAAGCAGAAGCAAATGTGCACACTATAATAACTTCACTTTATAATAAGCTGGCAGAGATCTATACCAGTCAGATGCAATTGGAATCTTTCTCTTCCTGCAGCGTTCACATACACATTTTAATGAAGGTTTGGGGTGGCTAAGTCTCCCCAAACCAACTCCAATGTATTTCCCTAGAACCAACAGTATTGTACATTAAATTGTGACACTATTTATATGACCATGTGTTCTGGGGGCATTATATATGGAATTGGCACTGTATTTATCCTGCCATGTGTTCTGGGGTATTATATATGGAATTGGCACTGTATTTATCTGCTGTGTGTTCTGGGGTATTATATATGGAATTGGCACTGTATTTATCTGCTGTGTGTTCTGGGATATTATATATGGAATTGGCACTATAATTATCCTGTTGTGTGTTCTAGGGTATTATACATGGAATTGGAACTGTATTTCTCCTGCCATGTGTTCTGGGGTATTATATATAGAAATGGCCCTGTATTTATCCTGCCATGTGTTCTGGGGTATTATATATGGAATTGGCACTGTATTTATCCTGCTGTGTGTTCTGGGGTATTATACATGGAATTGGCACTGTATTTATCCTGACGTTTGTTCTGGGGTATTATATATGGAATTGGCACTGTATTTATCCTGCTGTGTGTTCTGGGGTATTATATATGGAATTGGCACTGTATTTATCCTGCTGTGTGTTCTGGGGTATTATATATGGAATTGGCACTGTATTTATCTGCTGTGTGTTCTGGGGTATTATATATGGAATTGGCACTATAATTATCCTGTTGTGTGTTCTAGGGTATTATACATGGAATTGGAACTGTATTTCTCCTGCCATGTGTTCTGGGGTATTATATATAGAAATGGCCCTGTATTTATCCTGCCATGTGTTCTGGGGTATTATATATGGAATTGGCACTGTATTTATCCTGCCATGTGTTCTGGTTTATTATACATGGAATTGGCACTGTATTTATCCTGCCATGTGTTCTGGTTTATTATACAAGACACTTACACTGTATTTATACTATCATGTGTTCTTGGGGCATTATATATAGAATTGGAAGTGTATTGAACTGCCACAAGTTATGGGGTATTATACATAAAACTAATATTGTATTTATACTGCCATGTGTTGGGAGCAAATGAGCGACTTATAGCCCTTTAAATGTTGTAGAACTTCATCTGTCAGAATGCCATCGGCAACCAGTGAATGCTAGGACTTTAATGCTAGGGCTGTGTGCTATATATGTGTGATGTTACACTAATGTAACCTACATATTTATGGTAATACTGAACTTTTGTGATGTGCACTACAGCAGCAGAACAACAGACGATATCACTTACCTTTGCTGAGAAAATAGTTCTGCTCAAGATAACGTAATCTTCCTACTGAAGAGAGAAGGGAAAAAAAGTGTCATTTTTTCATACATTTTCACTGAATCAGCACTTCTGTAACAGAGTTCCGATTTGACCGCTTTTTTACCTTTCAACCTTATGCCTGGTTTATTTTTGGCTCTGTCGGAAGGGGTGAACGAACTGTAGCGCAATAAAACTGAGAAGCAAATCATGTCTGGATCATACCGCCACTGTGTAAAGTTTCCTATACAAAAGGACTTTAGCAGGATTCTTATACCGAGCAATGGTGGAGTAACTAGACGTTAGAGCCCAAGAGAAAAGCAATTTAAAAATTCTCTAAACATAGGCAGAGGGGGTGATTTTTGTGTTAGAGTAAGGGCTATTTAAATCCATGTTCTATGTGGACTCTTTCATACTATCGTCGGGCCAATTCCATGTTTAATACCCCAGAACACATGGCAGGATAAATGCAGTGGCAATTTAATGTAAAATACTTCTCAAAACAACAGGGGTCCCCAACCTCTTTTACTCGTGAGCCACATTCAACTGTAAAAAGATTTGGGGAGCAACACAAGCATGAAAAAGTCCCTTGGGGTACCAAATAAGGGCTGTGATTGGCTATTTGGTAGCCCCTATGTGGACTGGCAGCCTACAGAAGGCTCTACTTGGCACTATACTTAGTTTTTATGCAATCAAAACTTGCTTCCAAGCCTGGAATGCAAAAATAAGCACCTGCTTTGAGGTCACTGGGAGCAACATCCAAGGGGTTGGAGAGCAACATGTTACACACGAGCTACTGGTTGGGGATCACTACAGGATACACGGCTTATCTATGTAGTTTCAAATATAAAACCCTAGAACACATACAGTGCAGAGTCCATATATAAGTCCACAGAACACACTCTAGTATAAATACAGTGTCAATGTCCTCCATACATTGTGTTCATTGTCTATACATCATGTATAATACCCCCATCCTGTTTGTTGTAAGAAATTCAGCCTCCCTAAGTCTTCATTAAAATACACCCATGTTTAACAGGGTTTCTTATAGTGAACTCTGGTGGGGGTTTCTTATAGTGAACTCTGGTGGGGTAACTAGAAGTTACTGAGGCCCAACAGCAAAATCACCTTTTTCCTGGCAGTCATGTGACGACACTTCCTTTATGGCAATAAAACAGCAGTTCTGTTGTGCTTAATGGCTCCTGTTCTGGCTATACCCTCAGGACCAGATCAAATGGCAGCTTCCAGGGATGTAATTTACAAGGTAGCTGAGATACTCGTATGACATCCAAAAAAAAATGTTAAAAAAAGTTACCAATAGCAACCAAACAGCAATTATATTGATCAGTCTACTATAAAATTACATATATAAGTTAAAGGGGGCTCCTGTTGCAAGTGCAAGGCATTAAAATGTGTAGAAATGTGAACCTTATTGCTCATTCGTTTTTTTTTATCGTTATGTGTAGAGCATACTATTGGTCAAGTACAACACGTGTCCTCTGGTGCTTCGTAACTTGCACGTCTGAATGATATACCAGTTAGGGAGCATAAATCCCTTATGAATACAGAGCTACAATTTAGAATGTGTATTAGCAATTGCCCTCTGTATTTGAAACAAGTGCATTACTGTCTTTTGTTGCCGTGAGGACAGGCGGTAAAACAAATCTTTCTTTGCATTACAGCACAGTTACTCCCAGGATGATTGTTCTTTTGAAGAGGAGCTTCTTCCTGATGGATACAACATGTATAAATCAAAGAAACATGGCATCGCTGTCTCCCTAAGCAAGGAAAAGCATAAGCAACAATACAGAGGAAAAGGCTACCTCCCGCTGTCCCACTTCTTACCCGTGATAAGTTGGGTGCCCATGGACCCCAGTGGAGATGTAGAAGATGATGATTACAGGTTTCCATTCAATATTGACGCAAAGAGCGTCATTGACAGCATTGACACCCTGGGACTTATGGATCTTTCGAATTATCAAAAGAAATAACAAATGCGTTTATAAACAATAAGTTGAGGGTGAAGGAAGAGAATATGTTTACAGGCCATTGTACTGCAGAGATGATAACGGATGATCAACCCTATTGTCAGTTGGCCCTCGTATAAAAAATTGTGTAAAATAATGAAATAGATAGAGACTACCGGATATGAGCCTTTATGGCTTTGGACTTGAAGAGCAAAAAAACAACCCAAGAACAATATTAAACTCTCGACGAAGATATACCTTCTGGAACGTTAGAAGCTGCTGACTCAATCCCTCCAGACGAATAGGCAATTTATTGGCACATGTAAAGGCCTACTGGTTAACAGATATCTGGCCAAAAATAGGTCTGTTTTGAAAATCTCATGGTCACCTTGATGCAGTCCTCATTTGACAGGTCTCCGTAGGACAGGGGGCCAACAAATTAATCTTACTGATTTGACCAGCATATGGGTGTCTAAATGAAGCCAAACGAGTGGATCTGGTCATATATGGTAACCTTTAAAGCCCCCATACACAGCCAGATATAAGCTGCAGACAGATTAAGGGGGTTATTTATTGAAGTTTGAATGCCAAAAACTCGAAAAATTCTTCTTTTACTATAAAATCCCAATTTTTGCGATTTATTATACCCCGAGGCTGCTTAAAGTCCGAATCCAACAATACTCCAACTCCAAGCTGTCGGAGTCCTGTAGAAGTCAATGGCAAAGGTCCCATTGGTCCCAAATGGTCTGCATTGGGTTTCCGGCAAAAATTCTAATAAAATCCGGGGTTTTGCTCGAATTCACGAAAAATTAGAGTGTTTCAGGCATACAATTAGAAAATATGGGTTTTTTTTAGCAACCCTGTATTTTTTAAGTTTTATTTCCATACCGATTTTATCGAGTTTTTTCAATGATAAATAAGGTCAAGTCATGGATTCTAGTTTGGTCGGACATTTTATACTCAAAAAATCAGATAAAAACATTTTTGATAAATAACCCCCTAAATTGGCAGCTTATTGCCCAGTGTATGGGGCCCTCGGATGGGTTTCCTCGATCGATATCTGGCCAAAAGTTGGCCAGATGTCGATCGGTCGAGCTTGAAAATCCCTTTGGATCAAGCACCGTATCGGTTCATTGATGCGGTCCTTCATCCGACTGCCAATTTCTCATCGTTATGATACGAACGCAGAGCCCATGATCGGATCAGCTCGATATCGCCCACCTTGAGGTGGGCATATCGAGAAGAGATCCACTCTTTTAGCGACCTCTCCAAACGAGCGGTTCTCCGTATGTATGGCCAGCTTTAGTCACAACGGCTTCCAATGATCTGACAGACATAAGATCAGCTTGCATAAGTTTGCTTGCTTCCATCCAATTCACTTACAGAAACATCAGTTCCATAGTCTTTTTAAATACACAAGCACAATTTAATACATAATGCTAGTAAATTAGCCCCACAGCAATACTGGAAAACAAGTACAAAAAAAAGAAATTAAAGGTTTTTATTAAATGAAAGGCTTTTATTTAATAATGTTAAAAAGGCAGCTGAAATAAAACTGCTTATATAATGAGTGGGTAGACGTCCAGATATGTAGAATTGTTACTGTGTATATAAAGAAATAAGTATTTCTTTCAGTAAGCACTTAGTTTTGAATGCACTATTTATATATTTATTGTATACAAGCATATGCTTATTTTGTTACTATATTTATATTCCATAATATATTTATGTATACATTTATAGTTTTCTATGTTCATTTGGAATCATCTTTGTAGAATTTTGTAAATAAACTATATGAAATGGAACATGTATCCAGAGTCTTCCTATACAGTGGTCAATGGTTGGGTTGCCAAAAAAATTGCTACTCAAAGCAAAGCAGTTCTGAAAAATTTTCAATTTACAAAGCTTTAACCAAGGATTAATCACTTTTCGGGGGTTGTACGTTAATCAGATCTATTTAATAGCTTGACCAGAAGTCTCCAAAAACGAAGGCACTGAACCATGAAGGTTGGGTGGTGTTGATGTTCTGTACTAGAAGCTAAAAGTGAGAACTATTGTTGTACCTTTTTATTTTCAGCTCTTGCCTATAGTGTTAATCAGTGGTGTAACTAAATATTACTGGGACCCACAGCTAATTCTTTTCCAGGCCCCAAAAATGTCTAGAGGTTGACTTTATTTTACCAGTATTTATTCAAAATGTACATGAATAAAGACCTCATGGGGCCCCTATACCTCTTGGGCGCCCCTGCAGCCGCAGGGTCGGTTTCCTCTATAGTTACGCCCCTGTTGTTAATATAAAGATATCTTTAGAACTAGGAGGGATAGCAACATCCAGAAAACTATTTACTTTAAACATAGCATCAAAATATTTTCCAACACTCATCCAGTGAACATGGATGAGGTCCTTTGGAAAATCTAGAGCACTGAAATTAAAATTGCTAAGAAGCAGCACCTAGGTGGCCTAATCAACCATATTGTGATTTTAGCTCCCATTTATTTTTCTAGGAAGCCCCACACAGACTATTTTATCATTCATCTCCAAGTCTAAGCGCCATAAGTACTCGCTCTAAGTAATCCCTTCCCACGAAACTTCAAATCCCCCTTAAGTAGCTCTCAATTTGATTCCCATTATAACCAATTTCTCCCATATAGTCACAGAAGCCGTCTCCTTATTTGTTCCTGAATTTTTCTGCCCACCCGCCCTTAGTATTTGCGTTATCCCTTTCACATACTGTATATCTTATGCAATTGTGCTGTAAAGGTTTGGGAGATGTATAAACTCTTTAGGGTCAGACATAGTTACAGAGGAAGAGTTTCTATATAAACCTTCAAAATATTTTGGAAAATATTGCAAATTGCCATTTCTATCTGGCACCTGGCATTTGTCTTGGCTGTGGCATGGGCCGAGAAATCTAGAAGGCTCAACTTCTCTGAGGACATTATTATGGGAAACAGGTTTCCCATTAAAAAACATCCTAGCTCCCTATGTGCCAAGCTACCTATGGGATTCTGTTCTCGCTCTGTGTATCTGGAACCTGTTCCTCACTGCTTTGCTGGTTACCAGGCTGGTGATGGTAACAGCTCTGTGCTGCCTTCAAAATAGAATGTAGACTAAATGGAATGTCAGGTCATAGTAGCCAATTTATGCTTAAGATACAGTGTTTATGTTAAACAACTTATTTAAAGGATTTAATCAAATGATTAAGATGATTTAAATTATTTGAGTAGTCAACATTGCTATCTGACCAATAATACATAACCCTACCCCCAAATCTAGTTGTGCAATAGCTATCCATTCAAATCAGTGGTTTCAGATGTTTGGGTTGAAAATTCCCTGTATGGTTCAGCTCCAAACACGGAAACAGAATGCTGAAAACACTGCTACTTTGCTCTAATTTCACAATTGTTACCCTAACTGGCTTTCAAGATGAGCTTTGAGGAATATCTAGGAGAGGGAATAAGTATTCACCCCATATGTGAAGCATATTAATGTTATGAAAGGAAGCTAATCGCTTAAAGGAGAAGGAAAGGCTTGGTGCAATTGGGGGTGCCGAATGTTAGGCACCCCAAAGTGATTGTATTGACTTACCTGAAACCCTGGGCCGGTGCTTCTATCAGCAGAAAACTGCAGCGGCCCGGGTTATACCAGTGAGCACCATGGAGCAAACCACTTCCGTCTTCTTCTAATTTCCCAGGGCAAATTCATGTGCAGTTGAACGAAATAGCCGACTTTTTAGTTAAAGTTTGGCCTTTCGTTTTCAGCTTTTCGAAGACGGAAGAAGATCGCTCTGTGGTGCTCACTGGTATAACCCCTGGGCCGGTGCAGTTTTCTGCTGATAGGAGCACGGGCCCGGGGTTTCAGGTAAGTCAATACAATCACTTGGGGTGCCTAACATTTGGCACCCTCAAGTGCACCAAGCCTTTCCTTCTCCTTTAAGCTGGCCATAGACATGCAGATTATTAGGCTATATTGGACGAACGAATGTCCGTTCCAATCTTCCGAACTGCAACTAACCATTAAGATTAATATAAAGTAGTAAACAGAACAAATCACATGATGTTCGGGCCATTAATTGACAGGCAGCAATCGTAAGAAAGTCTGACAAATAGCAGTGACGGTCTCCCATTGATATCTTCAGATAGGCAATACATGCAGAGATCTTATCAGTAGCCAATATAAATCTTTTAACCAGTCCGATCGACTAACGACCGATCACCATGGTACGAACAGTGGCGGCACAATCCACACACTGTCCGAAAATCGTACGAACATTGGTTTCGTAGGATAGTATCTATGGCCAACTTTAGGGAACAATAACTTATGGTTTTAAAAGTGTGCTTAATTAACCAGGAGTATGATAAGGTCTGTCAAGTGTGGCTGTAGTAGGATGGCAGACTAGGGTGATACTAGCAGTGGTTTGCAGCATTCTCAGCTCCTCACGGATAAATACAGAATAAATACAGAACATTTCCAGTCTTGTTTGGTAAGACTGTATACTTGAAGTAGGAGTGGCATTCTGCTGGCGTGTATTTCTTTAAAAATAATCTAATTATCTTGAAAGTTATGCCATAAAACACTTAACAAGAGGAGACAGTGTTGTGCTCTAGGACGCAGCCTTGCTCATAAGGTGAAATTGCTGTAAACAGCTACCTGAATTACTTATATCGCTGTTTACTTCCAAGCAGAGGTGCCTCGTAACTTTCACAAGATGGTACTGAGCGGAGATCAAAGAGATGATAATGATGATTGTGTTGCTATTCTGCATTAACTCTAATCGTGGAACATTGATTACAAAGCAATTAGGACTTTCTGTTTAGGACTTTGTACCCTGTACCTGATTCGTGATTTCCCTAAACTTGATAGAAGCAGGTACCACTCTCACAGGGAAGCAAAATCATAGTGAATTAGCAGAATGCAAATGAGTGGAGGGCTAGATGTATGTCCTGTGGCTTAATGAAAGTGTATAGAGCCGCCTTTGCATAGCACAATAAAAGAAATGTAAAGTATCCTAAACATTTGAAAGTAAGACAGCAATGCTATCCATGGAGCCTCTGTGTCACCCATAAATGAGCTGCACTGACCCTGTATTTGGGTGTTGAAGAAACTTCCCAAAATATTGTTCCCCCCTGAAACACTACATAGACAGGGGGTTATTTATTAAAATCCGAATGTTAAAATCTTAAAGATTTTTCGAGATGTTATTATACCCTGATGCTGCATATTGCCCAAACCCAAATCTAAGACTTGACGAAGTTATGTATAAGTCAATGGGAGAGGCACCTATCTCAATTTGAAGTTTTCATTGTCTGCGCTGGGTTTAGCTCGAAAATCAGACTTTTTTTTAGGTTTCCGGGCAACAACAGGAAAAATTTGAGCAATGCATGAAAAAAACCCAAAAAATTGCAGAAATTGGGGGAAAAGCCCAAAATATTTGAGCGATTTTCAGTGATCCGATAAAAGAGGTTTTTTTTTTTATTAATAAATAAGCTAAAATCGGGTGTGGGAGTTTGGTCGTGGTTTTTTGTTTAAACAAAACATGAGACAAATTTGGATTTTAGTAAATAGGGTTACTGACACACTCGCAGATCCAATCAAATAGGTACGGTGGGCTGTAGAATAAACGGAAAATACGGTCCTCACTCTTTTGAAGGACTCGAAGGCTTAACAGCCAAAGAAAGACACTCTATCAGCATTTTAAAAAAAGTAACGTGTTTTCTTGATTTTATGTACAGTCTAAAGCATTTGATTGGACCACTTGGCTGACTTCGATTATACTGCCTGACCATCCTGACTTTCAAAGCACTTCGTAACTCTGCCACACCCTACATCTCTGAACTCATCTCTATATACTCACCCAACCACCTACTACGCTCCTCTACTGACCTGCTACTCAACTCTTCTCTCATTACCTCCTCACATGCTCGCATTCAAGACTTTGCAAGGGCTGCACCCCTCCTCTGGAACTCTCTCCCACGATCTGTCCAACTTTCTCCCAACCATTCTGCTTTCAAGAAACCTCTTAAAACGCACTTCTTTCGAGAAGCCTACCCTCACTCTGCTTAACTACCAAACGCAACACCACATACAGTAACACATTTCTCACCCATTTAATTCGATCTTGCCCACTCCCACACCTTGTGTATTACTCCCTTCCCTTTAGACTGTATGCCTATGCATAGGGCCTTCCTCACCTTTTTGTACCTGTATTGATTGTGATGTATGTAACTCCATATGTTCTATGTATATAATTCATGTTATTTAGTTGTATAATCACATTTACTATACAGTGCTACGCAATATGTTGGCGCTATATAAATACATGTTAATAATAATAATAATAAATGGTGGATCCAGGGTTATCAGTCCTAATTGAACATTTCTGGTTTGCCAAAAAGAAGCGAAGATGCAGACATGAAACGAAATGACACAACTGAAAAATGGGAATGCACATATACACAGCCTATCCATCAGATTGTATCCATCAGTTTGGCTTTATAGTATCATATTGGTGACCCGTGCCTTAAATGTATGGCTTTTTGGTAGATATAGCGGCAAATTTTCACCTGAGAAGGCTTCACCACACTTCTTGCAACTTCATCTGATGCATTTATCAAAATGCAAAGTTTTGTCTCGGCAGATGAATACTGGCAAATTTTCGAAAATTTGTCAGTGTGGACATTTCTAATTGAATTTCCGCTAGCGTTACTTTCTTCCTAGCGAACCTTCATTAACATACTTACGCTTATGTTAATTTAACTATAGAGGGTACATATATATGTCTTTGTTAGTGAGTGTTGGTGAAATTGCTGGAAGTGGCCACTTATTAAAAATGTCCAAGGAAACAAAATAAAGACAAAAGAGATACTCTATTGTCCTAGACATGAGCCCACCCTAAAACAAATATGGCATGGCCTTCAAACGGTAAACATTTATATATATAAAATGACGCCAGTGTTTTGTGTTTTTTTTTACTTTTTTGGGATACAGGATACACCAAGACATATGTAACTTTGAAATCGCAAAATCTTTATTAAAAAATAACTTACTGAAACTCCGCTTGCGCTCCTCTTCAGAAAAGGCAACAGGGCGACGATCCATCGTGCGGTGCTCGATTTCTCCTCCCTGGCTATCTCCTATAGAAGGCAGGGAGGAATCGAGCACCGCACGATGGATCGTCGCCTTTTATGAAGAGGAGTTTCGGTAAGTCATTTTATAATAAAGACTTTCCGATTTTAAAGTTAAAGTTTTTTTTCGTTATATTCAAACATATTTTAAATATAAATGTTTTTGAAGTTACTGGTCCTTTAAGAATGTAGCTTCATCTTATCAATTTGGCAGGCATAAACTGGTGAAACAGACTATGGCAAAAAGGGTAATGTATTGGAAAGTTCGCACTTTGCGATCATGCGCCTGAGCTAAAATTCGAAACGGTGTGAAGCTTCTCTAGCGCAGAGCTTTTTCGCTAGCGAATTGTCCTCTGTGCCTTTTAGTAAACAGGCAATGTCCCAGCAAATCGTCTTTTTTGCAAAATTTTGCTAGAAAAGCCCACTTTGCCACATTATTTGACGGATTAAAAAAAGAAAGAAAAGAAGAAATGTGAGCACATGGTAAGGACCATGTAACCAGTGAGTACAGATGGAGTTGGCGGCTATGTATATATAAAACAGGTTCACTTAATTGCAAGTTAGCAGAAACCAGCTTCAAAAACCAAATTTTCAGCCAGTGTCCTGCTCTCCCAGCACTCGCTCTTCAAAGCAGTGAGAGAGTTGTCACTTCTGGCTGTGTAATCCCCAAAAGAAGTCATCCAGGTGATTTGACAAATACCTGGTGCTAATGCCTTTTGTAAGGTGCCCTTTTAGCTCTCCTTTATCCTCACAATGCACTGCATAGCTACGGCAGATTAAGGAAACCAGTTGAGCATTTAAAATATCCACTTGCAGAGCGTTTAGCTCTGAGTTGAGCTCTGGCGCAAGATTAAACACACAGATATATGATCCTGTAATCTGAGGACACCATCTTGGGAGGGTTCGGGCAGATAAAAGGACTTGCAATTGTTTTGTAAAAGTAATCGTACAATGTAGAGCCACCTTTAAACGCGTCAGGGTCAGGGAGGGCACAAAAGCACTGAGTATTGACATGTTGAGAACATTTTTTTTCGGCAACCAAAGGGCTGAGGGGGAAATGTAATTAGTGAATAAGATTGCTTCCTACATAGATAGGGTTGCCACCTTTTCTGGAAAAAAATACCGGCCTTCCTATATATTTATCTTTTTTCCCTATTAATAACATTGGGATCAACCATCATTTTTACCGGCCAGGCCAGTAAAATACCGGCTAGGTGGCAACCCTATACATAGAATGTGCTATAAACAATGAATTCATATTCTGCCTTGCAATAAAGCTGACCATACGCAGCCTGATTAAAGCTACTGATTTGGACCCTTCAGTTGTCTGCCTACTGGACCTTTCTGATGGCCTCCCAATCAGGTTTTAAATATTCAGTTGGTCTAGAACTGCATTGGTAAGTTTATGTGATCCTCTACCCCCCATTATGATACAATGATTTTATCTGCCCAAACCATTTTTAAATCAGAGTTTCGTCTCCTCTAGTATAGTCTCTTCTATTGCGTTCTCAGCACTAGAGATGAGCCCCCCTAAATCTATTCCAGTGCAAAGAAAATCAATTAGGCAGGGGCATCATCAGCTGGGCTACCTCAAGGTGCCGAATTGTCCCTGTACAATTGACCTGGTGACAGAATGATTAAATCATCCCAATATGGCCCGGCCTGTTGGTGGCTTAAAGGAGAACTAAACCTGCCCTAGTAACAACAGACCCTCCTAACTGACTTCCATCACCCCCCCAATCATCCCTACCTCCCCGAACTGTGTATTAGATAGAAAGGTGCCCCTAAAAAAAAACTGAGCCTAAAATGCAGAGCAGTGTAGTTCCCCTGCACCATCTTCTGCCCATCGCATTCTCTTCTGGTCTTTTTGCCGATTATTCGCTGGTTATTTATCAAGGTCCGAATTTATCTCAGTATTTCTAATATCCAACTCCGTGTTCCCGAATGGACCTTATTTATGAAGAAAATAGCCAGAAAAATTAGGGTCGGGCAAAACTACGAAAACTTTAGAACTTTCCCCGAAAACTGGGAATTGTTCAGAGTTTTCCACAAAAACAAAGATTTTTTCTGAGTTTATGGATTTTTTTGCACCGAAACTCAAAATCATTGGATATCGGTACAGACATCAGCGCTGGAATCTTCCTCATTGACTTATACAGGACCTTGAGAGCTTTTAGATGCCGGGGTTTCGGATTCTAAGTTTATAGACCATCGGACATTCATAAATTTGTCGTTGTTTTTTTTTTTTTTTGCTCCGAAAACTACGAATTATTCAAGGTTTGGATATTCGGAGCTTGATAAATAACCCCCTAAGCCAGCTGGAGCATAAGCAGTTTGGCCTAGTCAGGAATCAGCTTCAGGGGCACCTTTCTGTCTTATACACAGTATGGAGAGGGAAAGGTGAGTGATGGAATGTAGTTAAAGGAGGCTGTGGTGACTAGGGGTGGTTTAGTTCTCCTTTAATGAAGTTAAGATCTGCTCGCTTGAGAAAACAAGCAGATCTTAGAGAGTATGTCCAGCTTAACAAGGACTTCTCCTAATGCAGTGATCCCCAACCAGTAGTTCATGAGTAACATGTTGCTCTCCAACCCCTTGGATGTTGCTCTCAGTGGCCTCAAAACAGCTGCTTATTTTTAAATTCCAGGGTCGGAGGCAAGTTTTAAGTATAGTATAGTGCCAAGTAGAGTCTCATGTAGGCTGCCAATACACATAGGGGCTACCAAATAGCCAATCACAGCCCTTATTTGGCACCCAAGGGACTTTTTCATGCTTGTGTTGCTCCCCAACTCTTTTTACATTTATATGTGGCTCACGGGTAAAACAGGTTGGGGAACCTTGTCCTAATGCATGTGGAAGCCGTGGTGCGGTGGCTTTTATGTGCTTGATGGCACTGCTGTGTTCTAGGCAGCTCAGTAGGTCAGTACTGACAGACAACAAACAACACTAAACACAGAAAAAAATGTCTGTTTTTTTGGGGGGTAAAGCCCGATAGTTGAAGTTGTGCTAATTAATTACTTACCAAGTCATATATCAAACTGTTGTTCACCTTAAATAATCATTTGGCAGCATGTTTCTTATTGAACCTTTTTGCTTTAGTCCATTAAAAGAGTAAAGGATTGGGGGTTGGGTGGGGGAGCCTTGCTGAAAGTAAAGCCCACTATTTAAGCTTTGTGCTATTTTTCTTTGTATTGTTTAGTGTGTGGCCAGCATTCCTTCCTCTAAACAATAAAAGGCTTAAAAGACCTAAATTAGGTAGGGCCTGCAGATTACAGCATACCATACTAGATTCAGCTTGTCAATTCTTTGATTATTGATTTCACCCCAATCCATTTCTTTCTTGCATCCGAAATGAATGGCCTCATACCTAGCACATTGTCTCATTGATCTCTACCGTAGGAAAAATAGGTCTTGATCTCCATCACTGTGGATACAAACCTGCTGGGATGAAGAAGACAAATGCAAAACGTGCGGCATGCTGGGTAATAAATGCCAGATTGCATTAGTGTAGCACTTGGACATTAATGGGAAAACCCTATGCCCAGAGCTTTGTAGTTTTACGGTTTTATAATATACAAATGTTTTGGTTTTGGCTGATTAGTCAGGTCGTTATGAATAAGATAACTGAATAGCAACTACAAACAGAATGTGCATTTATATTACTGGTGGATGCACCATATGCCTATATAAATGGCTTGCCCAGATGGGGATGGAGAAACCATAGAGTTCAATGAAGTCCCCTCTGATGAACTCCTGTACGTTTGATATATAAACCCTGTGGAATAAGTTATCTTTTTGTAAACACTTATTAATAATAATAAATAATATTCTCCTTTATTTGGTGTGCTTCAACCAATTTACAAATGCTAGCACAGACTGTGCCAAAGAGAAAACGAACATAAAAAAAAATATGTACAGCGGTCAGGAAAAAAGTATAAACTCAGCCAGTGTTACTGTTATTTCAAGTCACAGAAATACCAAGATAATCAATCACAAAGAACTGGGGCACCCCCTAGTGGTGAAACTTAATAGGTGGAAAGGCTGCAGAGTGCACATACTTATACACAGGTATGGGACCTGTTATCCAGAATGCTCGGGACCTGGGGTTATCTGGCCCTTCATACCTCAAGTCTACTATAAAATCCTGTAAACATCAAATAAAACCAATAGGCGGGTTTTACCTCTCTCTTATAAGGATTAATTATATCTTAGTTGGGATCAAGTTCAAGCTACTGTTTTAGTATTACAGTGAAAAAGGAAATACATTTTAAAATTAATTATTTGGATAAAACGGAGTCTATGGGAGATGTCCTTTCCATAATTCAGAGTTTTCTGGATAACAGGTTTCCGGATAACGGATCCCATAACATGGGATCCGTTATCGGGAAACCCTTTATCCAAAAAGCTCCGAATTACAGAATGACCGTCTCCCATAGACTCCATATTATCCGAATTTTAAAAAATAATTTCCTTTTTCTCTGTAATAATAAAACAGTAGCTTATACTTGATCCCAACTAAGATATAATTAATCCTTATAAGAGAGAGGAAAACCAGCCTATTGGGTTTATTTAATGTTTACATGATTTTCTAGTAGGCTTAAGGTATGAAGATCCAAATTACGGAAAGATCCGTATCCGGAAAACCCCAGGTCCCGAGCATTCTGGATTACAGGTCCCATACCTGTACCAACGTAAAGGCAATAATTATGTCCAAAACCATTTCCTGGTCCCTGCGTTGGTAACAGCTTATTGTTCTGACGTGTTGACTACTAAAGTCCAGCAAGAAAGAATATAATACAAGTTGTGACACCATAGAGTTTCCAGCCTTTCTGGATAAAAAAAACCGTCCTTCCTAGATCTGTATCTCCCTGCCCCAATAATATTGTTAGCTTCATGCATAGTTTTTAATGGCCAGGCTGATAAAATAGCAGCCGAGTGTTAACCCTAAGTGAAACAGTAGAGGAAATTGGCAAAATTCTGGTCTGCTCCAACTCAACAACCTGTTTCTTTGACCCTATACCTTCTTCTCCCAATTTCTGATACCACCCCTTTAAATATTTAAATTTTAATTCAAAATATATATTACTATTACACCACTCACGCCTCAAGTCTCGTAGTTGTAGCTCTTCCCTCGCCCTGAGCAGAGGAAGTCACATGAATGTGCGTCACGAACTGTAACCACAGCTATGTGCGAAGCAGGAAGTCCCGTTTGCTGGCGCCATCTTGGTGCTCCCTATGAGTGTTCAGATGCGTTTATTGGCTGCGGATGTAACGTGATGTGAATCCGTAATTTCTTCGCAGGTGTGGCGTGTTTTATATATTTTGCGCCAATACAGGCAGTTCAGCTTTACACATTTGCTGACACTGATTATTGTGTGGGGACACCAAGAGGTCTCTCCTATTCATATTCCAGTCTTTTATTCAAATCAGTGCATGGTTACTAGGGTAATTTGGACCCTAGCAGCCACATTGCTGAAATTACAAACTGGAGAGCTGCTGAATAAAAAGCTAAATAACTCAAAAACCATTTTCCCCTAAAAATGTTTTCCCCCTTCCCACCCCTAATATGCATATGCAAATTAAGATTCCACGCGGTATTCGGCCAAATCTTTCTCAAAAGGATTCGGCATATGCAAATTAGGGATGGGAGGAAAACCTTTTAACTTCATTTTTTGTGACAAAAGTCATGCGATTTCCCTCCCGCCCCTAATTTACATATGCAAATTAGGAATTGGTTTGGCCGGGCAGAAGGATCGGCCAAATCCTGTTTAAAAAGGCCAAATCCCGAACCAAATTCTGGATTCGGTTAGGGCTGTATTTAGGTCCAATGCTGCCCTAGGCATTGGACCTAAACAAGCCCTTACGTTGCGCGCGTCAACGTCACTTCCACATTCTTCCTCAACCCCTCAGCTCCGTCACCGGATTTCCTTTAAAAAAAAAAAACAAATTTATAAATACGGCCCTGAATTCAGTGCATCCCTACAAATAATAAAACATCAAAACCATTACAAATTATCTAAGAATATCACTCTCTGCATCATACTAAAAGTTAATTTAAAGGTGAACAACCCCTTTAAAGGGCAAGTCAACCCCAAAATAAAAATGTTAATGTGCCTAATGAAAGAAAACATTATTCTGCAGCTGTTCTTGTGCAAAAGGGGTCAGGGAAGTAGAGGCGATTTGTCACCAGGCGACTAAATCTTCTCATCTGTCTCTGCCCTTAAGGGTGGTGGCAGACAGGGAAATTAGTCGCCCAGTGAAAAATCTCCTCTACTGCGGGCGACTTATCTACCCGACCTGCCTTCGGCAGAATGACCGGCGGGATCGCTTTAGATTTCCGAAGTCGCCCAATGTTGTCTCTGGACCAAATGTATGTGGATGTAGGCACTATTTATTTGGCAGAGGGATTTCATGCAGAGTTTGTTTGTGGTACAGGTATGGGACCTTTTTTTCCAGAATACCAGGACCTGGTGTTTTCCAGATAATGGATCTTTCCATAATTTAGAGCTTCATACCTTAAGTCTTCTAGAAAAATCATGTAAACATGAAATAAACCCAATAGACTGGTTTTGTTTTCAATAAGGATTAATTATATCTTAGTTGGGATCAAGTACAGGCAACTTTTTTATTATTACAGAGAAGAAAAAAAGAAATAACTTTTTAAAAATTTTATTTGGGTGAAATGGAGTCCGTGGGAGATGTCCTTCCCATAATTTTGAGCTTTCTGCATAATGGGTTTCCGAATTATGGAATCCATGCCTGTGTCGGTATTAACTGTGGATACAACTAAGGGATCAAATACAAGTAAAACACCCAATGAATCCTGTTCCCCAGTGGATAAAACATTGAACCCAAAATACAGTAAGTAGATGAGGCCCTCGGCTAAAGGAAAGGGGACATAGATGTTCTGTTTCCTTGAAGAGGCTCAGTCGCCAAGATCTACGTACAAATAATCTCCTGTATATTCAGTAGTGTGTAGGTGTGGTGTATTTGTTGCTGACTGTGTAAATCAAGCTAGTCTCATACACATTTAATTCTTTTAATCCACC
This sequence comes from Xenopus laevis, assembly GCF_017654675.1. Lineage (NCBI taxonomy): Eukaryota > Metazoa > Chordata > Amphibia > Anura > Pipidae > Xenopus > Xenopus laevis. The sequence continues at coordinate 8,751,847 of NC_054377.1, forward strand.
CAGTGCAGGTGATTCATTCAGTTAAGTGACTGAGTTAAGGCCAAGGGAACATTGCCAGGCTTTCATTGCTTAGTTGCTAGGGTCTTTTTAGATGGAGTGGATATTTTTACATGTATGGCGTACTTAAGAGTAAGCCGTTACTATGAATATATATAGGGATGAGAAAGTAACCTGCTTTATAAATCTGTTCAAAGACAGTAAAAAAAAATTGTGTCTATAAAGTCCTGGAACTGTTGCCTGGCAAATATCAGTCATGGAAGGGATAGTTTTGGAACCATTCACTAGCCACAAAGGGGCCCACATTCACATGAAGTGATTTGATTGCTCCATTATACAGATAGCTAGAATCTCAGCTGCCATAAAGCAGGACAGGACTGCTGCTTCCAATGGGGATCAGATAGGACCTGTGCAGCCACTGGGACAGAATGTTCTGTTTTACAGATAGCTAGAATCTCAGCTGCCATAAAGCAGGACAGGACTGCTGCTTCCAATGGGGATCAGATAGGACCTGTGCAGCCACTGGGACAGAATGTTCTGTTTTACAGATAGCTAGAATCTCAGCTGCCATAAAGCAGGACAGGACTGCTGCTTACAATGGGGATCAGATAGGATCTGTGCAGCCACTGGGACAGAATGTTCTGTTATACAGATAGCTAGAATCTCAGCTGCCATAAAGCAGGGCAGGACTGTTGCTTACAATGGGGATCAGATAGGATCTGTGTAGCCACTGGGAAAGAATGCTCTATTATACAGATAGCTAGAATTTCAGCTGCCATAAAGCAGGACAGGACTGCTGCTTACAATGGTGATCAGATAGGATCTGTGCAGCCACTGGGACAGAATGCTCTGTTATACAGATAGCTAGAATCTCAGCTGCCATAAAGCAGGGCAGGACTGCTGCTTACAATGGGGATCAGATAGGATCTGTGCAGCCACTGGGACAGAATGTTCTGTTATACAGATAGCTAGAATCTCAGCTGCCATAAAGCAGGACAGGACTGCTGCTTACAATGGGGATCAGATAGGATCGGTGCAGCCACTGGGACAGAATGTTCCGTTATACAGATAACTAGAATATCAGCCATAAAGCAGGACAGGCCTGCTGCTTCCAATAGGGATCAGATAGGATCTGTGCAGCCACTGGGACAGAATGTTCTGTTATGCAGATAGCTAGAATCTCAGCTGCCATAAAGCAGGGCAGGACTGCTGCTTACAATTGGGATCAGATAGGATCTGTGCAGCCACTGGGACAGAATGCTCTGTTATACAGATAGCTAGAATCTCAGCTGCCATAAAGCAGGACAGGACTGCTGCTTACAATGGGGATCAGATAGGATCTGTGCAGCCACTGGGACAGAATGCTCTGTTATACAGATAGCTAGAATCTCAGCTGCCATAAAGCAGGACAGGACTGTTGCTTTATTTTAAGGAATATTGTTGCATATTACCATGTGACGCTGGTAGAATGGAATACGAATTTCCAGTCGATCAATGTATAGGCACCACAGGCTGGAGCATGATCTACAGAAGAGCAATAAATGCCACAGCACGGCCACTAGACTTTTCCCAGCCAGTCCCTTGACTGTCGGAGCGGGAGGATTTGGAATGTGTTCTCTGCCCAGTCACGCCCCCTCGAATTTAAAACAACCAATGATAGCGCGGCCGCTGCGACATCGCCTGAGAACCAATGAGATTTAAGAATACTGCGCTGTGAGCGAGTTTAAACGACACAAGCGTCGGAGGGTGGAAGAGCCCGGAGCACCGGGACTGTAACAATATAAACAGAGAAGGGCCCGGAAGCGGAACGGAAACAGGTCAGACACGTGATAAGCGCAGGGGATAATGGGGCGGCTATTGGGGCAACACGGGAATGAGCTGCAGGGTCGCTCAGAAAAGGGAATTAGTAGGGTCCCCAGTAGGGACACTGGTGTCTTCACAGTGAGGGTATGACGTTCCCACGAGGGTGAGGTGGGTCCATTATTCGAGTTCGAGGGGGGGTCTAGCTGATGGGGCCCTGTAGGTATCAGTGGAGAGAGAGAGAGAGAGGCTGATGGGGCCCTGTAGGTATCAGTGGAGAGAGAGAGAGAGAGAGGCTGATGGGGCCCTGTAGGTATCAGTGGAGAGAGAGAGAGAGAGGCTGATGGGGCCCTGTAGGTATCAGTGGAGAGAGAGAGAGAGAGGCTGATGGGGCCCTGTAGGTATCAGTGGAGAGAGAGAGAGAGAGGCTGATGGGGCCCTGTAGGTATCAGTGGAGAGAGAGAGAGAGAGGCTGATGGGGCCCTGTAGGTATCAGTGGAGAGAGAGAGAGAGGCTGATGGGGCCTTGTAGGTATCAGTGGAGAGACACAGGAGGGGGAATCTCTGGGATCATTGAGTAGAAAGGGAAATCACGTGGTAGCAGTGGGGAGACAGGTTTAAGGGGAGGTCATGGCATAATCCTAGGGGTGTTTCATCTTTGGGTTAACACTGACCATGTCATAGACCCGCCCTATCAATGCTTCAATTAGACACTTTACTTTTTAAATAGATTTTGAATTATTTGCCGCCTTCTTCTGACTCTTTCCAACTTTCAAATGGGGGTCACTGACCCCATCCAAAAAAAAATACTTTGTAAAGCCGGCCATAGACGTGCAGATTTACCGTCATATCGGATGAACGATTGTTCGGTGCCATCTCCCGACCTGCCACTTACCATTCCGATCAAATAAAGTAGTAAAAGAACAGTTCAGCCGATGTTCTGCCCCTGACGCCAATCGTACGAAAGTTTATGTCCGACAAAAGCCAGTGACAGTCTCCCTCTGAAAATCGTACGATCGGCAATACATGCAGAGATATTATCGGCAGAAGATAGAAATCTTCTAACCTGTCCGGTCAACTGAACGACCGATTGCCATGGCACGAAAAATTGCGGGACCACTCCACACACTGCCCGAAAATCATATGAATCAAGGATTCGTACGATTATATCTGCTATGGCCAGCTTAAGGCTACAAATGTTTTGTTATTGCTACTCTTTATTACACGCCGTTCTACTTAGGCCTCTCCAGTCTCTTATTAAAATCAGTGCACAGTTGTTAGGGTAAAAAGAACCCTAGCAACCAGACTTAAAGGGCACCTATTGAGTAAAAATGTTGTCCCCATAGCTAATAGAGCCCGCATTCCGGTTGGGGATAACGGTAGCTTTTAAAAAAAAAAAAAGCCCCCCACTAGCGCTACGATACCCACACCTGGTGCAAGCAGCCATGTTGTGTTACTCGCATGCACATTAAAAAAAACTGTTATCCCCAACCGGAATGCCGGCTCTATTAGCCTGCACCTTTGGTTGGGGATAACCTTTTTACCCAGCAGGTGCCCTTTAAACTGCAAACTGGAGAGCTGCTAAATAAAAAGCTAATAATGAGAAATGAAAACAATTGCAAATTGTCTCTGACTATCGCTCTCTACATCATACTAAAGCTGGCCGTAGACTCAAAGATCCGCAGCGGATCTTTCCCAGATATGCCACTAACCGCATGGCTATATCGGGGGTAATTCGGACGTTTGGCCATATGGTCGAACGATTGAATTACGATCCGCCAAGGGGCTCCGACGGGTCGGTCAGGTAAAAAAATCAAACCTTCCCGAACGATATCGTGGCCAGATATCGATCGGGAAGACCCGTCTGAAGCCCCCACACACAGGCAAGAGGATGAGGAGGGTCCCGTGTAGTTTAAAGTTGACAGGTGACCTTTATCCCAGGGGTCAGCAATGTGGTTGGGCAGTGTGACCCCAGGACATTGTGTTACTGTCAGTTGAGTGACTGCTGCCCTAGTGCCTAATTCACATTCTTCTGCCTGTGTCTACTAAACGGTGCAACCTGGTTCTGCATTGTAGTAACTGCTAAATTAGTGGCTGCCTGCGGAAAACAGAGCAGAATTTGGTATTTCTTTATTCTTCCGTGACAATACTAGTTTCATTTATGATCGTTTATTTTCCAGAATAATCGCATTTATGATATTCTTTAAATTCTCCTTTTGCTTTGCTTCCACTCTTCATTGCTCCATGAATTGTATAAGTGGGTGGTGGAATATCTGCTTTTTCACCATGAGATCTCCAGTCTGGAGGGGGGGCAGTGTAAGTTTATATGCTTTTTGCATGGATTAGGGTGATTTGAGCAATGACGAGGTTAATCAGTGTTTAGTTGTCTGTAGGCGCATGGTTTGGGAGTGGGGAGGGGCCACTGCAAAGTGCTTGGAGCGGTGTCATGGAGATGAGCTGGAGCTGCATAATAAAAGCTTGTTCTGAATGGGATTTATTTAAACTAGGGGTTTGGCAACCTTTGCTCCTGCTGGTGTTGCTCTTCCACTTTCATAGTTCTGGCAGCAGTTGAACCAGTGTTTTATAAATGCAGAGAGTTGTAGTTCTGCAGTAACTGATATGGCATCCGGAGTTGTAGTTATTTAAGACAAGCCTGATGTTTCCCTATCCCTACATATTTAGATGACTTTAAAACTTTAAGTTTGAGGGTCTATAAATCCACTTTGATGGACTGATTAGAGCCCAAAGGTGTTGGACAATGTGAACCTCTGCTTAATCTGTTTTATTTCTGCTACTTGTGCCTGTAACGTGTATGTTATGCTCTGTAGTAAGGACTGTATGAATAAACTCCGATGAATAAAGGGAAAGAAGGGGAGGCGGGTGCTTAATACCTGACATGCCAGGGGGAATTGCAGAACTAAGCTGCTCTGCTGAGCATCATGTTACTTCTCAGTGATCATGTGATACTATATGTTGCACTGGCCATTGCATAAAGTGTCATTTTTCACCTTCCTAAAGCAATTCTGGCAGGGGGGAGTCTAAATTGATACATTTAGTTGATACATTTCTTATCTTTGTCCCTGCTGAGCAGAATCTCTGAGTTTCATTACAGGCAGCTGTTAGAATTGATACAATAGTTACTAATACTCCAGAGATGCTGCTGAGAAATGTTGATCAACTAAATGTTGCAAAATTGTAACCGATTAGAGTCTGCGCCTGAATTACTGAGCGGCCAGACTCAAACACCAGAGTCAGGATCACTGAACTTCTTTATTTCTGGTGAACAATCTGAAAACAATTGAACTGAAAAGTGTTTGGAAGATGAACAACCCGTGGCCATACCCAGGGAGATCAATGTCGCCAAATGAGCGGATCTCTTCCCGATATGACCACGTTGAGGTGGGCGATATCGGGCTGATCCGATTGTGGGCCCAATGATTGGATCAGAATGGAGGCCATAGGGGCGGTTGGATCGTGGAACCGCATCAATGAACAGATGCGACCGCTATCCGACGGGAATTTTAACCCTGCCCGATAGAAATCTGGCCAATGGTTGGCCAGATGTCGATCAGGGAAGCCTGTCAGAGGGCCACACACACGGGCCAATAAACTGCAGACTTGGTCTGTCGGGAGCTTTTTATTGGCGCGCTTTAGCCTGACTCACAGGGGAGGGGTCTAAAGACTTGGGTCAGCTCCCAGCATTATACCTGCAAACCAGTTTGATTTCAGAAGAAAACTCCCTGACCTGGATGGTCTGTGGGTACCTTTTTGGGCATCTAGCTTGAGTGGAGGCTCTATTCCCCCTAATCGCCCTGGGAGGAAAAAAATGTGTATTTTTCCCCTGACATGGTTAATGAGCCTCTGGAGGGATGTTTTTTATTTATTTTGAGGTTCTGAGGTCAGGAAAAGAGAACCCCTTACAGGTAGGGTTGGGCAAAGGGTCTGGGGGAAGGATCATAGCTGGTCAGTGTCCAGGTCTGGTTGCAGGTCAGTATGTTGGTTACGGGTCAACAGGCTGGAGAACATGTGCTGCAGCTGTTACAAGTCCTGGACCAATGGGGAGGGGGATGGGCATTCATTGACAGAGGGGGAGCATGAGGTTGTTTGATGGAGACCTGACCCTAACCTGCGTCTTCTCTCTCTGTACGCCACTTCTGTACACACCTCTGGTTCTAAGACAGAATCTTTAGGAACACTGCAGAAGTGTACTTCACCAGTCTGACCCACACCCAACATTCGCCTGTATTGGTTGGTCAACCCGCACATCACTAGTGGGCACTGGCCAAGTAATAGCCTTGGGCATCAGTATTACTTGGCCTGACTCTGCTGGGTTGTAATTTGGTAGCACCTGCCTGTGACGCTTAACCTCTTGAATCAGCCTCCCTTACCTAACAAGTCCTTGTCCTTTAAATCAGATACTTTATACATTTTTAACTGCATACTGATTTGTTATGGTTTTAAATGTTTAATAGCCTTAAAGGGGTTGTTCACCTTTAAATTAACTTTTAGTATTATGTAGAGAGGGATATTCTGAGTCCACTTACAATTGGTTTTCATTTTTTATGGGGTTTCAGTTATTTAGCAGCTCTCCAGTTTGCAATTTCAGCCATCTGGTTGCTATGTTCTGTTACCCTAGCAACCATGCAGTGATTTGAATAGGAGAGGCCTGAATAGAAAGATGAGTAATAAAAGTAGCAATAATAAATGTGTAGCCTTACAGAGCATTTGTGTTTTAGATGGGGTCAGTCAGAAGGAAAAGGAAATAATTCTAAAAACTATAAAAAATAAAATAAAGACCAATAGCCAAGTTGCTTAGAATAGGCCATTCTATAACATAGTAACAGTGAACTTAAAGGTGAACCACCCCTTTAAGGTACTGCACTCCTCATGTGGCAAACTCCAGGGATTCCGATTAACAGTAAATCCTGAACACAAGACTGGTGCTCGCAGTTAAAGGGTTGGTTTACCTTTCAGTTAACTTCTAGTATGTTCTAGAATGGCCATTTCTAAGCAAGTTTCCAATTGGTCTTCATTATTTTTCTATAGTTTTCTTTTTTTGTTTTAATTATTTGCCTTCTTTTGACGCTTTCCTTCTTTCTGATTGGAGTCACCGACCCCCATCTAAAAACAAATACTCTGTAAGGCTACAAATGTATTGTTATTGTTACTTCCTATTCATATTCGTCTCTTATTCAAATCAGTGCATGGTTGCCAGGGGAACTTGGACCCTAGCAACCAGATGGCTGAAATTGCAAACTGGAGAGCTGCTGAATAAAAAGCTAAATAAGTCAAAAACCACAAATAATAAAAAATGAAAACCAATTGCAAATTGTCTCAGAATATCCCTCTCTACGTCATACTAAAAGTTAATTTAAAGGTGAACACCCCCTTTAACGTGGGATGATGATGACTAGCAGGTTTATTTTGGGTGGATGCTAATGACTAGCTCCTGGGCCCCGCCCTAGACACTGGGGTGGGGGACTGCAATCTGCAAACACCGCCACCCCTTGCGGAGCTACAACATTCAGCTGTCCTCGCTACGACAGAGCTGCCCCGATCATACCAATATCCGCCATGGGGCGCCGATAGATAGAAAAACAATACATAGGCCTGTGTCCGCTCTGCGGGTGACTTGCATGCGATTGGTTCAGTGACCGGAAGAGGCGTGCCTGTTGCCTAGCTCTGACATCACTGGCTGCGCCGGAGCGATGCTAAAGGTGTGAACTCCGCTGGATGCGGTCGGGCCCTTTGTGTTGTGAGTGGGGCCACGTCGGTATCGACCCAGCAGTGTAGGTAAAGTCCTGGCATAAGTCTTGCCGGCTGGTCTGGGTTATAACAGGCGCTGCTATTGCTCTAAGCTGCCATTGGAAGGGCAGGGCGTGTTTGTGAGCTCCCATCATCGCCGGCTCCTTCACAGGAAAGTCCAGATTACTGTAAATTGTCTGATAATGGGCGTAGCCTCCTAGATCATGTGATAGTGGCCCCTCCTCCTCGTTTTTGAGTGACAGCAGATGGAGGGCCCCATTGCTCCAGTGTCAGGGGCCCATTACTGAGAGAGACTGAAATGCTCTAATGGATCTGGTTCTGCATTGAACACACCCCTCTCTCTGTCACTATATTAGATCACATCTATTATATCCTTAAAGGGCTTCTTCACCTTTTAGGGTGGGGATTTCGGGGGGATTTAGTTGCCCGGCCAGAAATCATCTCTTCTTCGGGCGACTAATCTCCCTGAACTGCCTTCCTGCCGGCTACAATCGAAATCGCCGGCGAGATGCCACTCGCATCGATTTGTTTTCTGTAGTTGCCTGACGTTTCCTCCTGAGGCAACTTCGGGCGACTTCGGAAAACGAATCAATTTCGATTCTAGCCGGCAGTTTGTGGGAGATTAGTCGCCCGAAGAAGAGGTGATTTAATCTCCCCCCATATAACATAGTGTGCCTCTAACCATTAAATCGTTTCCTATGATGTAGAAAGTGATATTCTGAGACAGTTTGCAATTGGTTTTCATTGTTTATTATTTGTGGTTTTTGAGTTATTTCGCTTTTTATTCAGCAGCTCTCTAGTTTGCAATATCAGCCGTCTGGTTGCTAGGGTCCAAACGATCCTAGCAACCATGCATTGATTTGAATAAGAGACTGGAATATGAATAGGAGAGGGACTGAATAGAAAGATGAGTAATAAAAAGTAGCAATAATAATAAATTTGTAGCCTTAGAGAGTGTTTTTTATTTTTTATTTTTTTATTTTAGATGGGGTCAGTGACCCCCATTTGAAAGCTGAAAAGGGTCAGAAGAAGGCAAATAATTAAAAAAAAAAAACTATACAAAATAAATGAAGACCAGCTGAAAAGTTGCTTAGAATTTACCATTCTATAACATATTAAAAGTTGACTTAAAGGTGAGCTGTCACTTTAATATGTGAGTATTGCAGATATAGGCTGTGTGCGTCTCTCCAGAGCATTAGCACTACAGCTCCCAGCATGCCCCATAGTCACTTTGAGATGCATGCAGCGCATCAGTTCCCACAATTACTCATGCCTTGTGCACCCTCTCTGCTTATTGAATTCTAGTACAGCTATAGGATCTGTTATCCGAAATCCCCTTACCCAGAAAGCTCAGAATTGCAGAAAGGCCGTCTACTATTGACTCCATTTTATGCAAATAATCCAAACTGAAAAAATGATCTAATCCTGTAGTTGTATCCACAGTTTATACCGATACAGGTATGCGATCCCTTATCCAGAAAGCTCCAAATAATGACCATTTTTATGTATTTTTTTTTCTTCTCTGTAATAATAAAACAGTAGCTTGTACTTGATCCCAACTAAGATATAATTAATCCTTATTGACCGCAAAACCAGCCTATTGGGTTTATTTAATGTTTACATGGTTTTCTAGTAAACTTAATGTATGAAGAATCCAAATTACAGAAATGTTAGTTATCTGGAAAACCACCGGTCTCAAACATTCAGGTCCCATACATGTAGTTGTAGTTCTGTGGCCCATCATATTGATGGTCAGTGAAACCAGGGCCTTTTTTTGGAAGGCCTATTATAAGATTCATATATTTTGGCATTTCATTAAAGGAGTTGGTTCACCTTTAAGTAAACTTTCAGTATGTTATAGAATGGCGGGTTCTAAGCAACTTTTCAAATTGGCCTTTTTTCAGCTTTCAATTGGGGGTCACTGACCCCAGCTTAAAAACAAATGCTCTGTAAGGCTACAAATGTATGGTTTTGCTACTTTTTATTACTGCTCTTTCTAATCAGGCCTCTCCTATTCATATTCCAGTCTCTTGTTCAAATCGATGCATGGTTGCTAGGGTCATTTGGACCCTAGCAACCAGATTGCTGAACCTGGAGAGCTGCTAAATATCTCAAAACCCACAAATGATAAAAACTGAAAAGCAATTGCAGTCTTGGAATACCACTCCCTACGTCCTACTAAAATTTAATTTTAATTTCTGGTTCACCTTTAAGTTAACTTTTAGTATGTTCTAGAATGACCAATTCTCAGCAACTTTTCAATTGGCCTCCATTATTAAATTTTTTTTTTTTTTTTTTTTTTTGCCTTCGAACTTTCAAATTGGGGTCTAAAAAGCTAATGCTCTATAAGGCTACAATTGTAGTATTATTATTATTATTATTATTATTATTATTATTATTATTGCTACTTTTTATTACTCTTCTTTCTATCCAGGCCTCTCATTCATATTTCGGTCTCTTATTAAAATCAGTGCATGGTTGTTGGGGTGAAAAGAACCCTAGCAACCAGATTTAAATTGCAGCTGCTGAATAAAAAGCTAAATAACAAAAAATGAAAACCAATTGCAAATTGATTCAGAATATCCCTCTCTTCATCATACTAACAGTTAATTTAAAGGTGAACAACCCTTTTAATGATGTTTGAGGGCAGTGCCCTGGAAAAGCACAGCGGGTGCCAGATTCTCATTACTGCATGTACTTGTGGAAAGGCAACTTGTTTAGCACATCCAATTACACTGTACCCTGCATTACTCATTGTTGCTTTCATACCGGTTTGTTACTGGTTACCACCTTCACCAATCCTGGCTAGTGCTCATATAAAATAACGAATATGGGTTTCTTAGGATAAAGATTTGGATGTGCTGCTTCTGGTCCCTTCACTCATTCTTGCTGATGTATCTCTGGGGCATTTCTCAAGCAGGAGACAAGTGCAGAATCTATTTATATTTTCACGTGACCGCGGCTGGGAACTGATCTAATATTCTGCTCATCAATTCCTTTCTTCTCCCGTCTCTCCTTCATCTGACATAAATGGGGAAAATTCTTTTACCTAGCAGCGTATTGATACGGGTATTTGATCTGCTTTCCAGAATGCTTGAGCTTTTTCCTATAAATTGGTTCTCCATAAATGGCCTATTTAAACATGAAATAAACACGGTAGGATTGCTTTCCCTCACCAATGTGGATTTATTCAGCTTAGTTACCGTCAAATATAAGGTACACGCATGGGATCAGCTACCCGGAAACCCATTATCCAGAAAGTTCCAAATTAAGGAAAGGCCATCTCCCATAGACTCCATTTTGTCCAAATAATCCAAATTTTTAAAGATAATTTCCTTTTTCTCTCTGTAATAATAAAACAGTAGCTTGTACTTGATCCCAACTAAGATATAATTAATCCTTATTGGAAGCAAAACCAACCTATTGGGTTTATTTAATGTTTACATGAATTTCTAGTAGACTTTAGTCGCCAGGCGATAATCTCCCCAAATCTGCCCTAATCGCCTCTTTTTTTGTGGCGACAATCTCCCCGAACTGCCTTCCATATGCTTGAATGAATCGCCTGCGCTAATACACTCGCGGCACTACGATTTCCGAAGTCGCCCGCAGATTCCTCGTGAGGCAACTTCAGGCGACCTCGGAAATCCAAGAGCCGCGAGTGTATTGGCGCAGGTGATTCTTCATTCAAGAATACGGAAGGCAGTTTGGGGAGATTATCGCCACGCAAAAAAGGCGATTAGTTGGCAGTTGACTAAATCTCCCCGAATCTGCTCGTCTGCCCCAACCCTAAAGATTCAAATTCTGGAAAGATCTCTTATCTGGAAAACTTCAGGTCCCGAGCATTCTGAATAATAGATCCCATACCTGTACTGTTTTATTACAGAGAAAAGAGAAGTTATTATGGACTCAAATGGGAGTCTAATTGTGAGCTTTGGGCTTTCAGATAAGATAATACGCAGAGAGGGAGAGAGAGACTCCCATTCCCAGACTGTCCGCAGCAACTGTTCTATGTAAGGAAAAAACATCCCTTGGAAATGTTAATACAAACTATGGAACCAGACTTAAAGGGATATTGTCATGGGAAAAGTCTACAGTTTAATGTATGTGTCTCAGTCTGGCAGCTCAGTGATCCAGGATTCTGAACTGTTACAATTTGATACTTTTAGTTGCTACTTTTAGTTGCTACTTTAAGGGTAGGGACACACTGGGCGATTTGGGGAGATTTAGTCGCCTGGCGACTAATCGCAGCGACTTTTCTTCCGGAATGCCTCCCCTCACTCTGCGCCTGGATAAAATGAAAAGTCGCCGGCGCTAATCACACACGGCGATTCGTTTTCCGAAGTTGCCTCACGAGGAAATTTCGGGCGACGTCGGAAAACGAATCGCCGCGTGTGATTAGCGCAGGCGATTTTTCATTTTAGCCAGGCGCAGAGCGAGGGGAGGCATTCGGGGAAGATTGGTCGTGGAAAGTCGATGCAATTAGTCGCCAGGCGACTAAATCTCCCCAAATCGCCCAGTGTGTCCCTACCCTTAGTTGCTACTTTTAGTTGCTACTTTTAGTTGCTACTTTAAGGGTAGGGACACACTGGGCGATTTGGGGAGATTTAGTCGCCTGGCGACTAATCGCAGCGACTTTTCTCCCCGAATGCCTCCCCTCACTCTGCGCCTGGATAAAATGAAAAGTCGCCGGCGCTAATCACACACGGCGATTCGTTTTCCGAAATCGCCCGAAGTTGCCTCACGAGGAAACTTTCGGGCGACTTCGGAAAACAAATCGCCGCGTGTGATTAGCGCAGGCGATTTTTCATTTTATCCAGGCGCAGAGTGAGGGGAGGCATTCGGGGAAGATTGGTCGTGGAAAGTCGCGGCGATTAGTCGCCAGGCGACTAAATCTCCCCAAATCGCCCAGTGTGTCCCTACCCTTAGTTGCTACTTTTAGTTGCTACTTTTAGTTGAAACATTTCTCGGCAGTATTAGCAACTATTGTATCAATTCTAACAGTTGCCTGTAATTAAACTCTGTGATTCTGCTCAACAGGGACAATTATAAGAAATGTATGGCCGAACAATCAGATTACGATGTGCCATGGGCTCCGGCGGGACCGGTCGGGTCAAAATCAAACCTGACCGATCAACCAAACGACCAATCTCCGCCGGTAAAAGATGTCGGCACACACGATCCGAAAATCATACAAATCAAGGATCTGTGTGTCTATGGCCACCTTAAGCTTTGGGCCTTTGGGGCCACCGTATGTTCAGTCCCCTGGTTAGTTTCTGTCATATCCATGATGGGTCTGTTTATTGGCTGTTTATATCCTCTGTGACTAGTAAGTCCCAACAGAAGCAATTGCAGTGACCACTGAGTTACTTCTGTCTGAGCAGAACTAAATAGAACTTCCGTTTCTGTTTGGTGACCTTTAAATGAATTTTTGTATGATGTAGAGACTATTTGTAATTGGTTTTCTTTTTTATTATTTGTGGTTTTTATTTAGCTTTTTATTCAGCAGCTCTCCAGTTTGCAGTCTCTACCACTTTCAGGTTGCTAGTGTCCAAATTTCCCTAGCAACCATGCACTGATTTGAATAAGAGACTGAAATATGAATGAGAGGCCTGGATAGAAAGATGAGGAATAAAAAGTAGCAATAATAATGATACAATTGTAGCCTTACAGAGCATTTGCTTTTTAGATGGGGTCCCCATTTGACAGTCAGGTAAAGGCAAAACTAAAAAAACTAAAAATAAATAACGAAGACCAATTCAAAAGTTGCTCAGAATTAGCCATTCTACAACATACAAAAAGTTAACTTAAAGGTGAACCACCTGTTGGCCAAAAATATTTTCCCCAACCAAATGGAACTAATATATATCAGTGATCCCCAACCAGTAGCTTGTGAGTAACATGTTGCTCTCCAACCCCTTGGAGGCAAGTTTTGGTTGTATAAAAAACTAGGTGCACTGTCAAACAGTCTCAATGTAGGTTGACAATCCACATAGGGGCTACCAAATGGCCAATCACAGCACTTATTTGGCATCGCAAGAACATTTTTCATGCTTGTGTTGCTCCCCAACTTCTTTCTCTTCTGAATGTTGCTTAAAGGATAAGTAAACCTTTAAAATAAGTGAATGTATAATTGATGAGGGGGCTAGTCTAAGCACTTTTGTAATTTACATTCATTATTTATTTTTCTTTAATTCCAAGATATTAAGGGATACATCTACTGTTAATATGAATGAATTTTGTTACAACAGTGCCACCTGCTGGTCATTTTCCCACCAGTCTGACCAGCAAGTAGTCAAGGAAGTTGTCAGGAGAAAGAAAGAGGCTGCTCTGATGTTCTTCTGCTTAGGAATAAAATTAGAAACCTTTCTCAAATCTTTCCTAAGCAGAAGAACATCATATTTTTTTCATATGGCCCCGCCAGCCCTATGGAACTCCCTCCCAGATCGAGTAACCGTGTGAGTGGCCATGCTGTGCAGAGAGCATGTGCCGAATACGTTTGACGCGCATAATTGTGGTATTTGCTTATTATACATATGGGCCAGAGGAGATTTTTTTTTTTTTTTTTTTTTTTTTTTTTTATAAATAAACTACCATAACCCCCAACTAGAATATGGGCTCTAATATCCCACACCTTTGCCTTAACTGTCGTTCTGATTGCTTGATAAATAGGATAGTGATGGAATGGGCTTTGCCATATTTTGTAGCTTTCTGTACAACTTGATTTCAAAAGATCCTGTGCATGTAGTGCAATGTTTCCTCTGGAGTTGGTAACCATACACCTTAGCTATTGCTTACTTGTTAAATACCGTAGCTCTAATGACTTGTTTTGCTCCAAGTACTTGCCACTCCTCACCCTCCCTCTAGTATTTAGCAAACTGTAAATGTTAATAACAGGTGGTCTTTGTCCTACAGGACCTCAGATTGCTGAAGCAGCGCAAGGGGCATCACCATGGGGGATGACAGCGAGTGGATGAAACTTCCTATTGACCAGAAATGCGAACACAAGGTAAGAATCAGGCATGGCTTTCAAATGTGTTCAAGCAAACAGATTTTTTTATATTCAATTTTGAAATCTGACATGGGGCTAGACATATTGTCAATTTCCCAGCTGCCCCCAGTCATGTGACTTGTGCTCTGATAAACTTCAATCACTCTTTACGGCTGTACTACAAGTTGGAGTGATAACACCCCCTCCCTCCCCCCACCACCCCCCAGCAGCCTAACAACAGAACAATGGGAAAGTACTCCGATAGCAGCTCCCTAACGCAAGATAACCGCTCCCTGGAAGATCTAAGAACAGCACTTAATAGTAAAAGCCAAGTCCCACTGAGACTGATTCAGTTGGAGAAATAGCCTGCCAGAAAGTAGTTCCATCCTAAAGTGCAGGCACAAGTCACATGACTGGGGGCAGCTGGGAAACTGACAAAATGTCTAGCCCCATGTCAGATTTCAAAATTGAATATAAAAAAATCTGTTTGCTCTTTTGAGAAATGGATTTCAGTGCAGAATTCTGCTGGAGCAGCACTATTAACTGATGGGTTTTGAAAAAAAACATGTTTTTCCCATGACAGTATCCCTTTAAGTTGACTTTTAATACATAATTGGCCAATTTTAAGCAACTTCTCAATAAGCCATTATTTTTACTACTTTGTCTTTTTCTTCTGACTTTTTCCAGCTTTAAAGTAGGTGTCCTGTTCTCTCCAAATGGGAAAGGGAAATTGGACACTTAATTTTTACACTTCCCTGATTCTCTTTTTTACTAAGAGAAAATTTGGCTCAATTAAAAGGAAAGTGACCCTTTTCTGCGGCTATATTACCAGAACACTCCATATGAAATTTCCATTACTAAAGCAATTACCTAGCTTGGGCCTGTACAGAGCCCTGAGCTCAAGCCAACCCCAAATATATTACATTATTGCATATAATTAGAGAGCTGAGGCTCACGTCTCCTTTAAGGTTTGTATTCAGTGATTTGCTTTTCTAATGTTCCCATTTGTTTCATGGTAGGTTTGGAAAGCCAGGTTAAATGGTTATGAAGAGGCTGTAAAACTTTTTCAGAAGATTGTGGATGAGAAGAGTCCAGAATGGTCAAAATACCTGGGACTCATAAAAAGATTTGTGACCGAGTCCAATGCAGTCGCGCAGTTAAAGGGCCTGGAAGCAGCTCTGGTTTATGTCGAAAATGCTCACGTGGCAGGAAAGTAAGTACCGAGCAGTTATACACTTGCATTTTCCGCTCAGTCACCTGTACGGGTTCTTCAATGCTTTATAAAACACAAGCTCAGCCCTTGGGAGAAGCGTTATCAAACTGTAGCCTTTAATGATCTGTACTATTGGGATGCCTCTGCCTCTATACAACATGGCAGAAATTGCTTGTATAATCCCGGCTTCCCTTGCCTTTTGTAGGACAACTGGGGAAGTGGTCAATGGCGTAGTAAATAAAGTATTTAACCAGCCAAAAGCAAGAGCGAAAGAATTGGGAGCAGATATCTGCCTAATGTACGTAGAGATTGAGAAAGCCGAAGTCGTTCAAGAAGAACTACTGAAAGGTCTTGATAACAAGAACCCGAAAATTGTAGTCGCCTGTGTGGAAACTGTGAGAAAAGCACTGAGGTGAGTATGTTCTGTAGCAACGCCTGGTCTAGGTTACTGTCTTGTACTACATGGAACCTTAACTGTGTTTTCCCTTTTTTTCTAGTGAATTTGGCTCCAAAATTATGACCCTCAAGCCAATTATTAAAGTGTTGCCAAAGCTGTTTGAATCTCGAGAGAAGGCCATTCGAGATGAAGCCAAATTGCTGGCGGTTGAGATTTACCGCTGGATTCGAGATGCCCTGAGGCCTCCCTTGCAGAATATCAATCCAGTACAGGTGAGTGTTTGGTCTATTATTTCACTGTTTTCTTTTTATAGTAAATGCTGAGGAGGGAGGGATTTTTTATTTATGTTTTTTAAATTCTTATGTCTCATTAGCTTAAAGAGTTAGAAGAGGAGTGGGTGAAGCTTCCTCAGTCTGCGCCTAAACAGACCCGCTTCTTGCGTTCCCAGCAAGATCTCAAGGCTAAGTTTGAACAACAGCAGGCTGCAGGGGATGATGGAGGTGTGTTTTGTGCTTAAGACTGGGATCCATTATTTTAATGTAGAAAGTGCAATTGAACCACTGCGTCTTATTGGTGGTGCCTTTACGGATTCTCTTAAAGGGATACTGTCATGGGAAAACATGTTTTTTCCCATGACAGTATCCCTTTAACATTGCTTATATTTAAATGATACTGGCTTATGGGCTCAGCGTTTGAACTGTAGCTTCCAGCACCCTACTAACAATTGAGGGTTACTGGGAGTTACAATTCTGTCTCATGGTGTACTAATATTTTAGGTGATGACGGTGAAGAAGAGATTGTACCACAAGTGGATGCCTATGAGCTGCTTGAAGCTGTAGAGATCCTTTCTAAATTGCCCAAAGACTTTTATGACAAAATCGTAAGTGCCACTCGAATCTAGAAACCAGTTGTGATTGCGTTTGCATCCTGACTGATTTTTTTGCTCTGGTTTTGCCTGTAGGAGGCCAAAAAGTGGCAAGAGAGGAAAGAAGCTCTGGAGGCTGTGGAAGCCCTTGTAAAAAATCCCAAGATTGAAGCAGGAGACTTTGCAGATCTTGTGAAAGCCCTAAAAACGGTAAGGAAGTTGGTCTGTGTATTATTGTTGGAGTAAGTAACGCCTACAAATGTAATTTAGGAGGAGTTTACAACCGGCTCTAGAATCTATCTATGTGCAGAGGAAGACTTGGCTAGTCCTTACAGATGTGCTGTTTATTAAGTAGCCTTTTGTTTTGATTGTGCAGGTCGTCGGAAAAGACACCAACGTCATGCTTGTGGCCCTGGCTGCTAAATGCATTGCAGGGCTTGCAGCTGGTCTCAGGAAGAAATTCGGATCCTATGCGGGACATGTGAGTTTCAAATGGAAACTTGGTATAAAATAACGTTTGGGACCACTATTCCTCTCTAGAGTAGTAGAAAACAAAAAATATAATCAGGGTCCTCCTGTTATGCAACACCGTTTTAAATGTATCCTTCTCCGTGCTGTAGCTAGTAGTAAATATGTGTTAAATTCTAATATCAATCTAATTGGCCTTCAATTGCCCCCCCCCCCCCCCCCCACTGCTTCAGAGATCGAACATCTGATACTGAGGAGTTGGGAGGTCGAAAACAAGGGAAGTGTGTAGGTTGTCCATGTATTCTGAAGATGTTGGGTACTCTTATCAAGAAGTTACTTTTATTTCTAAAAGCTCTAAGGCACCAAGATGTCACATAATGCAGCCCAAACCTGCTGTTAGGTTTCAAGTGGTCCAGCAGATATTGCACTTTGTTTCTATAGCCTTTCTAATGATTCTTTGTTGTGTTTAAAGTAAATACTTTAGGGGTAACTATCTGTTAATGTTACTGCAGATTGTGCCAACTATATTGGAAAAGTTTAAGGAAAAGAAGCCTCAGGTGGTCCAGGCCCTTCAAGAAGCCATAGATGCAGTCTTTCTTACTGTGAGTAATCCCTGTATCCTCGCTTAGTTTTAAAAATCCTTTTGGCATGGCATTTGCGTTAAAAAAATGTTTTTTTCCTCCGCAGACTACACTGCAAAATATCAGTGAAGATGTTTTGGCTGTTATGGACAACAAGAACCCAGCAATAAAGCAACAAACATCCCTGTTCTTGGCAAGAAGCTTCCGTCACTGCACTCCCTCCACCCTCCCCAAAAGCTTATTAAAACCCTTCTGTGTTGCACTACTTAAGGTAATGGGCTTGTGGGACTAACAGGGATTATCCGTTCCAGCCGATTAGTAATGTTATAGCTCTTTGCTGGTAAAATACATTGTAGGTGCAAATTTTGGATTAGAGTTTATCTTTAACACTTGGGTAGAATGTTCACATCACTGAATAGTAATTATAGTCTATTCTAAGGTTTTCATTTTTTTTATTTTTATTTTGAGAAGGGTGAATACAAAATCACTTCTGTAATTTGATCTTGGCAAACTAGCCTTTCTTGGCTCATTCTACCTATTTTTTTCCCTCTAACAGCAAATCAATGACTCTGCCCCAGAGGTGAGAGATGCTGCTTTTGAGGCTCTTGGCACGGCACAGAAGGTGGTTGGAGAAAAGGCCGTCAACCCCTTTCTTGCAGAGGTGGATAAGCTGAAGCTTGACAGGGTAAGTGCATGCACAAATGGGGTGAAATACAACTAACTGAATGAAAATGAATATATATGGGGCAATAGGTACAGGCTTCGATTTCAAATCTAGTACCCCATAGGAGAGGCATGCTTTTTAACTGCAACCAAGTTAAACCTTGCTGATGGTTATGGGTAAGAAGATCCAAAGCAAAACTGTGCATTTGATATTTCATCCTCTTAATCCTCTTTATTAACTGGGAGGGTAAGAAATTTCCTATTTCCCTAAAATTAAAATGAACTCCCAGAAAGGGGCCTCACTGGATACTGAAGTGGCATAAATTAGCGCACTAGCTTTTTTTTGGCTGTGTGCTGCTTTAGGCAATTGGTAATTATTAGTATGCCTTTTGTGCCTTATTCCATTTATATTTGATCTGTTTATTGTTTTAATTTTACAGATCAAGGAATGTGCCGATAAGGCGGAGTTGGCCAATGGTAAGAAGGGAGGTGCTGCAGCTGGAGAGAAGAAGGAAACCAAAGCACCAGCTGCAGCTCCTGGGAAACCAGTGCCAAATCAGGGAGCAGCAGCTGAGAAGGATGCAGGGAAAGCAGCTGCAGCTCCCAAAAAGGCCCCTGCTGCCAAGGTACATTTGGAATAGTCCATGCATACTTATGGGACTTGCTAATTTAGGGCAGTAATGGGCTACATCTGCTTCTTCTCTTACAGCCAGGAGGACCTGTCAAGAAAGCCAAAGCGCCTGCATCCTCAGGAGCAACTGCAAAGGGCAAAAAGGCAGTGGAAAATAAAGAGATCATTGAGCAGGAGCTCTCTGTAAGTGGGCCTGGCTGGTGTATTGTTTAAAGCACAAGTACAGCTTAACACTGCTGGTAGAGCAATAATCACAATTTCTTGTTCTGTAGCCAGAGGCTTGTGAAGAAAGGGCAGCTGCAGTTCTCCCGGCCTCCTGCATGCAGCAACTGGATAGCAGTAACTGGAAGGAGAGACTTGCCAGCATGGAGGAGTTTCAGAAGGTAACCCAAAGCCTTCATTGATCTTAATAGATCTGAAATAGTTGACGTTTCTAATTGATTTTTCTTCCAGACTGTAGAGTCTATGGAGAGGAATGACATACCCTGTCAAGCACTTGTAAAGATGTTGGCCAAGAAACCTGGATTTAAGGAGACCAACTTCCAGGTATGTGTGCTTTGGCAAGCTTCTTAATGAAAAGAATATTGTTAACTTTACTAATAAAGCCGATATTACTTTAGTCTCTGTGCCTTTTGTTTTAGGTCATGCAGATGAAGCTGCACATTGTGGCGTTAATTGCTCAGAAAGGAAATTTTTCCAAGACTTCTGCCTGTGCTGTTCTGGATGGGCTGGTGGACAAAGTGGGTGATGTTAAATGTGGTGGGAATGCCAAGGAAGCACTTAGTGGCATTGCAGAGGCTTGCACTTTACCTTGGACTGCTGAACAGGTAAGATTCAAATAATCTCTCCCCCTAGTAAAACTAACTTCTGAAACTAGAGGGGCGCATAACAAGTTCCATAAAATTTGGGTGGACTGGTGTGACCAAGACTCCCTTGATGAATAACTGGCCCCTTCAAAATTGTTGTGAACACAATGCTACCTACGATTACTTGTATAATAACTACATTATTTTGTGATAGAATTATAATTAAAACAGTCAGGTTTAGGAACTTAAAATAACAATTACTTACAAAAGCAGAACGATCTGCGAAAAACGATCAGCCTGACCTGTAGGTAACTTTTAATGTAGATATTTTTTAGGGATGCACCGAATCCACTATTTTGGATTCGGCCGAAAGCTGGAATCCTTCACGAAAGATTTGGCTGAATGCTGAACCGATCCTAATTTGCATATGCAAATTAGAGGTGGGAAGTGGAAATTATTTTCGCCTACAGGTGCCCTTTAAAGTGATATCGACACTAAAAATTTTCTTTTGAAAATATTAGTGATACTGACACTAAAAAATGAATTTTAGCATATGAATGTACATTAAATGTTACTTATAGGTCATGTTGATCATTTTTTGCTGAGGTTTTTTTTTTGTATATAATCGTTAGTTGAAGTTCCTAAGCCTGACACTCTGACTTTGCCAACCTGACTGTCCCATCTCAGCCTGTTAGTTACAGTTTCTAATGCTAACGGACTCCTGCTGCACAAATATGGCAGCCCCTTCATACAGGAACATGGGGGATCAGACAGTTAATGTAAAAGCATCATGCAAATACTTTATGGCAAAGTTTGAAGTAGCTTGCAAAGCCAATATTATAATAGATGTAAAAAAAAAGTTTAATTCCAGGTGTCAGTATCTCTTTAAAGATGCACCGAACCCAGGATTCGGCTGAATCCTTCTGGCCAATCCGAATCCTAATTTGCATATGCAAATTGGTTACCCCCAACCAGAGTGTGGGCTCTTTACCCGCACCTTTAGTTGAGTAAAATATTTTTTGCCAACAGGTGCCCTTTAAGGGTCCTATTTATAGTATCCATACATTATGCTTGTGATTTTATTTATTTATTTTTGGCTGGTTTTGTATCCGAAATTCCAAGCATTCTTTTTGCTTGATTTGTAGGTTGTCTCGTTGGCTTTTGCACAGAAAAATCCGAAGAACCAGTCCGAGACCCTAAACTGGCTCTCCAATGCCATCAAAGAATTTGGTTTTACAGGGTGAGTGTCCGAAGAAGCTTGCCATGCTGTTGTCAGTTGCTTCCATTTTCATGCTCCTGCTGTGCGTAAACACAAAGTCTGTCTACTGTGACTGTTTTCAGGGAGTTTGATCTTGGGTTAAGATCCTATCCTAAGCAGTAGGTGGGATAGAGCATTGATGCACCACTTTTTACAAGGTTTATACACTTACTTTGCACATCGTTCTTCCTAACTGGTTTTTGTCTTTCCTATTGTTGTTTTTTTATGGTTTCATTATGTTTATACTATTGCAGGATTAATGTCAAGGCGTTTATCAGTAACGTGAAAACCGCACTTGCAGCAACAAATCCGGTAAGTGTCTTTTAAGCAGCCTACATATCTTGTGGCCCCGTCATCGCCGGCACAGTCCCCTAACTCTGCTGTGTGCTCCCACAGGCCATCCGGACGTCTGCCATCACTTTGCTTGGAGTGATGTATCTGTACATGGGGGCTCCGCTGCGTATGTTCTTCGAGGAAGAAAAGCCTGCTTTGCTTTCACAAATTGACGCAGAGTTTGAGAAGGTAGATCACCTCCATGCTGGGTTCAGTGCTGTTATATACAGTGTGTGTATGTATGTGTGTGTATATATATATATATATATATATATATATATATATATATATATATATATATATATATATATATATATATATATATACACACACACACACACACACTATTCCTTCTCTGCTAAACCTTACTACTGGAATTCTTTAGATGAAAGGGCAGACTCCTCCAGTATCCATAAGAGGCTCAAAGCATGGATCTGGGAGAGACGAGGGTGAGGAAGGAGAGGAGCAAGATGAAGATGCTCCTGCTGATGTCACGGACCTCCTGCCAAGAACTGATATCAGGTGATCAAATGCCGTTTTATGTACTGTTTTTTTAATTACTTGCCATTCTAAAAAACCATCCAGACATTCCTGCTAGTTCACTGAAATAGGAGCAGCCTCACTGGGAAACTCATACTTGTGAGGCCATATTTATAGGTGAACGCTGGCTTCCAAACCAAATTTGTTAGAGGCCCACATAAAACAGAGACCCCTATTATACCCATCACAGTTACCTGTTTATTCAAAAAGTAGGAATAAATGCCATTTTCTATGCTGAAACCCAGATGTTTAACAGTTCTTCTCTTTCTGCATCATTTGAAATCCTGGCAGGGAAGGAGGGACTGATGTTACAAATTGTAACAACTAATCCACAGCTTACAGACCGCATGCAGGAACTACATAACCCACAATGCATTGCACTGGGATGTTCCTTTCCTTATTGAAATCACATGTGCAGGGAATTGTGGGGTTTGGAGGATGCAGGCTGAGGACACATGGCTGTTGATACAAAATAACAGTAGTCAGACAGCTTAACAAAGTAGTCAGACAGATCAGCAGGAGAGCAGGGGGCTAGGCTTAGGGAACTGTTGGAGACCATTAAAAATCATGAAAAGCCGGCATATTTTTTGAATTGATGTATGTTGCAAAGTTGCTTGAAATTGTTTACTTTTCAAAAAGCTTATGATTTTGTGGAGTTCCCCTTTAAGTTGACAACACAGCCGTCCTAACTGCCATAAGCATTCTGTCGATGATAAAGCTGCGGGTAGTGTTGAGGTATTGTGTAACACCTAGGAATTCTGTCTTTCTTTCAGTGACAAGATCTCATCAGATCTGGTATCTAAAATTGAAGACAAAAACTGGAAAATCCGAAAGGAGGGTCTAGATGAAGTGTCTGCCATCATTAACGAGGCCAAATTTATCCAGCCCAGTATTGGAGAGCTACCGAGTGCTTTGAAGGGGCGTTTGAACGATTCCAACAAAATCCTGGTACACAAGTTTAGGGTTCTTTTTTTTTCGGTTATACTTGGCATGAAGGTTTAAAGGTGTTGTTTACCCTTCAAACACTTTTTTCAGTTCGGTTGTTTTCAGATTGTTCCCGAGAAATAGACTTTTTTTCAGTTACTTTCCATGATTTATTTTTTACTGTTTTTCCGAAATCGAAGTCTTTGGTGTTTGAGTCTGGCAGCTCAGTAATTTGGGTGCAGAATTGAAACTGTTAGGGTCATGCCACACAGTGTTTTTGGGGAGATTTGGTTACCTGGCAAATAATCGCCTCGTTTTTGCGGCGAATAAACTCTCCCAAACGCCTTCCCTGACTCTGTGACGGTTAAAATGAAAAAACACTGGTGCTAATCACACGCTGCGGTTGGTTTTCCGAAGTTGCCTCACGAGGAAACTTCGGCGACTTTGTTTTTTTTTTTCATTTTAGCCTGCGCTAGGTGAAGGCGTTTGGGGAGATCGGTCGCCGCAAAAACAGGCGATTAGTCGGCAGACGACCAAATCTCCCCAAAATGCCCAGTGTGGCCTTACCCTTACAGTTTTGCAACATTTAGTTGATACTTTTCTCAGCAGCATCTCTGGAGTATTAGCAACCATTGTATCAGTTCTAACAACTGCCTGTAATGAAACCCAGAGATTCTGCTCAGCAGGGACAAAGATAAGAAATGTATAAACTAAATGTATCCGTTTAGAACAGTTTACAGGGTCAGTGACCCCCCCCCCCTCGTAGAGCTCCTTTAGAAGCTGAAAAATGACGCTTCACACTTTAATAGAGAGATTTTTGTACTTACCGTTAAATCTTTTTCTCTTGTCCTATATTGGGGGACACAGGCACCATGGGGGATGAAGATCCTGCAGCTGGAGATGGACACTATGTTGCAAAAAATGACTCCTCCTCCTCCTGCTCTGGGCTTCATCCCCTGCCTCCTCCTATTACTCTCAGTTTCAACCGAAGAAGGAGCAGAATAGCCCAAAAAGCCAGAAACAAAAATCAGCAACAACACCCGAGTACAACTGGAAAAAACTCAGATCAAAAGGAACTGACAACAAGGTATAATACAATCACAAAAACAAAATGTGAAAACAGTGTCAGAATCGGGAGGGAAGGCCTGTGTCCCCCAATATAGGACAAGAGAAAAAGATTTAACGGTAAGTACAAAAATCTCTCTTTCTCTTGCCTAAATTGGGGGACACAGGCACCATGGGGATGTCCCAAAGCACCCCACAAGGGCGGGACACTGAATAAAAGGTAGCTAGCCAACAACGGCGCTTAGCACCTTCCTCCCAAAGGCAGCGTCGGCTGAAGCGTGTGTGTGGAGCCTGTAGAAGCGAGTGAAGGTATGAATAGATGCCCATGTGGCCGCTTTACAGATTTGATCCGCAGAAGCATGGTGTCGGAGAGCCCAAGAAGTGCTGACAGAACGTGTAGAGTGCGCTCTAACACGAATCGGAGGGTCTTTTCCCTTGACAGTGTAAGCTCTGGAGATAATGGCTCGAATCCATTTTGACAAAGTAGACTTGGCGGCCTTGGTACCACGCCTGGGGCCGGCAGGTATAATGAAAAGAGCATCCGATCTCCTGATGCCCTGCGTGGCCTTGAGATAACAGGAAATAGCCCTGACGACATCCAGCGTGTGGAGTTTGGTTTCAATGGGACCCTTAGGGTTCGGGCATAAGGAGGGAACAACAATGTCCTGGTTGAGGTGGAATTCTGAGACGACCTTGGGCAGAAATTCTGGAGTGGGTCTGAGAACAACTTTGTCCATGTGTAGCACCGTGTAGGGCGATCTGCATGACAGTGCCGCAAGGTCGGAAACCCTCCTAGCCGAGGTGATGGCCAAAAGGAAAACGACCTTCTCAGTGAGTGTGGACAGAGGTAGCTGGTCCAATGGTTCAAATGGATCCTCCTGCAGGGCGGAAAGGACCAGATTGAGGTCCCAAGGTGGAATTGGGCAACGATATGGTGGTATGAGACGGGTTGCTCCCTGCAGAAAGGTTTGAATGTTAGGATGCAGGGCCAGTTTCATCCGAAGGAGAATAGACAGCGCCGACACCTGTACCTTCAGAGAACTCAGCGCTAAACCTTTCGCCAGTCCGTCTTGCAGAAAGGAGAGGGTTTCCCGGTCCCCCGCTGTCTGGGGGTTAAGGTCTCTTTGTTCGCACCACGATATGAAGGTCTTCCATACCCTATGGTATATTTTAGCCGAGACAGGCTTCCGGGCGCGAAGCATAGTGGGAATTGCCTCCACGGGAGCTCCAGAGTTCCGTAGAATCAAGGCTTCAAGAGCCACGCCGTTAAAGCCCAGAGATGAGAATTCGGGTGGGCAAGAGGACCCTGGGTGAGCAGATCTATCCGATGCGGAAGATGGAAGGGGTCGTCTGCTGCCATGTTCACGATGTCCGCGAACCACGCCCTTCTTGGCCAGAACGGAGCCACCAGAATAGTTGGAGTTCCTTCTCTCTTTATTTTCTTGACGACCTTCGGCAGGAGAGCGAGGGGGGGAAAGACATACACCCTGGAGAAGCGCCAGGGAATCACGAGGGCGTCTACTGCGTAGACTAGGGGATCTAGGCTTCTTGAGACGAACCGCTGGACTTGTCTGTTGGTCCTGGATGCCATGAGGTCGATCTCGGGCAGCCCCCACTTTTCCACTATGAGGCGGAAAACGTCGTGGTGGAGGCCCCATTCCCCGTGATCGATGGTTTCCCTGCTCAGATAGTCGGCTATCCAATTGTCCACTCCGGGAATGTGGACCGCGGATAACGCTGGAACGTTGGTCTCTGCCCACCGAAGGATCACCTGAGCTTCCTTGAGAGCTTTGAGACTTCTGGTTCCGCCCTGATGGTTTATGTAGGCCACCGCCGTCACGTTGTCGGACTGAATCCGCACCGGCAGGCCCCGTAGCAACGGTTCTGTGCGTTCGAGGGAGTAGCGAATCGCTCTGAGCTCCAGAAGGTTGATGGGTAGTTTCGTTTCTTCCGGAGTCCAAAGGCCCTGTACAGTGGTTTGGCCTACGACTCCGCCCCACCCGCGTAGACTGGCATCTGTGGTGAGGACCGTCCAGTGATGGGGTGGGAATAGTTTTCCCTGAGAGGTCCGAAGCGGGTGGAGCCACCAGTGAAGAGAGAGCTGTACATGGCTCGGAATGGGAATCCGGCGATCGAGGTTGGTTCGATCTCTGCGTTGGTGAAGAAGGATGGTGTGTTGAAGAGGTCTGGTGTGGGCTTGCGCATAAGGAATGGCCGGGAATGAGGCAACCATCGTGCCTAGAGTCTGCATGGCTGTTCGAAGCGGAATGCGGTTGGGCCCCATGAGAGACCGAATACGTTTCTGAAGGAGTTCGGCCTTGGCTCGTGGTAGGAATGCTTTCCCTTGTCTGGAGTCCAGGATGAGACCCAGGTACTCTATGGATTGAGTTGGGTGAAGTTTCGACTTGTTGAAGTTGATCGTCCAGCCCAGGGAGGTCAGGCTCTGTGGGACGTGTGAAGTAGGGTTACTGGTGCGGAGGGACCCTTGACCAAGAGATCGTCCAAATAGGGGATGACGGAGATTCCCGAGAGTCTGAGGTCCTCCAATGCCGCCGCCATGACCTTCGTAAACGTGCGTGGAGCTGAGGACAGGCCGAATGGGAGAGCTACAAACTGCCAATGCTGTCCATTGACGCAGAATCTGAGGAAGCCGTGGTGAGCTGGGTGAATCGGTACATGAAGATATGCGTCCTTGATGTCGATGACTGTCATGAACTCGTTTTCTTCCATGGACGAAAGCACCGATTGGATCGATTCCATTTTGAAATGGCATTTTTTGACGAAGGGATTGAGATCCTTGAGGTCTAAGACGGGTCTGAGGGAACCGTCTTTCTTGGGAACCATGAAGAGGTTGGAATAGTAGCCTCTTCTTCTGGCCTTTGGGGGAACAGGTTGAATAGTTCCCGCTAAGGCGAGGTCTTGTATGACAGAGAGGAAGTTGTTTCTGTCGGGGTCTTTGGTCGGCAGTCTGGATATAAAAAATCGGTGGGGTGGTGTCTGAGTGAAGTCTATGAGGAGTCCCTGTGACACCACCCTGAGGACCCACTGGTCCTGAATCTTGTTGTGCCACACCTCTCGAAAGGATTTGAGTCGGCCTCCTAAGGGTATTCCTTCGGGAGGGGGCGCACCTTCATGCAGCGTGAGATTTGTCTTGAGAGGATTTGGAGGTAGACTTGGATGTAGACCAAGGCAGTCGTTGCTTGCTCTGGAAGCGGGAGCGAAAGTTAGAAGTGGATTTGTCGGGTTGCGTCTTGGACCTTTGTCCTTGTCGGAAGGGACGAAAAAATGGTCTCCTTTTGAACGGTGGCCTCTTGGGTCGAGTTTGAGGGAGAAGGGTGCTTTTACCCCCGGTCGCTTGAGAAATTATCTTATCAAGTTCGGCCCCGAAGAGCAGTTTTTCCTTGGAAGGGTATGCTGACTAGTGAACGTTTGGATGTTAGGTCAGCGGACCAAGTCTTTAACCAGAGAAACCTGCGAGCGGCTACAGACTGGGCTGAAGCTTGAGCGACCATCCGCGCTGCGTCAAGGGCTGCGTCTCCAATGTATGTGGTGGCGTCTGCGATTTGGGAAAGCATATTGTCTGCAGTGGGTTCTTCGGAACCAATTAGCTGTGCCACCTGTTCCACCCAGACTTCCATGGCCTTCGCCACCCAGGCTATAGCGAAAATGGGACGAAAGGCAGATCCTGAAGCTGTGAAGGTGGATTTGCAGAAACCTTCGAGACGCTTGTCGATGGGGTCTTTGAATGCGGCCGCGTCCGCAACCGGAATGGTAGTGTTTCTGGATAGTCTGGAAACAGGAGGGTCCACTGCGGGAGGCGAGGACCAGAGGTCGATGCATTCCCGTGGAAATGGATAAGTTTGTGTGAAGCGTTTGGAAAGTTGCACCCTGTGATCAGGAGTTTTCCATTGGGACTTGATAATGTCATCAAGCTGTTCGTATGCTGGGAACACACATGCGCTCTTCTTGTGTCTCTTAAAAATGTTTTTCGTTGGTTCGACTGTGGCAGCCGAATCGTCAATGTTGAGTGTGTTTAGTACGGCTTGAATAAGGCCCTCAACCTCCCCTTGGGTTCTGGGAGTGTCGACATCCAGATCAGGGTGGTCCTGATCAGAGTCCTCTGCGGACAAGGCCTGACCTTCCTCATCGGATGGGCTGAGGCGTTCCCCCGGAGAGTCTGGAGGGGAGAGCGCGTGGCGCTTTGAGGTCCCAGGACGGGAGTCAGAATGAGAGGGTTGAGATAAACGCTCGAGAACTTTATCTAAGGTCTCGGGTATGCGGGCCAGGTGTTGAATGCCTGCAAGTGAGAGGGATAAGGCCCTAAGGAGATCAGAGTCTGAATTAGTTGCCTGTGAGAGAGGCAGTGGTTCAGGGTTTCCGCAGGCCCCACACAATGAATCAGCCGAGGCTGAAGTAAATTTAGCTTTACAATTGGAACAGGCTAAAAAGGTGACCTGTGGGTGTGTTTGAGCTGAGGACTTGTTGGTCCTGGGCTCTTCTGCTTTATTAGCCATTGCACTCCTTCTCGGTGAGAGAATGGGAGGTGGAGCTATAATCCCAATGGGATCCCTCAGAGTTAAATAGAATCCTCTTCTTTTTTTTTTTTTTTTTTTTTTTTTTTATGTAGGCAGGGGAGTGAAGACAGGCACAAAATGTAGAGGTGCTGTAAAATGGCCTGCAGAGAGAAGAGATAACAAGGGGTGAGCCCTCAGTCCCATGCTCCCTAGGAAAAAATGTATACAGCATGTAGATGTATAATACAAGACACAGTTACAGGGTAAGCCAGTTAGTGAAAACTTGCCTGAAAAAAGGGGGTTGAGCAGGAGCTGAGAAACCCGTAGAAAGTGAGGTAGAGGGGGCAGCTACGAAGGAGCTGTAGGTAGGCGCGCTCCAGGGACTCTGCATGGAAGGGGGAAGGTTACATATGCTTCCCTTGACCGCCCCCTGAGGTAAGCCCGTGTCTAGTAACGGCGCTGCAGTGAACTAACCTGCTCCGCAGTTGGAAGAGACAGGATCCGCCGTGCTGTGTGCTGATGGCGACGGACTGGAGAGAAAGAGAGAGAAGCGCCGGATGCGAAGGGGCGTGTGCGCTGTGATGGAACGCAAGTGCGTGTCACAAGAAGAAAGGGCGCGAACAGAGGCGTCGCGCGCCAGAATAAGTAGGGAGGAGGGAAGTGGAACGCAGAGTGCGTGTCACCTCTAGTAGAGCGCAGAATGGCGCCAGTGGAGGAGCGCTAAGACGAGTGGCAGGAGGGGGGGGAGTAAATAAAACAAAAGAAATAATAAATAATAAATAAATAAATATATAAATAAATTACTCACCTAATAAACAGATGCCAGCTGAATATTGCCCTGAGTAGAAAGACCCCTGAAAAGAAGGACACACAGATAAATATATAAATCCACAGCTGTGAAATATATATGTATAAGTATGTTAGTATACACTCAGGAGAGTGTATATCACTGCTGCAGACCTCCGTAGAGCGGGAAGACAGTGCAGGGGTGAGGAGCAAGCCTGCAGACCTCCGTAGAGCGGGAAGGCTGAAGGGCAGAAAGGATGAAGCTGGAGAGGCTCTTGAATAAGTTCAGTGGCCCCTAATCGTGGCGAGATCTTAGACCTGGGGCCTTGATCCGTGCTCCAGCCACATATAAAAAGTTGTGTCTTCTCCTTCTGAGGACACTAAAAGAAACTGAGAGTAATAGGAGGAGGCAGGGGATGAAGCCCAGAGCAGGAGGAGGAGGAGTCATTTTTTGCAACATAGTGTCCATCTCCAGCTGCAGGATCTTCATCCCCCATGGTGCCTGTGTCCCCCAATTTAGGCAAGAGAAATTAGAAAAACGGTCACAAATAGAAGCTAGAAAGTAATTGGGGGGGGGGGGAAGCCGTTATTTCTGGTGATCGATCTGAAAACGAGTTGTTTGAAGGTGAACAACCCCTTTAAGTGAGACGAGCTGCTAATTAGTACTGCTGTGTTAAAGGGCAAGGAAAACTCTTCAGTGGGGGTAAAAATGACATTTTTATGTTCCCTTGGACTCAATAGTTGACTGGCTAATTTTTTTTTCTTCTTCCTTTAAATGAAGGTCCAGCAAACTTTGACCATTTTGCAGCAGCTCTCAACCGCCATGGGGCACAACATCAAGCAGCATGTGAAGAACCTTGGCATGCCAATAATAACTGTCCTGGGTGATAGCAAGGTGAGTCCTGTTTATGCAGGGACAGGCTGTCGCGCAATGTGTTTTTATTTTTTTATTTTGTTTTTTTACTGATTTTAGCATAGCTCCAGTTCTATAAATTCTTCCTATCCCATTTAGGCAAATGTAAGAGCAGCAGCTTTGGGAACACTCAAATCCTGGGTGGATCAAACCGGTATGAAGGATTGGCTGGAGGGGGAAGATCTATCGGAGGAGCTAAAGAAAGAAAATCCTTTCCTGCGACAAGAGGTAAGACTTCCCCCACACTACCCTGGGCTGAATTGTGTTTTTTTTTTTAACACTAGAATGCATTTCTAATGGTTTGGCTAACAAATTCCATAAATTTACAGCTCTTGGGGTGGCTTGCAGAAAAGCTGCCTTCCATGCGTACTGTGCCCTCCGACTTGCAGCTCTGCGTCCCGTATCTGTACAACTGCCTGGAAGATCGCAATGGGGATGTGCGCAAGAAGGCACAGGAGGCTTTGCCGATATTCATGATGCATATTGGGTTTGAGAAGATGTCTAAGGCTACTTCTAAGCTAAAGGTGGGTAATAAGTCAGTTGCCCTTTGTTGTCTCCGGCAGTTAGATCTTGTCTGCTTGTCTGCTGGCTTGTTGCAAGAATATCTTGGAAGTTTCTTGTTCTGTGCCAAAGTGGTAGCAAAATTAGACCTCTGGAGCAACCATCTCACGTGGAGACTGTATTGACCTACTGAGTTATGCAGTCATAGCTTAGCAGGACTTTAAAGCCTTCCCAAAGACTATTTGACCAGCTCCACTTTAATGAAGAGATTATCATGATCTTCTCTAATATTAGCTCAGTTTGGGCAATGGCACACGGTGCTTCCTTGTATTTCTCCGCCCGTATGATTGCAACTTTAGCTCACAAACACCAAATTGTGGCTTTTTCTCTTCTTCAGCCGGCATCCAAGGATCAGGTGGTAGCCCTACTAGAGAAAGCAAAGGCCAGCATGCCAGCCAAACCTGCAGGTCCACCTGGCAAGGCTTCTTCCAAGCAGCCCCCTGCAGTTGCACAGGCATCCGCTTCACCCCCACCAGCTGGTAAGTAGAATCGGCTTGAGCAGGGAAAAGCAATGCAATTTTTTGATGGCAGTCTTAGGTGTACTTAACATAGTAACATAGTAAGTAAGGTTGAAAAAAGACACATGTCCATCGAGTTCAACCTTTTTTTTTTATTAACTACCTATCTGCCAGTTGATCCAGAGGAAGGCAAAAAACCCATCTGAAGCCTCTCCAATTTGCCTTAGAGGGGGAAAAATTCCTTCCTGACTCCAAAATGGCAATGGGACCAGTCCCTGGATCAACTTGTACTATGAGCTATCTCCCATAACCCTGTATTCCCTCACTTGCTAAAAAGCCATCCAACCCCTTCTTAAAGCAATCTAATGTATCAGCCTGTACCACTGATTCAGGGAGACAATTCCACATCTTCACAGCTCTCACTGTAACAAACCCCTTCCGAATATTTAGGCGGAACCTCTTTTCTTCTAATCGGAATGGGTGACCTTGTGTCAGCTGGAAAGACCTACTGGTAAATAAAGCATTAGAGAGATTATTATATGATCCCCTTATATATTTATACATAGTCATCA
Organism: Xenopus laevis; assembly: GCF_017654675.1. Classification (NCBI taxonomy): domain Eukaryota; kingdom Metazoa; phylum Chordata; class Amphibia; order Anura; family Pipidae; genus Xenopus; species Xenopus laevis. The sequence continues at coordinate 8,783,945 of NC_054377.1, forward strand.
TATCACCCCTTAAGCGCCTCTTCTCCAGCATGAACATCCCCAATTTGGCCAGTCTTTCCTCATAGCTAAGATTTTCAATACCTTTTACCAGCTTAGTTGCCCTTCTCTGTACCCTCTCTAATACAATAATGTCCTGTTTGAGTGATGGAGACCAAAACTGTACGGCATATTCTAGATGGGGCCTTACCAGTGCTCTATACAGTGGAAGAATGACCCCCTCCTCCCTTGACTCTATGCCCCTTTTAATACAGCTCAAGACCTTATTTGCCCTTGATGCTGCCGACTTACTTATTTCCAAGAACCCAGCAATCTTCTTTCTCCTCACCAGCTTCTTCTGATTCTGGATCTTCGACATCGGATTACAAACCAGATCCTAAGAAAACCAAGCCAGGAACTCAAGCATCCAAAGCGAAGGTATGGCACCCTGATCCAGTAGGATCTGATTGGAACGGAGTTGTTCTAGGGATGCCCGAATCTGGGAATTGTTTGGATTTCACTGAATAAAATCTGAACTATTGCAAAGTATAATCAAAGGAGAGAAGGAAAACTAGGGCAAACTAAGAGTTTCAAAGGCATGAAGTGGAAAGTTGCTTAGAATTTGTTTTTATGCGGGAGTCTCCCTTTCGACATTCTGCTCCCAGTTAAATGGCAGCTTCCATTTTGCCTATAATTGGGGATGTTTTCCAAAAACGTATCTCTGACTTGGGATATTTCCCAGTTTTTTAACAATGCTTTTCATATTGGCTGCTCTGGCTGTCTATCCCTCTCCCCCTATCCCAATGCGGCCACCTGGAATTGTATAGCATAGGCCCAAAAGTGACCCCTTGTTTTTTTATGGCTCTTGATCGCCATTTATTACATTTTAATCTTTGTGCCATAGTAACTTTAAAATGAGGTTTATTAAAAATAGCAGGTCTCCAAAATGGACTCCGTTGAATTGGGATCCCCTGATGGTTTAAGAAACCCTGTCATTAAAATCTGTTGTGTTCTATTTCCCTAATCTTCTTCTTTTTTGGTTTAACAAACTTGGGTCCTTTCTCTGTAGACCCAGTCGGTCTCCTCTGAAGGTAATACTAGTTTGAATCCATCCAATACTAGTTTGACTCCATCCAAAGCTAACACCAGCCTGAGCAAAGCCAAACCGGCTAAACAGGTACAAGTTGGCTATTGCTTAGCACTGACTTTGGGCTGAACCTCTTTTCACGATGCACTCTTGGGTGTAGAACCTCACCCGATGTCTGTCAGTCTTCAGTAATGTGTCTGGTTTGTATTGAGCACCTTTCTCTTCAATATGGGACGTCCACCCTACACCCCAACACTGAACTGAGAGGAGGGGACATGTGTGAAACTTGTTATATTCAAATTCTTTATCCAAAAAGCTTCTGGTGTATGATGAGTTGCACTGAGGGGCGAGGCGGTGCTGTGTACTGCCAAACCCAACAGACCCAGACTGGTGACAGAACCATGTGCACAGGGGCCATCTGACTCCATTTCTGCTTTCACTTGTGTCCTAAGCTCCAGGGCAAGATACACTCTTCATAGGGCTTGTATTTAAAACATGTCCACAGGATTAATTAATAGGTTATAGTTGTATTTTTTTATCCTAGCACCCAGCCTCTCCAGTGAGCATATAAAGGGGTTAAAGAGCCCCGTGCATTTTTTGTCTTTGCTGTTGGGGACCCAGAATAACAGGGCCTGAAAAAAACAAAAAGTTAAAGGATAAGTAAACCTTTAAAATAAGTGTAAAATTGATGAGGGTGCTATTGTAAGCATGTTTGCAATTTACATTCATTTTCTATTTTTCTTTAATTCCAAGATATTAAGGAATACATGTACTGTTAATATAAATGAATTGTCAAAACAGCGCCACCTGCTGGTCATTTTCTGACCAGTCTGACCAGCAAGTAGTCAAGGAAGTTGTCAGGAGAAAAAAAGAGGCTGCTCTGATGTTCTTCTGCTTAGGAAAGATGTGAGAAAGGTTTCTAATTTTTTTCCTAAGCAGAAGAACATCAGAGCAGCCCCTTTCTTTCTCCTGACAACTTCCTTGACTACTTGGTGGTCAGACTGGTCAGAAAATGACCAGCAGGTGGCGCTGTTGTAACAAAATTCATTCATATTAACAGTACATGTATCCCTTAATATCTTGGAATTAAAGAAAAATAATGAATGTAAATTGCAAAAATGCTTTGAATTGCACCTCACCAATTTTAATTTCACTTATTTTAAAGGTTTACTTATCCTTTAAAAGGGTTGTTCACCTTCCAAACACTTTTTCCAGTTCATTTGTTTTCAGATTGTTCCCCAGAATTCAAGACTCTTTTTTTTTAAATTACTTTCCATTATTTATTTTTTACTGTTTTTCCAAAATTTAAGTTTAAAGTTGAATGTTCCTGTCTCAGGCGTTTGAGTCTGGCAGCTCAGTAATTCAGGTGCAGATTCTGAACGGTTACAATTTTGCAACATTGAGTTGATCCATTTCTCAGCAGCATCTCTGGAGTATCAGCAACTATTGTATCAAGTCTAACAGCTGCCTTTAATGAAACCCAGTGATTCTGCTCAGCAGGGACAAAGATAAGAAATGTATCAACTAAATATATCAATTTAGAACAGTTTACAGGGTCGGCGACCCCCCTCCTCCCAGAGCTGCTTCAGAAGGTGAAAAATTACACTTTACACTTCAATATTAGAAAAACATTGACACACAGAAAATAGAAAATCATTATTTCTGGTGATCTATCTGAAACCAACTAGTTGTTTGAATGTGAACCACCCCTTAAAAGAATAATAACATGAAACCCTCACTCAGAGAGAGTAAAGTGGCTTTATAGGATAGCCATAAAAAGCACAGGCATGTAAAATCTCTGACACAAGCACCATATATTGGCATGTACACAGGTGTATATTGACCCGATTAACATGGACTGTAGAATTGTTGGAAGAGACTTACCGTAGTTTTTGTTCTTTCTGTTTTTCCCAAGACCCTGCCTGGAAAGAAAGCTCCAAGCAAGCCAAATGCAAAGGACGAGGAGGACAAGTCTGGGCCAATCTACATAATTGTTCCAAATGGGAAGGAGCAGAGAGTGAAGGATGAGAAGGCACTGAAGGTAAGTGATGTTTGCAGTTTGCATTTTGTGGTTCTACTTGGCCTTTGCCAGTCTACCCAGAAACCCCCTTTATGCAGCAAAGGGTTAATAATGTGTGCGATCTTCTGGCTTGGTGCTCATTGGGTTAGTTTTAAGATTGCTGTGTTTGGCGCTTACTCTGCTCAGAATGGGTTCTCCTGGTTGGGAGAAAGGATTCCTCTTTAAAGGAAAGTCAGTATTTACTTGGGGGTGCCAAAACTTAGGCACCCCAAGTGATTAATTATACTTAATCGACACCCCAGGCCGGTGCTTCTATTAGAAGAAAACTGCACCAGTCAGGGGGTTCTTCTAGCGAGCACAATGGAGCGATAGTCTTCCTTTTCTTATTTGCGCGGGTGCACAGTAGCAAGAAAAGCTGAACTTTTACAAAGAAGTCGGCTATTTCGTTCTACTGCGCATGCGTCTGCCGCAGGAAATTTTTAGAGAGAAGAAGGCAGCCGGTCGCTCCGTCTTGCTCACTGGAAGAACCCCCAGGCCGGTGCAGTTTTCTCTTGATAGGATCACTGGCCCGGGGTGTTGGGTAAATATAATCACTTTAGAGTGCCTCACCCAAGTTAACATGCCTTTCCTTCTCCTTTTAATCTAAAGGTACAGGTTTTAGTTCTTGTATTTAAGACTGTCTATTGTTCTAGGTCCTCAAATGGAATTTCACTACCCCGCGTGATGAATATATTGAACAACTCAAGACACAGATGTCCCCATGTATAGCCAGATGGCTGCAAGATGAGCTGTTCCATGCCGACTTCCAGCGCCAAATCAAAGGCTTGGCCGTAATGACTGAGGTAAGAAGAACTTCTCTATTGGGCTACTTGCCTAAAGCCTTTATCTGTGCAGTTGCCCTGGAAAATATTTGAATATCATGAACAGCAAGCTAATGAATTTTTATTCTACCCATGGGCCTTTATCGACTGGCAATACTAAAGCACAGGTATGTTATTTTCTATGCGATTTTTTAATACTATCATGAACTCATCTCTACAGCATTTGGAAAGTGAGAAAGAGGGGGTTATCAGCTGCTTGGACCTCGTTTTGAAGTGGTTCACCCTTCGATTCTTCGATACGAACACAAGTGTCCTGATGAAGTGTCTGGAGTATCTCAAGCTGCTCTTCATCATGCTCAGCCAGGAGGAGTACCATCTGACAGAGATGGAGGGCACCTCCTTTCTTCCTTACCTAATGCTGAAGGTCGGTGCTATATGTAAAAGAACATGTATGTTGTGGAGCTGCTGGAGGATGATTAGTTGCACCAAAGGGCCTGCGGTGTGGTGCATTGCAGAGCCTGACCGAGCAACAATGGTGACAGAACCATGTGCACAGGGGCCAGCTGACTCCATGCAGCTTCCAAAACTATATATTGTCTCGAAACAAATTACTATTAAGCTTCAGTTAATTACTGTATCCACAGTAAACCTAGGGAAAGCTTAATGTTTGCAGATCTGATTTGGTTCCTTTGGCACAAGGGTGTCTCAAAACTGGAATCGTTTATGGTCTGTATACAGGCTTATGATATTAAAGGGGTCGTTCACCTTCAAACAGATTGTTTTCAGATAGATCACCAGAAATAACGAGTTTTTCCAATGACTTTCTATTTCCTTTGTGTGACCGTTTTTCTAATATTGAAGTGTAAAGTGTCCTTTTTCACCTTCTGAAGCAGCTTTGGGAGGGGGGGTCGCCGACCCTGTGAACTGTTCTAAATTGATACATTTCTTATCTTTGTCCCTGCTGAGCAGAATCTCTGGGTTTCATTACAGGCAGCTGTTAGAATTGATACAATAGTTGCTGATACTCCAGAGATGCTGCTGAGAAATGGATCAACTAAATGTTGCAAATTGTAACAGTTCAGAATCTGCACCTGAATTACTGAGCTGACAGACTCAGACACCAGAGACAGGAACATTTAACTTTAAAGGATAAGTAAACCTTTAAAATAAGTGAATTCTAAGTGCTTTTGTAATTTACATTCATTATTTATTTTCTTTTTATTCCAAGATATTAAGGGATACATGTACTGTTAATATGAATGAATTTTGTTGCAACAGCGCCACCTGCTGGTCATTTTCCCACCAGTCTGACCAGCAAGTAGTCAAGGAAGTTGTCAGGAGAAAGAAAGAGGCTGTTCTTCTGCTTAGGAAAGATGTGAGAGGTTTTTATTTTTTTCCTAAGCAGAAGAACATCAGAGCAGCCTCTTTCTTTCTCCTGACAACTTCCTTGACTACTTGGTGGTCAGACTGGTGGGAAACTGACCAACAGGTGGCACTGTTGTAACAAAATTCATTCATATTGACAATCGGTATCCCTTAATACCTTGTAATTAAACGAAAATAAACAATGAATGTGGCGAAAGTGCTTAGAATAGCACCCTCATTAAATTTACATTTACTTATTTTAAAGGTTTACTTATCCTTTAAACTTAGATTTTGGAAAAACCATAAAAAATGAATAATGGAAAGTAATTGAAAAAAGTCTATTTCTGGGGAATAATCTAAATACAACTGTGTGTGTGGATAGATAGATAGATAGATATAGATATAGAGAGAGAGAGAGAGAGAGAGAGAGAGAGAGATACACACACACATATATCTATCTATCTATCTATCTATCTATCTATCTATATATATATATATATATATATAAAAAAAATTTTTTTATTTCTGTCCCCCCCTATTAGTCTTTTATTATAATTTGCAAGGTGCTGGCTTATATCTTAAGATACCAAATAGTCTTTAAAATACTGCTTCCTGCATTTTACTAAAATGTAGTTTTAAAGGAGAACTAAACCCTAACTCCCCCCCCCCCCTCTCAAAGCTCCCTGCCCGCAGCATCTATTCCTTTTAAAAGTCTGCCTGTCTCCTGCTCTGCTATAAATCTGCAGGGGAGCTCAAAGGCACCATCTTTTGTCGGTCTGTTGAAGCGGCGACATGGATCGTGGAGGAGCATGCGCAGTTCAATCTATGTCCTGAATCTGCTTCTATTGTGCATGCTCCAGCAAGATCTGTAACTGACAGAAGATGGCTCCTCTGAACTCCACTGCACAGCTTTATAGCAGATAAAGATACAGGAATCATGCTGCAGAGAGTAAGCTTGGTGGGGAGCACTGGTGCAGCAGTGGAGGGGGCTAAGGTTTATTTCTCCTTTAAAATCCTACATGCCATTATGAGAAGGGAGTGTTTAGAGGCTGGAGTGGACATAGTTTAGTGTTGCCAAGAGAAACATATTCCTACTGTTAGGTCTGGTCTCTGCATCCAAACAGGACTGGGAATGTGTTGTTCTCTAGAAAGAATATGTCTCCTGATTCTTTACTGGTTACCTGTTTGTTATTGTGCAGGTGGGAGAACCAAAGGACATAGTGCGGAAAGATGTACGTGCCATCCTAACTAAAATGTGCCAGGTGTATCCTGCCAGCAAGATGTTTAACTTTGTGATGGAAGGGACCAAATCAAAGAACTCCAAGCAGCGAGCTGGTACGTATTTATGTATCCTAGTATGTTTAAAAACAAGAAAAAATTGCCAAATAAGGTCAGGAGTGGCCAGATTGATCCAGTTATTTTGCATCCCCCCCCCAGCCACAAATGTAGTCATACTGTGGGTTGGACTGGAGAGGACTGCATCTATGGTCCAATGACAGGGTTTTCCAACATACCTGCTATTTGGCTAATCTCTAACTAATTTGTAGCCACATGTCAATGGAGCGAATCAGCAGCTGATATCGGACCAGCGTCACAGCACCTGTCCCAAATGAGTGGCCCATCAGTTCTATGATTGGAAAAGTACCAGCTAAGATTATTTCTACATTGAAGCGTGACCGTTAGGATGGCAGATCTTTAGGCTGTAGTTGCTCACTGCTGAAATCTCCCAAAACAAATCTGCTGGAGAAATGTAAATTTAAAAGTTTAACCCCCATCTTTTCTCTTCCCAGAGTGCCTGGAGGAGCTGGGTTGCTTGGTGGAGTCTTACGGTATGAATGTGTGCCAGCCCACACCTGCCAAAGCTCTGAAGGAGATCGCTATACATATAGGGGACAGAGACACGACTGTGCGTAACGCTGCCCTCAACACTATAGTGACAGTGTACAACGTTCATGGAGAACAGGTCTTCAAACTCATTGGCAATGTAAGCGTGACTTTCTTTTTTTCCTTGGCTGTACTATGTTGTGCTCCAATATTGCTGCTCCATATCATTTGGTCTTTTCCTCTTCTTCTCAGCTTTCAGAGAAGGACATGAGCATGCTAGAGGAGAGGATCAAACGTGCAGGCAAGAAGCAAGCTGCGGCGGCTCCAGCTAAGCAAGTGGAGGAGAAACCTCAGCGTGTGCAGAGTGCCAATGCCAGCATCCTACGCAAAGCACCCCCGGAAGACATGTCCTCCAAACTGAAGTATGTTGGAATCCGATTTAGTCCCTGTAATGTCTGATGGGTGTGGGAGATACTTTGCCTTATATCACATCTAAATCTTCTGTCCTTTCACTGCTTCTCGTTGGATAGAGTAATGTATCGAACTTATAGGATGTAAGTAACATACCTCACTCCTTTCCAAACACCTTCCATTACTACCTGTCCAGTTCTGCACATATTCTCCTTATTTTAGAAATCTGTTGTTTTTGGAAGTTGACCATTCTCAGTCAAAACTTTGAGTTTCTGTGGGATCCATGTCGGTGAAACCAGCGCTACAAGCATTGGTTTTTGTTTTTAGGGTGTACAGTGTTGGCGTGAGTGTGTGTTGTTAAAGGAGAACTACACCCCCCGATAAGAAAAGCCCCTCCCTACTACCATAGCCCCCCCATGATGTAGTCCTGCGCAGAACCAATTTCTAACCGCAACCAGCATATTTACCCACTTTGATACCCGACCCAGACCCGCAACTGCCTTATCCGTAGCCTGCCGACCACCATCAAACAGGAAGTGCCGGTGCTGCAAACTGGAAGTGATGTCATCAAACGTGGGCGGGGACAGAAACTTTAAAAAGCGTAAAATCATAGACAATATTAGATAAGATTAAGAAATTTAGACCAGACCGCATCTATACCCCCACCTGAAAATCCTCCCCTCTTTCCGCAGGGTGTCCACTTTTTTGCGGGTACACAACCCGCAGCAGGGCGCATACTCTGCGCCGATACGTAAGCAATGTATTCGGGACACTTTCAGGGATAATGAACTATGCGGGGGATAGTAGGCAGGGGCTTTTCTTATTGCGAGGCTTTAGTTCTCCTTTAAAAAGAGTATGCAAAGAAATGTGCTAGTTGGTAAGTCCTAGTGACTGAAGATGGACTCCTTTAGACATAACCCAGTAGGCAGATCATGTTTCTATTCCACATACAAATGACCCTGAATCAAGCCTCGCATGCTTTGGTTGTTGCATTAGGCATCTGCCGTTCCTGAGTAATATTCAGAACGCTTCATATTCGCAATCTGTGCATGAATCTTTGTAATTATTACTGTTTATGGGCCATGAATAGAGGCACCGTGATCTTCGTGGAATATATCCGAATATCTGACGTTTCTGTACCCTCTGCTTGCTCCCTAGTCAAGCCCGAAACATGGGAGGCCACACTGAGCCGTCTCACTCTGTCCCGCGGGAGTTCCAGTTGGACCTGGATGAGATCGAGAATGACAATGGCACAGTCCGATGTGAGATGCCAGCACTTGTACAGCACAAACTGGACGAGATATTTGAGCCAGTCCTAATCCCGGAACCAAAGTAAGTTCTGACATTCCAAGAGATTACCACATAGTAATTAATTATATCATTATTAGCTACCTCATACATGGAAACCCCAAAGCTTCAAGCAGCATGTTGGACCAGTAACATCAATTTTTTTTTTTCTTAAAAAATTCGTTGGTATAGAACGGAAAAAAAAAACCACAAAGGCATATTAAACTTTTAAATCGCCAAGTCTTTATTAAGAAATAACTTACCGAAATTCCGCTTGCGCTCCTCTTCAGAAAATGCGCTCCGGTGATCCATTGTGCGGCGCTCGATTTCTCCTCCCTGCCTTCCTTATAATAGACAGGGAGGAGAAATCGAGCGCCGCATGTTGGATCGTCACCGTGTCACCTTTTCTGAAGAGGAGCGCGAGCGGAGTTTCGGGGAGTTATTTCTTTATAAAGACTTGGTATAGGATTGAAAAAAAAAAAATTGATGTTGCTGATCCTTTAACTCTCTCCCTCCCCTCTACCCAGGATTCGTGCCGTGTCTCCGCACTTTGATGACATGCACAGTAACACGGCTTCCACCATCAACTTTGTAATCTCCCAGGTGGCCAGCGTAGACATCAATGCCAGCATTCAAGCCCTTGCACAGGTGAGTGCCAGTTGTCTCGATGGTGATCACAAAACGGATGAAGCACAAGTATGGCCTCTCGTCGGCAAAATATTTTCCACTCTGCTCTTCTGTATCTTTGCGTATGATGTGTAATTGATTTAATTCATGTAAATTATTCTTTTTCATGTATTGACAGATTGATGAGGTGCTGAGGCAGGAAGATAAGGCTGAAGCCATGTCTGGCCACATTGACCAGTTCCTCATTGCCACCTTCATGCAACTGCGTTTGGCCTACAACACTCACATGGCAGATGAGCGGCTGGATAAGGACGATATTGTGCGCTTGTATAGTTGCATCATCGGAAACATGATCTCGGTAAGAAAGCCCCGGTGTAAGCGTGCCAGAAAGAACTTAAATGGATACCATCACGGGGGGAAAAAAACATTTTTTTTTTTTTCAAAACCAAAAGTTGATAAACCCCTACCCTAAATAGACCCTCCAGCCATCTTCAGGAGCTTTGGTTAACTTCGGAATGAGACCAGCGATTCGGCAATTTTCTTGAGTTTCGGCGCATGCGCAGTTGTCGTGAAACAGAAAATTACTCCAACTGCGCATGTGCTGCTCCTGCGGTCTCATTCCCAAGAATACCAAAGAGAGGAAGATGGCGCCTGTGAACTCTGCTGGACAGAATCTGCACGGAGGGGTAAGTAAAGAGTTAGGAGCATTTGCCTGGGGTAACACTGAGGCTGGGGGGAGGAGGGAGGGGGGTTTATGTAGGGTAGGAGGGTAAGGGCTTTTTAACTTTTGGTTTTGCTTCTCCTTTAAGGGGAACTCTGGCTTCCAAACCAAAATTTGATAAAGGCCCCACGTAACACAGAAACCCCTAATATACCCATCACAGTTACCTGTTTCTTCAAAAACTATGAATAAATGCTGTAATCCAGCTGTGTAACAGTTCTTCTCTTTCTGCATCATTTGAAAACCTGGCAGGGAAGGAGGGACTAAACACTGATGTTACAAATTGTAAGAACTACTCCACAGCTTACAGACAGCATGCAGGAACTACATAACCCACAATGCATTGCACTGGGATGTTCCTTATTGAAATCACGTGTGCAGGGAATTGTGGGGTTTGGAGGATGCAGGCTGAGGACAGATGGCTGTTGATACAAAGTAACAGTAGTCAGTCAGCTCAGCAAAGTAGTCGGAGAGATCAGCAGGGGGCAAGGCTTAGGGAACTGTCAAACCATTAATCATGAAAGTCTGCGTATTTTTTAATTGATGTATATTGCAAAGTTGCTTGAAATTATGTTTACTTTTTAAAAAGCTTACGTTATTTGTGTGGAGTTCCCCTTTAGTAGTGCTGCTCCAGCAGAATTCTGCATTGAAATCCGCTTCTCAAAAGATCAAATTTATATATATATATATATATATATATATATATTTTTTTTTTTATTATTTATTTATTTTTTTTTTTATATATTTAATTTTGAAATCTGACTTGGGGCTAGACATATTGTCAGTTTCTCAGGTGCCCCCAGGCATGTGACTTGTGCTCTGAAACTTCAGCTACTTTTTACTGCTGTACTGCAAGTTGGAGTGATATCACTCCCTCCCTTCCCCCCCCAGCAGCCAAATAACAGAACAATGGGAAGGTAACCAGACAGCAGCTCCCTAACACAAGATAACAGCTGCCTGGTAGATCTAAGAACAACACTCAATAGTAAAATCCAGGTCCCACTGAGACACATTCAGTTACATTGAGTAGGAGAAACAACAGCCTGCCAGAAAGCAGTTCCATCCTAAAGTGCTGGCTCTTTCTGAAAGCACATGACCAGGCAAAATGACCTGAGATGCACCTACTCACCAATATTACAACTAAATAATACACTTGTTGGTTCAGGAATTACATTTTACATGGTTGAATGAATTATTTGTAGTGTAAACAGTGTAATTTAGAAATAAAAACACCATGAAAATCCCTTTAAGACCTGCACAATTCCATTACTATTGGCTCAGACATCCCCACTTGTGATGGATATAACAAAGATTCTTGTAAGAGATGCTGAGCAACTGGCCATTCATTCTACGACTCGTCAAGACTCTGTCCTGGAAAGTAAAGGTGCTACAACAGGGACTACTGCTAACATAGATTAGGCCACTCCATTGTCTGACATCTTTGGAGCCATGAGTTCAATCGCACACACTTAGTGAATATAGCAAGTGATTTAATTAAAGGACATTACTCTGACAGCCTGTGAATATATTGTGTGTGTGTGTATATATATATATATATATATATATGTTCATCTAGTTACTACTGTGCATAACAATAAAAAGTGTAGCTTCCTGACCAATGTCTTCCATGACATGTATCAAAAGCTATGCCAAATTTAGGAATAAAAAGAGAAATTACCTCAAATGTCAATGTACCTGATATGTTCCATCATCACTCTAGGTTGCAAAATGGCTTATTCAGTGTCGGACTGGGAGGCCAGGGGCCCACCAGAAAGCCTTAGACCTTGGGCCCACCAGAAAACCATAGACAGTGGACCTTTCCAAATTATTATTCCTCCTCTACTCACACAACCTCTTTATTCTCCTAGTCTTTCATATATTCTCCCATTATTAAGCATTTTTCCCCATAAATAAATAGGGAATGACCATGAAATAGGCCAAATATTTAGAAACAAGAGGGACCACTAACACCTGGGCCCACCGGGAGTTTTCCTGGTATCCCAGCGGGCCAGTCCGACACTGGGCTTATTATATACCTTTACAAAAGTATGAAATTACCTTTCTTTTGGTAGCATCAGGGTTACAAGTCTTGGGAAAAAGTTTTCAAAGAAAGCTATGCTGTTTGCAATTAATCCTTCATCCTTTTCCATATATATATATATATATATATCTATATCTTCCAAATGAGTATCCGCACTCCAAAGTCAATCTTGATAAAGGCAGGGGTGTACGGTAAATTTTGTATACACCAATGCTTCACAGACCAGCACTCCCTTTGATATGATACAAACAATCTTTTTATTGCATTTATAAATAAATATATATATATATATATATATATATAAATATAAATATATAAATATAAATATATATAAATATATATTTATTTATTGTATATGAAACATGGGAACACGTGTGGTGGTGGGTAATGTGTTTCTGAGCATCCCTTCCCTGTTTAAGTGCATTTATTTTGCTTTATATAGTTATTCCAGATGGAAAGCCTGGCCAGGGAAGCTTCTACTGGAGTGCTGAAGGACTTAATGCACGGCCTTATTAGCCTGATGCTGGATGCTCGAATAGAGGATCTCGAGGAGGGGCAGCAGGTGGTGCGCTCTGTTAATTTGTTGGTGGTGAAGGTGCTGGAGAAGTCGGACCAGACCAATATCATAAGGTGGGTGCCAGTTGCTTTCCAGCAGTGGTTCTGATTAGGGGATAGGATCGATTTGCTCTTCTAGAGCACCCACAATGCCTAGTTCTAAGAACAGTGAGATTTGGGATAAAATAGTACTGCAATAAAAATACACGTATGGGATCTGTTATCCGGAAACCAGAAATACCGAATTACGGAAAGGCTGTCCCCCATAGACTCGTAATAATCCAAATCCAACATTTTCAAAATAATTTCCTTTTTCTCTGTAATAATAAAACTTGATCCCAACTAAAGGCGGCCGATAAAAGCTGCCGACAGACCGTGTCGGCAGCTTATTGGCCTGTGTATGGGGCCCCCCGACGGGCTTCACCGATCGAGATCTGGCCGAAAGTTGGGCAGATCTCGATCGGATGGGACAAAAAATCCCGTCGGATCGCGGCCGCATCCATTCGTTGATGCGGTCCCGCGATCCGACCGCCCGCTAGGCATCGTTAGGATCCGATCATTGGGCCCTAGGGCCCACGATCGGATCAGCCCGATATTGCCCACCTCAAGGTGGGCATATCGGAGGGAGATCTGCTCGTTTGGCGACATCGCCAAACGAGCGGATCTCTCCATGTATGGCCACCTTTAGATATAATTAATCCTTATTGGAAGCAAAACCAGCCTATTGGGTTTATTCAATGTTTATATGATTTTCTAGTAGACTTAAGGTATGAAGATCCAAATTACGGAAGGACCAGTTATCCTGAGTATTCTGGATAATAGGTCCCATACCTGTACCAGGAACTATGGCTAAATGATGTAGGCGTGTTATTAATTAAGGGGTTGCCCTGACATAAAGCTGCACCTCCAAAGCAGGTTTGAACATAAAAACTCTGACGACTAATACTCAATACTGGCATCTTGTACATCTTACACAACGTCTGTCTCTGCAGTGCTCTGCTTATGCTGCTCCAGGATAGCCTTCTGGCTACAGCGAGTTCCCCCAATTTCTCCGAGCTGGTTATGAAGGTAAGAGGGTCTCCTGTTATTTCCGTAGATTTTTGTTTATTGGGCTCTTAGTGTTTATATTTCTCAGGTGTCCTTTTAAAAGCTCTATGGACAATTTGACTCTAGCTTTGTTTCCCTGGTTCTTATAAAGATGTCCACTTCTTCAGTTTCAGTCTTACCTGAGCTTCCATTGTTTACTAGATTGATGGTGAATGTTTTCCTTGTATAGACTTTGTGTAATATTACACTCAGAAAGCACCAGTGAAAGCACAGCCTAACAACCAGGCATTGTGGGTATACGAGTGCTGTCCAGTGATATTGACCAATAGTAGAACTATACAGTCTTACAATGCCCTTAGATTGCTCAGAACCTGAGAGAGAGAGAGGTTCACCTCAAATGTCTGTAGGTTCTAATCAACTTTTCAATTGGTCTTCATTATTTCTTGTTTTTAAATTATTTGCATTCTTCTTCTGACTCTTTCCAGCTTTCAAATGGGGGGTCACCGACCCCATCTAAAAACAAATGCTCTGTAAGGCTACAAATGTATTGTTGCTACTTTTTTATTACTCCTCTTTCTATTCAGCTCCTATTCATATTCCAGTCTCTTATTCAAATCATTGCATGGTTGCTAGGGTAATTTGGACCCTAGCAACCCAATGGCTGAAACTGCGAACCGGAATAAAAAGCTAAAGTCAAATAATAAAAAAACAATCACATCTCACTCTACATCATACTAAAAAATTTAAAGGTGAACAACCCCTTTATTAACCCCTGATATTAACAATTCAGCTGGAAGTTTTAGGCTATAGTAGAACTTTAAAGGGATACTGTCATGGGGGGAAACATTTTTTTTTCAAAATGCATCAGTTAACAGTGCTGCTCCAGCAGAATTCTGCACTGAAATCCATTTCTCAAAAGAGCAAACAGATTTTATTATATTTAATTTTTAAATCTGACATGGGGCTAGACATATTGTCCGTTTCCCAGGTGTCCCCAGTCATGTGACTTGTGCTCTGATAAACTTCAGTCACTCTTTACTGCTGTGCTGCAAGTTGGAGTGATATCACCCTCTCCCTTTCCCTCCCAGCAGCCTAACAGAACAATGGGAAGGTAACCAGAGAACAGCTCCCTAACACAAGATAACAGCTGCCTGGTATATCTAAGAACAGCACTCAATAGTAAAATCCAGGTCCCACTGAGACACATTCAGTTACATTGAGTAGGAGAAACAACAGCCTGCCAGAAAGCAGTTCCATCCTAAAGTGCTGGCTCTTTCTGAAAGCACATGACCAGGCAAAATGACCTGAGATGCACCTACACACCAATATTACAACTAAATACACTTGCTGGTTCAGGAATGACATTTTATATTGTAGAGTGAATTATTTGCAGTGTAAACAGTGTCATTTAGAAATAAAAACTACATCATAAAAATTGACAGAATCCATTTAAATTATCTTGCCAAACTCTGTGTATTTTGAGTCTCTGTATTAAACAAAAGTCCAAAACCAAATTTTATATAGCAAATATTTCTATCTGTTGGCCTGCATTGCTGATGATAAATTTGGATCTCTTTGTCGTCTCTGAAGTGTCTTTGGCGAATGATTCGTCTCCTGCCAGAGGCCATAAACAATCTCAATCTGGATAGGATTCTGCTGGACATCCATAACTTCATGAGGGTCCTACCCAAGGAAAAGCTAAAGCAGCACAAGAGCGAGATGCCTATGAGGACTCTGAAAACTCTCCTACACACACTTTGCAAGCTAAAAGGGCCCAAAGTAAGACTCTGGGAAATATTCTAGTTTTACAGAATATGGGAATGTAAGCTTCTTGCACTCCAGAAATCATTAAATCCCACAATGCATCGGCATTTCATGCAGACAAGGAATAATGGAAACTGTTGCTCCCTCTAAAGAGTTCTCGACGGCCAAAACGAGAATGCTAAATGAGTGGCTGTGAACATTAGTTAGTGAATTGTATTGATTATTCCCTAAAGCATTAATCTTCAGATGTGCCAACCACTATAGCCACAGATCACTACCTCTATACAGCTGGGTTTTGCTTGCCGTAGTTTAGAGAGATATAATGCACAAAAGCCATGAATATCTTGTAAATTATTTCCTTATAAACTGTGAGTAGTGATGTCATCAGTTATAAACGGTGAGTTCTGATGTCATTTCTGTCACATGACTCACTAAAACTTGTGTATTATAATAAATAAAGTACCCCCAGTTGCAAAATATGAGGATATTAGAAGTTACCTCGGAGTTCCATGACCTGTATAAAAACACTCGGCCTTGTACTTTTATATGGTCAGTGACTTATAATATCCTTATATTTTACAAGAGGGGGTACTTTATACACTATATAATGCACAAAAGCCATTAATATCTTGTAAATGATATCCTTATAAACAGTGACTAGTGATGTCATTTTTGTCACATGACTCACTAAAACTTGTGTATTACAGATATGGGACCTCTTATCCAGAATGCTCGGGACCTGGGGTTTTCCAGATAACGGATCTTTCCGTAATTTGGGTCGCCATGCCTTAAGTCTACTAGAAATTCATGTAAACATTAAATAAACCCAAGAGGCTGGTTTTGCTTCCAATAAGGATTAATTATATCTTAGTTGGGATCAAGTACAAGCGACTGTTTTATTATTACACAGAAAAAGGAAATCAATTTTAAAAATTTGGCTAAAATAGTCTATTGGAGACAGCCATTCCGTAATTCAGAGCTTTCTGGATAAGGGATCCTATACCTGTATAATAAATAAAGTGCCCCTGTTTGGAAAATGAGGATATTCGAAGTAATCTTGAGCTTTTATATGGTCATGGAACTTCTCGATGACTTATAATATTCTTATATTTTACAATAGGGGGTACTTCATTCACTGTATAATCTGCATATATCCCTTTGAGGCAAGGGCCAGAAGGGGCATAAATAAGCCTGCCGAAATCCGCAGGATGATTTCAGCCCCCCAATCACTAGCCGAATCTTGTCTGCTCCAGCATGTAAAGACTACACAGATTTCAGCTCAAAATGCAAAGTCTTGCGGTTCTTTGCCGAAATCCGTCGAGTCTGTTCTCGCTGCAGCCGACACAAGACTTCCAGATAGAGCAGACCAGACTGGACTGGTGGTCGGGGGCTGAAATCGGCCTGCGGATTTTGTCAGGCTGATTTCTGCCCTGTCTGGCCCTTAGCCTAAATATGACTGTATCAAACCCCTCTATATATTTTAGATCATGGACCACCTGAGTATGATTGAGAACAAACATGAGTCTGAGTTGGAGGCCCATCTCCTCAGGGTGATGAAGCACTCCATAGACCGAACTGGTTCAAAGGGCGACAAGGAGACTGAGAAGGGAGCATCTTGCATTGTAAGTAGTGGCGTATACTGGTTTCTGCTCCTCCATGTTTACTCTGCAGTAGACTGTAAAAAATGTGATGGGTTAAGATTTATCTTTTTTTTGGTTAGACCTTCTCTCTTTTGACCCTTAAGGAGTGAAGGCCCCCCTATACATGGGCATATATAAGCTGGTTAAGTCGGCCAGTGTATGGGGCCCTCAGACGGGCTGAAATGTTGATTGTCCGGGTTTAAAAATCCTGTCT
Organism: Xenopus laevis; assembly: GCF_017654675.1. Classification (NCBI taxonomy): domain Eukaryota; kingdom Metazoa; phylum Chordata; class Amphibia; order Anura; family Pipidae; genus Xenopus; species Xenopus laevis. Next base: position 8,801,345 of record NC_054377.1, read on the forward strand.
GAACGAGGATTTCATTGGTTCGTTGATGTGGTCCTCTATCCGACCACCCGTTTTATACTCATGATCCAATCGTTGGACCCTAGGATCAGCCCAATGTTGCCCACCTCAAGGTGGTCCATATAGGGGAGTGACCAGCTCATTTGGCAACCTCCCCAAACGAGCGGATCTCAATCTATATGTCCATCTTGAGTGTTTTATATCCTGCTTGGCAAATGGGACACTAGGAACAATGACCAAAAGTAGGCAGAAAGAAATGGCGTTTGTCTTTGGCTGCCATCGTTTTAGCTCCATTTATTTTGCAGTGCAATGGGATGCCAACACAATAAATACCAGCAATCATATGCAAACTAAGCATTGTTACAATTGCATATTGTTGGGGCACAATAGGGGAAGGGCCTGCGATCTAAAGGTTTTTACTTTGTGTTTTTCTTTAATCTTCCAGCACTTTAGCAGTAGGTTCTTACTTTTCAAGGGGTGCGCGCAGAATAATGTGTTCCCCTTCACATCCTGTTACACGAAATCCATAGAGAATTGCAGCACTCCCAAATAGTAATACAACCGCCTTGATTGCACTTTACATTTGGCACAGCTGTGGCATCTGTAAAGTGCAGTAAAGGCAGTTTTATTACTATTTGGGAGTGCTGCAATTCTCTATGGTCGTGTTTTTATTTCCCAGCTAGTAGTTGAACTTGTCTGCTACCTACTGCATATAAAATGCATATTGGGCATCAAATTGATACCAATACAGCAGGTGGTCTTCATTCAACTATATATGGTGTGGGTGCATGCAAAGATTTTGCTGGTCCACCTTCCAGAATCCCTTCTCTTGTCTCTGTTTAGTATAGCAAGTTCTAAGGATGACAGTAAAAGAGCACATTTTGGGCCCCCACTCTTCTCAGTCTTAAGGCCCCCCCATTCATGGGCCGATAAAAGCTGCCGACAGACTGAGTCGGCAGCTTATTGGTCTGTGTGTGGGGCCATCTGACAGGCTTCCCCGATCGAGATCTGGCTGAAAGTCGGCCAGATCTCGTCGCATCTGTGCGTCTATGCAGTCCCGCGATCCGACCGCCCTTATAGCCTCCATTCTGATCCGATTGTAGGGCCCACAATTGGATCAGTCGATATCGCCCACTTCAATGTGGGCATATCAAGGAGAGATCCGCGACGTCAACAAACGAGCGGATCTCTAAGTCTATGACCACCTTCGGGGCAATGCTGGACAAATTTTTAATAGATCTTATATGAAAACTTTTCCAAACTATAAGCTGTTTTCTATTTCTGTAGGAAGACAAGGTGGGAAAAGCAAACGTGAGTGACTTTCTTGCTGAAATGTTTAAGAAGATTGGCTCTAAAGAGAACACTAAAGAGGTGAGGATGGGCTTGAACTAACGGACCCGCTGTTATTGTGTGACTTTATCCATCAGTTGTTCTATGTCCTACAAGTGACCCTCCTTTGTCTCTCCCTTTTAGGGCCTGGCAGAACTCTACGAGTATAAAAAGAAATACTCTGATGCAGACATCAAGCCATTCCTCAAGAACTCCTCGCAGTTCTTCCAGAGCTATGTAGAGCGGGGCCTCCGGCTCATAGAGATGGAAAGGGAGGGCAAAGCCAGAATTGCCCCAAACACAGGTAACTGCTCAGAAGGCTGCAGTCCCCAGTCCAGTGCTTAGTTAAATGGTCGTTATAATGTGTTTACGGGGGCGCGTCTTCCACCACTAGGAATCGGGACTTTGTGGAAAGATTCCTCCTATCTCCAAGCCTGCAACTTAAGTGAGCTCTCTGAACGGGCTTGTAGGATGTCTGTTTTTTTAGTTACGTAATGGTTGAGGTTGTAAGAGACTCCGCAGTATCTACTTAAGGGGAAAATAATCCAGCAAGTATAGTGTGTGTGTCTGGAAAAGAGGGATCACTGTAAAACGATTGCTTTCTCTTTGAAAAGAGAGATGTGGGAGTTAACTGTATCTTGTGTCCTGCAGGAATATCAACCCATGTGACAGAGATGACCCCTCTCCCTACAGTGACCAATACAGCAGCTCCTGTTTCAAACACAAATGGGGAGGAAGTTGGGCCCTCCGTTTACCTGGAGCGGCTGAAAATTCTGCGCCAGAGATGTGGGCTTGACAATGCCAAGGTAAAGAAAATGACCCCTTTCCTGCTTTTTGTTGTTTTTGGCTTGTGCTTAAGTTCTGTTCATTTTTTGGCTCTGGCTTTTATTAAAGTGAGACTAAACCATTCCTTAGCCCATCTGGTTATAGCGCTAGTGTGTACTTTAATGGTTTTAATTTAGTTATAAAATGTAGCGTTAAATTTCTTTGACCAGTAGATAACGGTCACCCAAGCTTGTTGCCTTAGACGCCATCCTCTCAAACTATAGTTTTGATAGACTGCTGATACACTGTATACAACTTGTGTAGATCCAGGCTCAGCCTCCTAATGGCGTCTTTGTGGAATGCCTCAATCCTTTCACACGGATGTGCCAAACATCCAAGATTATCCACTTTTTCGATTGAGTGCTTTCCTTTCGTTCATCAAAAAAGTAGACTGCTGATACAGTACAGATTCCATCGTAGGTGGAAGCAATTGAAGTGCCACCAGTATTACTGCAAATAACCCAGTCAGAAATGAAAGGGCTTGCTAGACCTGGCAAACTTCTAAGTTCCAGTTACAGAACTTGGTGTAGGACATTTCAAAAACGTTCCTTTATAGTCTCCTGAAATGATATCCAAACGACACGGTGTAGAGAGTCCCAACAAGCCATTGCATGTCTAATAAAGTGCTACTTAGTGCAACCCTTTAATTTGCCAGAATATCCAGATTGTCAGTCCTGCCTGGCTCTCCAAGACCATCTTTGTTAAGATGGTGGCTGTTGCATACAAGATAGCATTTTGGTGCCTGACTTTGAAGACCTCTTTGCCCCCCACACCCATAAGGTTTCTTCCAAATCTTTCAGCAAGAAAGGGTTATTCTTCCACTTTTAAACTTGGTCAATATTTTTTGTAGTGAACGCTTCATCTCTGTTTGAATCTCTATCCTAAAATTAGGGATCGTGTCCTAGAAGGTCCAACCTTTTTTAGATAAGGTCCTTTTAGTTTATGAAAGGAGTACAGGTAAAGGAAATATGGCTCATCAGTCATCGTTCCAAGAAAATACCTAGTCACCATGGTTGACCTTCAGGTTGTCCTTCAGACTAAGCCCCTATTGGGGCTCGGCTGCCCATGGCATTTGAGACACAAGACTGTTGGGTTCAGAACCTCTCAGGTGACCTGCTTGGTACTGCTTTGCTTACTCCTCTTGGTTATCAGGATGTTTAGTTTGGCCTTGTGACCTGCAAAGTAGACTAATAGCCATTTTGTTTTTGGTTCTCCAGAAGGGTTAGGGTTATCCAGAAAATGTCCAACCTGGAAAAGTAGGTCTTTGCTTTATGCAGGCTTGTGAAGTTCTTTGATAAAGAATAGTCTATTTGGAAGTGACTGTTAATTAGGACTCGGAGCCTTGACCAACAAACACGGGTGGGTTTTTCTATTTTCTAACTAGTCTTCTGTCCTCCACAGCAGGACGAGAGGCCCCCATTGACCTCGTTACTTTCAAAGTCTTCTGCCCCCGCCGTCGTGTCCTCCACCGACATGCTACACAGCAAACTCTCCCAACTGCGAGAGTCACGGGAACAATTTCAGCATGTCGACCTCGACTCCAACCAGACCTACCCTAGCACAACCACCTCATCCTCCGCCTCTTCAACAAACATCGACGACTTGAAAAAGAGACTGGAAAGGATAAAAAGTAGCCGGAAATAATAGCTTGCTAATAATATCTGGCTGTTGTCCTATTATTACTCAAGGCCCCGTATAGGAATCCTATTGCCCGCAGAGTGGCTGTTATCTAGGCCTAACTTCTTCTATGTAACATAATGTGCAATTGTTTAGTCTGGAGGAGGGACAACAACATATTTACTGTGGCTGAGCTTTTTTTCTTTTTTTGTACATACATTGCTGTTCTAACTCCCTAGGTGTTTTAGTGTACAGAATTGTCTGTCATTTCCGCTTCCCTTCCTACAATCTGAAATTCTTTTTTTTTTTTTTCTTCTTTTGTCTGGTTTTAATTGTTCTTTCCCCTGGCTCTTATATTTGTAACTCTGGCTGTTTAACATGCTTTTAATTTAACATAAAGCAGTGGATTGCTGATTCTGTATGGAATCGTACGGCATGGCATGAAGACTTTTTTTGTAAATAAAGTTTAAAATACTGTGTAAATGGTGCGGGACAGTTTTTTGTTTTGGGTATTTCACCGTTGAGCCCATGTTCCTTTTCACGTAAACTGACAGTTACAGTTAAGTGACAGTTATAGTTTGTGTTGCATTTGGAAGTATTGTGTGAATATCTGCTAAAGCTCTCCTGTAAAGGTGGCCATATACGTTACAATTAGGAAAAGAAAGATATTTCCAGGAAAGATCTTTCATTTTAATATACATGTATAGCGCTGAATAGTCGGCTATACAGAGAGAAACAATAGAATTCTACGATTCAGAACAAACAATGGCCGATGTTCTAGAGCAGGGATCCCCAACCTTTTAAAGCCATGAGCAACATTTGGAAGTAAAAGGAGTTGGGGAGCAACACTAGCATGAAACATTTTCTTGGGTGTCAAAGTGCTGTGATTGGCCATTTGGTAGCTCCTATGTGGATTGTCAACCTACATTGAAGCCGTGGCGGAACTGCAGGGGGTGCGAGCGGGCCAGGGCCCGCACCCCCTCAGGTCCCCCTGGCAGCTCACACTCCACTGACAAATGCGGCCGAACGGCGGGGGCAGGGTCCGGCTGCGCGCCATGCACCAGGGCCTGCCCCCTCAAGTGACGCTACTGAATAGAGTCTCTGTTTCGCAGAACACCTGGTTTTTATACAATCAAAACTTGTCTTCAAGCCCGGAATTCCAAAAAAAAAGCTGCTTTGAGGCCACTGGGGGCAACATCCAAGGGGTTGGAGAGCAACATGTTACTCACGAGCTACTGGTTTGGAATCACTGTTTTAGTGCCTTCAAAGGCTCGAGATCAAAGTTTTCTGGCCAGCCCAATCGACGAGTCTTCTGATAATATCGGTTGGCTCGTTTCCCAACATACAATTATTTGTACTGGCCACTGAGCTTAAAGGGATTCTGTCATGTGCTTTCAGAAAGAGCCAACACTTTAGGATGGAACTGCTTTCTGGTAGGCTGTTGTTTCTCCTACTCAATGTAACTGAATGTGTCTCAGTGGGACCTGGACTTTACTATTGAGTGCTGTTCTTAGATCTACCAGGGAGCTGTTATCTGGTTACCATTCCATTGTTCTGCTGGGGGGAAGGGAGGGGGTGTTATCACCCCAACTTGCTGTACAGCAGTAAAGAGTGACTGAAGTTTATCAGAGCACAAGTCACATTACTGAGGGCACCTGGGAAACTGACAATATGTCTAGCAACATATCAGATTTCAAAATGAAATATAACAAAAACCGTTTGCTCTTTTGAGAAATGGATTTCAGTGCAGAATTCTGCTGGAGCAGCACTATTAACTGATGTAAAACCATTTTTTCCCATGACAGTATCGCTTTAAGCTGAATGTAATTTGCAGCTGGGTGCTGGCCCTCTCAATCACAAATTGAACACAAACATCTATATTAAACCTTTATTGAAATGCCATATTACCAAATAATAGATAGTTGTATATGTATGGTGTCTAGAGATGGATGTATGAGGAACCAGATGGAATGGGCGATTGGATTTTGGGGAACGAGGGATTCCTTACTGGCTTTTCCCAGGTCACGAGCTTCCAAACTTCTCTATAGTCTTCATAAGCCACTTCCTCAGACGATGCACGTGGACATAAAAGCCGTATTTGCCGTCGCGGTCGCAACCTTCCCCCCATGATACAATTCCCAGTTGGACCCAACGGCCTGTGTCTGGATCCTGTGGAAAGAGAACATCAGGTGTAATAAACAGGTTAACTCTGCATCTCTGAATCTTCTGTATTGAAAGAAAAACTCATTCTAAGCGACGTCCCAATACGGTACATTCATAGCACATTTTACATTTGTAAATGGAATTGCTATTGAAAGCGGCACCTGTCTGACACTTGTGAGTCTGACACTTGTGATTCTCTGAACTGCTTGTTCTGACTATTGAAATAATGTAGCAGAAGCCAGCTCTCCTCCAACCAAGACTCCATTTCCCACAATGCCTTGCTTGCCGATTTCTGCTACATTCTTCAGGTATGGTCAGATTCCTGAGCTGCTGTGTATCTTGTCCCTGAGTTATTCTGTAGATCCCCTGGGTCTAAACTCTGCCTGTTTTACTGGACTTTGTCTTTGTTTGCTGCCCGCCTTGATAACGGGCCTGTTATTGGACTCTGGCTCTTTGTGTCACCTGCCCTGACTTTTGCCTTGGTCTGTGTAATGGACTCGACAGTAGCTGCTATTCTTTAACACTAATCAGTCTGCTCATAGTCCTGTCTAACAGCTTTATCCAGCAAATGGGCTCTGTCTGCAACCAGATCATTTCTAACAGGCCCATTTCTGCTGAATTGTGCTTAGTACAGGGAATACCTATGCTGCTATAGTTTTATGGGATCTCTCTGTACAGACTATGAGCAAACTTAGGGACTGTTCCTGCTGAATTGTGTTTAGTACAGGGGAATACCTATGCTGCCATAGTTTTATGGGATCTCTCTGTACAGACTATGAGCAAACTTAGGGGACTGTTCCTGCTGAATTGTGCTTAGTACAGAGGAATACCTATGCTGCTATAGTTTTATGGGATCTCTCTGTACAGACTATGAGCAAACTTAGGGGACTGTTCCTGCTGAATTGTGCTTAGTACAGGGAATACCTATGCTGCCATAGTTTTATGGGATCTCTCTGTACAGACTATGAGCAAACTTAGGGGACTGTTCCTGCTGAATTGTGCTTAGTACAGAGGAATACCTATGCTGCTATAGTTTTATGGGATCTCTCTGTACAGACTATGAGCAAACTTAGGGGACTGTTCCTGCTGAATTGTGCTTAGTACAGGGAATACCTATGCTGCCATAGTTTTATGGGATCTCTGTACAGACTATGAGCAAACTTAGGGGACTGTTCCTGCTGAATTGTGCTTAGTACAGGGGAATACCTATGCTGCCATAGTTTTATGGGATCTCTCTGTACAGACTATGAGCAAACTTAGGGACTGTTCCTGCTGAATTGTGCTTAGTACAGGGAATACCTATGCTGCCATAGTTTTATGGGATCTCTCTGTACAGACTATGAGCAAACTTAGGGGACTGTTCCTGCTGAATTGTGCTTAGTACAGGGAATACCTATGCTGCCATAGTTTTATGGGATCTCTCTGTACAGACTATGAGCAAACTTAGGTGGCTGTTCCTGCAGAACTGTGCTTAGTACAAGGAAATATCTACAGTAGTTGTATAGAAGTGTACAGTTGTTCCTGCTGTGGTAAGGGGCATTTATGACCATTCTTGGCTGGATCCATGTCATACCAACCACTCCTGGGGCAGCAGAATGCTCTCTATAAGTTTCTAGCTTGGAAAGTATTTTCTTTAGACCAGTAAGAGAAGACTTTCACCCAGCAGTCAACAAGAGATCCCACTGACTGGGCCAGCGGGTAGCATTAACTGGTCATCTGTTTAGATGCAAACATCTTATTCGTTGCTATGGGTTACTGCTCCTGGGCAAACTTCATGCCTTTTATTACATATGGGGGAGACCTGTGTCATCTCTAATATCATTACCTTCATGACAAATGGACCTCCGCTATCTCCTTCACATGCATCTCCCCTCTTGCTGTCCTCCGGACTGTACCCTGTAAAAGGAATAGTTTCCAAGAAGATGCATCAATATCACCTCGTGAGCTGCTCTTTATTGAGGGTCCTAGAGTATCTTGCTACAATAAGTATGCCCACCCCGTTGCACCCACCTGCGCAGAACATGTTGTCTGTGATCTTGATCTTGGTGGAGGACTTGCAGGTTTCCTGATCCACAATGGGGAGGTTTATCTGCTGTAAGGCCTGTGGAAGGTTTTGTGCCCCAGCACTCCAGGTCTCTTGGAGATTCCCCCAACCTGTAACCCGGCCTTTGTACCCAGCTGCAAGGAGCCTACAGACAGTTGCAGAAGGTACATATTTTAGATATTGAAATCTCATGCACTTGGTTTCACAGTCTAAAGCCACATTGTCACATGAATTCAGTGCCTGGCATGGACATGTACACCAGTGCAAGACACAACACACCCAATGGCAGTAGAAGCGAATGAAAAGTCAACTGCCATAGCTGGGATCATCTCATGAAGAAGACCAATTGCAAAGTGTTTAGGTCACAACCCACTTTGGTGGTAAGATACAGTTGGGATGTCAAAACCAAGGCTCTTGTCTAAATTTGGACAATGGGGAGGTAAGTTTTTTGATTGACTTTCGTCCTACCTGTTTTGGCTTTTGAGGGATGGGAAAAAGTTGTGCTCTACAAAGTTTAGTTTAGCTGAACTACAGAGCATTTTCCCTAAAAATATGGTGGGATATTTGGGTATAGTATGTAGACATAGACGGTTTATCTCCCAAAGGACCTGGTCATCTTCTTCCCAGCCCTCTTTATTCATATATGAGGAACAAGCCATGTTGAGTGGGAATTATCTCCAATCCATCTCCTTGTTTTCCAGACCTACCCATAACTCCAAGTTATTGTTAGAGGGGAACCTTTGAGTAATATTTAACCATATTCCTTACTTGACCACAGCGTCCTTGGTGGGTAGGCACACAGGGTGGATATAGTTGCTTAAGGCCACCGGTCGCTTGAGTTGGATAAGAGCAATGTCCCTGTCAAGGTTCTCCTTCCAGTTGTATTTGGGATGAACAATGATGCGTTCAAGCTGCGCTATCCTCTCTGTTGCTCTCTCATACCTGGATGTGAGATATATGTAAGTATATACAATAAAAGGAATGTTACCAGTTAATTATTCTTAGTCATTGCTGGACACCAGGTTCTACAACTGAGTGCTATAATCATCATTAGTGTAGACCAAGGTTCCCCAACCTTTTTTTTACCCATGAGCCACAGTCAAATGTGAAAGAAGTTGGAGAGCAATATAAGCGTGTCAAACGGTTCCTGGGGGTGCCAAATAAGGGCTGTGATTGGCTATTGGTAGCCCCTATATAAACAAGCAACCCGGTTGGCAGTAAACTTAGTTTTTATACAACCAAAACTTGCCTTAAAGCCTGGAATTTAAAAATAAGCACCTGCTTTAAGGCCACTGGGAGCAACATGCAATGGGTTGGTGAGCAGCATGTTACTCACGAGCTACTGGTTGGGGATCACTGGTAGAGGCTCGCTAATATAGCAATAAATGATGTACTTACTTTGTGCGGTAGTGTTTACCAATCCGCACCAGGATGTCATCAGTGGTGTAATTCTTATCCCAGGGGGGATAGAAGATGCAGTGGGCGGCAGTCAGCACCCAGCGATCACTCAACAAACTGGCCCCACAGAGCAGCTCTTGAGGGCTTTTCTTAAACAGCATTACCTGCCTATGTACAAGATGACATTTATCATGATTGTAAGTCACATTAGGTCACCTTAACCTTCCACAACCACAATCTACCACTGTATACCTGCCACTATTAAGAATATGGAAGTTTTAGGCCATGACCACAGTCTGGAATCATCATGTCCAGTGACCCCCCGGGCTAGGGTTGCCACCTGAACCAGACATTGCACTTTTTACATGGGCTTCTATGTCATAGAGCCATCCCCTGATGTGCACCTCTAAACATCATCCCAGACCATTGTCATCTTCTCTGACCCTGACATCACCTATCCCACCATCCAGACCTTCCACCAGCCAAAGATGGCAACCCTAGCCTAGACATATCCCCAATTTACTTGGAATACCCCCCACTTTGAAACACATATTTAGATATCGGTGGCAAAGAGAGAACACCACTCCTGGTGGCATTACCATGGTGCACTGCCCGGCTCGGCGTTTTCACCCTTAACGATCCGGCCCTGCATATAGGACTCCATCAGCTCCTTTTCACCTTTATCCTCCACGGACTTCTGCTCAAAGAGGGGCCTCAGGCCGCAAACTGGAAACAGAAAAGGTCCTTTAATACTTGGTGCGACACACAAAAGGTTACAGGATCCAATCATGTAGCTTTGGCTAGCAACATAATGTCGTGATCTAAGAAAAGATGTTTATATATCATAATGGAGTCTTCTAGATATAGATTTAGCAGGGGAAAACCCTGTTTGCTCAAACACATCCTAAATCAACGCCCGTATAGGTATTCCTCTGCATAAAACACAAGTTTCAGTTCATAAAATCCGATTTCCTCACCTGCCTCTCCGGACCCAAAGGTCTTCTCATCAAAGAAGGTCTGGTGCTCTTCAGTAGTCGTGCGCCCAGCAGGATTGTTTAGAATATCTTCATCTATGGGACTGTCTGCCAGAGTGAAGGAAAGGCCAGTTACCCAACAGATCAGTATAGAGCAGTTTTTGTATTTCTTGAACTCAACAAGGACATAACCCTTTGATAGAAGTATTGCTCCAATCATAACATACAACTCGTTACATTCTCCACCATATTTGAAGAGTAAAAGTATTTTGGAAGTAGTTTCTCGAGTTCTTCTGGCTCAGTGGTGCACCTAATTCAAAAGGGTCCTCCAATGATAATCTTGACTCAGATCTCTGTTCTTTCTTCATACAATAATGTTGTTGGCCTTATGCATATCTCTCCTAGTTCAGAACATCTAAACAGAGTTATTCCCACCTTCTGATGTTTCAATACAGTGTATTATCCATAACCCAAACCTCATTAGGAGAGAGGAGCAAAATTAACCTCATTGGAAAATCTTCTTGACCCTTGGGAGTCTAAGACTACGAGGGGCAAATGATAGATTTATATCATAGGTTAAAGAGAATGTAAAGGTTTTGAATAGTGTTTAGTGTTCTACTGCTCTCCTAAGTAAAGAGAATGCTCCAATGAGAATCTTCCCAACCAAGTCTACATCTGTTATGTTGGTTCAATCCAACACAGGTTCAGAGGTGTCAAAGTGTAAAAATGATCGTGTATTTTGCACTTTCCCTCTCCCTCCTCAGTAAATTACCCCTAATAAACAATATAGGTAATGGCTAGAGGTTTTTAGGAGAAAACATGGAGGAACACAATGTGTTTCCAGTTTGTGCAAAAAGATGCAACAATTCAATGAGGGGTTCCTTGTCATTTAAAGCCAGATATTGTAGGAAAAGGGGAACATGAATTGTCTCCATTTTCTCAGAAAAGGTAGTCCAACATATGGGCTACTGATGACTGATGACAGAATATTGCACAATAAAACCATTTTTTATGAGATTTCCAGAACCAGAAGCCCAACTAAAATGCAAAGGGATTCTCCAATGAGCATCCCAGCTGCTCAGTGTTAGTCTGGCTCCATGTTTTAGGGTCCTGCAAACCTCTTAATGTTTCATTCCAGTGTCATATCACGGAGCCAAAATTACCCAATAAACTCAACAAGATGGCTGACATAGCACTTGGCTGGTGCGCAGAATTCTGTCACAGGACAGGAAATTTTTCAGCCCAAACACACTCAGCCTGTGACAGTCTACAAAGCCTTACCGCAGTAGTTCACGTTGCAATAGTCGTAGGTCATGTTGGGGTGGGACACAAAGCACCACAATCCCTCCCCGTCATTGTCCGGGTTCCGGCAATAATTTTCCTGCAGTTTGATTTCTGGCATAAAGTCTTTGCGGCTGAACTTCTGGACACTTGGGGAATCCCAGGGCAAACAGGGAAGGCCGGAGATGGTCTTTGCCAGTTTCCCTTCATAATTTAATCCAAAATCTGTCTCACACGGTTCCATTTTCACAGGCTGATCCTGTTTAATGAGCAGAGGTTCCACTGTGGTTCTGTTTGTGCCTGTAGGGAAAGGAATCATTATTAGGGCACAAGGAACAGCCCAGGAAATGGGTGGCAACGCACACCTACTTAATCCTTGCCCAAATGTTACCTGATCTTAACCACCAGTATAGTCCAACAGATAAAATAAATAAAAAAGGACTAAAAGCTACTGTATTTGGGAAATTGGGAAAGTGACAAACGTACCACACACAGATATGACACACTCCTCCCATTGCTTCTGAGGGTCTGTCGTGTAACACCATGGACCTGTCGGGTTGTTATTTGGATTGCGGCAATAGTTTTTAGCCAAACTTGGGTTAATGTCAGGGCTGAACCTAAAAAATGAAACAGGCAGAAAGTGATCCAATAGATTTCCTCTGCATATTAATATGCATAGCTCTCATGGGTGGACACGACCTGTTACCCAAACCCAAATCTGCATTTGTAACATCACAAATAACAAGCTACTCAAGCTTACATGTCTTTGGGAAGGGACTGCAGCTGTGGGATAGCAGGTATAGTAGGGAGAGATGGTGCCTATAGTAACAGTGGATAATAGTCTCTGGGAAGGGAGTGTGACTGTGGGATAGCAGGTATAGTAGGGAGAGATGGTGTCTATAGTAACAGTGGATAATAGTCTCTGGGAAGGGAGTGTGACTGTGGGATAGCAGGTATAGTAGGGGGAGATGGTGTCTATAGTACAGTGGATAATAGTCTCTGGGAAGGGAGTGTGACTGGTGGATACAGTATAGTAGGGAGAGATGGTGTCTTATAGTAACAGTGATAATAGTCCTCTGGGAAGGGAGTGTGACTGTGGGATAGCCAGTATAGTAGGGAGAGATGGTGTCTATAGTAACAGTGGATAATAGTCTCTGGGAAGGGAGTGTGACTGTGGGATAGCAGGTATAGTAGGGGGAGATGGTGTCTATAGTACAGTGGATAATAGTCTCTGGGAAGGAGTGTGACTGTGGGATAGCAGGTATAGTAGGAGAGATGGTGTCTATAGTAACAGTGGATAATAGTCTCTGGGAAGGGAGTGTGACTGTGGGGATAGCAGGTATAGTAAGGGAGAGATGGTGCCTATAGTAAACAGTGGATAATAGTCTCTGGGAAGGGAGTGTGACTGTGGGATAGCAGGTATAGTAGGGAGAGATGTGCCTATAGTAACAGTGGATAATAGTCTCTGGGAAGGGAGTGTGACTGTGGGATTAGCAGGTATAGTAGGGAGAGATGGTGCCTATAGTAACAGTGGATAATAGTCTCTGGGAAGGAGTGTGACTGTGGGATAGCAGAGTATAGTAGGGGAGAGATGGTGCCTATAGTAACAGTGGATAATAGTCTCTGGGAAGGGAGTGTGACTGTGGGATAGCAGGTATAGTAGGGAGAGATGGTGCCTATAGTAACAGTGGATAATAGTCTCTGGGAAGGGAGTGTGACTGTGGGTATAGCAGGTATAGTAGGGAGAGATTGGTGCCTATAGTAACAGTGGATAATAGTCTCTGGGGAAGGGAGTGTGACTGTGGATAGCAGGTATAGTAGGGAGAGATGTGTCTATAGTAACAGTGGATAATAGACTCTGGGAAAGGGAGTGTGACTGTGGGATAGCAGGTATAGTAGGGAGAGATGGTGCCTATAGTAACAGTGGATAATAGTCTCTGGGAAGGGAGTGTGACTGTGGGATAGCAGTATAGTAGGGAGAGATGGTGCCTATAGTAACAGTGGATAATAGTCTCTGGGAAGGGAGTGTGACTGTGGGATAGCAAGTATAGTAGGGAGAGATGGTGCCTATAGTAACAGTGGATAATAGTCTCTGGGAAGGGAGTGAGACTGTGGGATAGCAGGTATAGTAGGGAGAGATGGTGCCTATAGTAACAGTGGATAATAGTCTCTGGGAAGGGAGTGTGACTGTGGGATAGCAGGTATAGTAGGGAGAGATGGTGCCTATAGTAACAGTGGGATAATAGTCTCTGGGAAGGGAGTGTGACTGTGGGATAGCAGGTATAGTAGGGAGAGATGGTGTCTATAGTAACAGTGGATAATAGTCTCTGGGAAGGGAGTGTGACTGTGGGATAGCAGGTATAGTAGGGAGAGATGGTGCCTATAGTAACAGTGGATAATAGTCTCTGGGAAGGGAGTGTGACTGTGGGATAGCAGGTATAGTAGGGAGAGATGTTGTCTATAGTAACAGTGGATAATAGTCTCTGGGAAGGGAGTTGCTGTGGGATAGCAGGTATAGTAGGGAGAGATGGTGTCTATAGTAACAGTGGATAATAGTCTCTGGGAAGGGAGTGTGACTGTGGGATAGCAGGTATAGTAGGGAGAGATGGTGTCTATAGTAACAGTGGGATAATAGTCTCTGGGAAGGGAGTGTGACTGTGGGATAGCAGGTATAGTAGGGAGAGATGTTGTCTATAGTAACAGTGGGGATGACAGGATACCACCATGACAACAGTAGGGACAACACTTTGATGCCCAACCAGAACATACTCTGAACCTTGGCCAGTAACACCCAAATATATCAGTAAAGATAAAACGTTGGTTGTACAATGTAGTTCAGACACTGCAGGTCACAAACTCACTTGGTCTTGTGTGGGTAGTTACTTATCCAGTACTGACATTCTTTGCCAGACCTTGTGACACTGACATTCCCTCTATAATGGGTTCCGGTTCCTTCAGCACATGTACTTGTTCCTAGTAATCAATTAAAAGCCCAGTCAGAACAAAGCCTGTATGTTATAGAATGGCCAGTTCTAAGCAACTTTTCAATTGATCTTCATTAGTTATTTTTTTACAGTTTTTTTTTTAATTATCACCCTTCTTCATCTAACTCTTTCCAGCTTTCAAATGGGGGTCGCTGACCCCATCTAAAAAAACTGCTGTGTAAGGCTACAAATGTATTGCTACTTTTTATTACTCCTCTTTCTATTCAGGCCTCTACTATTCATATTCCAGTCTCTTATTCAAATCAATGCATGGTTGCTAGGGTAATTTGGATCCTAGCAACCAGATGGCTGATATTGCAAACGGAAGAGCTGCTGAATAAAAAGCTAAATAACTCAAAAACCACAAATAATAAAAATGAAAACCAATTGCAAATTGTCTCAGAATATCTCTACATCATACTAATGTTAATTTAAAGGTGAACAACCCCTTTAAAAGGAGCATGTGGAAATGAGAGCCTAAGAACAGAGACAGAAGTAAATATATATATATATAATACACAATAACCTGTAAATAATATCCTTATAAACGGTGACTAGTGATGTCATCAGTTATAAATGGTAAGTAGAGATGTCATTTTTTTTCATGTGACTCCTAAAACGTGTGTATTACAATAAATAAAGTACCCCTTGTTGGAAAATATAAGGATATTAGAAGTAACCTCGGAGTTCCATGACCTACAGGACTCGTGCTTTTATATGGTCATGAAACTCCTCTGTGGCTTATAATATCCTTATAATACACAAAACACAAAAGCCATGAATATCCTGTAAATTATATCCTTATAAACGGTGAGTTCTGATGTCATCAGTTATAAACGGTGACTAGTGATGTCATTTCTGTCACATGACTCACTAAAATGTGTGTATTATAATAAATAAAGTACCCCCAGTTGTAAAATATGAGGATATTAGAAGTTACCTCGGAGTTCCATGACCTGTATAAAAACACTCGGCCTTCGGCCTCGTACTTTTATATGGTCATGAAACTCCTTGGTAACTAATAATATCCTTATATTTTACAAGAGGGGGTACTTTATTCACTATATATTTAACAATAGGGGGTACTTTATTCACTATATATAAAAGACAAGGCAAAGTGCGACATACCTTTTAAGCAGTCTTCCCGAGCATCTCTGGATTTCTTCTCTGGTTCACAATCTGTGGGAGAGTTCAATGCAATTAATAAATGCAGAAAGTTGCATGGCCTTTATATTTTGCCACAATGCTTGCATCTGCAGACATGGCAGCTCCATGAATACTATTTCCTAGAAATACTGTATATTAGACAATAGTGAAGCATATTTCTATTCTACATGAACTTTTCCCCTTAACCAGAAGTGATGTCACATGCTCCTATGATGTCACATGCTCGTATGCCATCACTAAATGCTTACTGCGCATTTGCAGCATTTAAAGGGAACCTACAAAACATTGGGAGAATCTGGTAGGATGATGGGAGACTTTGGGGCCCAAAATCAGGTGACTGTCAGTTTGACAGCTCTGCAACAAGCCTTTAAGTGGAGCGGGGGTGGGGGGTCTGTGATGTAACGACACAAAGCCATGACATAACAGTGGTGAGTTGTGGCCCATGGCAGACAATTGCTGAGTAAGCAGGGTTACAGAGGGGTCTGAATAAGAGATTACAAATGTCCAGGCAGTACATCGCCAGTAAATTTGTAATACTGGACCCATTTAATTGGTATATTACTGGCTAGGTCGGGGGGTGCCAGAGGAAACCCTTACAAGCATGAGAATAACATACAAACCCTATGTAGAAAGTGCCCTGTCTGGAACCAAACCCAAGACTCATCCCCTGCAAGACTAAAGAATGACAATTATTTCAAGGGGAAATATTCCCACCCATACAACTTCATGTAAAATTACCCAGCGTCCTCTTCTTCTTCTTCTGCTTTTTGCTTTACATGTGTTCATCTTTCCGCTTTCATAATATTAGCAGTTTTACACCTGTAACCTTCTGCATTTGTAAAAGAAGCACAACGTGACAACTAAGGGGAAAAAACAAAATACCTGTACAGGATCCGTTATCCAGAAACCCATTATCCAGAAAGCATCCGAATTATGGAAAGGCTGTCTCCAATAGACTGTATATTATCCAAATAATCCAAATTTTTTAAAAATGATTTCCTTTTTCTCTGTTGTATTAAAACATTTGTACTTGATCCCAACTAAGATATAATTAATCCTTATTGGAGGCAAAACCAGCCTATTGGGTTTATTAAATGTTTATATGGTTTTCTAGTAGATTTAAGGTCTGAAGATCCAAATTACAGGAAGATCCGTTATCCGGAAACCCCGAGGTCCCGAGCATTCTGGATAACAGGTCCAATACCAGTACTTTTATTTTCAAAAGTGCTTAGTTCATTATAGGAAAAAAATCCCACACTCATGAATACATTTTATTTCTTTAAGGCTTAAAGGGACAATACATCTTATTTATAGGATTTGTATTCACTTTGTTTTTCTACAAATCATTAGTAGGGCATTGGCATTCTACACCTTATACCACATGGCAACTGTGAGAACAAGTGGTAATGTACAATGCCAGTCCCTCTACTGCATTCCCCTGTGCTCTGGTATATTGCTATCACCTCCCTACTACTGACCTCTGAACTGTGAGGAAATCAACAAACAGAAGCGGGAAACCAACACAGAGGGAGATTGGAAAAGATTCAAATGAACTCACCTTTGTATTTGGTCCAAAAGCTATTCTGCAATAGGTAGAAATGATTTATCAGTAGCAACCAACATGTATCCATGTAAACACCACCAACATTCATATATAATGTGTACAGCGTAGAATGGGAGACATGAAGGTTACTGTATTTGATAGTTGCAAGGGAAGAGATAGGAGGTGGAATAGAGAAGCAAAAGACAAGTTTGAGAGTTTTGTACCTTGTATAGTAGCAGTGCCTATAGTAACAGTGGATAATAGTCTCTGGGAAGGGAGTGTGACTGTGGGATAGCAGGTATAGTAGGGAGAGATGGTGCCTATAGTAACAGTGGGATAATAGTCTCTGGGAAGGGAGTGTGACTGTGGGATAGCAGGTATAGTAGGGAGAGATGGTGTCTATAGTAACAGTGGATAATAGTCTCTGGGAAGGGAGTGTGACTGTGGGATAGCAGGTATAGTAGGGAGAGATGGTGCCTATAGTAACAGTGGATAATAGTCTCTGGGAAGGGAGTGTGACTGTGGGATAGCAGGTATAGTAGGGAGAGATGGTGCCTATAGTAACAGTGGATAATAGTCTCTGGGAAGGGAGTGTGACTGTGGGATAGCAGGTATAGTAGTGAGAGATGGTGTCTATAGTAACAGTGGATAATAGTCTCTAGGAAGGGAGTGTGACTGTGGGATAGCAGGTATAGTAGTGAGAGATGGTGACTGTGGGATAGCAGGTATAGTAGGGAGAGATGGTGCCTATAGTAATAGCAGGTATAGTAGGGAGAGATGGTGACTGTGGGATAGCAGGTATAGTAGGGAGAGATGGTGCCTATAGTAACAGTGGATAATAGTCTCTGGGAAGGGAGTGTGACTGTGGGATAGCAGGTATAGTAGGGAGAGATGGTGCCTATAGTAACAGTGGATAATAGTCTCTGGGAAGGGAGTGTGACTGTGGGATAGCAGGTATAGTAGTGAGAGATGGTGCCTATAGTAACAGTGGATAATAGTCTCTGGGAAGGGAGTGTGACTGTGGGATAGCAGGTATAGTAGGGAGAGATGGTGCCTATAGTAACAGTGGATAATAGTCTCTAGGAAGGGAGTGTGACTGTGGGATAGCAGGTATAGTAGTGAGAGATGGTGACTGTGGGATAGCAGGTATAGTAGGGAGAGATGGTGCCTATAGTAATAGCAGGTATAGTAGGGAGAGATGGTGACTGTGGGATAGCAGGTATAGTAGGGAGAGATGGTGCCTATAGTAACAGTGGATAATAGTCTCTGGGAAGGGAGTGTGACTGTGGGATAGTAGGTATAGTAGGGAGAGATGGTGCCTATAGTAACAGTGGATAATAGTCTCTGGGAAGGGAGTGTGACTGTGGGATAGCAGGTATAGTAGGGAGAGATGGTGCCTATAGTAACAGTGGGATAATAGTCTCTGGGAAGGGAGTGTGACTGTGGGATAGCAGGTATAGTAGGGAGAGATGGTGCCTATAGTAACAGTGGATAATAGTCTCTGGGAAGGGAGTGTGGCTGTGGGATAGCAGGTATAGTAGGGAGAGATGGTGTCTATAGTAACAGTGGATAATAGTCTCTGGGAAGGGAGTGTGACTGTGGGATAGCAGGTATAGTAGGGAGAGATGGTGCCTATAGTAACAGTGGATAATAGTCTCTGGGAAGGGAGTGTGACTGTGGGATAGCAGGTATAGTAGGGAGAGATGGTGCCTATAGTAACAGTGGGATAGCACAGGTGGGTACAGGTAGGAGATACAGTAGCAGTAGGAATAACACGGGGGAGTGTCGTCAGCCAAAGCATCAAATACCGTTTCAACTGTAGACTCTTTTATCTCTCGGAGCTCCTCGTAGCTACAGATCTCTTCAATGCATTCCCGTTCAAAGTTCCCCTGCCGAAATTCTTCAAAGCCACTGTTGGCTCTGCGGGAGCGTTTCAGTACAGTCATGGCCTCCTTGCTGTTCAGGAAAACTAACAGAAATGTCAAAACATACTATTGAGATTCTCAACCACACAAGTACAATATACCCCACATTCAAAAGAAAAATGCATGAACTGCCCCTTCCTTCACTCTGCTCTGTTCTCTGCCCTGCAGTTGCTCGCGCATTTTAATGCATCTTCCAGCTTGTTTGTAAAACTCACATTTCAAAATATTCAAGGTTGTGGTTTTTATTGATCAAAATTTTTTCAAAGGATGGATAAACTGGCACCTCAAATTTTAATAAAAGAGCCCAACACCTCAACGACCCTCCTACACATCAGTTCAACAAAGAACTTTCATCTTTGCACAAAGAAACAAGGAAAGAAATTCCCAATTTGCATTTGCAAAACAGGATCATGGGAAATAAATAACAGTTGCTTTGATCTCCATAAGATAAATGTGAAGACGCTGAATAATTAAGAACTATGCCATTTCTTTGAGAAATTTAAAAGCAGTATAGTATGGGATCTGTTATCTGGAGAGCTTGGCCTCAAAGAGGAAGCGTGAGATTGGATTCACCCTTGTCACTTCCTGTTGTCCCATGTCATTTCCTGTTGACCCAAGTCACTTCCTGTTGACCTATGACCTCTCACGTACTCAGCAGAGGGATTTGGAGAGAACCCATCACATTGGTCAACTATCTCTCCGTTTGGCCAGTTTTGAACAAAGACGAATTCAGGACAAAACGGGACAATTAAAAAAACGAGTCAGATACATAGGGGAACAGAGCGCCCGAAGTAGAGGTCTCCAGACCATGTGACAGTGACATCACTAAGCGCCATTAATTAAATACGTATACATTATACAGGTTTTGTTAGTATTGTAATCATTCCCTATCTATATATCATTGACATAATGGATCACAAATGGTATGGTCCATCATTCTATGCCCCAGTGGAATCTAAAGTCTAACACTCTAGGGCCAATGTCATCAAGAACCAGGATCTTCCAGGTTTTTCATCTGTGGGAGGAAGACCAGAAAAAAACTCAACTTCAACCCGATTTTATCCAGGAATGAAGAACATTTGCTGTGGACTCCAGCAACACACACACCAATAGGAGACCCACCCCCAACACCCCACAAAAAGCTGAACAGAAGAAGGACTACATATTGGACTATCTTCAACTACATTTTTTTCTTCCTCGTCTGTGGCCTCCATCCTCCTACACTACCAGGGATTCCTTCTCTATCTCCTACGTTGTCCCTGTAGGTTGTCTATATTTCAGTTTAGGTCTTTGTCTTAGAACAGGGCTGTTCTACTGGAGACCAATGGGCTCAATACAGCTCTCCAAGGACATTATTAGGGAACCCAGTCTGCCCATGGGCTTTATAAGTGTCTTTGTATAACAATACAGGTATGGTATCCATTATCCGGAAAGCTGTTATCCAAAATGCTTCGCATAACCAAATGCTGACTCCCATGGACTCCATTTTATCCAAAATTTTGAAAACAATTTCCTTTTTCTCTATAATAATAAAACAGTAGCTTGTACTTGATCCCAACTAAGATATAATTAATCCTTATCGGAAGCAGAACCAGCCTATTGGATTTATTTAATGTTTACATGATTTTCTAGTAGACTTTTGGTATGACGGTCCAAATTACAGAAAGATCCATTATCCGGAAAGCCCCAAGTCCTGAACATTCTGGATAACAGGTCCCAAACCTAAATTTAATTATATTTGGCCCTCAAACTGGTCTTCCATCAGCTTATGGGCTCATATCATGGACTGTTCAGTCTTGGAAGAGACCATATAAGGACAACAGCCCTTTTATCTATACATTCACATCCCACCACACAGATATTCCAAACAAAGAGCCTTATATCCCTATTTGTACGAATTAATAACAGAATACCACATTTTGTAGACCCTCCTAGAAACCAGTCCATTGGCCCAACCCCCCATAATGCTAGGGGTATAAGTCCCCATACGGTTCTGACGAGGAACTACAACTCCCAGCATGTCGAAAGGAAACTGGACATCCTTGGTTTAACCCCTGTCTGCTGCCTCATTCTCAGTTACCTGATTTCTCAGTAATTTCAAGCAATATCCCCCCAAACCTTCTTACCATTGTGACACTGGACTAGAGACAAGGTGGCTACCAGGAGGAGACCCCATATTAGATGGGCTCTTCGCTGCATAGTGAGGAGACAGGAGTCAGTGAGATGCACAGATTTAGCTGGAATGACCAGAGATGTCTGTCTGGGCTTGAGTCAGGGACACACGGACCCTCCTCTCCCACCCTCCCCCTTGCTGCTCTCCCCAACCATCCAACAAGTGGGGTCAGTGCTAGTTACACATTCACTAACAAACATTCAGTCCAAACAAAGGGCTAAATGCTCAGCACAGCAAAAGGCAAGATGTGACCATGTACCGACCCACCAGCACTGCACCTCCTATTTCTGATCTCCAAGCCCAGAACTGAGAGCCTCTAACTGCCCCCAGTACTGAGATCATACATAGACTGAATATATATCTATACAGAAAGGAACCAAGTATTGGAATAAGACATCATAATTGTGATTCCTAAGGACTGTTATACTGTAATTCCCAGCACTGTACTATTATACTGTAACTCCCAGCACTGTACTGTTATACTGTAACTCCCAGCACTGTACTGTTATACTGTAACTCCCAGCACTGTACTGTTATACTGTAACTCCCAGCACTGTACTGTTATACTGTAACTCCCAGCACTGTACTATTATACTGTAACTCCCAGCACTGTACTGTTATACTGTAACTCCCAGCACTGTACTGTTATACTGTAACTCCCAGCACTGCACTGTTATACTGTAACTCCCAGCACTGCACTGTTATATTGTAACTCCCAGCACTGTACTGTTATACTGTAACTCCCAGCACTGTACTGTTATATTGTAACTCCCAGCACAGTACTGTTTTACTGTAGCCTTGAGCACTGTACTGTTATACTGTAACTCCCAGCACTGTACAGTTACATTGTGATCTCTAGCACTGCCCTCTTATACTGTAACTCCCAGCACTGTTCTGTTATACTGTAACTCCCAGCACTGTACTGTTATACTGTAACTCCCAGCACTGTACTGTTATACTGTAACTCCCAGCACTGTACTGTTATACTGTAACTCCCAGCACTGTACTGTTATATTGTAACTCCCAGCACTGTACAGTTACATTGTGATCTCTAGCCCTGCCCTTTTATACTGTGATTCCCCTGCACTGCTCTGTTGTACTAAAACTCCCAGAACTGTATTGTTACATTAGGATTCCTGAGAAATGTTCTGTTATACTTAAAATCCCAGCACTGCACTGTTTATAAATCCACCAACATTGTCCCTAAATAAATTTCCATAGATTTTGTCATGCTCCATGCGTGTCAGAGTCAATATTTGTTTTGGGACAAGAGGGAACTGACATTCGGGACAAGGGTTCAAAGAGCAGGGTCAGAGCTAAGCCAGCGGGGAAAGCAGGGACGATGTTTATACACAGGTGGGACGATGTTTATACACAGGTCGGTGGGACGATGTTTATACACAGGTGGGACGATGTTTATACACAGGTGGGAGATACGGCTCTTACACTTCAGCCCAAGACAATTGCTAGGCAACAGCTTTCCCTATATTATATGAATAAGGAATCCTTGAGTTCTAATTGATATCATTATAGGTCCCAGATGTTTTAAACTACCTGTAGAGGTCTCAGGAAGAATTCTGGGAACTGTAGTTGGTCTTGCACTGGGTTGGGAAAGAATGGAGCAGCTTCCTGGTGTAACTCTCCTTCTAACCTTGATTGTTCTTTTTTTTATCACAGAAGGGAACCATCATCAGAGGGACAAGCGGCAGTGGTTGCTAAACCCACATTGGTGACCCCTTTGATGGCTCCCAGGGCCACCATCAGTAATTATGCAACCCAACACTACTAAGTTAGCCGAGCCTACCCCCAAAGAGCACCCCCATTATTAGCCCACTGGTCACTTGAGCCCCTGGGTGGTGGCCAACCTGATCCATCCCAGCTACTCCCTAGTCATGCCAAAACTCCACCTGTGATGCACCCAAACTCCACCAATACCCAACCTCAGACTAATGATCACTGGGCGCCCAGGGCTGGATTTAAAATTGGTGCACCCATCGTTTGCACAATGAGGATGATGTGGGTGGGAGATTCAAATGGATGTCAAGCTCTTCTATCATTTCTAGGGTTGCCACCTGGCCGGTATTTTACCGGCATGGTGGGTAAAAATGATGGTGGATACCAATGTTATTAATAGGGAAAACAGATAAAATATATAGGTAGGCCGGTATTTTTTTCCATAAAAGGTGGCAATCCTACCCATTTCCCTGAGCAGATGCAGCTAGGGTTGCCATCTTTTTTGTAAAAAAATACCGGCCTTCCTATATATTTTATCTGTTTTCCCTATTAATAACATTGGTATCCACCATCATTTTTACCGGCCAGGCCGGTGGTGGTAACCCTAGATGCGTCCAGTGGGTGGCATGTCGCCCGGCGACATATCCCTAATTTCCCCGAACTGCCTTCCCTGAAGTCGCTCGAAGTTGCCTCATGAGGAAACTTCGGCCGATTTCAGAAAACGAAGCGCTCCGAGTGCCATCCCGCCAGCGATTTACATTCTAGCTGGAGGGAAGATTAGTTGCCCTCTCCTCTTCTTCGGGGCAACTAATCTCCGCGAACTGCCTTCTCCGAAGTAGCCCGAAGTTGCCTCACGAGGAAACGAAGTGCTCCGTGTGCCATCCCACTGGTCGATTTACATTCTAGCTGTCGGGAAGGCAGATTCGGGGAGATTCGCCCGAAGCTGCCTCACGAGGAAACCGGGCGATTTCGGAAAACGAAACACTCCGAGTGCCAACCCGCCGGCGATTTACATTCTAGCTGGCGGGGTGGCAGTTCAGGGAGATTTGTCGCCGGGTGACTAATCTCCCCGAATCGCAGCATGTGTCTCTGCCCTAAATGTATAAAAAGATATAATTCGTCTGAAGCAAATAATCATTGGCAAGTAGAATTTTAGCAAAATGCTGCTCCCCCAGCCAGACCTCTGCATGGACTGTCCTACAGCTCTGTAAATATTTAGTGAGAACACAATGTTTTGTGCAAAGCGGCGTGGGAGGAAGTATTAACAATAATGTAAACATGGAGGAGAGTGTGCAGGTTTGGATACACAGCTACGTGCCTCCATGTAGGTCTGTTTCCCAATCTGTATCCAAAACCTGTTGTGCATACTTTGTACAATGTGATTTGTCCTGAAGAGATCAACCCATGGTCCGGCTGGACCGTGACCTGAATTTGGGGGAGGGGATGGTATCACTCCAACTTGCAGTACAGCAGTAAAGAGTGACTGAAGTTTATCAGAGCACAAGTCACATGACTGGGGCAGCTGAGAAACTGACAATATGTCTAGCCACATGTCAGATTTCAAAACTGAATATGAAAAAATCTGTTTGCTCATTTGAAAAATGGATTTCAGTGCAGAACTCTGCTGGAGCAGCACTATTAACTGATGAGTTAAAAAAACAAAAAAAAAAACATGTTTCCCCATGACAGTATCCCATTAAAGGGGTTGTTCACCTTTAAATTAACTTTTAGTATGATGTAGAGAGTGATATTCTGAGACAAGTTGCAGCAAGTTCAGCAGCTCTCCAGTTTGCATTTTCAACAGTTTGGTTGCTAGGGTCCACATTCCCCTAGCACCCATGCACTGATTTGAGAGACTGGAATATGAATAGGAGAGGCCTGAATGAAAGATGACTAAATAAACAGTAGCAATAACTATAAATATGTAGTTTTACAGAGCATTTGTTTTTATATAAGGTTGGTGACCCCCCATTTGAAAGCTGGGAAGAGTCAGAAGAAAAAGTCACATGACTGGGGGCACCCGGGAAACTGACAACATGTCTAGCCGCATTTCAGATTTCAGAATTAAATATATAAAAAAAAGTCTGTTTTCTCTTTTGAAAAAAAGTATTTCAGTGCAGAATTCTACTGGTGCAGCACTATTAACCATGACCGTATCCCTTTAACATACTTACCTTAACTAACGGGTGGCGTTATTTGGTGATGAGGGTTCCTGTTGAGAAGTAAAGGATAAGTTAAGTAAGTCACACATTGTTTGTAAACAGACTTGGGCACATGCAATGCACTTTCATGGCCTCTCACCTTAATTCCTGAGGATCCCCAAAATGAAGAGGAGGAAGGAGCGTCCCACACTGCAGCACCTTGTCCTCACACCACAGTCCCATACCTTCTGCTTGGGAAAGAGTGGGGCCCAAAGCCAAGCCAGGCGGGAGACTAAGCAATGTCTGCAACAGGGCATGTTGTGGGCCTGTCACATGGGGCGAGGAGGGAGATATATCCATTCAGCCTGCAGGGTTAGAAGCAGAGACAGTAGAATATCAACAAAATATCTGATGTAAGGGCAACAGTTTGGGGTCCAAGTAATTACAAGATGAAAAACTGAGAGTAGTCCATGGCCTGGGATTACAACAAGGAGCACCTTTTAATGCAAATCTGATATATTAAAGGAGAAGTAAACCCTAAAAATGAATATGGGTAAAAATGGCATATTTTATATTGTGAACTTATTGCACGAGGCTAAAGTTTCAGTTTGTCAATAGCAGCAATGATCCAGGACTTCAAACTTGTCACAGGGGGTCACCATCTTGGAAAGTGTCTGTGACACTCACATGCTCAGTGGGCTCTGATTGGCTGTTGAGAAGCTAAGCTTAGGGCTCGTCACTAATTATCCATCAGAAAATGAGCTTCCCTGGCTGTAATATAAGCTGATGCTACAGGTTTGATGATTATTAAATTCTGATGCTAATTGCACTGGTTTCTGTGCTGCCACGTAGTAATTATGTGTATTAATTACTAATCAGCCTTATATTGTGACATTTCTATTCTATGTGTACTGTATATTGTGAGTGGGTCCCTAAGCTCAGTAAGTGACAGCAGCACAGAGCATGTGCAGTGAATCAGCAGAAAAGAAGATGGGGAGCTACTGGGGCATCTTTGGAGACACAGATCTTTACTGCTAAAGGGCTGTGGTTGCCTTGGGCTGGTACAGAAGCACAAAACATAATGTACAACATTTCTACCTACTACTTTAGTTAGGCTTTAGTTCTCCTTTAATATCTTAATGGCAACTGCCTTAGTGTAAGACTGTGTGTGTCTTCCCTCTATGAACTACAACTGGATGCTGCGGTGTGAAAGCAGCCCAACGCACCTTACTATATTAGAAGTAAACGTTCCTCCATGTTTTTTAACCAGATGGCTTCTGCTGGGCTGTTTCACTAGTCAGAACCAGCAGTGCAGGGAATAGAAACTGCCCCAGATTCCGCTTTCAGTAGCAATGACACTCACAAATAGCCTTGAAAATATTTAATGGACGTTTATGGGAAAGTTATTTAGATGACATTGTTTTTCATTAGACAAAAGGCAGTTTGTGGGTATAGTTCCCCTTTAATTCCCTCTCAGAGTCCAATACCAATAAGCCATTGTGCTAAAGCGCCTGTGTTACACGATACTGCAGCCTTGTTGCAATGTTAGAATACACACCTATACACTATAGGGACTGACTCCCAGTCCCCAGCCTAACCAGTTGCACTGTAGCATCATAACAATACTATGCTCACAGTGCTGGCCAGGAAGGAAAGTGTACGGAAGCAAAGAGAAGAAAAGGACAGGGATTGGCTGAATAGTGGGGGCGGGACGAAACGTCAGAGGCTGCCAGCAAAGTACCGGATGTTGTGCATTTGCGGCCAAAGCTACGGGAATGGCCATTAATATTGAGGGCAGAAAGCGAAGAGGAGAAAAGGACAGGGATTGGCTGAATAGCGGAACGGAACGAAACGTCAGTGGCTGTCAGCAAAGTACCCGATGTTGTCCATTTGCGGCCAAACCTGGCCATTTATATTGAGGGCAGGAAGCGAAGAGAAAAGTACAGGGATTGGCTGAAATGTAGGGGCGGGACGAAATGTCATTGGTTGGCAGCTGAAATACCGGGTGCTGTGTCTTTGCTGGCAAAGTAACATCAATGGCCATTTATATTAAGGGCAGGTAAACAGGGAATCAGCTTAATCCAATAGAAATAGTTTATGTATGCCACAGACGCAATACTTAAAAAAACAGTGGCTGTTCCCATATGCAAGATAATTTGAATGAATTATATTGCTCCAACTGCCCAAACGCCCCATATACACTGTCATATTAAATCCTTCCCCATCTGCTGTATGTTTTGTATAACCAAGGCAAGTTTTGTATATTCATCTTTAATAAACTATTTCTATTGGATTTGTACTCGGATAAGTCTTGGAAAAGAACACTGGTGTGGAACGGAAGCCATGTTTGTATTCTATAAGTCTTGGAAAAGAACACTGGTGTGGAACGGAAGCCATGTTTGTATTTTAACCCCGACTCCACATTTAAAACGGGCACAGAATGACCAATACTACACTTCCGGTTTCCAAAAGGCGTTGCCAGGAAGTTGTGGTGAAAGTCCTCCTGACAGGAGAGGGGCGGGCAGAGTCGTCATGGCGACCGAGCTCCTCTTTCCTTTCCATACCCGGATATTTGTGAGTGTGTCTGCGCTGCTGGAGCGTCCGGGAGGAGCCGAGGAGAGAGAGAGAGCAGATCGGGTTCGCAGGTTTATACACTACTGAAGAGCTGAGGCCACAAACAGTCAGGTAGGTGGATGGGAGGTACTAAGAGGGTATTGTGAGACGTGACGTCACCTTTCTGCTGCCCAGGGCCAGGGGGCTGCTGGGAATTGTAGTTCTAAAAGCCTGGAGTCAGGGCAGAGTCGCTTATTCTTGCAGGAAACCGTATAAAGCACTGCTGGTGTTTAGCATTAAAATGGAGCTCTCACTATACAGGAGACTTTGTCTTTGTCAGTGTGTGACTAGAGTCTCTTAAATACCAGAGTCACTTGTGTGGTGATGTTACCTGATGGGGCTTAAAGGGACAGTAACTACAACAATAAAAGCTTTTTAAAGTAATTTAAATATAATGTACCGTGGCTGTGTGTTGGTAAAATGTATGTGTTTGCTTCAGAAACACTACTATAGTTTATATAAACAAGCTGCTGTGTAGCCATGGGGGCAGCCATTCAAGCACAGGATGCACAGTAGATAACAGATAAGTACTACTATAGTTTATATAAACAAGCTGCTGTGTAGCCATGGGGGCAGCCATTCAAGCACAGGATACACAGTAGATAACAGATAAGTACTACTATAGTTTATATAAACAAGCTGCTGTGTAGCCATGGGGGCAGCCATTCAAGCACAGGATACACAGTAGATAACAGATAAGTACTACTATAGTTTATATAAACAAGCTGCTGTGTAGCCATGGGGGCAGCCATTCAAGCACAGGATACACAGTAGATAACAGATAAGTACTACTATAGTTTATATAAACAAGCTGCTGTGTAGCCATGGGGGCAGCCATTCAAGCACAGGATACACAGTAGATAACAGATAAGTACTACTATAGTTTATATAAACAAGCTGCTGTGTAGCCATGGGGGCAGCCATTCAAGCTGAAACTTGAATCTTGAAACTCAAATGAATGGTTTTGCCTCCAATAAGGATTAATTATATCTTACTTGGGATCAAGTACAAGCTACTGTTTTATTATTACAGAGAAAAGGGAAATCAGTTTTAATCATTTGAATTATTTGATTAAAATGGATTCTACGGGAGATGGACTTCCCGTAATTCGGAGCTTTCTAGATAACAGATCCTATACCTGCCGTGACTGACACACAGTGGGTTGATATAACAGGGCAAAACCAAAAGAAGGGGACGCGGAGGGGGCAAACATATACAGTCGCTTGTTTTGTAGTCTCTGGGATGTGACAGTAGTGTAAAGTACAATCAATCAGTGTATGTTACACAGTGGTATGAGCAGTAGCATTAGTGTCACACTTTACTGTTGATTGAAAGCAGCCAGTGACTGCAATCAAAGAGCAATGCCCTAAAAGGAGTCAGAAGCCACCCATCTTAAACAAAATTCTATATATATTTATATAGGGAAACTCGAGACTGCTTACTTTCCCTTTAAAGGGATTGCTCACCTGTGAGTTAACTTTTAGTATGATGTAGAGAGGGATATTCTGATGCAATTTGCTATGGGTTTTCATTTTTTATTATTTGTGGTTTTTAAGTTATTTTGCTTTTTATTTAACGGCTCTCCAGTTTGCAATTTCAGCAATCCTGATTCTGTGGTTCATGGATTTCAATTAGAGACTGGAATATGAATATGAAAAGTTAGTGTAGAACGAAAAAAAACACAGACATATTAAACTTTTAAATCGCTAAGTTTTTATTAAGAAATAACTTACTGAATCTCCGCTTGCGCTCCTCTTCAGAAAAGGGGACACAGCGACGATCCATCGTGCGGCGCTCGATTTCTCCTCCCTGGCTATCTCCTATACGGAAAGTAGGGAGGAGTAATAGAGCGCAGCACGGTGGATCGCTGGATTGTTTTTACTGAAGAGGAGCGCAAGTGGAGTTTTGTTAAATTATTTCTTTATAAAGACTTAGCGATTTAAAAGTTTAAAGGGATACTGTCATGGGAAAAACCATTTTTTTTTCTAAATGAATCAGTTAATAGTGCTGCTCCAGCAGAATTCTGCACTGAAATCCATTTCTCAAAAGAGCAAACAGATGTTTTTAGATTCAATTTTGAAATCTGACATGGGGCTAGACATATTGTCAATTTCCCAGCTGCCCCAAGTCATGTGACTTGTGCTCTGATAAACTTCAGTCACTCTTTACTGCTGTACTGCAAGTTGGAGTGATATCACCCCCCTCCCTTTCCCCCCCCCCCAGCAGCCAAACAAAAGAACAATGGGAAGGTAACCAGATAACAGCTCCCTAACACAAGATAATAGCTGCCTGGTAGATCTAAGACAGGGATCAGGAACCTTGGCTCTCCAGCTGTTAAGGAACTACAAGTCCCACAATGCATTTGCCTTTAGACTCCTTCAAAAGGCTCCATTATTGCATTGTGGGACTTGTAGTTCCTTAACAGCTGGAGAGCCAAGGTTCCTGATCCCTGATCTAAGAACAACACTCAATAGTAAAAACCCAGGTCCCACTGAGACACATTCAGTTACATTGAGAAGGAAAAACAGCAGCCTGCCAGAAAGCATTTCTCTCCTAAAGTGCTGGCACAAGTCACATGACCAGGGGCAGCTGGGAAATAGCCCCATGTCAGATTTCAAAATTGAATATAAAAAAATCTGTTTGCTCTTTTGAGAAATGGATTTGAGTGCAGAATTCTGCTGGCGTAGCACTATTAACTGATGTGTTTTGAAAAAACATGTTTTCTGATGACAGGATCCCTGTTTTTTTTTTCGTTCTACACCAACAAATTTTTTAATGATGTTACTGGTCCTTTAAGGTTACCGGTATTGATGCAGATTGTACAGTGTTACCCCAGGGCGTGTCTCAGGTATCGTTTTGCTGTGGGCAAGGAATTTCGTTTAGAGACGAGTTGGAGATTTACTATCTTTTGCCTTCCATTATCGTGGGGCAGAGCTAAAGGTTGGGCGTGTAGCTGCGTGTTATCGTTCAACCTCAGCTGTTCTGTAGTGGTGAACTCTATGGAGTCGCGTGATAATCGTTCAGACACGGTTTGGCTGAGCACTAGGGAATATGTTTCTATGTTTATTTCCCTTTTTTTCTTTCTTACTTTCGACAGCCCTACAGAAATGTAGCCCAGTAGAATCGGCCGAATCCAAAATAGTGGATTCGGTGCATCTTTATCTCTAACCAAATTATATACTGTTTAGAAACGAGAATTTTCTTTCTGTTATACAGGTATGCGACCTGTTATCCAGAATGCTCCGGACCTGGGGTTTTCCAGATAACGGATCTTTCCGTAATTTGGATCTTCATACCTTAAAGCTACTAGAAAATCATGTAAACAGGAAATAAACCCAATAGGCTGGTTTTGCCTCCAATAAGGATTAATTATATCTTAGTTGGGATCAAGTACAAGTGACTGTTTTATTATTACACAGAAATAGGAAATACTTTTTTAAAAATTCGGATTATTTGGATAAAATGGATTCTATGGGAGACAGACTTTCTGCAATTCGGGGCTTTCTGGATAATGGGTTTTCGTTTTGGATAACAGATCCCATACCTGTACTTGAGATATTGTGCAAGAACTCTCAATAACAGTATTTCCTTTCTGTATCTGCTTTGAAACTATTCTTATTCTATCCCAAACTATGTTGTACACCTCTAGCGTTTGTTAAAATCCAATATAAAACTAGCAAAAAATAAAAGGAATATCCAGATTTTTGTGTGCAGATGGGATGCCGATGATTGCTACCCATTGGTTTATATAACACTGAGTGAGAGTGGTTGCGATTGGGAGTTGATGCCACAATCAGCCACTCCCACCTACACAAGATCCGCCCCTTACATGCCAATCACCACTGGCCCAGCCACAGTCATTTGTCTAGGATGGCATCTTTTGAAGGGCGGCCCTCAGGTGTTTATAGTGGCGCCCAAAATGCGTGGGCAACATTAAAGTAGAACTAAAGCCTAACTAAAGAAGTAGCTAGTACTGTTGTACATTATGTTTTGTGCTTCTGTACCAGCCCAAGGCAACCACAGCCCTTTAGCAGTAAAGATCTGTGTCTCCAAAGATGCCCCAGTAGCTCCCCATCTTCTTTTCTGCTGATTCACTGCACATGCTCTGTGCTGCTGTCACTTACTGAGCTTAGGGACCCACTCACAATATACAGTACACATAGAATAGAAATGTCACAATATAAGGCTGATTAGTAATTAATACACATAATTACTACATGGCAGCACAGAAACCAGTGCAATTAGCATCAGAATTTAATAATCAGCAAACCTGTAGCATCAGCTTATATTACAGCCAGGGAAGCTCATTTTCTGCTGGATAATTAGTGACGAGCCCTAAGCTTAGCTTCTCAACAGCCAATCAGAGCCCACTGAGCATGTGAGTGTCACAGACACTTTCCAAGATGGTGACCCCCTGTGACAAGTTTGAAGTCCTGGATCATTGCTGCTATTGACAAGCTCAAACTTTAGCCTCGTGCAATAAGTTCACTATATAAAATATGGCAGTTTAAAGGAGAAGGAAACCCAGTGGGCGCAAAAACCCTCCCCCCTCCCCTGTGTTGCTTCCCCTCCCTCCTCCCTACCCGTCCCGCTGGGCAAATGCCCCTAACTTGTTACTTACCCTTCTGCGCAGGTCCAGTCTACGGAGTTCACAGGCCCCATCTTCTTCCTGCTTTGACCGGTGTTTTGGCGCATGCGCAGTAGGAGCGTTTCGCCGGTACGGATCTACTGCGCATGCGCCAAAATTCACGAAGTTTTCCGATTTCGTGACTTTTGGCGCATGCGCAGTAGATCCGTATGCGCCGGTCAAAGCAGGAAGATCGCTTGGAAGAAGATGGCGTCAGTGAACTCCGTAGACTGGACCTGCGCAGAAGGGTAAGTAACAAGTTAGGGGCATTTGCCCCGGGTAGGCCAGGGGGGAGGAGGGAGGGGAAGCAACACAGGGGAGGGTTTTTGCGCCCACTGGGTTTCCTTCTCCTTTAAACCATATTCATTGTTAGGGTTTAGTTCTCCTTTAATTCTTTAGGATTAAGACCTTTTTCATAAACATATACTAAAGCTGCTTATCAGTCCGTGGCCCCCTATACCTCCCCCGTATATTATTTTCTATAACAACAACCCCCTGAATAAAGTCAAATCTAAATTCACTAACTGTCAGAATCCTGCTTTCACTGGTCTCCTGTTTCTTGGCCAAACACTGTCTGTTTGTGCAGTTCCGTTCCAGTAACTATGAATGAGTTGTTTTCTCCTGCTCCTCTGCATCAGTAACCGACTGTACGTTACAGCCCCCCTCCCATAATAAAGGGGCACATCAGGGAACGATTAATTGTCCATGAAGATGTAAAACGTAAGAAACATTAGAGCCGCACTAAAGAAATCCTCCTCCAATAAGCACTGGGGTCGGGAACTACAGTAGTGATGTGCGGGTCGGTTGGGGCGGCTGCAGAATCACGTTGTCGGGGCGAGGGAAGGTTTGGGTTGAGCGGTTCCTTCCTCACTCCACAGCCAAGTTGGTTTGGGGTCTAGAAAATCTACAGTAAAACCTTTTGTTGAAAACATCAGTGTTAAAGCCAAGTTATCCTTCTGTTCCGTTGCTATGGAAACAAGTTGCTCGCATTTAATCATTAAATGGTCCTAACTCAAACCCAGAACTCATTCTCCAAATCTGTTGTCTAGAAACCCATTATCCAGAAAGCTCCCAATTAAGGAAAGGCTGTCTCCCATAGACTCCATTTTATCCAAATAATCCAATTTTTTTTAAAATGATTTCTGTGTAATAATAAAACAGTCGCTTGTACTTGATCCCAACTAAGATATAATTAATCCTTATTAGAGGCAAAACCAGTTTATTTAATGTTTACTGGATTTTCTAGTAGACTAAAGGTATGAAGATCCAAATTACGGAAAGATCTATTATCTGAAAAACCCAAGGTCCGTGGGGTTCTGGAAAACAGGTCCGGAGCATTCTGGAAAACAGGTCCGGAGCATTCGGGATAACAGGTCCCATACCTGTATTTGATCCCAACTAAGATATAATTAATCCTTATTGGAAGCAAAATCAGCCTATTGGGTTTATTTAATGTTTAAATGATTTTCTAATAGACTAAAGGTATGAAGATCCAAATTACGGAAAGCTCCATTGTCTGAAAAACCCTAGGTCCGGGGGATTCTGAAAAACAGGTCCAGAGCATTCCGGATAACAGGTCCCATACCTGTACTTGATCCCAACTAAGATATAATCAATCCTTATTGGAAGCAAAATCAGCCTATTGGGTTTATTTCACATTTACGTCATTTTCTAGTAGACTTAATGTATCAAGAGCCAATTTACGGAAAGATCCATTATCTGAAAACCCCCAGGTCTCGAGCATTCTGGATAACAGGTCCTATACCTGTACTTGATCCCAACTAAGATATAATCAATCCTTATTGGAAGCAAAACCAGCCTTTTGGCTTGTTTAATATTTAAATAAAATTTTAATGATTTCAAATATGAAGATCCAAATTACAGAAAGATCCATTATCTGAAAAACCCTAGGTCCTGAGCATTCTGGAAAACAGGTCCCATACCTGTACTTGATCCCAATTAAGATATAATAAATCCTTATTGGATGCAAAACCAACCTATTGGCTTTATTTCATATTTAAATAAAATGTTAATGACAGGGGCGTAACTACAGAGGAAGCAGACCCTGCGGCTGCAGGGGGGCCCAGGAGGTACAGGGGGCCCCATGAGGCTCTTATTGATGAGCAATTTCAACATATATTGGTAAAACAGGACAAACACTGGATATGTTGGAGGCCCCAAAATTAATTTGCTGTAGGGCCCAGTAACATCTAGTTACGCCACTGCTTAATGATTTCAAATATGAAGATCCAAATAACAGAAAGATCCATTATCTGTAAAACCCCAGGTCCTGAGCATTTTTGATAACAGATCCCTTACATATTATAAGATACCGAGGAGTTTCATGACCATATAAAAACACGAGGCCGAAGGCAGAGTGTTTTTATACAGGTCATGGAACTCCGAGGTAACTTCTAATATCCTCATATTTTGCAATTGGGGTACTTTATTTATTATAATACACAAATTTCAATGAGTCATGTGACAGAAATGACATCAGAACTCACCGTTTATAACTGATGACATCAGAACTCACCGTTTATAAGGATATAATTTACAGGATATTCATGGCTTTTGTGTATTATATAGTGAATAAAGTACCCCCTCTTGTAAAATATAAGGATATTATAAGTTACCGAGGAGTTTCATGACCATATAAAAACACGAGGCCGAAGGCCGAGTGTTTTTATACAGGTCATGGAACTCCGAGGTTACTTCTAATATCCTCATATTTTACAACTGGGGGTACTTTATTTATTATAATACACAAATTTTAGTGAGTCATGTGACAGGAATTACATCACTACTCACCGCTTATAACTGATGACATCACTACTCACCGTTTATAAGGATATAATTTACAAGATATTCACGGCTTTTGTGTATTATATATACATACATACATACATACATATACACTCTGTACTGTTGCACAATGATTACTGATAATAGCAGCCCAATAGTGCACTCAACTGCCAACTGGCTCCTTCACCCCTTCCTTGTACCTGTGCCAGCCCCGGGCCCCTTGCCAACCCTTTGATAGGGATATCAGTGTATTAGCCCAGCTATACAGAGAAACGTTTGCAGGCCTTGCGGTGGGTGCCAGGCCCCTCTCAGATTCTATTTGGGCAACCCTTACGGACCGGCCGCCTCAATACCAATACCAATGATTAACCTGGATTTCAGAAGGAGCCCGTCTTGCATCTCGAGGCATTTATTAACCAGCAGGTTCCTCTTGTTTTTCCCAACATCAAGCCGATGAGTTTGTTTTTCTTGCTTCTTTAATTACAGTGTGACTTCATGGCAGCGTTTAAATTCAGCAGGGGGTTTCGGAAAACACACAGAAAATGTGCAGCTGCACCTTTGCATTTGTACAGTTGGAAACTAATTTGAATCTTCTTATCAAAGGAATTGTTCAGTGTAAAAATAAAAACTGGGTAAATAGATAGGCTGTGCAAAATAAAAAATGTTTCTAATATAGTTAGTTAGTCAAAAATGTAATGTATAAAGGCTGGAGTGACTGGATGTGTAACATAATAGCCAGAACACTACTTCCTGCTTTTCAGCTCTTTGGTTTCCACCGATTGGTGACCAGACAGTAACCAATCAGAGACTTGAGGGGCAGATATGGCATAACTGTTGCTTTTGAATCTGAGCTGAATGCTGAGGATCAATTGCAAATTTACTGAATAGTTATGTCCCATGTGTCCCCCCTTATAGTCACTGACTAACTCAGAGGTCGAGAGCTGAAAAGCAGGAAGTAGTGTTCTGGCTATTATGTTACACATCCAGTCACTCCAGCCTTTATACATTACATTTTTGACTAACTATATGAGAAACATTTTTTATTTTGCACAGCCTATTTATTTACCAGGTTTTTATTTTTACATTGAACTGTTCCTTTAAAGGGACGGAGACCCACCCTGAGTCGCTTTCCTTGCATTGATTTATTGTGCTGTACCCCCCAAATTCTGGCTAATACTTCTTCTCCTTACAGAGATCAGGATGGCGTCCGACCCCCTGTCCGACCTTAACGATGACTTGGATAAGGACGAAACCAACCAGCTGGACCAACTGAAACTGGCGTCTTTGGATGATAAAAACTGGCCCTCCGATGATGTGCAGGATTATCCGAATAACGGTAACACCTTCTCTTACAAACCAATTAGTCGTAGGTTAGTGGTTATTGCTAGTGATGGGCGAAGAAATTCGCCAGGCACTAATTCACGGCGCATTTCCTCGTTTGCCACATCGAAAATTCGGCGGCATGAAATCAACAGTTTTTGGACACCCATTGACTTTAACACCGGCGTCAAAATTGCCGCGAATTGATGCAGTTGTCAAAATTGCCGCGGGCGCCAAGATTCGAGTTTTACGAACAGGAGAAATTCGCCCATCACTAGTTATTGCACATAGGATTGATAATTACGTTTGTTTCAGAGAAATTATTTAGGAAAATCAATCACGGTCAGTCTATATTGAGCAATATGCGACTGGGATATTGCCCCAGTTCCGAAGGCACCACTTTACAAAAATAAGTCCAGATATTTAGATGCAATATTTGTAGACAAAAATGTATTTTTATGAATTTTATATATATATATTACATATGTAATACTGTTGTTTATAAAAGCTACGTGAAATCGGAATACGACCCCTGAAATGTTTGGCTGAAAAGATACAGTGCAATTAATGAAGTGGTTTGCCCTACTTATTTGATTGGTTTAAAACTAAGGTAGGAGGGGCTTTGTTGATTTGTGGACCATTTTTATTAAGATGATTTTATTATGTGAATTGAATAAAACTGGATTTTTTTTTTAATGGATTTTGAGCTACGGATATAATTTTTGTTAAGTACAATTAAGTTTGTTTGTCATTATTCAGCTAATTATTCGAAGCCTTCCCCTGACCCTGTGACCCACCTGCGCTGGGACGACCCCTACTATGATATCGCTCGGCATCAGATTGTAGAGGTCGCAGGTAAGAACTTTCTCTTGTTTATGTTTATGTATGTGTGTATGTGTATATGTATATATATATATATATATATATATATATATACACATATATATATATATATACACATATATATATATATATACACATATATATATATATATATATATACACATATATATATATATATATATATATATATATACACATATATATATATATATATATATATATATATGATCATGTGACTTCCTGCAGAATAGTGCAGCAGTAATTCAGTAATTTAAGGACAGTCCCAAATGTAGATGGCATCTTATAAAAACTAAAAAATACGATTAAGAGCAGCTAAAGCCCTCCGCCAGTCCCACAGATGATTGTGCCAATTCCATGTTACCTCCCACAAGTGGACGGCCAATGAGAGATTAGGACATGACGGCTCTTAAAGGAGAACTAAGCCCTAAAAAGAATCTGGCTAGAAATGCTGTTTATACTGAATTAACTGTACCAGCTCAGTGGTTCAGCAGCATTATAATAGTAATGATCCAGGCCTTCAATTTTCCCCCCAGCAATTCCTCATCTTGGATCTTGTTAGGCATCTTTTGTGAGTCGGTGGCACTGCACATGCTCAGTAGGCTCTGGGCTGCTGTTGGGAGGCTGAGCTTAGGGATCATGGGATATTATAAATGGGGATGCATTGAATCCCACATGATTTTGGATTCAGTCGAACCCCCAAAACCTTCGAGAAGGATTCGACTGAATACCGAACCCGAATCCTAATTTGCACATGCAAATTAGGGATGGGAAGAGGAAATCATTTTTTACTTCCTTGTTTTGTGAGAAAAAGTCACGCAATTTCCCTCACGCCCCTAATTTGCATATGCGAATTAGGATTCAGATTTGGTTAGACCGGGCAGAAGTATTCGCCCAAATCCAAATCCTGCTGAAAAAGGCTAAATCCTGGCTTCGGTGCATCCCCCGGTGTCATAGAAGCTGATGCTAGAGGTGTGATACTGCACTGGTTTCTGAGCTGTGACGTACTGTCACTCTGAAGTCATTACTAATTAGCCTTGTACTGTATGTGTGTGTGTGTATATATGTGTATATATATATATATAGATATATATAGTATATTGTGAGTAGGTCCCTAAGCTCAGTAAGTGACAGCAGCACAGAGCATGTGCAGTAAATCAGCAGAAAAGAAAATGGGGAGCTACTGGGGCATCTTCAAAGGCACATATCTTTCCTGCTAAAATCTGCAGGGGCCTTGGGCTGGTACAGAACCCCAAATCATAAAATCTAGCATTCCATGCCCAACCCATACCCCGCCACCCCCCGTAGAATGATATATTGTGTCCCATGAGTTAAATAAGCTTGAAATCCATTTTGCAGCAGTGGGAGGAGATAGAAGGTGATGGTTATCAGGTATTCCTGGAAAGGAAAGGACTTGTTACAACAGGTCTCAGGGCCTAAAGGGAAATAGAAACAAGCCAACCACTCCACTCTGTAGCCCAAACACTGATGTCACCTTTAAAGGAGAAGTAAACTTTAAAAATGAATGTGGCTAAAAATGCCATATTTTATATAGTGAACTTATTGCACGAAGGCTAAAGTTTGAGCTTGTCAATAGCAGCAATGATCCAGGACTTCAAACTTGTCACAGGGGGTCACCATCTTGGAAAGTGTCTGTGACACTCACATGCTCAGTGGGCTCTGATTGGCTGTTGAGAAGCTAAGCTTAGGGCTCGTCACTAATTATCCAGCAGAAAATGAGCTTCCCTGGCTGTAATATAAGCTGATGCTACAGGTTTGCTGATTATTAAATTCTGATGCTAATTGCACTGGTTTCTGTGCTGCCATGTAGTAATTATGTGTATTAATTACTAATCAGCCTTATATTGTGACATTTCTATTCTATGTGTACTGTATATTGTGAGTGGGTCCCTAAGCTCAGTAAGTGACAGCAGCACAGAGCATGTGCAGTGAATCAGCAGAAAAGAAGATGGGGAGCTACTGGGGCATCTTTGGAGACACAGATCTTTACTGCTAAAGGGCTGTGGTTGCCTTGGGCTGGTACAGAAGCACAAAACATAATGTACAACATTTCTAGCTACTTCTTTAGTTAGGCTTTAGTTCCCCTATAACACTCAATACAATCAGGATGGAGGACTCCATGCAGCAAATCACACAGAGACATTGTTTTTTATGGATTCCATTCCCTTCAACCAGAAAACTTTTTCCACGCTGAGTGTTTTATTTTTTTTCCCTTGTTCTCTTCCCTCCGACCCACTCCGAATTGGGAAAACCAAATCAGACATTTCTGACATACTTTAGCTGTTGTGTCATGTTTGTTCTTCCCAACCTCTTGGCTTGTCGGGTGACTGTGTCGGCTCACGTTACAGTGCTGCCCCCCCCACTCTAAGGCCACAATGAAATGAGGCTTCATAAAAGGAAATAAACATTCAAATATCTTTGCCATTTTGGGTAACTGTCGCTGGTCAGGGATTTATTTGGCCATAACACGGTATGAAATAGAATGGTTATGAGATCTTACGGCTGCTGGAAATCTATCACATGAAGGGGTGGTTCACTTTTAG
The DNA here is from genome assembly GCF_017654675.1 of Xenopus laevis. NCBI lineage: Eukaryota > Metazoa > Chordata > Amphibia > Anura > Pipidae > Xenopus > Xenopus laevis. Next base: position 8,841,430 of record NC_054377.1, read on the forward strand.
GGGCAGATTTATTAAGGTGCGAATGGAAAATTTGTATTCGTATTAGAATTTTATTTAAAAAAAAATGTGTGTGAAAACTCACAAATTCGAATTGAAAAGCACTCAAATGTAAACTCGAATGTGAGATTTATCACTTCTCAACCATGGAAATAGTTCAAATTTAAATATTCGCCACCTAAAACCTGCCAAATTCATTTACAAGTCAATGGCAGAGGTTCGTTGGTCCATTTGAAGATGTCAATAGCCTTTACGGATACACAGAATCCGGGATTGGCCTTTTTCAGCAGGATTCGGATTTGGACGAACCAAATCTGAATCCTAATTTGCATTTGCAAATTAGGGGTGGGGAGGGAAATCACGTGAATTTTTGTCCCAAAACAAGGATGTAAAAAATGTTTTCCCCTTCCCATTCCTAATTTGCATATGCAAAATAGGATTCGGTTCAGTATTCAGCCGAATCTTTTGCAAAGGGTTTGGCCAGATCCAAAATGGTGGATTAGGTGCATCCCATCCGTTTCGTATTCTAATTTGCGGGTTGTTCCCATTCGATCGTATTTTAGACGTTCGTTTTTTTTTCATAAATAAACTCCCATTCGAGTTGATTACGTTCAAATTTATTAGAGTAAAAAAAATTCACATTGGTTCGAAATTCGACATTTGATAAATCTGCCCCTTAGTATGTTGTTGAATGGCCAATTCTAAGCAACTTTTCAACTGGTCTTCATTATTTATTTATTGACTCTTTCCTGCTCACAAATGGGGGTCAGTGACCCCACCTTAAAACAAATGGCCTCTCCTATTCCAGTCTCTTATTCAAATCAATGCATGGTTGCTAGGGTCATTTGGACCTTAGCAACCAGATGGCTGAAACTGCAAACTGGAGAGCTGCTGAATAAAAAGTTAACAAAAGCCACAAGTAATAAAAAATGAAAACCCATTGCAGATTGTCTCAGAATATCACTCTCTACATAATACTAACAGTTAATTTAAAGGTGAACAACTCCTTTAATCATCGGCCATGATATTGCAGGTATTGCTCCTCCATGCTATAGCTATACATTCAAACTGCCACATTCTGCACGTGTAGTGCCTAGAGGAACTTCAGACTTTCTTGGTTCTCATTGTTAAGTGTGATCCAACAAAAACAAAGCCAAAGGTATATAAAAACGACGTTAGAAGAACCCTTGTCTTGTAGTTCTAGGCACACCCAAGATCAGGCAAGATCAGCTTTATACGTCTGCTGCTCACAGGGAGCTGACTTTTCACTTTCAGAGCTTTCAAATGCAGTCCTTTGGAAAATCCTTCCCTACCTTTGGACAGACCTCCCCTTCATGTCCTAATACGATTATGGCCTCAAATGTGACCCATATAAACCAATAAGATGTGCCCCTCTCATTCACTGCCTTAAGGCCCCCATTAGGGTTGCCACCGAGTCGGCAGCTTATTGGCCCGTGTGTGGGGCCATCCGACCGGCTTTCCCTATCGATATCTGGCCGAAAGTCGGTCAGATCTTGATTGGGCAGGATAAAAAAATCTCGTCAGATCGTGTCCACATCTGTGCGTTTATGCGGTCCTGCGATCCGACAGCCCAAATCAGATGCATTATGATCCCTAGGTCCCATGATCGGATCAGCTCGATATCGCCCACTTCAACGTGGGCATATCGGGGAGTTATCCTCTCGTTTGTCGACATCGCCAAACGAGCGGATCTCTACGCCTATGGCCACCTTTAGGCCTCGCTATATGGGAAGCCCTACAGTTCTCAGGCTTGGAATTAAAAAGGAAGTGAAACTTCCTCCCATAATATTTAATGAGATATACTGTGTATTGTGAGTTCCTGTCTCCGTTCTAAGGCCAATGGCACAATTGTGAGTGAGACTATTGTTCCTCTGTGAGTCATAATCCACCTGATAAGCTTTCACACTATGCACTCAATTGACTGGTTCCTCCCACTTACAAATGATTCTGATTGTGTTCCATAGGAGGTGTAGTATAAAAAGGGCAGGAATAAATGCACTACAGACTTCGGCTATATTCCATTGTGTAGCTGATGCAGTGAAGCTCAAATGTACCCTGGAAGATCTCAACAAAGGGGTTGTTCTCCTTTAAATGAACTTAGTATGATGTAGAAAACACAGCATTTATCTGGTTTCTAAGGTCCAATTTAACCTAGCAACTGGGCAGCAGTTTAAATGGGAGACAGGAATAAAAATATTGGAAACTCGCAACTTATTCAAAGACTACATATCACACAACATATTTCAGGCCTTGCTCTTTCTCATGTGTGTCCCTAGGAAGAACTTGAAATCTTTTACACACACCCATTCCATCCCCCCACCAAGTGGATAATTAAAGTCATCAGGTGTGTCCATGTCTTTATATTCGGCAAAGAACCAAGTCTTTTTGTCCAAAAGTCCATGTATTAGCCAGAAAAAAATTCATTCGCTAGAAACTAGGGATGCACCGAATCCAGGGTTCGGGATTCGGCCATGATTCGGCCTTTTTCAGCAGGATTCGGCCGAATCCTTCTGCCCGGCCGAACCGATTCGAATCCTAATTTACATATGCAGATTAAAAGTGAGGAGGGGAAAAAGCATGATTTTTTTGTCACAAAACAAAGAAATAAATTTTTTTCCCCTTCCCACCCTTAATTTGCATATGCAAATTAGGGTTCGGATTCAGTTCGGTATTCGGCCGAATCTTTCGCAAAGGATTCGGGGGTCCGGTCGAATCCAAAATAAGTGCTTCATTGTGTTACAAACCACATGTGTAGCAATACCTTATCTTACAAGTGATTATATTTAAAACAAAGTAACGGTTATCATGATAAGATAATTATTTTGTTAATTTAGTAACCTATTCACAATCCTATTTAAAAATAGCCAAAAGCAGCTGTCACTATATCTAATCCCAAGAGAAAAAGGATTATTTTAGTTCTGCAGGTATCAAAGTGCCTACTTAGGCCAAAACAGGCAATTTTATATCTAAGTTCAGACGGCTTTTCGGAAAACTAATCGCCGCGTGTGATTAGCGCCTAGTAAGAGTAAGGGAAGGCGTTTGGGGAGATTGGTCACCGCGAAGACGAGGCGATTAATCGCCAGGCGACCTAATCTCCCCAAAACGCCCAGTAGGGCCTTACCCTAAGGCTTATATGGAATCTGTATTTTTTGGCACCAGCGTTACTACTTTTATGAATTAGTTTTACCTTTATTCAGCTATGTCGCTGGTGATTTCTACATTCAAGTCCTGCAAACAAGGGAGAAGAATAATAATGAGTGTTAGGCATCATTACATTTATTATAGGAAAGGGCTGGGATCTATGTACCGAATAAAACACTTATTTTGATGAAAATCAGTGGTGTGCGGATCCTTACGAACAAATCTCTATATGAATTTTTGGACCCTGCACCCACAAAGATCATACTAAGTCCGGTCTTCAGAGTGCGGTCGTTTGACACAGACTATAGATATAGATATAGATATATATATATAGATATAGATAGAGATATATATATATATATATATATATATATATATACACACACACACATATATACAGGTATATATATATATATATATATATATATATATATATATATATATATATATATACATACACACATATATAGATATATATTTATATATATTTTTATATATATATATATATATATATATATATATATATATATATATATATATATATATATATATATATATATATATATATATAGATAGATAGATAGATATAAATGAATGCTATTATCAGTAATCATTGTGCAACAGTACAGAGTGTATATGTATGTATGTGTATATATATATATATATATATATATATATATATATATATATATATATATATATATATATATATATATATATATATATATATATATATATATATATATATATATATATAAATGAAGAGCAATTGAAAAGCTTCTTAGAATAAGCCATTCTATAATAAACTAAAAGTTAACTTAAGGGTGAACCACCCCTTTAACCCCAGTGACCAAGTGTTTTGATTAAACCCCAGTTCATCATGTATGCGCAGCACTGACAATCAATTGAGCGCAAGCTCTTGCAGAGCAGCCCGGAGAAAGGCACTGCTGTTCCCTCCTATGAATAGCCGCTTGTTTAGTCAGGCTCTCAGGGGATGTCTGATAAGGGCCTTTTCTCACAACCTCAGGATGCTGTGAGACACAGATAGGGCTCTTGTGTTTCCTAAAATGGAAAGAACCTTCTCCCTCACCCATCTCCATATCTCAGACCTGTCCTACACTCGCTCCAGCAGTTACTCGCCTGGACCTCCATTAATAATAAAGGGGGGATACTGGAATGGCTCTGAGATTTGCCTGTCCTTGCACAGTCTTACTTGTGTGTACTTTAAATTAACTGTTAGTTTGATGTAGAGACTGATATTCTGAGACAATTTGTAATTGGTTTTCATTTTTTATTATTTGTGGTTTTTGAGTTATTTAGCTTTTTATTCAGCGGCTCTGCAGGTTGCAATTTCAGCCATCTGGTTGCTAGGGTCCAAATTCCCCTAGCAACCATGCATTGATTTGAATAGGAGAGGCCTGAATAGAAATAGGAGTAATAAAAAGTAGCAATAACAATACATTTGTAGCCTCAAAGAGCATTTGCTTTTTAGATGGGGTCAGTGACCCCCATTTGAAAGCTGAAAAGAGTCAGAAGAAGAAGGCAAGTAATTAAGAAAAACTGTAAAAAATAAATAATGAAGAGCAATTGAAAAGTTGCTTATAGTCGGCCATACTATAATATACTAAAAAATAAACTTAAAGGTGAACCGCCCCTTTCAGTTCAGACATTTGACATTCTTTAAAGACAAACTAAACCTCAACAAGGCAGCAGGCATACAAAACCACAAGTGCAGTGTACAAAGTGTCATTTCAATTACAAGTCGGCATGTTTTTTGTTTTTACCCACATTGCAGCTCTATTTCCCTCAATTCAAGCATCGTTGCAGATGATCACTGCACAGGGATGATAAATTATGGGAAATAAATATGAACTATTCAGTACTCAGCAAAACCATGCAAAACCTCGGAGTTCCATGACCTGTATAAAAACACTCGGCCTTCGGCCTCGTGTTTTTATATGGTCATGAAACTCCTCGGTAACTTATAATATCCTTATATTTTACAAGAGGGGGTACTTTATTCACTATATAAAGTACAGCATTTCTAGCCAGATTCTTTTTAGGCTTTGGTTCTCCTTTAACCCTTAGATTTTGCTGAATAAGTGAAAAGCTTCAGCACTAAGGGAATAGGTTCTTCCCACGTGTGGCAGTTTGAGAGAAGGTCGGTTTTCACAGGAAAAGTCATTTTTCGCTGTAACTAGTGGGCCGGGACTTGCCCTCATCACTTCCCTTTCTGCAGTGGAAAATCGCTTTCTCAGCTTCCATAGATCCAGTTAAAGGGGAACTGCCATCCAAACAAAAATGCAATTTAAAGTCCCTCAGTCACGTGACTTTGAACAGCTTTGAACTGGATTTTAGCTCATCTCCAATACCTGTCTCCATTTACACATGGTTGCAATAGTTCAGTAGTCTAGGGCACGCCTCCAAATTCGCTGGACAAAAAAGATGGCAGCAGCTGAAATTCCTTATTTTCTCTAATTTATAATTATGTCCTGTCTACACAGGGGCATGTTTACTAACATTGGAGATAAATATCTGGAGAGATTTCCGGAGAAGTTGCCCAATCTGCAGTTAGATTTAAACAGCCACCTATAGGTTAGAAAACATTAGCAAAGATCTGATTGGTTGCTATGGGCAACATCTGCCGAAATCCCTCCAGATATTTATCTCCAATGTTAGTAAACATGCCCTTAAAGGGCATTTTTTCTAAGGTTGCCCAACAGGAGCATGCACTGTTGAAGCCGAGTTGGACCTTGAATGCTTTGTGTTGGCCATCACATGACTGGAAGCACCTGTGAAATGGTTCCCACTAACCCCGCAGTGCTACTCTACTTTATAGAACTTGGTACAAACAAACAGGGAAGCTTAGAGGACCCCAGAAATGTGATGTGGGAGGGCCTTCGAGGGGCCAAACTTGTAAGAAGGGTTTTGTTCTCCTTTAAACCAATGAAAGTAAACCATAGCTATGCATGTGTGGCCTTTATATAAATGATGCAATTAGTTTTTTCTACCCAAATCCTAGCACATTTATCCCTACCTTCTAAACGTAAGTTATATATGTTTGTGTAGGGTAATGGGTCACCTACGTTATTGCTGAGTGTGAGCAGTCTGCCTTTGTCCTCCTTACGATATCCTGCAGCAGTGCCGGGACTTGTTTTGCCCTTAAGATTAAATGGGGTCAGAGGAGGAGGAAGTGCCTTTGCGGGATAAGAAGTGTCAGCACAGGAACCAGAACCCTAGTTCTGCTTGTGCTCTCCGTATAAAGGAAAAGTAAATCCAACTGACAAGCCAAAACAAACACTATTCTTCTTTCCTTCCATTTTTTCTTTTTTTTTCTTTTCTTTTTCTTATGCTTCCCCTTTATGCAAATATTCTCAATCCATGGCTCAGATTCCTGGGTCAGCAGGTATGTCCAACCCTAACCAGACCCCCTAATCTGGACCCATCCTGACCTGCCATGGTTTATAAACACGTCTCCAGCCGACCCCCTCGGGGTTCCCATAATTGCTTTTAAAGGGGAAGTAAAGTCTAAAATAGAATAAGGCTAGAAATGCTGTATTATGTATTCTAAACATAAACATGAACTTACTGCACCACAAGCCTAATCAAACAAAATAATCCTCCAAATAGAATCCCAGTTTATCTGTTTAAATCTGGCTCCATGATCTTTGTCCCTGCAACTGGAGTTGGAAACAGTAAAGGCAAAAATAAAATCCGATACAAATCTCTACACAGTCCCCGACTGCTCTACAGGGAAACAAACAAAGCTGCTTGAGTTCTGCACGGCTGGGAAGTAAGGCGGGGGCTCCCCCTGCTGTTCATAAGTATGATTGTTTCCCTGCAGAGCAGTTAGGGGCCGTCTGACAATTCCTATCCACAGCAGTAAATGAAGGGAGAATTTCACTGCATACAGTCAGGTTTCTTATAAAAACGATACACATTTTTTAATTAAAGTATATTGGAGATAGGTTTCTTTTTCATTAAAGAAAGTAAAAATGGGTTTTAATTTGTTTGCCTTTACATGCCCTTCAATAATGTGTTTTGTTTTTTTTTCTTTTTGCAGGCGATGACAAGTACGGGCGTAAAATTGTTGTGTTCAGCGCATGTCGCCTGCCGGCCTGTCACGAAATTGACCACGTCAAGCTCTTACAGTAAGTTCTGGGCTTCTCCTCATCCGCCTGTCTGTCTCTCCTAGATTTGCCTGGCCTGTACTCAATCTGTGCAGTTATTGATAGCTGGAAATGCAAGCCAGTGTGTCTGGGAAAGGAGCCATGTTTTGCTTTGGCTGTTTTCATGGAAACTCAATAAACAAGTGCTCTCCATCTGGGTTTTAGGTGCACTTCATTTCACGGATAGGATCCAGTCTATAGCTGGGCAATGACTCTTAAAGGAGAAGGAATAGCATTTTACAATTGGGTGCCAAAAGTTAGGCACCCCCAAGTGACTATTTTTACTTACCCGACACCCTGGGCTTTTTCTAGCGAGCACCACAAATCGATCCTCTTTCTGCTTCACTCGTTTTCAAATTTCCCGGGGCAAATGCATGCGCAGTAGAGCGAAATAGGCAACCTTTTCGGCTTTCCGCTCTACTGTACATGCGCAACTGCGAGAAGACCCGAAGAAGCAGGAAGAGGATCTCTCCATGTTGGTCGCTAGAAGAACCCCGGGCCGGTGCGGTTTTCTGCTGATCGGAGCGGGGTATCGGGTAAGTAAAAGTAGTCACTTGGGGGTGCCCCCTCAGGGAAATGCCCCTAGCTTTATACTAACCCCTCGGCACAGATTCCGGCATTGGAGTTCCATGAAGCCATCTTTCGGGTCTTCGTGTCTTCTACCGGCGCTTCGGCAATTTTCATGCGTTTTGGCGCATGCGCAGTTGTTGCAAACCGGCAAATTGCTCCAACTGCACATGCACCATTTCTCCAGTCTCCCACTCAGCTCACCGAAGACCCGGAAGATGGCTGCGTGGAACTCAGACGCCTGAATCTGTGCCGAGGGGTAAGTAAAAAGTTAGAGGCATTTCCCCGGGGGGGGGGGGGGGTTGTAAAAACGGTTGAATTCTCCTTTGAGGGAGAAGGAAACCCCGTGCCCCCACCCCATGTAGACTCCACTCCACTAGTCCCCAGGGAAGCAGATGCATGCCTTAGGGACATAGGAACAGATAACATGTACTAGGGATAATAGAATGTGCTAGGGGATAACATGTACTAGGGATTTGCTAGGGGCAGCCATATGCAAGTATCGGAAATGGACCAGTTCAGAACGGACAATGCTACTCTATGGGCAATGCTGTGGCTTCACTGAGCGTTTGCTGCTGTTGTATTCGGAAACAGAGCGGATCTCACATTCTTATTGCACCCCCAGGTACCTGAAGCATACGCTGGACCAGTACGTGGAGAGCGATTACACTCTGGTTTACCTGCACCATGGCCTTACCAGTGACAACAAGCCGTCCTTGGGGTGGCTTCGAGATGCCTACCGGGAATTCGACCGCAAGTGAGTCGCTGCAAGTGTGGGAGGGAAGAAATGTAACTGTCATAGTAGTGTTGACTCCTTTCAGACTGAACATTATCCCGTTATATTCCATGCAGATACAAGAAAAACATAAAGGCCCTTTACATTGTTCATCCAACGATGTTCATCAAGACCCTGCTGATTCTCTTCAAGCCCCTCATCAGGTACAGTCTGAGGGAACGTCATTATAGGGGACCTGAGGGTGGATGAGCTACAGGGGTCCCCAACATTGTACCCATGAGCCACATTCAAATGTAAAAGAGTTGGGGAGCAACACAAGCATGAAAAAGTCCCTTCTTTGCCAAATAAGGGCTGTGATTGGCTATTTGGTAGCCCCTATGTGGACTGGCAGCCTACAAGAGGCTCTACTTGGCACTATACTTAGTTTTTATGCAATTAAAATGTGATTCCAAGCCTGGAATTCAAAAATAAGCTCCTGATTTGAGGCCACTGAGAGCAACATCCAAGGGGTTGGAGAGTAACATATTGCGCGTGAACTACTGGTTGGGGATCACTGGTCCAGGGCAATAACAATTTGTTGGCCTGGAAAGGGGTGGAACAGTGTGTAGGTGACTGCCCATAACAAGGGGTATGGCCTTAAATGAACATTGGGAGGTGTAAGAAAATCGAATGTGATCAACCTCACGGCGAGGGATATTATGGTTGGGTTGCTGTGCATAAAGGAGCTAAGTAATATGAAATAACAGCGGTTCCGTGGTCCCAGAACCCATAGTAACCCTTCAGCAGTTGTCTATCACTGGTCTAGTGGCATTAGAATTATAAAAGCAAGCATCTGATTGGTCGCTGTGGGTTATTCTTGCCGTGTGTTGCTGTATAAGTGGCCCTATAAATTATATACAGGTATGGGATCTGTTATATGGACACCCATTATCCAGAAAGCTCCAAATTACGGGAAGGCCATCTTATATAGACTCCATTTTATCCAAGTAATTCAAATATTAAAATAATATCCCTTTTCTGTGTAATAATAAAACAGTCGCTTGTACTTGATCCCAACTAAGATATAATTAATCCTTATTGGAGGCAAAACCAGCCTATTGGGTTTATTTAATGTTTACATGATTTTCTAGTAGGTATGAGGATCCAAATTACAGGAAACCCCAGGTCCCCAAGCATTCTGGATAACAGGTCTCATACCTGTATAAGGTGTAGCATTGCTTTTGACTTATGTCATAACTTTTTTTTCTCCCTCTTTTCAGCTTCAAGTTTGGTCGGAAGATTTTTTATGCCAATTACCTAAGTGACCTGGAGGAACACACGAAGGTGGAGCAGCTGGGGATCCCCAAACAAGTACTCAAGTAATACTGGAGCTTTCCTGATTCGATACTTAACGGAGAAGTAAACCCCCTTATTAATGGACCAGTAACGAACATTTTTTTAAAAAAAAATTTGTTGGTATACAATTAAAAAAAAAAAACCACAGAGACAAATTAAACGTTAAAATCCCAAAGCCTTGATTAAGAAATAACTTACCGAAACTCCGCTTGCGCTCCTGTTTAGTAAGCGATTAGGCAACCCATTGTGCAGCGCTCGATTTCTCCTCCATGCCTTCCTTATAGGAGATAGCCAGGGAGGAGAAATCAAGCACTGCACGATGGATCGTCACCATGTTGCCTTTTCTGAAGGAGAGTGGAAGTTTAATTTGTCTTGGTGTTTTTTAGGGATGCACCGAAGGATTCAGCCTTTTTCAGCAGGATTAGGATTCGGCCCGGCGAATCCAAATCCTGATTTGCATATGCAAATTATGGGTGGGGAGAGAAATCGCATGACTTTTTGTCCCAAAAGAAGGAAGTAAAAAATGTTTTCTCCCTCCCACCCCTAATTTGCATATGCAAATTAGGATTTGGTTCAGTATTCCAAAATAGTGGATTTGGTGCATCCCTAGTGGGTTTTTTTTCAATGTATACTAACGAATTTTTTTTAAAATTTTTATTTTTTTTGATGTTACTGATCTTTAAAAACAAACAAACCGTACCCCCCTACCCTACATAGACCCCCCCCCTTCCTCCTCCCCCCAGCCTAGCCACTACTCCGGACAAATGCCCCTAACTCTTTACTCACCCATCGGTGCAGATTCACGGCATCGCAGTTCACAGGCGCCATCTTCTTCTCTTTGATCTTCATCGTGAAGTAAGTATCGTATCGGTGCATGCGCAGTTGAAGCAGTCAACCGCGCATGCGCCGAAAGTCACGAGAATTGCTCAAGAAGACCTGATGAAGACTGAAGAAGATGGCATTTGTGAACTCCGATGCCGTGAATTTGCACCGAGGGGTAAGTAAAAAGTTATGGGAATTTGCCTGGGGTAGTAGCTAGGCTGGGGGAGAGGAGGGAGGGTGGTCTATGTGGGGTAGGGTTCTTTAATAAGGGGCTTACTTCTCCTTTAATAGTGGCACATGCTGTAGAGATGTGAGTGATGGAGGAAAGGGGGATATTCCAGCCTCACTGTCTCTTCCCGTCTCCTTTAGGTATGATGAGCTCATCCGCTCTAACATGAAGACCCCAGTACCAAGTCAGAAATCCACCCCTCCTCGCCCACCACTTCCAAACCAGCAGTTTGGCGTGTCCTTGCTGCAGTGAGTATCCAATGCCTATACATTATGCTTTGTCCCTACTACTGGCCAGTCCTTATACTTTACTCACTGCTTGCAGCCTGAAAGAAAAGCACCCGGAGAATGACATGATACCACAAGTTATTCGGGACACAGTCTCTTACCTCCAGGAGAACGGTAAGGACCAGCGATCTCACTCCCAGGGGCCAAACTACTTAATCACACGGCAGATGGATTGTGTGTTTGGATTTGGATAGTGCACCTAAAGGGAAGGGCGCTGCTTGGGTTCTGACTGTATTATTATACATGGGCAGCAGCGGGAACTCTGATAACAGTGTTTGCAGTAGTAATATCATATGACTGCACGCTTGGATTCATGCACCGTCCTGCTGCTGGTGTTCTAGAGAGAGTGTGTGCTCTAATATTTCACTTAGAAAGGATCACACAGTATATATACATATGCTTCACTTGCCCTTAAAGGGGTGATTCACCTTTAAAGAGGAAGTATAGTGTAAAATAGAATAAGGTTAGAAATGCTGTATTTTGTATACTAAACATAAGCATGAACTTACTGCACCACAAGCCTAATCAAACAAATGATTTACGCTTTCAAAGTTGGCCACAGGGGGTCACCATCTTGTAACTTTGTTATACATCTTTGCAAGACCAAGACTGTGCACATGCTCAGTGTGGTCTGGGCTGCTTAGGGATCATCATAAATGATCAAAACAGCACAAGTCAAATAATATCTGCCAGAAGCCGATACAACAAGACTGATAAATAATCAGAATATACAGACTGCACTGGGTCCTGTGTTGTCATGTAATCTAATGGGGATTTTATAGTTTTTGTATCGTTAAATACAAACTTTCTCCAACTCTGCAGAACCAGTGGCTGCAGCAAAATAATCCTCCAAATAGAATCCCAGTTTATCTGTTTAAATCTGGCTCCATGATCTTTGTCCCTGCAGCTGGAGTTGGAAACAGTAAAGGGGATGTAAAGCCAAAATAAAATCCAATACAAATCTCGACACAGTCGCCGACTGCTCTACAGGGAAACAAACAAAGCTGCTTGAGTTCTGCATGGCTGGGAAGTAAGGCGGGTGCTCCCCCTGCTGTTCATAAGTATGATTGTTTCCCTGCAGAGCAGTTAGGGACCGTCTGACAATTCCTATCCACAGCAGTGGACACTCATTTTTTCTTTTTTTATAATTTTGAATTATTTGCCTTATTCTACTGAATCTTTTCAGCTTTCGAATGGTGTTTACTGACCCCATCTAAAAAAACAAATGCTCTGTAAGGCTTCAAATATTGTTATTGCTACTTTTTATTACTCCTCTTACTACTCAGGCCCCTCTCCTATTCATATTCCAGTCTCTTATTCACATCACTGTATGGTTGCTAGGGTACTTTAGACCATAGCAACCATATTGCTGACATTGCAAGCTGCTGAATAAAAAGCTAAATAACTCAAAAAACACAAATAATAGTTATTTGTCTCAGAATATCCCTCTCTACATCATACTACAGTCCAGTTTGAGCAATGTCAAGATAAATGATAAGATAAGCTAATTTTAGCAGCTGATGATCCAGTTGTTTGACCCCCAGACCAATGATTAGATCATAATGGGGGCTATGGAGAGGCATCAGGAGAGGACCCCATCACTGATCATCATCCAACAGCACAGGCAGGCCTTCAGGGGCCCCAAGCACCAATAAAATGCTAATCTGATCTAGAGGAGCTTTACTGGCCCATGCATGGCCACCTTTAGTCTGAAATAATCTCTATATATCCCTGTGTTTCAGAAAATTGCTTCATTAGTTGTTTTCCTCTTTTCTATTTGCAGCTCTGAGCACTGAGGGAATATTCCGGAGGTCGGCCAGCACCCAGATAGTACGGGAGGTTCAGCAGAAGTATAACATGGGTGAGTACAGTTGTCCCTGTAGGAACTTAGCTTTGTGCAACTCTGTCCCTCCAGCTTTGGAATTACACCCCTTCCATGTATCACTTGGGCTCTATTGTTAGAATGGAATTGTTCTTTGGAGTATAAGGTACTGCTGTACTGTGTTGTTTCCCTGTGGAACACAAGGTTTGTCCGGCTCAGGCTCTAAACTCCCAATACCCTGTTGAAATTGTCCCTTCTTTCACTTGTCATTGTTGCTTTGCAGTTCCCTTCCTATATAATTCCACAGCTTTGCAGTGACACCAGTATCCTCTATATATTTGCTTTATCCAGTTCTTCTCTGCCACATTCTCTTTTGCCCTTCTCTAACTATGTCGGAACTTTGTTCAACAGGGGTCCAGTTCAGTTTCCAGCAATACGGAGATGTTCACCTGCCGGCCGTCATCCTGAAGACATTCCTGAGGGAGCTTCCTGACCCGCTGCTGACGTTCAACCTTTACAGCTTTGTTGTTGACTTCTCCAGTAAGTTGCATAAAGAGCAGTCAGTATAATTGTCACAGGACAGACAACCAGAATGTTACCAGTAGCTCCGCCTATCCAGGTCACTCAACTGAGGAACCTGTGGGTGTTGGCTTTCTAGTAATACTATTTCACTGTAAAAAGGTCTTCAGCTTGTGGGCTATCAGTGATTGATGATAAAGGATGATTATTGATGATGGATCGATGGATGATTATTGATGATGGATTGATGGATGGTTGATGATGGATGATTATTGATGATGGATGGATGGATGGATGATGAATGATGAGGCTGGATGATGAATGATGAGGATGGATGATGGATGAATGATGCAGATGCATGGTTGGATGATGAATGATGATGAATGACGCAGATGGATGATGATGATGGATGGGTGGATGATGATGATGATGATGGATGTATAATAATGGATGAATGATGCGGATGGATGAATAACGATGATGAATGATGCGAATGAATGGATGATGAATGATGTGGATGAAATGATGGATAGATGATGATGGATGAATGATGAGGTTAGATTAATGATGATGGATGGATGATGATGGATGATGCGGATGAATGACGATGAATGATGCAAATGGATGGATGATGATGGATGATGAATGATGTGGAGGGATGATGATGAGGTTTGATGGATTATGAATGATGATTGATGAGGATGGATGATGAATGATGATGAGGATGGATGGGTGGATGATGTATAAAGATGATGAATGATGAGGATGGATGGACGATGAATGATGAGGATGGATGATGATGGATGAATGATGCGGATGAATGAATAATGATGATAAATGAAGTGGATGAGGATGGATGGATGATGAATAAAGATGATGGATGATGATGAGGATGGATGGAAGATGAATCTTGAAGATGATTAATGGAAGATGGATTATTATGATTGATGGATGATTGCTGATGACACTACTCATCATCATCATGTCCTTATAGATAAGTCCGCCTCAAGCTCAGCTTTTAGGGCTTTTGTCTGACCTCTGTATTGTTCTCTCCCACTCTTCCCTCATCCAGACCAGGAGCAGAAGATTGAATCTACTCGCAAAGTCCTGCAGACTTTGCCCAAGGAGAACTATGAAGTCCTTCAGTTCCTTACAGGTTTCCTTGTACAGGTTAGTACTTGGGTGCGTGACTTTAGGAGGGTGTCATTTATCCTTTATTTGAGAACTGAAGGCTCTATACGCTGTACTATATCCACTGAGAGAAACATGTTCTGACTTTGTCTCAATCTTCTCCTTGTTTCTAAGGTCTCTTCTCACAGCGAAGAGAACAAGATGACGACCACTAACCTGGCTGTGGTGTTCGGCCCGAACCTCCTGTGGGCCAAAGATGCTGCCATGACTTTAAAAGCGATTAACCCCATCAACACCTTCACCAAATTCCTGCTAGACAACTGGAGAGAGCTGTTTGGGGATCCCGAGCCTTGAGCTTTTCCACTCCCAACACAGCACTCTCCAAACTGCCAGTTTATCACCACCCGGCCCCCTCTCCCCCCTGTAAGTGTGTGTTACTTGCCCCCCTGTGAGCGTGTGTCTGTGCATTCCTGTGACACGTTGGAGCTGGCATCTCCAATAGAAGTGATAGCACAATGACTCGTGTGATGCATGCACCCCGCGTGGGTTCACTTTCTAGTGGCGCTCGGAGACAGCGGGTGCCTCTGGCGGGCGAGAGGCACTATTGTTACGTATGTCATGGTTGTGTAAGGGCAAGTTATTTGGTTAGAGGTGACCTAATGTGGGCTTTGATATATAAATATATATATATATTTGGGCAGGTGGAGCTTTTAATTCAGATTCTTTGTTTATGCTTTATTCCCTCTCCTTTATATGGTCGGTTCCTCTCTCTTTTTGGTACAGTTGGGGAATAACGGTCAGATCTGATTGGTTTGATATATATATAACTGTATATTATCCCATTTATTATTATCAATGGGGCTGTTCATTATTTGGGGTGATCGATATCCAAACTCCTGAGCTGCCGGACAGAATTGGTGGTATATCAGAAGTGTAGGCAGCAGGTGGGGGAAGCACTAGCACACGACCTACTTAGGTTCTCCGTTCTGATTGGCTGGCTGCTTCCTAATGAGTAGCAAGCAGCCAATAGACAAAACTATCGGTTATCGCCCCTAACGTCGCTCGTTTCTGGATCTCTTTTGCTCCTTTTAAACATGTCGGGTTTTAATGAATGTAAATAAGAGCAGAGGGCAGGATCCGGGTGTAAATCAGCTCTGTAACTTGCTGTGCCACCTTTTTATTCCTATATAATAATAATAATAATGAGTGCCATTGCCTTGCTGCATCATCTACTGCACATACACTTTCTAATAGGGAGTCATTAGGGACCTGGAATCATTATGCCCCTCAGTCTGTATCTCTTTTTACATTCCATGCTCTGTAAGGAATTTGCGCCCCCTTGTGGCTGTGTTTTTTACTAACTCTTCCTTCTAGTTTTCCATCTAACTGCATTATTCCTCTGCCTCTGGATCTGCTGGAAGCAGCTACATGTGAAAACTGCTTTTCTGTATTGTATAAACCTTTCTTGATGTTACTATATACCCTTAGCAGCAGCAGCAAATCTGCAGTTGATCAAAGGCTGCTTTAAAGGAGAAACAAACCCTTAATAAAACCTCCTCCCCCAGCCTAAATGCCCCTAACTCTTTACTTATTCCTCTGTCCAGCGGAGTTCACAGGCGCCATCTTCTTCTCTTCGGAAATCTTTGGAATGAGACCGGAGTAGCGGCGCATGCGCAGTTGGAGCAATTTTCTGTTTCATGACAACTGCGAATGCGCAGAAAATTTCGAACCGACGGTCTCTATCCGAAGATTACCGAAGTGGCTAAAGATGGCCGCTTTCAGCCCTGTTGATATTCTGTCCAGGGTCAATGTTCAGTCCAGTGGCGTAACTAGTTGTTACTGGGCCCCATAGCAAATTCAATTTAGGGCCCCAAAATATTTATAAATTGGCCTATTTTACCAAGATATATTAAAATTGCTAATTAATTAGGGTCTCACTGAGCCCCCTACACTCCTGGGCCCCCCTGCAACCGCAGGGTCTGCTTCCTCTATAGTTACGGCCCCGGTTCAGTCGCAATTTTTCAGTTGGTCTTCATTTTTTATAGCTATAGAATGATGCCTTCCAGCTTCCACTGCTAAGAACCTGTTGCTCCGTGTTGCTCCGTTTTTATTTTTATAGTTACTTTTTAATTCCTTAATCTTCCTATTCATTGTCCAGTCTCTCATTCAAACCGCTACCTGGTTGCTAGGGTAACTTAGACTAGGGATGCACCGAATCCACTATTTTGGATTCGGCCGAATCATTCATGAACCAGCATATGGTTCTGAACCAGCATATGCAAATTAGGGGTGAGAAGGGGAAACAATTTTTACTTGTTCGGCCGAATCCGAATCATGTGGAAAAAGGCTGAATCCCGAACCGAATCCTGGATTCCTAACTTAGACCTTAGCAACCAGGTAGCTGCTGACAGTCCACGCTGGAGAGCTGCTCTCTAAAACGCTAAAAAATAATTATTAAAAAAAAAAAAAGACAAGGCCAATTGCAAACGATCTCAAGATATCCCTGTTTTATTTCAATTAAAGGAGAACGATGCCTTTAATTGAGTCGTTACTGACCTTGTTTGTGACCCGGCACAAAGTTATTTTTCTTTCATTAGATGACAATTTTTAAAAGCAAGTTTTTTTTTTAAGATTTGATTTTTAATTTCGACACGAGTAAGAGGTGCAAATACTAGGGTACAGAGGGACATTCATTTACAAGAGGCACCTGGGGGTCTTCATGGATTCATATTGAAAGGCCCAAGGACCGGAACCAATGGCAGTGACCGGCAAGTTTGGGTTCAAAGTGCAAAAACCCCAAAAAAATGTCGGCTTCCTCCTTTTGTTTGCACTTTGCCCCAACGTATTTACTTAAAACTCTACAGCTTTTATTAACTTGACATGGCTGTGCCCACCCTCCGTCCCCCCCAGCATCAGATTTAGGCAGTGCCAAATTCTACAGGGTTTATATATAGGTCCACGGGCTGATGGGAATGATCCGAGGCTGGGGCCCATTAAGGTCCATTAGGGGTTGGGTTCCAGCCTCAGATCGTTCCCATCATTTGGGAAGTCGGTGCCTTGTTTGTAGCAGCTTCAGCTTGTGCCAAGAGTTGGGACCAACCAGCTCAGCTATAGAAATAAAATTCATTGCTCCCATTGGTTGTCACATCACCCCCCCCCCGGGATTGGTTGGTACTAGGGATGCACCAAATCCACTATTTTGGATTGGGCCGAACCCCCAAATCCTTTGCGAAAGATACGGCCGAATCCTTTTTATGCATATGCAAATTAGGGATGAGAAACATTTTCTACTTCCTTATATTGTGACAAAAAGTTGTGTCATTTCCCTCCTCGCCCCTAATTTGCATATGCAAATTCGGTTCGGCCGGGCAGAAGGATTCAACCAAATCCTGCTGAAAAAGGCGGAATCCTGGCCAAATTCTGAATCCTAATTTGCATATGCAAATTAGGGGGAAGGGGAAAACATTTTTTACTTCCTTGTTTTTGCTTATGCAAATTTGGTTCTGCCGGGCGGAAGGATTCGGGTAAATCCGAATCCAGCTGAAAAAGGCCGAATCCCAAACCGAATCCTGGATTTGGTGCATTCCTAGTTGGTACAAGACCACTGCAAGAGGAATCAGAATTCCGTTACAATTTACAGCATTTCTGCTGAAGGAGCATGACGTATGGGCATTTATCAACACTGGTCCAATTTGCAGTAACCCATGGCAACCAATCAAATTGCTGCATTCATTTTTATACTTGCGGCTGGCTTTAAAAAGCTAATCACTGATTGGTTGCTATAGTTAGCTGCCCATGGGCAAATTTGCCCAATAGTGATAAATGAGCCCCACTGTGCCCACCATAATTGCCCACTTTTTGCATCTTCCCACAATCCTTCCCTGGAGATGATTTGGGCAATCAGCACATGAAAGGATT
The DNA here is from genome assembly GCF_017654675.1 of Xenopus laevis. Classification (NCBI taxonomy): domain Eukaryota; kingdom Metazoa; phylum Chordata; class Amphibia; order Anura; family Pipidae; genus Xenopus; species Xenopus laevis. The sequence goes on from NC_054377.1 coordinate 8,860,124, forward strand.
ATAATAGAGCTTGACTTGTAAATGCAAAATTTGGGCAGGGTGGGATTTAAAGGGGCAGCAGACCTTCAGATTGGAGGACTAGATTAAGACTAGGGATGCACCGAATCCAGGATTCAATTCGGGATTCGTCCTTTTTCAGCAGGATTCAGATTCGGCCGAATCCTTCTGCCCAGCCAAACCGAATCTGATTGTATATGCAAATTAGGGGCAGGGAGGGAAGTAAAAAAAGTTTCCCCTTCCCAACCCTAATTTGCATATGCAAATTAGGATTTGTTTTGGTATTCGGCCTAATGTCTTGCAAAGGATTCAGGGTTTCGGCCGAATCCAAAATAGTGGATTCGGTGTATCCCTGATTAAGACACTATTGGGTGCTTGACTTGCTCAACTGTCGTCTTGCTTTGCAGCTCAGCCTGGCGGAGAGACGTGTTCCCTACTGGGCATTTTTTAATTTTTATAAGAAAATCCCCCCGAGGGATTATGACCCTGATCCTCTGAATCTCTCACATTGGCCAGTGCCCTGCCCCCTGCTGGTTATGTTCATATGGTGCAACTGTAACTCATTATATTTTTACTCTGCTTGTGATTTCACATTTTGTACTTCAGTTAAAAAAAAAACCAGTGAAATAAAAATGTAACATAAATACACTTTGTGGGTTTATTTTTTGGTAATTTCTTATCCTTGATGTGTCAGCTGCTGAGATTGGTTGTTTGGCAAGAGCTTATTTTGTATTATTTATTTTAACTATAGTCCCACTGTTACTATAGGCACCATCTCTCCCTACTATACCTGCTATCCCACAGTCACACTCCCTTCCCAGAGACTATTATCCACTGTTACTATAGACACATCTCTCCCTACTATACCTGCTATCCCACAGTCACACTCCCTTCCCAGAGACTATTATCCACTGTTACTATAGGCACCATCTCTCCCTACTATACCTGCTATCCCACAGTCACACTCCCTTCCCAGAGACTATTATCCACTGTTACTATAGGCACCATCTCTCCCTACTATACCTGCTATCCCACAGTCACACTCCCTTCCCAGAGACTATTATCCACTGTTACTATAGGCACCATCTCTCCCTACTATACCTGCTATCCACAGTCACACTCCCTTCCCAGAGACTGTTATCCACTGTTACTATAGGCACCATCTCTCCCTACTATACCTGCTATCCCACAGTCACACTCCCTTCCCAGAGACTATTATCCACTGTTACTATAGACACCATCTCTCCCTACTATACCTGCTATCCCACAGTCACACTCCCTTCCCAGAGACTATTATCCACTGTTACTATAGGCACCATCTCTCCCTACTATACCTGCTATCCCACAGTCACATTCCTTCCCAGAGACTATTATCCACTGTTACTATAGGCACCATCTCTCCCTACTATACCTGCTATCCCACAGTCACACTCCCTTCCCAGAGACTATTATCCACTGTTACTATAGACACCATCTCTCCCTACTATACCTGCTATCCCACAGTCACACTCCCTTCCCAGAGACTATTATCCACTGTTACTATAGACACCATCTCTCCCTACTATACCTGCTATCCCACAGTCACACTCCCTTCCCAGAGACTATTATCCACTGTTACTATAGGCACCATCTCTCCCTACTATACCTGCTATCCCACAGTCACATTCCTTCCCAGAGACTATTATCCACTGTTACTATAGGCACCATCTCTCCCTACTATACCTGCTATCCCACAGTCACACTCCCTTCCCAGAGACTATTATCCACTGTTACTATAGACACCATCTCTCCCTACTATACCTGCTATCCCACAGTCACACTCCCTTCCCAGAGACTATTATCCACTGTTACTATAGACACCATCTCTCCCTACTATACCTGCTATCCCACAGTCACACTCCCTTCCCAGAGACTATTATCCACTGTTACTATAGGCACCATCTCTCCCTACTATACCTGCTATCCCACAGTCACACTCCCTTCCCAGAGACTATTATCCACTGTTACTATAGACACCATCTCTCCCTACTATACCTGCTATCCCACAGTCACATTCCTTCCCAGAGACTATTATCCACTGTTACTATAGGCACCATCTCTCCCTACTATACCTGCTATCCCACAGTCACACTCCCTTCCCAGAGACTATTATCCACTGTTACTATAGGCACCATCTCTCCCTACTATACCTGCTATCCCACAGTCACACTCCCTTCCCAGAGACTATTATCCACTGTTACTATAGTTGGTGCCTGCAGAGTCAAGACGTAAATATGACATTTTTTATCCTTACTCTTTGGGCTCGTTTAAAATAACTGTATATTATATTTCTCCAGACAAAAGTCTGTTTTTTGTTTACAAGTCTTTGTTCTCAGGCCAGAATTTTTAATGTCACAGCAGACGAATAGAAAATTTGGGTTTACTAATTCTCCCTTTTTAGGAGGCAACTAAAAGTTAACCGAGTGGACAGTGTTTAGAGAAAATAAAGTTATGAGTGATATTTTAGCCAGAGCTCTAAACAAGCGATGTTTAATGATTTGCCAATACATATATTTTTGATACGTGTATATGGAAGTCTGGGTTGGGTAAGAACAAGAACAGATGAGCTGATAAGAAACAATATTTATTTTGTATCAAAATGGTCAGGTGTAAAATAAGTCTGATTTATAAATTAAAAAATAATAAAAATCATCCACAGTAAAGAATCTGATCTAATATACATTTAAATGGGTAGTAGTCCCTATTTTTAAATAATAAGAATAATTAGGGGCACTAGGCCTATATCAAAGCACAGCAGTTTGTAGTTCATTTTAGGGTGACATTTTGGGGTGAGCTAAGGGGGCCCTGACCAAATGTTGGACTTCTAAGGTTGGGCTGGAACTGGAATATTCCAATAGTCACTGCTGCAGCAACAGCGTTATTCCTTCATATCCACAGGATTCCAGACTTCTCTAAGCCCTGGGTTACCACAGAGCCACATAGAGTGTTGTCTGAAGAGCTCACTCTCCCTCTTGGCAGAAACATCATCACAGAGGTCTGTTTAAATGTTACACAAGACACTTCCCCCGGATATACCATTAACCGTTGCATGGAGAGTTCAGTGGGCTTTATCTGATATAAAACACTTCTCTCCTGACACGGGTTGAGTTAATTCAGTGTTTGTTTGATACTTTCTGCAGAACTGTCCTTCATTTCTGATCCCACGGCCTCGTCAGTTATAAACCCGTTTGAATACAGAACATAACCTGACTGGATGTATCATCAGTAGTTAAGGGAAGAGGAACTGGCCCTGTCACCCTTGTTACTGGCCCTGCCACCCATGGTGCTGGCCCTGCCACCCTTGTTACTGGCCCTGCTTCCCTGCTACTGGCCCTGCCACCCTTGTTACTGGCCCTGCCACCCTTGGTGCTGGCCCTGCCACCCTTGGTACTGGCCCTGCCACCCTTGTTACTGGCCCTGTCACCCTTGGTGCTGGCCCTGCCACCCTTGTTGCTAGCCCTGCCTCCCTGTTACTGGCCCTGGCACCCTTCTTACTGGCCCTGCCTCCCTTGTTACTGGCCCTGCCTCCCTTGTTACTGGCCCTGCCTCCCTTGTTACTGGCCCTGCCTCCCTTGTTACTGGCCCTGCCTCCCTGTTACTGGCCCTGCCACCCTTGTTACTGTCCCTGCCACCCTTGTTACTGGTAGGGTTTCCACCTTTTCCGGAAAAAATACCGGCTTTCCTATATATTTATCTTTTTTCCCTATTAATAACATTGGGATCAGCCATCATTTTTTTCCTGCCAGGCTGGTAAAATACCGGTGGCAACCCTGGTTACTGAACCTGTCACCCTTGTTACTGGCCCTGCCACTAGGGCTGCCACCTGGCCGGTATTTTACTGGCCTGGCCGGTAAAAATGATGGTTGATCCCAATGTTATTAATAGGGAAAAAAGATAAATATATAGGAAGGCCGGTATTTCTTTCTGGAAAAGGTGGCAACCCTACCTGCCACCCTTGTTACTGCCCCTGTCCTCCATTTCTGATCCCACAGCCTTGTCATTTATAGACTTGCCTCCCGTTTGAATACAGTACATAGCCCGACTGGTTGCATCATCAGCAGTTAAGGGAAGAGGAACTAATATTACTTTAGATTTGTGCTGCACTGGAAGAGGAGCCGAAGACCGTCCTCTGATCAATGGGGTACTACCTGTTTATACTGCAACACTTCCTGTTTATACTGCAGCACTTCCTGTTTATACTGTACCACTTCCTGTTGATACTGCACCACTTCCTGTTTATACTTCACCACTTCCTGATTAAGCCATAACCAAACAATTTAGGCCTCCTACACAGTAGTCAGGGTTGCCACCTTTTCCAGAAAAAAATACCGGCCTTCCTATATATTTATCTTTTTTCTGTATTAATAACATTGGGATCAACCATCATTTTTACCTGCCAGGCCAGTAACATACCAGCCAGGTGGCAACCCTAACAGCAGTTCGTGCCCTGGGTTGTGCCAGTTTTAACGGTTACATCTCGGGTCTCTGGAGGCTCAGACCTATTTGATCTTTCCAGCTTTTCAGAATCCACCTGATAGTGGCGGGAAGTGGGAGACAGTCCACCATGTCTGTTTGTGGCAAGCTGTGGGCCAGGGTGCTGAGGCATCGCTCCTGCAGGGAGGGCAGGGTGGAGTATTGCAGTCCGACGGCCAACTCTGTGCATGGAGCAGTGGAGGAGACCATTGGATATAATGGGGATTGCACCTGTTAATAAAATAGCAATGTTACAGGGAAAAAGACTAGAGATTTACTTGGCTTGTTGCCCAAAGCCTGCCCCATGCCCCCCCACTCCAGGCGACCCATAGGTGAAACCGCACCACTGCTGCTTGGTCCACAATCCCCCCAAGCTCCCCCTGCTGCTCTATCATTCCACTTGCATCACCTGAATACCCCTAGTTCTGGCCCTATCAAAATCGACATCATTGATCATATATATATTGTGGCTCTGTAATTGCTATGTATAAGTAATGGTTAGACAAACATGGCAGCTTCCACACAATTAAAGGATAAGTAAATCTTTAAAATAAGCGAATGTAAAATTAATGAAGGTGCTATTGTAAGCACTTTTGTAATTTACATTCATTATTTATTTTCTTTTTATTCCAAGATATTAAGGGATACATGTACTGTTAATATGAATGAATTTTGTTCCAACAGCGCCACCTGCTGGTCATTTTCCCACCAGTCTGACCACCAAGTAGTCAAGGAAGTTGTCAGGAGAAAGAAAGAGGCTGCTCTGATGTTCTTCTGATTAGGAAACATTTGAGCAAGGTTTCTAAATCTTTTCCTAAGCAGAAGAATATGAGAGCAGCCTCTTTCTTTCTCCTGACAACTTCCTTGACTACTTGCTGGTCAGACTGGTGGGAAAATGACCAGCAGGTGGCGCTGTTGGAACAAAATTCATTCATATTAACAGTACATGTATCCCTTGGAATAAAAAGAAAATACATAATGAATGCAAATTACAAAAGTGCTTGAAATGGCCCCCTCATTAATTTTACATTCACTTATTTTAAACGTTTACTTATTCTTTAAGATTCGGAGGCCTTATGAGTCATGCAAGACCCCATGCTTATACTGCTAAGAGAGGGTACCTTCTGCAGTCCTGTGAATGCCAAGCCCAGACTCTGCCTGTTCCTATAGAAGATCAGCGTTCCTTCATCGATGTTCAAGTGCACCCCGATAACTGTCCCTTTCTCATAGAACGGCTCTGTATATCGGCGGCTGCTTCCTCCGTGCCATGCGGTGCCTTTATAGGACAGACCCCAGCTCTCTTTATTCATTCCTGATAAGAGGAACAAGCAATGTCAATTCTGTCTCATTGCCGAATGGCTGAGGATTCTGGGAGTTGTGGTGCAACCAGAGGGATCCTAATGCTGCTGCTCATGATCTTACTCTATCTGTTGCTTTATATTAAAGGGGTTGTTCACCTTTAAATTAACTGTTAGTATGATGTAGTGAGTGATATTATGAGACAATTTGCAATTGGTTTTCATTTTTTATTATTTGGGGTTTTTGACTTATTTATTGTTTTATCCAGCAGCTCTCCAGGTTGCAGTGTCAGCCATCTGGTTGCTAGGGTCCAAATTACCCTAGCAACCATGTATTATTTGAATAAGAGACTGGAATATGAATAGCAAATACTTTTGTTTTTCAATGGGTTCAGTGACCCCCATTTGAAAGCTGGAAAGAGTCAGAAGAAGAAGACAAATAATTCAAAAACTATAAAAAAAAAAAACAAAAAACAAATAATGAAGACCAATTGAAAAATTGCTTAGATTTGGTCATTCTATAATTAACGTAAAGATGAACCACCCCTTTAAAAGAAAGATTTAGAAAGTAGGGAAGGGTGGGTGAACCCTCCTTAGTCGGCACCATAGGAAATCTGACATTTTGGGGGGTAAAAAAAAAGTTTGTAATAGCAACCAATCAGATGCTTTAATTGAAGCAATGCTGCTTGCTGGTTGGTTGCTATGGGTTGCTATGCAAACATTGCAATCTTTATTACTTTATACCATTATTATTATTATGTGAGCGGTTATGAAGGCGTTGCTCTCTGTGTGTTCATGTGTATTCGCGGGAGCAGGAGGTTCTCATTCTGCAGATATAATATCAGAGCGCCACCAAGTGGTCACAGAGGGTTCTTGTTTTGTGTTGAATTCTCTGAGGCCTGTAAGTGACCCTAAAGAACATCAGGTGTCTCCACAACCTTCTTCATCTGTGCCGTAAAGTAAACTTGCCCCCAAAATGCCAACTGTGCCAAATGTTTCCAGATTCTGCTCTGCCTACTGGCCCTGCCCCTTTGTTACTGGCCCTGTCACCCTTGTTACTGGCCCTGTTACCCTTGGTACTGGCTCTGTCACCCTTGTTACTGACCCTGTCACCCTTGTTACTGGCCTTGTTACCCTTGGTACTGGCCCTGCCACCCCTGTTACTGGTCCTGGTACCCTAGTACTGGCCCTGCTGCCACCCTTGGTACTGGCCCTGGCACCCCTGTTACTGGCCCTGGCACCCTAGTACTGGCCCTTTCACCCTTGTTACTGGCCCTGCCACCCTTTACTGGCCCTGTCACCCTTGGTACTGGCCCTGCCACCCTAGTACTGGCCCTGTCACCCTTGTTACTGGCCGTGTCACCCTTGTTACTGGACCTGACACCCTTGTTACTGGACCTGACACCCTTGTTACTGGCCCTGTCATCCTTGTTACTGGCCCTGCCACCCTTGGTACTGGCCCTGCCACCCTTATTACTGGCCCTGCCACCCTTGTTACTGTCCCTGTCAGCCTTGGTACTGGCCCTGCCATCCTTGTTACTGGCCCTGCCACCCTAGTACTGGTCCTGCCATCCTTGTTACTGGCCCTGTATCCCTTGTTACTGACCCTGCCACCCTTAGACACGTGCAGTGGCACCCTAGTTAGTAGTGTGATTGGGGCATGGCCAGGTGTATAACTGGTATAACTGGGAATCAACTGGATGCGTTAAAGCACTTTACTAGGAGTGGCAACAAGTGTTGCTTTTTTTAGTGTCCAAAATGCAATGATATATTCAAATAAAGGGAGGTATGGGCAGATGTTAGTACAATAGGAGGTTCAGGCTTTTGCCAAAACATTATTATAATTATAAAAACAACCTGGATTAACCTCTATCCAAATGGGCGATTCTTACCCAGCAAATCAACAAACTGAAAATCCCCAGCATGCAGTGCGGCTCTGCCAGTTCCAATGCCGACCATGACGGAGAGTCCCGAGGGGGGTTCCAGGAACTCAATCTCCCAGTAGTGCTCCCCCTGTAGGAAACCTGTGGGCAGAACGTTTATATAAAAGGGGAGAAACCAATATAAAGGAGGAAAGGGAGAAGGGACATGAGAGGGGCGCAGAGATTTAGTGAAGGGGGGGGGGGTCCATGGAACCTTTGTATAAGGAAATGTACCCAAAGGCCATAAGGGTCACAGAAGGAATTGGTAGAGCTTGAATGGACAACACTAGAAGTTCATTTTATTTGTCTCCATCCCTGTAGGTACAACTTAATGGGATCTATTGTGCTGCTGTGGGGATGGGAACCCCTGCACTTGAATTGTACAGCACCCCTACTCCTACTCCTACCCCTACACCAGTGGTGTAACTAGATGTTACTGGGCCCCACAGCAAATACATTTAAGGGCCCCCCAAAAAAACAAAGGTTGTTCTTTTTTACTAAAATATGTTGAAATTGGTCATTATTTAGGGCCTCATGGGGCCCCCATAACTCCTGAGCCCCCTACAGCTGCAGGGTCTGCTTCATGCCCTACACCTACCCCTACCCTTACACCTACCCCTACTCCTACCCATACACCTACCCTTACACCTACCCCTACCCTTACACCTACCCCTACACCTACCCATACACCTACCCTTACACCTACCCCTACACCTACCCTTACACCTACCCCTACACATATCCCTACCCATACACCTACCCCTACACCTATCCCTACCCCTACCCCTACACCTACCCATACACCTACCCTTACACAGTTACACCTACCCATACACGTACCCTTACACCTACCCCTACACCTACCCTTACACCTATCCCTACACCTACCCCTACACCTACCCCTACCCTTACACCTACCCCTAGACCTACCCCTACCCATACACCTACCCTTACACCTACCCCTACACCTACCCTTACACCTACCCCTACCCCTACCCTTACACCTACCCCTAGACCTACCCCTACCCATACACCTACCCTTACACCTACCCCTACACCTACCCCTACACCTACCCCTACAGTCCTACACTCCTCCCTACAGCTACCCCTATACCTCTCACCAACAATCACACACACCTGTAGTCCCTCGCATGCCGGCCGTGCCGTGACTCTCCAGTACGGGGTCCGTGTGGAAGTAGACCCCTCTGTGGCAAGGAGAAAGCTCAGTACCAGGGGTCAGGCAATTGGCATCCCACACCCACCTCCTGGGCACACAAGTTCTGGGCATTGGAAGAGCCAGAGATTCAGTCCTGGGGGAATAAAGACATTTGAAATCAGGCAAAAATGCAGTGACAGTGACTGCCATCCTGGGCCCCTTATACCTCCTGGGCCCCTAGAAGTTGGTCTGCTTACTCTACACAGTTCAGTTAAAGGAGAACTAAAGCCTAACTAAACAAGTAGGTAGAAATGTTGTACATTATGTTTTGTGCTTCTGTACCAGCCCAAGGCAACCACAGCCCTTTAGCAGTAAAGATCTGTGTCTCCAAAGATGCCCCAGTAGCTCCCCATCTTCTTTTCTGCTGATTCACTGCACATGCTCTGTGCTGCTGTCACTTACTGAGCTTAGGGACCCACTCACAATATACAGTACACATAGAATAGAAATGTCACAATATAAGGCTGATTAGTAATTAATACACATAATTACTACATGGCAGCACAGAAACCAGTGCAATTAGCATCAGAATTGAATAATCAGCAAACCTGTAGCATCAGCTTATATTACAGCCAGGGAAGCTCATTTTCTGCTGGATAATTAGTGATGAGCCCTAAGCTTAGCTTCTCAACAGCCAATCAGAGCCCACTGAGCATGTGAGTGTCACAGACACTTTCCAAGATGGTGACCCCCTGTGACAAGTTTGAAGTCCTGGATCATTGCTGCTATTGACAAGCTGAAACTTTAGCCTCGTGCAATAAGTTCACTATATAAAACATGCCATTTTTAGCCCTATTCGTTTTTAGGGTTTAGTTCTCCTTTAAGGCTCTCTGACTGCAGCTGTCTGTTATTGTTGTGGTTGAGCAGCAGGCTGGTGGCTGATTGGATGAGTGTGAGTGTGAGTGTGGGTGTAATTAGATGAATGACACATAAGGGCAGGTGACGAGGAGTCAGATTCCCTTAAATAGTCAGGAATAGTGACAGACCCTGAGGCTGTGGGGGGGAGGGATTCTAAAGTCTTGTTTATATGAGTCTGGAGGAGAAAGCAAATATTTCTTACAGGAAGGAATGAATTCTCTGACTAGATTGTTAGCTCTTGAGATGACCTCCCACCTTTAGATGTCCATTATTGTACAATGACTGGCGCCTCAGAAATAAAACGTGAGAGCTTGAGGCACAAGGAGACAAATAATTCGCTTAGCGGTGAGAAAATAAACTTGTGGCCCTCCAACTGCTCATGGACTACAACTGTGGCTCTCAGAGAGTGTTGGGAGATGTAGTTGAACAGCAGCTGTAGTTGTGCTTCATATAAAGCTCCCCTGAGTCAGTCGCCCAATACAGAGAGAACCTGCCTATAAGGAGATATGTGACCTGACTGGGATGACTGGTTACACGACTCGCCCAGGTCACAATTGCTTTAAAGGTGGGGGGGGGGGAACCTGTAGTGGAACATTATAGAGCTGGGGGGGGCTGTGCAACATGGGGGGGTCTGTTTATTGCAGTGGAGGAGGGTGTGGGGGGTGACATAGAGCTGACAGTGTGAGTGGGAGAGTGAGTATTTGCATGAGTGAGAGTGTGAGTATGAGAGTGTGTCAATATGTGAGTGTACTGTATTTGTCAGTGTGTATCAGTGTGTGTGTGAGTGTGTATGTGAGTGAGTGTGTGTCAGTATGTGAGTGTGTGTGTCAGTGTGTCAATGAGTGTGTGTGTATGTGAGTGAGTGTGTCAGTGTGTGTGTCAGTATGTGAGTGTGTGTGTCAGTGTGTCAATGAGTGTGTGTGTATGTGAGTGAGTGTGTCAGTGTGTGTGTCAGTGTGTGTGTGAGAGTGTGTGAGTATGTGAGTGTGTGTAAGTGTATCAGTGTGTATGAGTGTGAGTGAATATGAGTGTATGAGTGTGTAAGGTCAGCAGATCACTGATAAGTACAAAGTCACATGCCCCTATAATAATAATATATATTTTTAGAGCACCAACATATTCCCTAGCGCTGTACAATAAATGGGTGTCCTATGGGTGTAAATGGGTGTACTACAGAGTGTATTGAAAGAACACACACAAATTACACACACACACACACACACACACACACACACACACACACACACACATACATATATACACAGAGACTGGTCTGGGTTAAAGAGAACACTGATCCACAGAGCTGGCAATCGACAATTAGCAGCAGAGCAGTGTAAATGTAAGAAGCGGACGCGGCGCATGTTTTGTACATGTGGGTCCCCCCAAAAATCCGTTTGTTTAAAAGAGCCCCACAATGATCACGTGCTGGTTACCTGCCGCCGCTCCTGACTGTCATTATGTGTCTCTCCCGCTGCTCCTACTGTACCCGGGACATCTGATTCAGCTCTTGCTCTGACTACTTCTTATTGGCGGAGGCGTCGTTACTCTTAGCCAATAGAAAGCGGCGTATAGCCCAGCCCTCGGAGAAAGCGCGCTGATTGGCTACTGGTCCTGCATAAACAAACTGATAGTGTTAACCCTTCCCCTGCTGCACGCTTCTGCTCTGTTAATATATACATATATATATATATTTTCCTCTATTAACCCTTCCCTCTCTCACTGCCTCCTGATCTACTAACCTGCTGGAATGCCCTCTGTTAAAGGGGTGGTTCACCTTTAAGTTAACTTTTATAAAATGGCCAATTCTAAGCAACTTTTCAATTGGTCTTCATTTTTTCTTTATTATAGTTTGTGATTTATTTCCCTTCTTTTTTTTTACTCTTTCCACTTTCAAATGGGGGTCACTGACCCCCATCAAAAAACAAATGCTCTGTAAGGCTACAAATGTATTGTTATTGCTACTTTTTATTTCTCATCTTTCTATTAAGCCCCTCCTATTTCAGGCCTCTCCTATTCATATTCCAGTCTCTTATTCAAGTCAATGCATGGTTGCTAGGGTAATTTGGACCCTAGCAACCAGAGGGCTGAATTTGCAAACTGGAGAGCTGCTGAATAAAAAGCTAAATAACTCAAAAACCACAATTAATAGAAAATGAAAACCAATTGCAAATTGTCTCAGAATCTCTCTCTCTACATCCTACTAACAGTTAATTTAAAGGTGCCTCGCTTCAACTGAGTGACCTGGCATGACCTGCAGCACAGAACATCCCTATGAGCAAACTGCCCAGTATAACGTCTCAGGCACCTCCCACTATTTGTCCTTCCACCATTCCACTTTAGTCACTAACACTTGCACACGCCCCCCTGCACGTTCCCCTTCTCCCCTTTCATTAAACAGAGCCAACAAGTAGGGTCATTCCAGGCTCCTCCAGGCCCAGCACAAACACTCCTGTCTCTGGTATAAAAGCACAGGCCACACACTGATACTGCACTGCTGCCATACATGTGCCCTTAGTACATAGCAGGGCTGGACATGAGACGGCCAGGAAATAAATCTCATCTTGTGATTATGAAATGTGCATTGCGAGCATTCCACTTCCTCCCTTGTTGTAACACAGCACTGGTATTCCCCTGTACTAAGCACAATTCAGCAGGAACAGTCCCTACGTTTGCTCATAGTCTGTAAAGAGAGATCCTATAAAACTATGGCAGCATAGGTATTCCCTGTACTAAGCACAATTCAGCAGGAACAGCCCCTAAGTTTGCTCATAGTCTGTACAGAGAGATCCCATAAAACTATGGCAGCATAGGTATTCCCTGTACTAAGCACAATTCAGATTCAGCAGGAACAGCCCCTAAGTTTGCTCATAGTCTGTACAGAGAGATCCCATAAAACTATGGCAGCATAGGTATTCCCTGTACTAAGCACAATTCAGCAGGAACAGCCCCTACGTTTGCTCATAGTCTGTACAGAGAGATCCCATAAAACTATGACAGCATAGGTATTCCCTGTACTAAGCACAATTCAGCAGGAACAGCCCCTAAGTTTGCTCATAGTCTGTACAGAGAGATCCCATAAAACTATGGCAGCATAGGTATTCCCCTGTACTAAGCACAATTCAGCAGGAACAGTCCCTAAGTTTGCTCATAGTCTGTAAAGAGAGATCCTATAAAACTATGGCAGCATAGGTATTCCCTGTACTAAGCACAATTCAGCAGGAACAGCCCCTAAGTTTGCTCATAGTCTGTAAAGAGAGATCCTATAAAACTATGGCAGCATAGGTATTCCATGTACTAAGCACAATTCAGCAGGAACAGCCCCTAAGTTTGCTCATAGTCTGTACAGAGAGATCCCATAAAACTATGGCAGCATAGGTATTCCCTGTACTAAGCACAATTCAGCAGGAACAGCCCCTAAGTTTGCTCATAGTCTGTACAGAGAGATCCCATAAAACTATGGCAGCATAGGTATTCCCCTGTACTAAGCACAATTCAGCAGGAACATTTAACGTCATAATGGTACATACAGGGAATAACAGAATCTCAGATACATCTTAAAACCAAAGGATCAGACAGTGTCAATTGTGCCAGATGTTATAGGTTGTACAATGAGAGAATAGAAACATTGCTTGGGGTGGGGAATGGGTTAAAGGGGAAGAAACTGGACACACATTGGAAAGACATATATTTATTTTATAATACACATCTGAATTACATCTCTTCTATTAACAGTGCCAAGATTTCTTCCCAGCAGATGCAATGGGGCGCGATTAGCAGCAGAGAAATCCTTTTATGGTAGTGTATACTGAACCCCAACTTGTAGCATGTGGCTGATTCGCTACAACTACAACTCCCATCAGCCTCTAAACAAGCAATACTTCCCCTTTGCAGCGTGTCAGGGTTAGAGAACGGACCTGAAGAGGAGGGAGAGGAAGGGCGGGTTTAAAGCTGTGGACAACTGAATGTGAATATGTTGTGCTCCCAGATGATTCTTCTGAAAATGTTGTTTTGGAGCTCCGGGGTCCCAGGTTTGATTCCAGCCAGGGCAATATCTGCAAGGAGTCTGTATGTTCTCTCCAGATTTCTCCCCCACTCCATTGGCTCCTGATAAAACTGCTCCTAGTGTGATAGGGACCGTAGATTGTAAGCTCCACTGGGGCAGGGACTAATATGAATGACGTTTAATCTCTTTTCATGTGCTGGGGAATATATCTGTGCTATATAAATAATTACGCTGAATTATTTAAAAAAAAAAAAAAAAAAAAAAATCATGGCAATTATGTGTCTGTACATTGCACTTAGCCCATTACACTACATTTGTAAATGATTCCTTCAGTTTGATAGCGGACCTAACCTGTAGTTGTAGGGTCAGTGACCCTGGTCTCAAGTGTGACAAAAAGTTAACCAAAAACAGCAGAAAATCACTAAATCAACATCAAAAGTAAAGTGAATCTTAAAGCGACGTTTTTAACATTGGTTAACGAACAGCGCCTGGTTGGGGCATTCGTTTTGTTTTAATTAAGAAATGTCTCGGTTGTTTGAAATTTCCTAATAGGGAAAACCTGACACTGAAAGCAAGTCTCATTTTCAGTTTCCTAGGAGCTGCTGAGTATTTATCATCAGGCCACTAATAAGCCCGCTGTATAAACAAACCCCTCCCTTCCCCCAGCTGCAGACTTTTTTTAAGGCTTTGAGATAAGCAGCGGTTCATTATACAGACTCAGAGGGCTTCTACGGAGTGACGTAGTAAGAAGAATATTTTTTACAGGATAATTTAACTGTGATCATCCTCTCAGTACGGTGGGTACATTCAGCAGGTAAGGTACGTATCTAGGCAGGTAGATAGATGGGCGTCTGTCATGTTCATGTCAAAATCTCAGAGCAAATGGTTCTATTTACAGCAGAGAAACAGTTTGCGTGAGGTGCAGGAGGAGGCTTGAGGCCTGTGTGAGCTTCTCATCCAGCTGCTGAGCTGAGTTACCCAAGGTGGAGCAACTAATCCAGCTCCATCATTGGTTGCTCCTTATGTAGGAAGAATGGGCAAGCCTTGACTTCAGATCCAACTGTAGAGTAATGGTGTGTTGTAAGGTGCTATTTAGCCTTCTGAAAGGCTGGTATAAGAAGAGACACCCCCCATTGGGTCCTCTAACAATGGCAGGTGTTTGGGGGGCACATAGGACAGATCCAAGTGTGCCGTCAGTATAGGGAGCAGCAGACAGATCTGGATTGAGGGGTATAAGTTTATACAGGCCGTGGTCCCCCTGTCTACAGAGAATCAACAAACGCATCAAACTCTTTCACGTTCTTTTCATGCATGGCCAGTTTCTCTGGCAGAGAGTCCTGTGGGGAGAAAGTAAATAGAACATGCTCAAGTGACATTGGCTTCAGACCATCATCATCATCTTCAGTTAATATGGCCTCCCTGCTATACAGGTTAAACCCTCCTCCAACCTGTCTTAAGGTGGCCATAGACGCGCAGATAATATCATACGAAGCAACGATATTCGGTACGTGTATGGTGGGAAAAGAGGAGACCAATATCGGCAGAAGACTTGGATATCAGTTGGCTCGTCAATCGGGCTGGAGGAAAATTTTGATCGGGTGCCTTTGAAGGAATCCAAACATCGGCCATTGTTAAGGTGGCCATAGACGCATAGATAATATCGTACAAAACAAATTTTCGTCCGATATTCGGTGCGTGTATGGTGGGAAAAGAGGCAACCGATATCCAAGTCTTCTCATTGATCGGGCTGGAAGGAAAATTTTGAAAGCACCCAAATATCGGCCATTGTTAGTGCTGAATCGTCACATACAGGTAGACATCTATTGTTTCTCTCTGTATATCTGACGATTCAGTTCTACACGTATGTATTTGAAACGAACGATCTTTCTTAGAAAGATATTTTCCAAGAAAGATCGTAATTGTAACGTCTAGGTGCCTTATTACGCATCAAGCCAGTTGGCGTGAACTCGGATCTCGGTTTCAAATCAAAAATGTTCCCAGTTAACAGGGATAAGAGTTGTGGCCTGCTGACCAGCACATTATTAATGAAAGAGTCCAAGTCACGTTCAGACCAACTGATAATGGTCATGAGGCCTCGGGTAAAGAGCCCTTTTAACAGGTCCTCACCAAGTCCTCCGCCATTGACTGCACGGCAATATCTATGGATAAGCTGCTTAGCTGCGGAGGATTCTGAAACTCCCGGTAGAAGGTCCCCACATCCATGGGAAGGTCATCTTTGGAGAAGGCAGGTCTCTGAAAGAAATGAGTTCTTTTCACTCTACATTCTCAGAAACAAACAAAACAAAAATCAAAAACTCATGAGAAATGCCAATCAGCACAATAATGCCCCCCATGCAAAAAGCCAGGCCTGGACAGACTGGGTTAAAATGTAGATGCATCCAAATGCACAAAGCTGCATGCTCCCATTATGATTAAGATTTTTGCAGACTGATAACTGTCTAATTTAGTTTATTATTTGAAGTCTTTTTATTTATACTTAGTGTCCGTTAGGGGCTTGATGGAAAGCCAGAGTTACTAAGGGTTACACAACCCATAAGCTACTTCCTACCAGTTCCTAACCAGTGGCCCATCCTGACAGCTGAGATTTATACAGAAATATAAAGAAAAAGTCAGAGTTGGCCACTTACAAAGTCAACCATTACAAAATCATCTTGGG
This sequence comes from Xenopus laevis, assembly GCF_017654675.1. Classification (NCBI taxonomy): domain Eukaryota; kingdom Metazoa; phylum Chordata; class Amphibia; order Anura; family Pipidae; genus Xenopus; species Xenopus laevis. Next base: position 8,876,607 of record NC_054377.1, read on the forward strand.
GTGTCCCATTGCTAGAACAGGAACTGTGCAGGCTCCTGGCTTCAGGCGACTCCTCTTCTGGGGTCTCAGGGTAGACAACCTAAAAAGAGTAATACAGTCAGAGGGAAACTGCCAGGCGCCAGTCAGTGGACAAAGAATTTACAGGGACAATAATGTCTTTTCTTATTTCTATTGTCGCTATCAGAGATAGAGTGACTTATGCAGGTGTAGCCTACTCTGCACATAGAACATTCCCTTATGAGCCACTCTCCATTTTGAAGGGGGAACAGTTTTGTGTGTGAATTTATCCCCATCGTTCAGTCTGAGAGAGAATAATTTCCCCTTTAAAAGGGAACGGAAAGGCGTATTTAAATGATTATATATACTTACCTCACTCCCTGGCTGGTGCTCCTATCAGGAGAAAACTGCTCCGGTCCGGGGGTTATTCCAGTGAGCACCATGGAACGATCCGCTTCCTTTTTCTAAAATTTCCCGGGGCCAGGGTCAGACATGGACACGTGTGTCTTCTTTCTGCCACAACCTCCATTCTTCGGGCCGGTCACAGCAAAAACATAGGGGGGGGGGGCAGCGAGGGCCTGATACTCCAGTCCCGATGGGCCCCAGTCCAACCCTGCCCAGGGCACAGGCATGCACAGTATTAGAATTAGCCGACTTCTTTGTTAAAGGTCAGCTTTTCACGCTAATGCGTATGAGCAGCCGCGTGAAGAAAGAAGAAGCTGAAAGCCAATCGCTCCATGGTGCTCGCTGGAATAACTTCGGACTGGTGCAGTTTTTTGCTGATAGGAGCACTGGCCCCTGATGTGAGGTAAGTATAAACAATCACTTGGGGGTACCTAACTTTTGGCACCCCAAGTAAAGAGCACATTTCCTTCTCCGGAGTATCATATTTAAGTATTCCATTGTATCTCAGTGCATCATATCCTGCCAAGTTAGAAGGTTAATCATTGAATGGTTCCAAGGAAGCTATACATAAACATACCATAGGGTCAGTGTCCTCATTATCTGTGAGCTTTGGCACAAACACGGCAAACGGTATATCAGTACTGGCATAGGTGACCTGTTAGTAAAGCAGAAGACTTGCTGAAAACAGTATCAAAGATAAAACGGACTTGCGTGCACTGCTGGGAGCGACATTTGAGATAGCAATGCTGATTATAAAAAGAGACAGGAGACTGGAGGTGCAGAAAGAAAGGTTAAAGTTTATGAATATATTGTGTGTGTGTGTGTCTGTATAGAGGCATAGACAGGAGACTGGAGGTGCAGAAAGAAAGGCTGAAGTGTATGAATATATTGTGAGTGAGTGTGAATGTATGTATGTATGTATGTATGTATGTATGTATGTATGTATGTATGTATGTATGTATGTATGTATGGAGAGAGAGAGAGAGAGAGAGAGAGAGAGAGAGAGAGAGAGAGAGAGAGAGAGAGAGAGAGAGAGAGAGAGAGAGAGAGAGAGAGAGAGAGAGAGAGAGAGAGAGAGAGAGAGAGAGAGAGAGAGAGAGAGAGAGAGAGAGAGACTCTGAAGGTACAGAAAGCACGGCTGAAGTGTATGAATATATTGTGTGTGTGAGTGTGTGTCTATATATAGAGAGAGGAAGAGAGCAGAGACTAGAGATGCAGAAAGAAAGGTGTGTGTGTATGTGTCAGTCAGACCAGTAGACTGGGGTCCAGAATTGGGGTATGGAAGACAGAGCCATAGGATGTAATGTATAATATTGCTGTATAATCTACAGTAACAAGGAAGTGCTAACTTCCGACTTACCTGGGGGGAAGGTTTGTCAACAAAAGCTCCCACCTTCCTTGTAAATAGGATATGTGGGCTCTTGTTGGGCGAACTTTTTGTCCCAGTGGCGCTGCTACCTGAGGGGGAATCTGCTTCCTCACTGTGGGGAACAATGAGTGGTGATTGAGTGCATTGAATATTCACTTCTAGATCACTAAATGCTATAGAGAGTAAGGGCTTTACCTGCTGGACGTTGCCCCTGCTACATTGGCGGGAGACACAGAAAGGGTTCGGTCGTGTTCTGCTGGCAAACCACTTTCTTTTCCTGGTGCCATCATCTACAGAGAAAAAAACAAACACAGATCAAAGAACTACCATGAACAGCCTGTTAAAGCAGATTCTCCGATTAGCATGCCATTGTATTGGAAAGCAAGGATTTGAACGTGTGTTAATGCTCAGTGCAGCTCGGTACCAGCACTAAACGTTAAAACCCTGTAGAGCAGAATTGCTCTTGATGTCAAAAAAGTTTGGAGGAAAATATCAAACTGCCGGGAATCCTTCAGTATTTTTGCAGGCCTATTAGAAACACAGTAGTGCTTGGTAATCGTATTTTCTCCTTCCTCCTCATCCAAAACTCATATGGGCTGTATCCAGTGTATGTCTAGAATGCTGTGGCCTCCTAGTGCCCCACTTCTGCTAGACACGATCCTTTTAATATAATCATGCTGGCTGTGCCTCGCCCCCTTCTGTGGGGCGGGGCACCACTTCTGACCCCAACCTGCCCGACCCCTCCATTTAAAGACCAGCGCCCATCCTGCAGTGACAGGCAAGAATCTATAAATGGGGAAGCCGGAAGTTAAAGTCCTGCAGTGGTTAAGTACCCGGAAAAACCTGCAGGTTGCAGATAGAAGTTTCGGGAGCGGGTATAGATGCGGGTCAGCGGTTCTCCGGGTTTGCGGGTCATGGTTCTGGTCGCGGGTCTTCTCAATATCGATTTTTACGGATTTTTCCTGATCACGCCTACTTCCAATGATATCACTTCCGGTTTACAACAACAGCACTTCCCGTTTCACTCCTTTCCCCCCCCGATCACGGCAACTTCCGGTTTACGGTGACAGCACTTCCGGTTTCTTGATGGTCAGCAGGTCACGGATAAGGTCCTTGTGGGTCGGGTAGCGGGTAAGTATGTGGGTTGCAGGTTGGGTTTAACAAATTGGTTCCGCGCAGGACTCTGACCAAAGTGTTAGGTTGTGAGCAGGGAGAGTGGAAGGAATCGATCAACCAGAACCTGCCCGCAACCCAAAGACACGGGTTTTGGCCCGGCCTCCACATCACGTGATTTTTTTTTGGATTTGGATTATGTTCGGCCAGGCACATGGATTTTTCCAGCTGAAAAAAGCCAAATTCTGAACCGGACATATTTAAGGCAGCAGTCTGGGGTAAGGATTGCTTGTTATATGCAGTAGTGATGACTTACTCTTGGGAAATCTAAAAGGTAAAAAAGTTACCAGTGCAAAAAAAAAAAAAAAAAAACTCCCCAAAAACCGTAACGATTTCAATAAAGCTTAAGATTTACAAAATAAATCTTTGCGATTGTAACAAAATACTGTTTCCCACAGAAGCAATATGCACCTTTGTGAAACGTAACCAGATCACAGAGCCAGAGACATGCACTTCACTGAAGGTACAGAAAGCAGCAGCATTCTATATAAATACATGGCGTCTTGCTCCTGGTTGTGAGAAGTACCTGGTGCGGGTGGGCTGCACTCACTCCCGTAGCCAAGCCCACTGGGTAAGCCAGTTCCGAGGGTCCTGCTCCTGGGACTGCCGGTTGATAGGAGAGACGAGAGCTGCAGAGCTACAGAGCAAGAAAGGAGGAAGGGAGGAGAGAAGCTGATGTAATAATAACAGAATGGAAGAGCTGCAAAGGTTAAGAAGCACTAACTGCCTGTGTGGGCCAAGATCGTTTAGCCGTGTCTGCAGCCAATAAGATGACAGACTAAGAGACGCGCTCTTGGCCCTTTCCAGTACAAAACATCATTACGGGTAAAGGAAACAGGACACCAGGTACTGGCTCTAGTCAAACATTAAGGCTCATTCCCACTTGTAAGCATCAGAAAGTGCAGTGAGTAGCAAATTGGGTTGCATTTCTGCCTAAAAAAAATCATTTCAGCAACGGGAATTGATGTGCGTTTATGCACAATGCTCTATTTTTATATAGCAATGCTAAATTATGCAACACCATAGATTCCTTTTACTACATAAGGATGGCTGAGAATTAGAAACCATCTACATGCATCTTTAAAGGAACACCAACACCAAAAAATTAAAGGGTTTTAAAGGAATGACAATATAATTTTGTGTTGCCCTGCATGGGTACAACTGGTTCATTTGCTTCAGAAACACTACTATAGTTTATATAAATAAGATGATGTGTAGCCATGGGGGCAGCTATTCAAGCACAGGATACACAGTAGATAACAGATAAGTACTACTATAGTTTATATAAACAAGCTGCTGTGTAGCCATGGGGGCAGCCATTCAAGCACAGGATACACAGTAGATAACAGATAAGTACTACTATAGTTTATATAAATAAGCTGCTGTGTAGCCATGGGGACAGCCATTCAAGCACAGGATACACAGTAGATAACAGATACTTTCTGAAGAATCCCATTGTATAATACAGAGCTTATCTTTTATCTGCTGTGTATCCTGAGCCTTTTCTCCCTTTTCAGCTTTGAATGGCTACACAGCAGCTTGTTTATATAAACTATAGTAGTACTTATCTGTTATCTACTGTGTATCCTGTGCTTGAATGGCTGCCCCCATGGCTACACAGCAGCTTGTTTATATAAACTATAGTAGTACTTATCTGTTATCTACTGTGTATCCTGTGCTTGAATGGCTGCCCCCATGGCTACACAGCAGCTTGTTTATATAAACTATAGTAGTACTTATCTGTTATCTACTGTGTATCCTGTGCTTGAATGGCTGCCCCCATGGCTACACAGCAGCTTCTTTATATAAACTATAGTAGTACTTATCTGTTATCTACTGTGTATCCTGTGCTTGAATGGCTGCCCCCATGGCTACACAGCAGCTTCTTTATATAAACTATAGTAGTACTTATCTGTTATATACTGTGTATCCTGTGCTTGAATGGCTGCCCCCATGGCTACACAGCAGCTTGTTTATATAAACTATAGTAGTACTTATCTGTTATCTACTGTGTATCCTGTGCTTGAATGGCTGCCCCCATGGATACACAGCAGCTTGTTTATATAAACTATAGTAGTACTTATCTGTTATCTACTGTGTATCCTGTGCTTGAATGGCTGCCCCCATGGCTACACAGCAGCTTCTTTATATAAACTATATTAGTGTTTCTGAAGCAAACACACCAGTACATTATATTTGAATTACTTTAATAAGCTTTCATTTTTTTATTGTGACTGTTCCTTTAAGACCCAAATTGTATGTCCTTTGCACACAGAACTGTGCCAGCAGCTGCCACACAACTACCAGCCTCCCCAAGTGGGAGCTGTAGTTTAGCAAACAGCTGGAGACCCACAGGCTGCAATGACTTTCCCTTCCCCTCCATTCTAACAACACACGCACTTTGTTAGTGGGGGGTAAGTTTAAACTCACTTGATGTGAGAAGGCTTGTCCCATCGTCAGGACCCTGAGAGAGTCCGTCACCACAGGAGTAACTGTCTGACACTGAGCCTTACTGACAGTGAACACACACTTCACATACAGACACGTACAAGCCACAGAGAGAAAGAGAGGTAAGATATGAATGGCAGGTAGCAAGTCACCTCCATCGGCAGATCTCCAGCATAGTGTTGTTATACACCAGAGCCATGAATAAAACAATGCTTTGGTAACAAAAACAAAAGAAAAAGTACCCCGCTTACAATCTTGCTAGAGCTGTTACTGTATAAATTATTTCAAAACCTGTTAGTTAAAATTTACATGTGTTGCCGTACAAGCCCTGTGATTAACGTTGGACCAATCTAATAAATGGTATTGACTTAAAGTGCCGTGCTATAAATTCATTATATAATAAATAATGATTAAGAATGAAATTGATTATAATTGAAGTGCAGTGCAATGAAATTAGTTACTTAATTTGAAATTAAAAACTTTAATTAAATCCAGCCACAATAAATCGATTAAAAATAGTGGCAATAATAAGGCGTGATAGAGGTAACTGCGTCCAAACTTGGACAACAATTCAATAATAAAGTGCTAGGCAGTGCTAATTCATTAATTCATTATAACTCAGGTAATTGATTAAAAATTGATTAGAGTAACCGCATAAATAGGGATAAAATTTAAAAACAATATTCAGGTTCATAAGTTGAAATAAGAAAATGGAAAAGGAGAGAGGTGGAGTTGTCCCAAATCTACTACCTAATTTTTTCTAATCCCTGGGACACCACAAAGGCAAGGTAGGCAGAGCAACCGGGACTGTGGTCTCGATGGTTATTCTAAACCCTAAGCTGTCAAGGACTATGCTGGCCTAAAAAACCACAAATCCACGGCCTCTTGTAAGTTCAGTAATGCGAGAGAGGAGAGAAAGCGAACCAGGTATTGCATTAAATATCCACCACCCCTTCCATTCCCATTTAACCCAAAGTAATTGAAATTGTTTAAAAGATTGAAATCAACAAGATTCAAAACGCCAACGCGCGTTTCGCTATACTCGCTTTATCAAGGCGCAATAAATAAATAAAACAATGCTTTGTAATGTCACACTTTATTGAAACTTAAAATCCCTTATAATATATGAGTGATACTCAGAGTTCCCTGTATAACTCAGCCAGTAGCCTTGTGCCTTTATATGGTCACAGAACAACCCCTCAGTGACTTCTAATATCCTTATCATTTACAGTAGGGGGTACATTATCCCTTATAATACATGAGTGATACTCAGAGTTCCCTGTATAACTCAGCCTGTAGCCTTGTGCCTTTATATGGTCACAGAACAACCCCTCAGTGACTTCTAATATCCTTATCATTTACAGTAGGGGGTACATTATCCCTTATAATACATGAGTGATACTCAGAGTTCCCTGTATAACTCAGCCTGTAGCCTTGTGTCTTTATATGGTCACAGAAAAACCCCTCAGTGACTTCTAATATCCTTATCATTTACAGTAGGGGGTACATTATCTCTTATAATACATGAGTGATACTCAGAGTTCCCTGTATAACTCAGCCTGTAGCCTTGTGCCTTTATATGGTCACAGAACAACCCCTCAGTGACTTCTAATATCCTTATCATTTACAGTAGGGGGTATTTATCTCTTATAATACATGAGTGATACTCAGAGTTCCCTGTATAACTCAGCCTGCAGCCTTGTGCCTTTATATGGTCACAGAACAACCCCTCAGTGACTTCTAATATCCTTATCATTTACAGTAGGGGGTACATTATCCCTTATAATACATGAGTGATACTCAAGAGTTCCCTGTATTACTCAGCCTGCAGCCTTGTGACTTTATATGGTCACAGAACAACCCCTCAGTGACTTCTAATATCCTTATCATTTACAGTAGGGGGTATATTATCCCTTATAATACATGAGTGATGCTCAGAGTTCCCTGTATAACTCAGCCTGCAGCCTTGTGCCTTTATATGGTCACAGAACAACCCCTCAGTGACTTTTAATATCCTTTTCATTTACAGTAGGGGGTACATTATCCCTTATAATACATGAGTGATACTCGGAGTTCCCTGTATAACGCAGCCTGCAGCCTTGTGCCTTTATGTGGTCACAGAACCTCTCAGTGACTTCTAATATCCTTATCATTTACAGTAGGGGGTACAGATTTCTGTATGACAAGAATGAACTACCGAACTGGGCGGCCGCTACACTAGAGCGGGGCAGGATAACATGAAGGCTACACTAAAATGCTGTATAATGAGGGGAGAGTTCTTACCTGTGAAGGAGGGGAAGTAGAAAACGATGTTGCACAGAATTCTTGAGACTCCTCCACGGCAGGGTAGGTAAGCACTTGCTCTTCAGCGCCCCTGTGAGGAAATTTCAAACAAGGACCGAATAAGGAGATATCTTAGAAATTAGGGATTCACCGAATCTACTACTTGGGATTCGGGCGAATCCCTGAATCAGTGGTGAAAGATTCGCCCGAATACAGAACCTAATCCACATATGCAAATTAGGGGCAGGAAAGGAAAAAGTGGAAAAAAATCTTCACGTGATTATCCTATTCGCCCCTAATTTACATGTGCAAATTAGGATTCGGATTCAGTTCGGCCAGGCACAAGGATTGGCCGAATCTGAATCCTGCTGAAGAAGGCTGAATCCTGGCCAAATCCCGAACTGAATCCTGGATTCGGTGCATCCCTATTAGAAATGTAGGAAAAAACAGGAAAGCTGCATGAAAATCTGATTAAAAAAACACAATCCTTGCAAGTCAAACAGTGCAGCCCATAGGTACCAATCTAGCATTGAGTAGTGCAGTGGAGTCAGAGTGCTGCTAGTTAACTGTGATTTGTTTTCGGAGAGACTGATCTGAATGCAGCCGCATTGCACAAATCAACCTGCAGTACTTACCTGCTGCCGTCAGTCTCTACTTCCTGAATCTCTATTGAGCTCTGACATTCTATTTAGGGATGCACCAAATCCACTATTTTGGATTCGGCGAAAACCCTGAATCCTTTGTGAAAGGCAGAATATGGAACCAAATCCTAATTTGCATATGCAAATTAGGGGTGGGAAGGGGAAAACATTTTTTACTTCCTTGTTTTGTGACAAAAAGTCACGCGATTTCCTCCTCGATTCAGATTCTGGTTTGGTTGGGCAGAAGGATTAGGCCAAGTCTGAATCCTGCTGAAAAAGGCCGAATCCCGAACCGAATCCTGGATTCCGTGCATCCCTAATTCTATTACATCTATAATAACTGTCTTTGCAGAGTTGTCTAAATCGCCGGCTGGGTGGCACTCGGATCGTTTTTGTTTTCCGAAGAGGCCCGAAGTTTCCTCGCGAGGCAACTTCGAGCGACTTTGGAAAACCAAGCCGATCCAAGTGCCATCCTGACGGCGATTTAGATTCTAGCCTGCGGGAAGGCATTTCTGGGAGATTAGTCGCCCCAAAGAAGAGGAGATTTGGCGTCGTGGACTAAATCTCCCTGAATCTCCACGTGTGTCTCTGCCCTAAAAGTATTTGTCTGGGGCTTTTACATTTACCTATCTAATCCCCCCATGTCCCTCTATTAGGGGCAGTCTTCTTTGTACAGCGGGAGTCAGCTACACACAGCTGCAGAAATGTTTGTTTCAGCTAATTTGTAGCAGGAGATCCTTCCCCTGGCTAAAAGCTTGTATTACATCCAGCAGTCCCTGCAGAACTGGCAACACACTGCCCACACAACAGAAAAAAAATACTATTATAAACTCATACATCCAACATGTGATACATCAGCTATTGCTGAACTACACGCCCAGCTTCGACTACAGAGAGTGGCGTAGATTAGAGATCAGCTTTACACTGGTTATTCGTTATCCTGTTTTGTGACATGGAAAGCTCTCTACCAACTTAAAGGGGAAAATGAAAATTTAATATAAACTTCCTCAAACTGGTCAGAAACTTTCTAAATACAATCAATTAAATATTCTGCATTGTTTCTTAAATAATCAAGTTTATGTTCCTCTCTCAGCATCTGTTTCTCTTCATTCTGTCTTCATGCAGCAGTTGGGTGTCAGATGAATGATCCAATATATCTTATAGGGGGGCTCCTTTCCTAGCAGATGTATTAGAGCTCACTCAAATAACTGATTCCAGTACAAACAAAATAACTAAATAAACTAAAAATAACTGCCTTTTGCACAAATTCTGCATGTAGAGAGACAGGATTTTTAATAGTGAGCTCTAATACATCTGCTAGGAAAGGAATCCCCCCTACCCTATAAGATATATTGGATCATTCATCTGACACCCATATCCTGAATGAAGATAAACAGATGCTAAGAGAGGAACAGCGAATATAAACTTGATTTTTTAAGAAACAATGCAGTATGTTTAATTGATTGTATTTAGAAAGTTTCTTACTTTAGTATGAGGAAGCTTATATTCAATTTTCATTTTTGTTATAGTTCCCCTTTAAATGCATTCTCCTGGGTTAGCAGTGTGCTCCTAGTGCGTCAGTGAGGGAAGGGATGCTATGATCTGTGGGCATGCTAACTTTGTCCTCACCTGTAGTTGCAGGGATGCATGTGTGAGGTGCTGGGGAAGGGTCGGTCAACAAAGTGATCAATTATAATCCCCATGATGGGCTGGGTCCACTCATACTGCCTGCAATGCAACAAACACATTATTTACCTACTGGGCCTAGCTGTCCTGCACCCCTCCGGTATCCATGTGCTGGTTCATAATAGTTAAAGGGATTCTGTCATAATTTTTATGATGTTTTTATTTCTAAATTACACTATTTACGCTGCAAATAATTCACTCTACAATATAAAATTTAATTTCTGAACTAACAAGTGTATTTTTAGTTGTAATATTGGTGTGTAGGTGCATCTCAGGTCATTTTGCCTGGTCATGTGATTTCAGAAAGAGCCAGGCACTTTAGGATGGAACTGCTTTCTGGCAGGCTGTTGTTTCTCCTACTCAATGTAACTGAATGTGTCTCAGTGGGACCTGGATTTTACTATTGAGTGCTGTTCTTAGATCTACCAGGCAGCTGTTATCTTGTGTTAGGGAGCTGCTATCTGGTTACCTTCCCATTGTTCTGTTGTTAGGCTGCTGGGGGGGAAAGAAAGGGAAGAGGGTGATATCTCTCCAGTACAGCAGTAAAGAGTGACTGAAGTTTATCAGAGCACAAGTCACATGATTGGGGGCAGCTGGGACACTGACAATATGTCTAGCCCCATGTCAGATTTAAAAATGAAATATAAAACAAATCTGTTTGCTCTTTTGAGAAACAGATTTCAGTGCAGAAGTCTGCTGGAGCAGCACTATTAACTGATGCATTTTGAAAAAAGCATTTTTTCTCATGACAGTATACCTTTAAGGTGTTTACCCTGCTATGTGCATAGGAACATCCTGTATGATGTGTGAAGGCTGTTATTATTCAGTGTGAGGGTCTTGGTTCCGGGGTCAGTAGTGCTAGCTCCCTTTCACTAAACAGAAGGGATAGCCAATGTGTCCCTTTGCATGTTGTTCTGTAGCTTAGGAATACCTGAAAATGCATAGCTTGGCTACAGCTGTGTTAAAGGGGAACTAAAGTCTAAAATAGAATAATGCTAGAAATGCTGTATTTTAGAGAGAGTGTGTGCTCTAATATTTCACTTAGAAATGATCACACTGTATATATACATATGCTTCACTTGCTTCACTAGTAAAGTCTAAATTAGAATAAGGCTAGAAATGCTGTATCTTGTATACTAAACATAAACATGAACTTTCTGCACCAGAAGCCTAATCAAACAAATGATTTATGCTTTCAAAGTTGGCCGCAGGGGGTCACCATCTTGTAACTTTGTTATACATCTTTGCAAGACCAAGACACATGCTCAGTGTGGTCTGGGCTGCTTAGGGATCGTCATAAATGATCAAAACAACACAAGTCAAATAATATCTGCCAGAAGCTGATACAGCAAGACTAATTAATAATCAGAATATACAGACTGCACTGGCTCCTGTGTTGTCATGTCATCTAATGTGGATTTTATAATTTTTATATTGCTTAATACAACCTTTCTCAGACTCTGCAGAACCAGTGGCTGCAGCATTTAAGCATTTAGATAAATGGTATCTGTTTAAATCTGGCTCCATGATCTTTGTCCCTGCCACTGGAGTTGGAAACATTAAAGGGGAATGTAAAGGCAAAAATAAAATCCAATACGAATCTCTACACAGTCTCTGACTGCTCTGGAGGGAAACAATCAAAGCTGCTTGAGTTCTGCACGGCTGGGAAAAAAGCTGGTAACCTGCGGGTCGAAGTTGTGGGTGCGGCTATAGATGGGGGTCCGCGGTTCTGTGGGTTGGGCCTTCTCAATAGCGTGTTTTACTCCTTTTTTCTGATCACGCCTACTTCCGATGATGTCACTTCCGGTTTACAATGACAGTATTTCCTGATTCTTGATGGTCAGCGGGTCACGGATCGGATTGCGGATAAGGTACACACGGGTCAGGTAGCGTGTCCAAGAGGGTAAAAATGCAGGTTGTGGGTCCAAGTGCGGGTCGGGTTTAACAAATTGGTTTCCACACAGGACTCTACTGGGAAGTAAGGTGGGGGGCTCCCCCTGCTGTTCAAAAGTATAGTTTCCCTGCAGAGCAGCTAAGGGCCGTCTGAAGTTTCCTATCCACAGCAGTAAATGAAGGGGGAATTTCACTGCATACAGTCAGGTTTCTTATAAAAACAGTACACATTTTTTAATTAACGAACGTAAAAATGGGATTTTATTTTTTTTGCCTTGATATGCCCTTTAATGTCAGATGGCTAACAGAGGGTTCTGGCCTTACCTGGTTGACATAAAAGCCAGGTTGGTTCTGTAGGCACAGGTAAGTGTCAGCGTGCCGATTGGTGTTCCAACCGTTCCAATTCGTACAGCCTGGAAACCTAACAGAGGACAGGAACTGAGTGAAAACTTAAACAGAGGGGACACTTAATCTGAGATCATTGTTGCATTTCCAAATGTTTGTTTTATTTAAAGGAACACCAATTTCACACAAGAGAATTTATTAGACAAACCGGAGTGTTCTCTTGAGCATCAATGTGCAGACACCCAGCCAACACAACACATTACTAGTCTAGCAACAACCCATGCACGGGCACTGTCAGTATATATGAGAGGATATAAATAGGTAGAACAATATTCGTAAATATGGACATTTTCACAGTAGAGCAGCATGCAATAGTATATTATTAAAGGGATAATATTTATAATTATTATTCCTAACTATTGCTTCCTTAAATAAACAGATAATTAGCTTAATGTGAACAGAATCTGCATGACAGCAGAGTGTGGGGGCTTTGCAGGGATTATACAGTAAGACAGGCAAAAAGTCTGTCCGTGTCTAGTAAATAATGATCAGCTATAATATCTTATAATAATTATAACTGGCCTAGTGCTATTGAAATAATGAGAGCCAACACACGTATAGGTTTAGTAAATATACAGAATACATATAATTCCACTGAATGCATCTTACCTTCTTTAAGACCAAGGAGTTGAACGTCTCCAAAGTAAATCCTAAAGAAGGGAAGGGTGAATGCTGAAAAGGATATTTATGGAAGTGCATAGGAATATGTAAAGGATGCTCTGCAATCTGTTGGTTGCACAAGAGAGGGAATTTCTGGCAAACATACCTAGAAAGCAGTTTTAGCCGAAGCTGTTTGGTTACAAACTCGATTATAGGCAAGCTATTTCTTAAATAAGCAGTAACAGCAAAAACTGAAATTGTATCGAAGTAAATAAAATATAATGTAGTGTTGAATGCACTGTTAAAACTGGCGTGTTTGTTTCAGAAGACTACTATAGTTTATATAAACAAGCTGCTGTGTAGCCATGGGGGCAGCCATTCAAGCACAGGATACACAGTAGATAACAAATAAGTACTACTATAGTTTATATAAACAAGCTGCTGTGTACCCATAGGGGCAGCCATTCAAGCACAGGATACACGGTAGATAGTACTATAGTTTATATGTTATCTGCTATGTAACCTGCGCCTTTTCTCCTTTTTTTACAGCTTGAATGGCTGCCCCCATGGCTACACAGCAGCTTAATTATGCTTTCTGAAGCAAACAGACAGATTTTCCCAGTGCATGCTAACTGTATATTATATGTTAATTACTTTAAAATGCTTTCATTTTTGGTGTTACTGTTCCTTTAAGCTGGCTGCACATCTAACAGCTTGCTTGGCAAGGTCGTCAAATGATTTTGATCTACTTGAGCCACCCCCATGTTGGGCCAAATTAGACAGATTCAGTCTTTGACCCTTGGACCAACAACTTTGAGCCTGGAGAAGCCTGGAGAAGCCCGTGAGCCTGGAGGAGCCTGGAGAAGCCCGAATACCTGACCTCAAGGGTTCCCCCTGCCAGTGCACAACATAAATTAGTGGAGGCCTGTGCCTGCCTGTGGGAATGGAACTAGAGCAGTGCAAAATAACTGTTGATGGACATGCGGTATCGGAGGTTTGGCTACCAGACTAGCATTGTGCATGCCAGTGGGGAAAAGGGAACACTTTGTGGCCACACAGCATGGACAAACTCAGGGTCCACTGTGATTTTCCTTGTGGGATCCAACTGACTGTATCAGCCAAATTTGGCTTACCACATCGTTTGCAAAGTCATCTATTAGTGTACAGCCAGCTTTGGTATTGTTATTAACAGGGAGTAGAACAGCCTCGGAGATGGAGCAATGGCTGTAGCATAGTGTGCAAAGAAGCCCAAGTATGTGGCTTTACTACCAGGATTTCCTAGCCCGAGGCCATTTAGCTTTTGTGTAAATAGAACTAACAAAGTACACCAAGAGTATGCAGTGTCCTAAGCTCTACTGCTAGAAAAGACAGCCCAGTTCTGCATACCCACTGGAACCACCAGTAGACCTGTCCAAAATGCCCACTGATTTGCAGAAGTGACCACAGCACTCATTTGTTACCTGTACAGAATGACATATTCATGTCCTTGCTTCCTGGAGAGTCTGTAAGCCGGGGTCACTCTGGTGACAGCAAGTAATGACTTCAGCAGCAGCGACAATCTGTTATATACAGTATAAGAGACCTTAATGTCCCGGTCGCACCTACAACACCAGAAGTAAAGAGTTAATTCCAGCAGACAGGTGCCTGCAGCAATGCAAACAGCCAAACCGAGGACTAAATACACAAGTGCTATTATGTGCCAAGTACAGCCAGTCCTAGAACTAACAATGGATGAGGTCTCTGATGTATTGTGAAATAAAGAAATAAATAAAAAGCACAGATATTGTCTTACAAAGTCAAACCTCAGCTTAAAAGGAAAACTTCATCTTCATTTAAAAACAAAAACAGAGCGTAGTTTTTTTTCTCTGATTTTTACACAGGAGGCATCCAGAGTGAGCAGGACAAGCATTATGTCTGGTTTTGGCAGAGCAATACAAACGACTACATTTATGGGACCGGTTATCCAGAATGTTTGGGATCTGGGGGTTTCCCTGATAACAGATCTTTCCATAATTTGGATCTTCATACCTCAAGTTTACTAGAAAGTCATTTAAACATTAAATAAACCCAAATAGGCTGGTTTTTCTTCCAATAAGGATTAATAATTTCTTAGTTTGGATCAAGTACAGGCTACAGTTTCATTATTACAAAGAAAAGGGAAATTGTTTTTAAAGATTTGGATTATTTGTTTATAATGGAGTCTATGGGAGATGGCCTTTCCGTAATTTGAAACTTTCTGGATAACGGGTTTCCATTCCCATACCTGTACTATAGAGAAATGACTAAGGGATGGCCAAGCCTAGCAACATAAAATTATGCAAACAGCTAAGAGCAGAAACAAATATGCTGCTGTAACCAATGCAACATTGTTTGTGAACTTAACCTTTCATTTTTTTTTTAACGTTACTGCAGAAAGTGCATTTACTACCCAATGCTGTTGCCTAAATAAATAATTTACGACAAGCAGCTATTTTCAGACAAGGCACAGACTGATTTAAACTCCCTCTGCCCTTCCCCTTTTGAACTTACTTTTCATTCATTTCCAGACACCAGACTTCCAGCTCCATGGAATCACCCTTCAAAAGAAGGATGAAGAGAGGATTCAGATATCAATTTTCTATATACACAGAAGATTTCATGGGATGGACAGTAAACAGGGTGTTTCCAGTATTCTGCTGGGTATTGGGTGATGTTACTACTGTTACTACCTTAAGTAAATTCAAATTTCTTCCAACCTCAGCTCTTATTTTCTTTACTGCCTGTTAAAATTATGTTCTTATTCCTCAGGCTGAGGGACAGGACGTAGTCTGAAGCAGGTTGGGGGTCCCACAGCAGCTTTAGGCCCTCCAAGAGACTCATCTTTCATCAGACTGCTTAATAATGTTTCCCCCATACATATCAATATAAAAGAAACACATTCAGCTTTTTCCTCTGGCTTAAAGCACCACCCTACTCCTGACCATGGGAAGGAGAGCAGCCCACAAGCAGGAAAGAATATCTAGGCTCTGGGTGAGATAGTATTTATTAAACCAAAATGAATAACGCAAAAAGGTTAAGGTATCATCCTAACTGCACGTACGTTAGCTACTATGACTGACCACTGGTTGGAAAGGGACCATACCTCGGATGTCTTCAGCGAAATCTCCACACACATGGAACGTCCCACTGCAGGCAGCTGCCCTGACAGAGCTTTCTTTGCTTCATGGGTCACCTCCGGGATATCCTTGATTGCCAAGTTAAACTATAAAAGCCATAAAGATAATATGTAAGGAAGAAGCAATGCAAGTTCATGACAAAGTAATTTGCCTTTGCCGATTTACTTATATCATGCAGAAAACCAACATGCCCCCATGAAGTTTAGCAAGTTCTAAACCTTACCCAGTCTGAGCCTGTAGGAGATGAGGAAGAGCGGGTGCAGATCTTATCTCCCAGTCGAGCTTGTACAATCACCTGAACACTCTATGGAGACAGTAAGCATGGAGTTGACCTAAATAAATAAGTAGGTTTGCTTGGAGAGATCCTGTCTGTTTTACACACAATAAGCTCCTTGTTAATGGCTGCTGTACATAGAGAGGTGATCAATCTAAAGCCAATGATTGTGACAGATTATTATCCTTGTCCTTGCATATGTGGGTTCTCTGGTATGGACTTGGCATGTTTTCCAAATTCAGTTCAAAAGGTGGGTAAAAGCAGGGGATGTGGATCAGGAGAAAAACGGATGAATGTCTGTGAGAAATAAGAGAGAAGAGGGGCTACAAAAAAGGATAGAAAAAGCGGATTGGGATTATGGTCAGAGATTTGATCGTTATTACAAAGTACTGGGTTGTAAAGATGGAAATGAGGGATCGGGATGAGGGAATGGATGATTGATGATGAATGGGTTTAGGGAAATGATGGAAGATACGGATAGGGTATCGGGTAAAGATGGAGAGATATTATGTGGTTGTGGTGTAACAATTGAGGAACAAAAAATTGACAGGGAGGAGAACTAAAAATAGGATGAAAATCAGGGATCAGAGAGAACAATAATATAAAGGAGAGGATAGAAAAGAGGCATGGGGTTAGAATAAGGGAATGAGCTACAAGGAAATTATGGAAGAATTATGGAGAGTAAAACAGGGTTGGGATTAGGAAAAGGAAAGAACATATCGGGTCTTGGAGAGAATGAAGAAAGATGAGCAAGAAACAATGAAAAGTGAAATGGGATCTTAAATGGCCATTTGTGCAGTTCTTAATTGGGACGCACCAAACCCAGCTTTTGGGGGTATGCGCAAACTCCGGAATCCTGGGAAACTGACTTGTCCAAATACCGTACCATCGGTGGCGCTGGAATTTGCTGGCGTGATGAGCCAAAAATCGCTGAGGTGCTAGTGACGATTAAACAAATTTATGCACGTGCAAAAAAGGGGATGAGGTGCATCCGTAATTCCATACCTTTAGTGCAAAGAATTTGACAAACTTGTCCAAATCCTTCCGGTCCTGGGGGCTAAGGTCAGTGTCCATGGTGTCAGTTTCCCTAGAGAGAAGGAACAGTAGAAATCAGCTATAACACAATATTATGGTTTATTATGACAGATCCTTGGCACATAAAGATTTGAATGCCAGAACTAGTGCCCCTGGTCTCTTGGCCGAATCAGAACCTGTGGTCCAGTGTCAAGTATTCTGCAGCTGCGACATAAATAAAACCTATTGACCCTTTTTCTACTTTCTGCCTCCCTCTTAAACACTTTTCCCCAATGATCTGGACCCTAGGAGTCCAACCTGGATACTGAATTTACTTTTCACAGCTAAATAATGTCCGACCTCTCTATCTTTGAGGTATAGACAGAGAGAAGTGGAGCACTAAGTATAGTGAAGTAGAAAGTGCACACCAAAGCTTTAAAGAACATTTAAAATGTTTGATAAGAAGTCGATCAGACACACTGGGATTACAGTAACTCATTAAATCAGCTATGGCCTTGAGCCATGTTCCTGAGAACAGCACTAACAGGAAGGTGGCACACTGGGACCAATAGGAACAAAGCAGCCTCCAGGCGTATCCTCTCTTCCTTGGTGGTGCCTCATGCCAAACTCAGCGTTTTGGTGGCGTCCGTACCAAGCTCAGCACTTTCAGCATTTATATCTCCGAGGCACACGACAGCCTAAAGATACCATTAAGCATTTGAAGTTCAGCTTAGCAATGAATCCCAGAAGTACGTAGCACAAATGCATTCATCCTTCGTTCAAGCAAAAGCAGCAGTTTTGCCTCCTTTAAAAATTTAGCATATGTAAAGCACGGCCACAAACTAGACAGAGGCTCATTCCAGAATGTCGCTGGATGCTGTATCCAAATAATGCTGGGTAGGCACTTCTGCTTGTTGTCCAAGCCTTCATCTTGATCTTGTCACTGACCAATAAGTGTTGGTTTTTGCCCATTTATACTATGAAGTTCCCCAACTAAACTTTTCTTCGGGGTACAATAACTAATGCAAATACTTTTTGATCACTGTCATGGAGAGAGGCTCTAGTCTAGTCAAACATGTTATCTAAGCTAAGTATGAGCATGCTCTTGGAAAAAGCATGTCCTAGTCAGGAGAACACTGTAAGTAAGGGAGGTCAAGAAAATACGGTAAGCCCAAGTATGCACAAGGCAAAAATACAATCATGTCCAAGGAGAAGAGTCTTGGCATGGCAAGACTCTATTGGACGTAAGGTTTGAGCATGCTCTGGGCATAAAAAGGCTCTACTCAGCATATTAGTCAAGATTCTCTAGTGTGAGCAGGCTCTGGGCATGAGAAGACTGTCAGGACAAGGTTTGAACTTTAATCATGTTCTGGGAAAGCTCTACATCTGGGCACAAGAATGCTTTGGGCAAGAGAAAGCCCAAGTCAGCTTCATACGGTCTTGGTGTGTGCAAAGGCACTGGCAACAAGCAGGCTATTTGACTGACTTTCAGACAGGTATCGATCGGGGAAGGCTGTTGGAGGGCCCCATACACTGGGCAATAAGCTGCCAACAATCTATTGGCAGCTTATATCTGCCCATGTATTGGGGGCCGAAAGAGCCATGTTAGAGGGAGTATGGCTCAGATGATGGGATTCCTGCTAGGACTAGTATGGAAGAGGAAGGATTGAGTCCTTCCAGTAGGATTTATGGCCCCCATACACGGGCCAATAAAAGCTGCCGACAGACCAAGTCGGCAGCTTATCGGCCCGTATGTAGAGCTCCCCTTTTCGTTGATGCAGTCCCGCGATCCGTCCGCCCGTTTGGCCTCTGTTCTGATACGATGGTGATCGGATCAGCCCGATATCGCCCACTTCAGTGTGGGCATATCTCTACGTCTATGGCCACCTTTAGGTGTTACATGGATGGAACAAAAGATCTTGCCAATAGGAGTATTGTGGGAGGGATGAGTCAGTATCACTTATTACAATAAGTTGTTTATACTCCTTCCATCAGTACTCAAGCAGGGCATCACCATAAACAACACTGTATCCTGCCAACTAACCAGCTCATGAGTAGGTGTTGCCAACAGTTTATGTTCTCTTAACAAGGCATAGAATATGCCCTCAATTTGCATTATAGATAATACATGCCAGGCTACTTATTTTATTCTGAAGGGAAAGCCTTTTGGCATGTTAGATCCTTATGAAAACCCAGCATTAGTCCTCACTGTGTCCTTTAAAATGGATCTCTCATTGAGTGCTACAGCTCAGCCTGTTTTGGGCATTAGTCGGCTGTGTTCTGTAGATGAAATGGCACTCAATGGGGAAAGAGCCAACCACTAATTAAAGGGGTGGTTCATCTTTAAGTTTATAGAATGGCAAATTCTAAGAATCTTTTCAATTAGTCTTCATTATATTTTTTAAAAAATCTTTCAATTATTTGCAATATTCTTCTCTTTCTAATTTTCAAATAGGGGGGTCGCTGACCCCATCTAAAAAAGAAATGCTCTGCAAGGCTGCAAATGTATTGTTATTGTTGCTTTTTATAACTCACCTTTTTATTCAGGCTCCTCTCCTATTTATATTCCACTCACTTATGCAAATCAATGCAAGGTTGCTAGGGTAATTTGTACCCTAGCAACCAGATGGCTGCGAATTGCAAACTGGAGAGCTGCTGAATAAAAAGCTAAATAACTCAAAAAAACACAAATAATAAAACATGAAAAACAATTGCAAATTGTCTCAGAATATCAATCTCTACATCAGTGATCCTCAACCAGTAGCTTGTGAGTAACATGTTGCTCCCCAACCCCTTGGATGTTGTTCTCAGTGGCCTCAGAGGAGGTGCTTATTTTTGAATTCCAGGCTTGGAGGCAAGTTTTGGTTGCATAAAAAAAAGATGTACTGCCAAGCAGAGGGTCCTGTAGGCTGCCAGTCCACATAGGGGCTACCAATAGTCAATCACAGCCCTTATTTTGCACCATCCAGGAACATTTTTCATGCTTGTGTTGCTCCCCAACTCTTTTTACATCTGAATGTTGCTCATGGGTGAAAAAGGTTGGGGAGAATTGCTCTACATCATACTAACAGCCAGTAACGTAACTTGGTGGGGGCGGGCCCTGGTGCGAGCCGTGCAGACGGGCCCGCCCCCACCCTCGTGTGCGCAATTTTTCTGTGCCGCTGCAGCTGACTCCAGCCGGCTGCAGCGCGCACGATCTTCCGGGGGGGGGGGGCCTGGCCCATTTGCACCCCCTGCTCCCCCGGTAGTTACGCCCCTGCTTACAGCTAATTTAAAAGTGAACAGCCCCTTTAAGCTGCGTTGGGAGGAAACTGTTGCCTCGATACAGGCTGGAACACAAGTATCTCTTCCAACGAGACTTTCCAAACAGCTGAACCAAAAAGTGGACGAGGGCTGCAGATGACAGACAGACAAAACGGGACGACTGACTGTCAGTCTGTCTTCCAGGTCTTGTCATCTCCCAGCATTCTCAGTAAGCAAAAGCCTTTTTGGACAGAAATCACTGGGGCAGAGTAACTCATGGTGCTTCTTACTAAAGTCAGTATGAAGTCACACTGCTCCACCAGAAGATAGCCGGACTAAACTTCAGGAAGACATGGCAACTAAAAGTAGAGAAAGTACAAGAACTTGAGATAATGGAAGAACAAAAAAACATTGGCAGCCACACTGTACACTATCAATAAGAATTTATAGGCAGGACACTGCCCTGGATGTTGCAGGAGCACAAATTCAAGCATGTTTATATAAAATTAGAGGAATGCTAGGAAGACATTAGTTATATACAAATATATCCATTTTGGTGGGTTCAGGAGATTCAGGCAGGTGGCAGGTCCAGCGTTTGGTACGGCCAGGGCTGCCATCTTGTGCCTTGTACATTACTGGTGATTTCCAGCAAACACTCCCTATTCTAATATCCTTATATAATACACAAAAGCCATGAATATCCTGTAAATTATATCCTTATAACATACCTCCCAACATTTTGGAAGTAAAAAGGACAAAAAAAATTTTCCCGCACGTAGCGCAGGAATTTTTTTGACCACACCCCTTTCTGAGACCACACCCCCTAATTACCATGTTTGTTTTACAAAATTTGGCGGGTTATGAAAGTTTAAAAATATTTCTCCTTATCTAAACTGTGTTTTTGTGTCTCAAAATTGTTACAAAGTATCTTGTTTGCACCTGTTAGCTGTTCTGGGCTCTCTGCTAAAAGCCAATTAAGTGGGAAACTTTGTTTCTTTTTCTGGCTGTTCAGTGCAGAGAAAAGAGGGACTTTCCAGTACAAATGAGGGACTGCGGGTTGAGCTGTCAAAAGAGGGACTGTCCCTCCGAAAAAGGGACAGTTGGGAGGTATGTTATAAACGGTGAGTTCTGATGTCATCAGTTATAAACGGTGAGTTCTGATGTCATTTCTGTCACATGACTCATTGAAATTTGTGTATTATAATAAATAAAGTACCCCCAGTTGTAAAATAACCCCAGTTCGGCCTCGTGTTTTTATATGGTCATGAAACTCCTCGGTAACTTATAATATCCTTATATTTTACAAAAGGGGGTACTTTATTCACTATATAATAATAATAACAATATGAAGGCAGAGAAAGGCTCCCATATGTGAGAGGAATGAGACACACACATATAAATAAATAAACACATACAGAGAGAGGGTGCTTGTGGGTAATACCGTGCTCATGTCACGTGTCCCTCCCTGTGCAGCCGAGTCCCACACAAATACGCACCTATAAAGCAGCTGGATAAGGCCGGAGCTCCAGCCCGTACGTGGGAATGAGGCCTGTCAGGGCCGCGCTGGATCCCAGAGTGTGAGAGAAACGACCGCGCCCCGGACTGAACAAGCACCGCCGAGGCTACAAAAGGAAATAGATGAAAGATAATCCGGTGGGACGAAGCCAGAGTATTGCAGAGAACCGGGGCAATGGCGGCCGCCAGACGGAAGAAAGCGAACGTCGAAACAAAAACAAAGCATATCTGAGCGCATCGATTGGGCGTCCAACAAGGAACAAAGAGTCAACCAATCAGAGGGCAGGTCTTGACTAAGGCTGACTAGCGGAGCGTCGCGCGAACTGTCAGAGTGAAGAGGTTGTACGTTCCGCTAATGAGCTGCGATCGCTTAGCAACCGCCCCTTGGCGTTTCGGGAAAGCTGACTTCGTATTATTGCGGAAAAGGATGGGGCGTGGTTAAAGTGGTAATAGGAATAATAATAATAAATAATAAGAATAAATAATGGAACGCGCATGGGGATGGGAGGATGAAGTAGTTGCAATTTAGGGTTGCTACCTTTACTAGCGGATAAACCTGAACAAAGGGGGACGGGCAGATACCCTTGGGGGTGGGGCAGTGATGTTGTGCTGGGCATGATGACGTCAGAGGAAGGCACAGTGATGTCAGTGGAGTTATGATGTTGGGTCGGGGTTAGTGCGTCACTTAGACGCAAATCAATTCGTCTCATTTCTGTTCAGTTTTCTGAATGTTTTAAAGGAAATCTATACCCCTCTTAACAATGTAGATCTCTATAAAAAGATATTGCATAAAACAGCTCATGTGTAAAACACTGCTTCATGTAAACAAACAATTTGTGCCATTGGGTAATCCTAAATAAGAAATTGCCATTTTAAAAAATAAGGGCCGCCTCCTGGGATCTTATGATTCACGGTGCACACAAACAAGCCATACATGTTACGTCACATGAGCCAATTAACAGACAGAGTTCTGTCTTATGCTTCCACACTTCTTCCTGTTACAGTTAGAGCTGCAGTTTTTCTGGTCAGGTGATCTCTGAGGCCACACACAGACCTTCACGAAATAGGGGTTCAAGGCATGAGATGTAAAGCGGCAAGATTTACTTAAAAATATCTTCCAGTTTGGTAAGTTGCTTTAATATTTCACGTAATAAATTAAAAACTATCTGTTGCTCAAGTGTTCATTTTGAGGGTATAGTTTTCCTTTAAACCTGACAGAAAGTTTTGAACAGTCAGCCCTTTGATAAACTGAGATGTCCAGTTCAAAACCACAGGGTTGGTAGCCCTGTCTCTATCTATATTCTGCCTGATGAGTAAGCCCAAACCTCTAATTACAGGTATGGGATCTATTATACAGAAATCAGCTCTAAAATACAGAAATGCTAATTTTGAAAAACAATTTTTTTATTTCTGATTGCTTAACTATGTAACTATGATTTCCTTTTTTTTTTTGGTTTCTGTAATAATAAAAAATAACTGTACTTGATAATAACTAAGCCATGTTAAGGTGCATATCTTAGTATTTAAATGTTTTTATTTAATGCCCAAATTATTGTTCGGGTTTCACAAGGCTGAAAACGGAACAGAAAGTTGAGACCCGAACAGGCCTTAGAAAAACCGAACTGTTCGGGTCAAAACCGAACAGGTGGCAACCCTAGTGCAATCTGTTCCAAAGTGGGGCAGGGGCAATAAAGTAGCGTTTCAATTGCTCCATGATCTAATGAGAAGTAAGAGGAGTGTGGGTCACAGAATTGTGTAGTAGATACAACACACAGTCTGCCCCACCACCACCAACATCAGCTAAAGCTTGTTAGGAGGCACATCATGATCAACTTGTATACACTCACTCTCACACACACTGACTATCTCTAAAGTATTTTGAAATGTTTTTCAGACATTGAAGGTGATGAGGATGTAACCATAGAAGAGGTCTGTAGTATACAGGATCAGTGTGTTTGTGTCTTCATATAAAGTAAAATTTAGCCTGTATGTCCGGGCACAATCTAGACAGTGTGTATGGGCTGTATGGATATAATGAGCTGTGTTTGTGGCCAATATGGGTATAATCTGGGACGCTTGGTCATAGGCTGAATGTGACAATTACCAACTAAATTGTTTAAATGAAAAACAGCCAATCTGTAACTCTATCTTGCCCAGGCCCGGACTGGCCATTTGTGAATACGGGCAAATGCCCGTTGGGCCGCTGCCCATGCCGTGTGAATGGGCCGCATTGACAGTGTGCGACTGTGCGATCTCTTGTGCGCAGGGCCCTTGCGCTTGGATGAAGAGAGAAATGTCATTTTGCAGGACCCGCACTAACATTTCCTACCAGTAGAGGGCGCGCAGCAGAAGTGAGCCGGAAACTGAAGAGCTGCACGGGAAAAACTTTGCAGTGCTTTTCAAACGCTCCAATGAAGGGATGAAGGGAAGGATGGAATTTTCTGCTGCTGTTCTGCATTTCCCCCCTTGCCCCCCCCCCTCCAACTGTACAGAGAAAGGGCAGGTAAGAACAACTACTACCTGCTACTTAAAGTGATACTGACATGAATAAAAAAAAAAAAAAATATATATATATATATATATATATATATATATATATATATATATATATATATATCTATGTATAATACTGTTCATCTAAAGTTCTAGGTCATGTACATTTTGAAATCTGCACTGTGTGTGAGTTAGCTGTCTATTAATCTTATAAATGTTGCCTTATATGTTAGAAAAAAGTGTTTTTAGTTTATTTTTGGGAAAGAATTCTTCATTTGCGCCTGTGTAGTAACAAATTACAAGCAGTCTCGTGTCCTACAGATATATGTGTAGCAATAGCGATATGGAGCACACAGTGGTTAGGAGGAATTAAAACATTCTTTATTAGATATCCTTTAAAATCATCAGTACATTATGTGGATATGACTTCTCCCCCACACTTGACGCGTTTCGTGGCGTTTCACCACTTCCTCAGATGCTTAGGTCTATGCTTATGCCTGTGCTTCTGAGGAAGTGGCAAGACGCCATGAAACGCGTCAACTCTGTTATGTCATAATACTGATAATATCACTGCACAGTTTAATTATTCACAGCAGTCTTGCCCTGCTTTATGGCAGCTGAGATTCTAACTATCTATGTGCAGTTTTCTATGCAGGACATGGCAGGCTTCGGGCATCTGTTCACAGGTTTTTATCTAATATTCCCCTGTATAATTGTGTCCAAGGAATGGATTAAAAAAACTTGCTCCCAATAAAGACTAATTATATCTTAGTTTGGCTCAAACTACTGTTTTATTATTACAGAGAAAATTAAATCTTTTAAACATTTGGATTGTTTGCATATAATGGAGTCTATGGGAGACGGCCTTTCCTAATTTGGAGCTTTCTGAAAAATGGGTTTCCAGATAACCAATCCAATACCTGAAGTGGGCTGCTTTGATTTTTTTTGCCAGGGCTGCTTTTTTCTCCCAGTCCGGCCCTGATCTTGCCCATCAGTTGACTACAGTATGTGTATGGCCTAATGCAGGGATCCCCAACCTTTTGAACCCGTGAGCAACATTCAGAAGTAAAAGGAGTTGGAGAGCAACACAAGCATGAAAAATGTTCTTGGGGTGCCAAATAAGGGATGTGATTGGCCATTTAGTAGCCCCATGTGGATTGTCAACCTACATTGAGACTCTGTTTGGCAGTGCACCTGGTTTTTATGAAACCAAAACTTGCCCCAATCCTGGAATTCAAAAAAAAAACCTCCTGCTTTGAGGCCACTGAGAGCAACATCCAAGGGATTGGAGAGCAACATGTTGCTCACGAGCTACTGGTTGGGGATCACTGGCCTAATGGTATATGGGGCATTTTGTTGCCACTACTATCTGGTGGTCAATATGTCCCTGTCTGGTGTACAAGCTGGCTGAGGCAAATGAAGAGGAGACAGGTGGACTTTCCACAATTCCATGTGCATGAGACAGGACATGCTCCATTATAAAACATTTCTGAGTGATCATAGGGGCATACAAAGCACCCCTTGTGCCATTAGCCTAAAACGGCTTGTTGGTGTTTCAGCATGTATGCGTATCTGTGAGTTGTATTAAAAGGGGCATAGAGTCAAGGGAGGAGGGGGTCATTCTTCCACTGTATAGAGCACTTGTAAGGCCCCATCTAGAATATGCTGTACAGTTTTGGTCTCCATCACTCAAACAGGACATTATTGTATTAGAGAGGGTACAGAGAAGGGCAACTAAGCTGGTAAAAGGTATTGAAAATCTTAGCTATGAGGGAAGACTGGCCAAATTGGGGTTCTTCACGCTGCAGAAGAGGCGCTTAAGGGGTGATATGCTGACTATGTATAAATATATAAGGGGATCATATAATAATCTCTCTAATGCTTTATTTACCAGTAGGTCTTTCCAGTTGACACAAGGTCACACATTCCAATTAGAAGAAAAGAGGTTCCACCTAAATATTGGGAAGGGGTTTGTTATAGTGAGAGCTGTGAAGATGTGGAATTGTCTCCCTGAATCAGTGGTACAGGCTGATACATTAGATAGGTATAAGAAGGAGTTGGATGGTGTTTAGCAAGTGAGGGAATACAGGGATATGGGAGATAGCTCATAGTACAAGGTGATCCAGGGACTGGTCCCATTGCCATTCAGGAAAGAATTTTTTCCCCCTCTGAGGCAAATTGGAGAGGCTTCAAATGTCTTTTTTTTTCCTTCCTCGGGATCAACTGGCAGTTAGGCAGGTTATATATAGTCTTAAAAGGTTGAACTGGATGGACGTGTGTCTTTCTTTCAACTTAACTTACTATGTTACTATCAGCGCTGCAAAATATGTTGGTGCTATGTAAATACATGTTAATAATATATATATATATATATATATATATAGTGAGAGAGTGCACTGTCTGTAGGTACTACTCATGTGACTCCAGTAATATTTATCAGCCCCACAATGAAATAAATAAAGTAAATGAGTGGTTTTCTTACATGGTCTCTGAGATTACACATCATATGAGAACGTTTGTGCTTACAGCATGTCAGTTTGTGGCAGACATCAACTAACACTCTAGACCCTGGCAATATCTTTGTGTTCCAGAAATGACAGATGGCCTTTAAAATAAATCTTGGCCAGACAGCTTATACAGAATTTTCCCTTCTTGTTCTTCTAGAAAACATAAATAAAAGACGAACAACAGGACTGTAGTTACACCAAACCAAAAAAAGAGAGTAAGCAGTTTAACCACTAAGCTTTGAGAATCTTTTATTAAGAGAAATTGTGTTAAAAAAAATACATGGCTAGTGCGTGGCAGTTTTTGGTGTGAGCCATGCCTGGCAGTCATAACAGGTAGCAACCAATAAACAGTTATCATTACTGATCTATTACAGTACTTGTTGGTAACCATTGGTTACTAGACTGGGACAAAAACTGTTCCTCTTACTATATAACCTTTTGCTTAGGCACACTGCGGCTGCCAGTAATTTAAAGAGGTGGTTTACCTTTAAGTTGACTTTTATTAGGTTACAGAATGCCTAATTCTAAGCAACTTTTCAATTGGCCATCATTTTTTTCTTCTTTTAGGTTTTTAATTATTTGCCGTCTTCTTCTGGCTCTTTTCAACTTTCAAATGGGGGGCGGGGAGGTCACTGACCCCATCTAAAAACAAATGCTCTGTAAGGCTACAAATGTATTGTTATTGCTACTCTTTATTTCTCATCTTTCTATTCAGGCCTCTCCTATTCATATTCCAGTCTCTTATTCAAATCAATTCATGGCTGCTAGGGGAATTTGGACCCTAGCAACTGGATTTCTAAAACTGCAAACGGGAGAGCTGCTGAATAAAAAGCTAAATAACAAATGAATGATAAAAAATGAAAACCAATTGCAAATTGGCTCAGAATATCACGCTCTACATCATACTAACAGTTAATTAAGGTGAACAACCCCTTTAAAGTTTCATTATCAACAAAAGAAATTCTGGCAATAACAGAGGCCCGGCCAATTGTATTTACTGGGAGCAATGGAGAAAGTATATTTGGAGTTCTTTATCAACTGAAATGTGTAAGGATTAGCTCCTGCCTCATACGGTAAGCCTCTGACTCTAGTGGTTCCATGTGCACACATTCTTCTTCAGGCTCCAGACTGGTTGCCCCAGACTCGCTTACAATATCAAGGTCGTGCTGCAGAGCAATATTATGCAAAATGCAGCATGCCAATACTATCTGAGCAGATTTTTCAGGGGAATACTGCAGGGTGGCCCTGGACCCATCAAGGCAACGGAAACGTAGTCGGAGGGATCTCTGAGTACGCTCCATCACACTATGCGTGGCAGTGTGCGCCATGTTGTAGCGATAATCCGATGGGCTTTCTGGTATCTGCACCGGTGTCATCAGCCAAGGTCGCAGAATGAAGGCATTATCCGCTGCAAAACAAAGAATCCGTTAGGGATATCGGCAATCCTTCCAACATTTACACAGATATGGTTCAGGAGACATGCTTTAAAGGAACAGTAACGTCAAAAAAGAAAAGTGTTTTAAAGTAATGAAAATATAATGCAGTATTGCCCTGCACTGGTAAAACTGCTGTGTTTGCTTAAGAAACACTACTATTGTTTATATAAATAAGCTGTGGTGTAGCAATGGGGGCAGCCATTCAAAGGAGAAAAAGCTCAAGTTACACAGCAGATAGCAGATAAGGTCTGTCTGTCTAATAGTGTTATCTGTTATCCATTAGTTAACCTGTGCCATATAGCCGTTTTTCAATTTCCGCAATTGCTCCACAGCAGCTTGTTTATATGAACTATAGTAGTGTTTCTGAAGCAAACACATCAGTTTTACCAGTGCAGGGCAACAGTACATGATATTTTTATTACTTTAAAGCACTTACATTTTTTGGTGTTACTGTTCCTTTAAAGGAGAACGAAAGGCTAAATTTAAGTAAGCTTTATCAGAAAGGTCTATATAAATACACCAGTAAACCCTCAAAGTAATGCTGCTCTGAGTCCTCTGTCAAAAGAAACACCACATTTCTTTCCTTCTATTGTGTACTCATGGGCTTCTGTATCAGACTTCCTGTTTTCAGCATAAACCTCCAAGACTAGGGCTTGAGCATGCTCAGTTTGCTCTTCTCCCTTTTTGCCCCCTCCCTGCTGTAATCTGAGCCCTGAGCTATGAGTGAGCAGGGAGAGACTCAGGCAGGAAGTGATGTCACAACAAGCTAATATGGCAGCTGCTATCCTAAACAAACGGAGAGCTTCTAGAGCTGTGTACTCAGGTATGGTAAAGCATTTTGCAGAATAAATGTAGTGTTATAGCTTGCATTATTGTGGCCAATCTATTGGCAATAAACTGCTTCAGTAGCTTTCCTTCTCCCTTAAACACCTTAAAGATATTTACCATAAAGGGGATCTCAGATTTATCAGATTCGTTTTTTAGAGCATTTTTGCAATTTAGACTATAGAAACCTTTTTATACTGCTAATACCTTGCTTCTGGCAGGGCAGCTCTGAGCTGATGCATCAGCAAGCTATCTAGCTGAGCCAGTAAAATGATCAATGCAGCCAGCATCTCAGGGTTCTCTACCTCCATGTCAACTTTAAGTTAGCTATAACAATATATTTGTAGTTTTACTAGATGGTGACCCACATTGGAAAGAGTCAGAAGAAGAAGGCAAATTGAAAAGATTTTAGAATTAGCCAGTTTCTGACATACCTAGCAGCCAGCCCTGTTTGTGCATTTTAGTTTCAAACAGGCCGCTGAGCTCTGATTGGTGAAGCACCGCATTGTCCTGCATGCTGCCCAGACGACTGGTCTCAGCCCACAACAGGGAACCTCGGGCATCACACACAAGCAAGCAGTTTAAGGAGTGCAGGCCTCTGCTGTTCACATAGGACAAGTCCTCTGAATTTGGGGCTTTAATATTCACTTGAGTGCAGTCTACCACCCCCAAAACTCCAGGAACCCCTGCCAGATTGTAGAATTCATCCTTCAGCCCTTGCACTGATCTTTCATCTCTAGGGAAGGAGATGAACTGGGATGCCCTCTCTACCAGAGCCTCTGTGACGTTAGTCACGCAGCGACTCATGGAAGCTTGGCTGATCCCAATTGTATCCCCCATGCGAGTCTGGAAGGATCCCGAGGTATAGAATCCAAGAGCAGCCATGATCTGTGTTTCAGGGCTGATTGCGCGAGATCGATGTGTAGGTCGTGATAGACTGGCCCCCAACAAATCAACAAGGTAATCAATAAACGGCCTGGGAAAGCCATAAGTGGTCACTAGATAATCGTCTGTGACATCATCGAGGCGAAATCGGTCGAGCGTGCGATGCCCTCGGCCATACAGCAGCAAGTCGCAATCCAGGACAGTAATGGGTACGGCCATATCTGTGCAAATGCTCCCCCCTCAGGATGCTTCAGCTCCTGTAAAGATGTGTAGCAGAGAGAGAAAAGCAACACAAAAAACATCATTTTCTCCACTTCCCAAGCTAAATACATTTCCTACCTTGTCCATTTCATAAGATTTGTAGTTTTTGGTTTCTAAAGAATACATTGTGCCAATACTAGTCACATAACTGGCATGTACCACACATTAGACTTGAGCACCCAGTAAGTACTTTTATCTCCCAACACACTGCCCCATATTATCAGACATTTAGCCTCAACACCACCCCTACCCCGACACTTTTCCAAATATACAGCCCCATAAATGTTTCATACTAAATCATGCAGCCCTCACATACTGCCTATAATAAATCAAACCCATGCAGCCCTCACACATTTGCCTACATTATATCATAGTATAAAAAATCTGCAAGAACGCCCTTTAATGACTAACCAGCGCTGCAGTACTTGGAGAGAATGGCACCCTCTTACTTGTAATCAGAAAAATCAGGTTGGCACACAGAGCGAATTAAACCGGGGTCCTACCCCTGGTGTTTATAGCATCACACGTATGACGCAATAAACACACCAGGGGTAGGACCCCGGTTTAATTCACTCTGTGTGCCAACCTGATTTTTCTGATTATTGGATTGTTTGGAGTGCTGTCTCCCTTAGGTTTTGTGCACCAGTGGAATCTGTGTGAAGGGCCTGAGTGTGCACGTGACCTTTCTACACCCTCCTACTTGTAAACACAAAAACAGGACCAACATATCAAACCTGTGAAGCACCTACACTCTGCCCATATTATACCCGGTCATAAAGCCCAAACATACTACCCCAAATATACTTATTCAAATGAAACACACATTCAGTTACACAAACACTGCCCATACTCTACCCATATTATACCAAAAGCCTACAGTCCCATACACTGCTCATATTATACCCACACATACTGTCCACTCAGCGCAAACACATACAGTTCATACACACACATTGCTCATATTATATACCCATACAGGCCACAAACACGGCCCATATAATACACATCCAGGCCACAAACACGGCCCATATAATACACATCCAGGCCACAAACACGGCCCATATTATACCCATACAGGCAACAAACACGGCCCATATTATACCCATACAGGCCACAAACACGGCCCATATTATACCCACACAGGCCACAAACACGGCCCATATTATACCCACACAGGCCACAAACACGGCCCATATTATACCCATACAGACAACAAACACTGCCCATATTATACCCACACAGGCCATAAACACTGCCCATAATATTCCCACACAGGCCACAAACACGGCCCATATTATACACACACAGGCCACAAACACTGCCCATATTATACCCATAAAGGCCACAAACACTGCCCATATTATACACAAACACTGCCCATATTATACCCCCACAGGCCACAAACACTGCCCATTTTATACACATACAGGCCACAAACACGGCCCATATTATTCCCAAACATACAGGCCACACACACTGTCGAGAATGTACCTGGACATGTAGCACAGGTTATACTTAGCCACACATCCTAATCACATTATACCAGGTGGAGGCTGGCTGCCGACAGCTTCTGATGAAGTGGCAGGGAGCCACGAAACGCGTCAAGCAGGCAGCCTAAGTGTGTGTTTTGCAGTTGTAATTATGGAGATTTTAAATAAATCTTTGGATAAATCTTGACTTTTTAAAGATTTTTAACAACTGGCCTCCTCGGTGCTCCGTTCTTTGAATCTATTATGGACAAGACATCACTGCAGTCAGAGCAGATATCAGCAGCACACCGTAGATATGAACAAACGTGTATTTTATTGCATCAAATCATTTTAAACAGGGCAACGTTTCGTGCCACCCGGGCCCTTTATCAAGCCTGCACGTGGAGCAGCTGAAGCCAGTTAAAGTGCTCCCACTTAAGCTATTTGTTCTTCACATTATATCAAGACAGAAACTCACCGATCCTGTATTAGCACCTCTCTCTCTTTAAGTCTCCATGTACGTCCTCATCTTCTTCATGGGCTGAAAAACATTTCAAAACACTTACGGCATTATTTATTACGTGGAGCAAAAAAAAAATAAAAAACGGCGGGATAATCCACCAGGTTTTGCTGTGTAAAAAATAAAAAACAGCTTATATTTTTACGCATTTCTTCTTAAGAGTTATTTCAGCTGAATAACGGCGGCAGATCTGGCGTTCGCATTTTGTAACATAAAACACACCTTGATAAATTTGCCATTTATTTTACACTGTTTTTTTATGGACAATTCCGTTTTACGCAGCATAACAAATCGAATAAATCAGCCCCCGCGTGGAGCTGCTGATCATGTGACTCCTAACAAACCTGTTGGCTAAAGAGATAAAACCTCAGCTGACAGATCTTTCCTGGGACATCTCCCTTATACTGGGGAATAGGAGGGATCTAATGAGACAAAGTTTCACTCAAGGCCCCAGTATGATTTAATCACAGCATTTATACCCCGGCAGCTCTAGTTGGACTGCAACTCTCTGTGTACATTTCCATCTGATGGAGGAATTGAGGGGCAGATCGTGAGTGGTACAACTACAAGATCTAACTAGTTCATGCCCGGGACACCATTTGATTGAGTTCAACTATAGAATCGATTGCACGACCTTCCCCACACGTGATCGATTATTTATTAGAACATTTTCCTTTTTTAGTATTAATTATAAAAACAAGGCCGCGGCCAGATGCCCAAACAGTCTGCTCCCCACTAACACCACGGGCCGGTTGCTAGGCGATCAGCGGAGCGCACAATTACCTCTTCCCCTGACAGTTCTCTCGGCGCTCCGCTAGTTAGCCTTGACTAAGCCCCGCCCTCTGATTCCTAGTTGGACGCCCAATCGATGCGCTCAGAAGAGATCCGTTTTTGTTTTCGGCGTTCGCTTGGTCCCGTCTGGCGGCCGCCATTGCCCCGGTTCTCTGCAATACTCTGGCTTCGTCCCACCGGATTATCTTTCATCTATTTCCTTTTGTAGCCTCGGCGGTGCTTGTTCAGTCCGGGGCGCGGTCGTTTCTCTCACACTCTGGGATCCAGCGCGGCCCTGACAGGCCTCATTCCCACGTACGGGCTGGAGCTCCGGCCTTATCCAGCTGCTTTATAGGTGCGTATTTGTGTGGGACTCGGCTGCACAGGGAGGGACACGTGACATGAGCACCGTATTACCCACAAGCACCCTCTCTCTGTATCTGTTTATTTATTTATATATGTGTGTCACATTCCTCTCGCATATGGGAGCCTTTCTCTGCCTTCATATTGTTATTATTATTATTATTATTATTATAGACACATCTATATCCTATAGTTATAATACTAATGTCTCATAGGGATTCATCATACACCTGTGTCTTTTGTCTGCTCCATTCTAATATATATATTTGTACATATATCATACACAAGCTATGAATAGCCTGGAAATATATCCTTATAACCACTCATTAGTCATATCATTTGTGTCCTATGGCTGACTAGACAAAATGTACCCCCTACTGTAAATGATAAGGATATTAGAAGTCACTGAGGGGTTGTTCTGTGACCATATAAAGGCACAAGGCTGCAGGCTGAGTTATACAGGGAACTCTGAGTATCACTCATGTATTATAAGGGATAATGTACCCCCTACTGTAAATGATAAGGATATTAGAAGTCACTGAGGGATTGTTCTGTGACCATATAAAGGCACAAGGCTGCAGGCTGAGTTATACAGGGAACTCAGAGTATCACTCATGTATTATAAGGGATAATGTACACCCCTACTGTAAATGATAAGGATATTAGAAGTCACTGAGGGGTTGTTCTGTGACCATATAAAGGCACAAGGCTGCAGGCTGAGTTATACAGGGAACTCAGAGTATCACTCATGTATTATAAGGGGTAATGTACCGAATCCTTCTGCCCGGCCGAACCAAATCCGAATCCTAATTTGTATATGGAAATTAGGGGTGGCAGGGAAATCACATGACTTTTTGTCACAAAACAAGGAAGTAAAAAGATGTTTTCACCTTCCCACAACTAATTTTCATATGCAAATTAGGATTTGGTTCGGTATTCGGCCAAATCTTTTGCAAAGGATTCGGGGGTTCGGCGGAATTCAAAATAGTGGATTCGGTGCATCCATAATTAGAAGTCACTGAGGGGTTCTATGACCATATAAAGGCACAAGGCTGCAGGCTGAGTTATACAGGGAACTCTGAGTATCACTCATGTATTATAAGGGATAATGTACCCCCTACTGTAAATGATAAGGATATTAGAAGTCACTGAGGGGTTGTTCTGTGACCATATAAAGGCACAAGGCTACAGGCTGAGTTATACAGGGAACTCTGAGTATCACTCATGTATTATAAGGGATAATGTACCCCCTACTGTAAATGATAAGGATATTAGAAGTCACTGAGGGGTTGTTCTGTGACCATATAAAGGCACAAGGCTGCAGGCTGAGTTATACAGGGAACTCTGAGTATCACTCATGTATTATAAGGGATAATGTACCCCCTACTGTAAATGATAAGGATATTAGAAGTCACTGAGGGGTTGTTCTGTGACCATATAAAGGCACAAGGCTGCAGGCTGAGTTATACAGGGAACTCTGAGTATCACTCATGTATTATAAGGGATAATGTACCCCCTACTGTAAATGATAAGGATATTAGAAGTCACTGAGGGGTTGTTCTGTGACCATATAAAGGCACAAGGCTGCAGGCTGAGTTATACAGGGAACTAGGAGTATCACTCATGTATTATAAGGGATAATGTACCCCCTGCTGTAAATGATAAGGATATTAGAAGTCACTGAGGGGTTGTTCTGTGACCATATAAAGGCACAAGGCTGCAGGCTGAGTTATACAGGGAACTCGGAGTATCACTCATGTATTATAAGGGATAATGTACCCCCTACTGTAAATGATAAGGATATTAGAAGTCACTGAGGGGTTGTTCTGTGACCATATAAAGACACAAGGCTGCAGGCTGAGTTATACAGGGAACTCTGAGTATCACTCATGTATTATAAGGGATAATGTACCCCCTACTGTAAATGATAAGGATATTAGAAGTCACTGAGGGGTTGTTCTGTGACCATATAAAGGCACAAGGCTACAGGCTGAGTTATACAGGGAACTCTGAGTATCACTCATGTATTATAAGGGATAATGTACCCCCTACTGTAAATGATAAGGATATTAGAAGTCACTGAGGGGTTGTTCTGTGACCATATAAAGGCACAAGGCTGCAGGCTGAGTTATACAGGGAACTCTGAGTATCACTCATGTATTATAAGGGATAATGTACCCCCTACTGTAAATGATAAGGATATTAGAAGTCACTGAGGGGTTGTTCTGTGACCATATAAAGGCACAAGGCTGCAGGCTGAGTT